>NC_080597.1:58912941-59536751 GCF_027887145.1 Ammospiza caudacuta
TCAGGTGGAAGCTTTTTGAGATCACTTTTTTTTTTCTCATGTATGGATCCCATGATTGTACATAAGAACCTGGTGAATCTTTTATTCTGGTAGACAGAAAAATTGAAATCATATCTTTCATATCTATGAGGCTCATTGTTCCTTTGCACATTTGCAGAGACACTAAATGCATTTCTAGGGCAATACATTTTGCTAAAATTGCACTTTTTTTCTAGGAGTTCCTCTTCTTTTAGATAAATCTGATGTATACCTCAAACACTGTAAACTCATTCAAGTGTAAACTGGATCAAGTGTATTACTCTGTAAAACTGCATGTTTTATATTGCTTAGAAAGTGTGGTTAAAGAATTATTAGATACTTTGCTAAGTAGTTAATCCATTGATTTGTGTTCAGGAAATATAATTATTCTTACCTTTATTCCTGTATGTATTACTCATTTACTTCTTCTAAATAATTTTTTAAGTAAAATTCCCAGTACTGGGTGTGAGAAAGCACTTTTCAACCAAGTCCTGATACATTAATTTTAAATTCTTCCTCCTTATTTTGATATTAGTGGTAATATAAGGGCACAAATAGAAAAAGCTTTCTGGAAAATAGCTTTTTTATGAAACCTCAGAACATCCTTAATGTGGGAAAAACACAAGTGAATGGAAAGCTAATAGTGAAGAGAGAAAAAACACAGCTAAATTTGACTCTGCTGGTATATTAACATATGGGAGACATTATTTAATAGTTCTTTTCAGAGTCTAATTTCATCTGTCATGAAGAAGATAAAAATCTACTATCAGGCAGAGACTAGTTAAATATATTGGTGGGTTGTGACTATGCATTTTTCTTGGTAAATATTTTTCTGTTCATTCATTGCATTGAACACTAGAAGGGCAGCACAGAAATTCCTTGCATTACTTATCCTGGATGAATTCCATGAAGTATTTAAGTCATATGAAAGCAGCTATTGTAAACCTTTCCTTTCTTGTCACATTTAAAGCCATCCATTAAGACCAGTAAGGAAGTTATCCAAAACATTTCTGAAATTATTAGCATTCCTTTATTGCATTAAACTTAACCTACACACAAAGGGATATGAATTATATTATCACATCAATTAATTATTTGAGTATCTCATGAGATGGATATTTGAGGAAAAAATAAAGAGAATCTCAAAATCGTGCTTGAGTATTTAACTGCTAAAAAATCTTTAGCTACATCTACTCTTAACTGCTGGTCTGTAGAAGTTTCATTATAGTTTTCTTCAAGATCCATATTCAGTTCACAAGTTTAGTTTAGTTGCTATTAAGTTGCATCTTTGTTTCATATGCATAGAGTTTTATGCCTATTTGGTGAAAACAAGCATATACTTGACTAATTTCCCTTGTAAAGATCAAAATTTGAAAGAAACAAACTCAGTGTCTGCATGTGTAGCTGTAAAACTCTTTATGCAGCTAAGGGATTGATTTTGTAGTGTCACCTTAGACTAATTTAAGGTATCACCAAGGAAGGCATGTGTTAGATTTTGGTGTGCACCTGCAACTGGGAATCTGAAGTGCCATGAAATTTTGTGCACCCATAAGGTGAAGGTGGTCTGTCTGGCAAACTATTCATAAGTTATCTGTCTTCATTTTAAAATATCTACAACAAAGTGAATCCAACTCCCCAAGTTGGACTAGATGTGCAAATGATTTTAATTCAAGTATAGTCTCCATATATATTTACTGAGTTTCTGCTTTGCAAAAATGAAATTTTCCCATTTTTATCTAACTAAAATTTTCATAGCCACTAACCCTTCAGATTTTAAAAATTATTTACTTTTTCAGTAACTATTTAACCTGTACTGTTTGTTTTCAAGTACTTTAACTATTCCAAAGATCCATAAAAAATACTGGTTTTAAGGTAAGAAGCTGGTTGCAAGTATTTCAAAGCAAATTGTAAAACAAAAAAGAAATGAAATAACATTCCTAGTTCTTCTTCTCAAGACTTGACACCTCTTTGAAAGATAAGAGTTAGGCAGAACTGAAATTGTTGAAAACAGTACAAGAATAAGGAGTTGTAATTCAAAGATGTGTGTCATCCAAGGCTTTCTAATGGGGCCTTCTGGCCTTGAAAATATGAATCCATGAGTATAAATCTCTGAAACAGAAAATGAAATGTTATCAAGATTTTGTCAGGCAAAATATTTTGTCACTTTTCACAATGTCAGCTGCAGCATTTTCCCTAGAATATAATTCTCAAGAAGATGTCACTTTATTTGCAGAAAGAAGTTTTCATTCTAGCTGGTTAATGAAGCATTGTGTTTAGAAGTGCTTCTTTTTCAGTAAGCTGTCAATCTGCTTTGCTTAAAGGGTTATAAAAGCACTTATTCATTGTGTGAATTCACGCTTCCAGGTATTTTCAAAATCTGTTTTCCTCATCACCATCTAAGAGAAAAAAGGGGAAGGGAAGGCCTTAGGGACATCGCAGACGCTCTGTGGTATGCTCATTTGAAGTGTGAATGGACCTTGGCATGCCCTGGACCTTCTCCTCTATCTTATCTGCCTCTTTGACAGTATGAGGGAGACAAGAATGCCAGAAATCTTGTCTGTCAGTGCAAATTACCCAGTCTGAATTCTTACTGGAACAATGTGGGTGTCACTAGATTTTGGAAAGAGCTCAAACTTAGACTACTGCTGAAACTAAGTAGAACACCTAAAAAAGAGAATGTGGTGGGTTGGGACATAACTATAATAACAATTCATAAATGCAAGATGCATGAGGTCTCAAATTTAACACCATAAGGGCTTTGAAGTCTAAGAATCATCAAGTAAGAGTTTGCTGTAATGCCTGTCCAAAATATCTTATACTTCATGCCAAGATTTATATTTCTAGACATATGTTCCTCTAGTTCAGCCCTCTTGATCAAGGTCTTTTCCCATCTGGTGGAATCTGCATTAGGAGGTATCAGTCATCTCCTTTTGTGCTCCTGAACTCTATCTGAAATCTTGCATTTTTTCCTGCAGTGTAATCAGTGGTGGGTGGCATTGAACCTTTTAGTTCAAGAGGGAAGCAGAGCCACTTCCCCCAGCTCCTCCTTGGACACCTGATGGCAGGAAGGGCGCTGGTCATCCCTGCCTGAGGAAGGGCTTGGAAACTCATGTTCAAAAAAAGGCTATCAGACAGACAGCCCAGTCTAGTGTGTGAGCAAAACTCCAGGGAAAAGGCAGAATTTCATTGTTCATACTCTTTAATAATTGTTCTGACCAATTTGACCCTCTGCTCTTTGTGTTAGCTGTGATGGTCCCGTTCCCAGCTCATGTCCCAGCCCAGCCTTCATGGTCTGTGTTGCACAGTCTCTGCTGGGTGGATTCCAGGACCAGAGCCACAAATCCAAATCCAAACATGGCAAGACTTCATGCCTTGAGTCATTGTGCAGCCTAAAGTCTTTCTGAGGCTAATTTAAGCATCACTTGACTGGCATTTTAGTGACAGTTGGTTTCTAGAGCACAAGTGTTAAAGGCCTTGGCTGTACAATTTAGGTGTTTTAAAACATAAATTGGTGTATTTGTACTGTATAAAGTATACCATGCTTAAATTGTTAACTATAACTCACATGTTGTTTTCTAGAACTACTGTCCTTTTAAGAAAATCTTAAACATTAGGGAAAAAATAGTATTGGGAGTGGCATGACAGAGTAGAGATAGATATATATGTGTGCAAATTCCCCTCCCACTAAGGCAAGAGGAGTCTTTTTCAGAAAACTACATGGGAAAGCCATGCTAATAATGGAAGCTCTAGAGTTTTGTTAATGAAAAAAGGAGGTTATAATGACATTCCTTTCAAGAATAATATGCTAAGGTCTTCTAAATCAGAGAATATAGTGAAAATATAAGCCTGAAAACAAACCTTTCTTTTGTCTACCAACAACCTCTGATCTCCAGTGTAAGAGGCTACAGATGCTTCTTTTTACTGAAAGTTGATCTATGAGCTTGTTAAGAATGACACTGAAAACAATATTAAAAATAGCAGTTCAGTTAACATAGGACAATAGCTTTTTTGTGGTTGGTGATGGCACGTAAAATCCCCCAGGCACTGAGAGCAGGCATTTTAACAGCTTAAAGCAAAAAGGAAACACGAGATCATGCATTTACCTTCATATGTCAGATGGAGAGATATCACCCAGTAGGGCATGCTCTGGGCTGAATCAGGGATAAAGCTGATCTATAACTTGGGTATTTTGAGTTGAACTTACCATCCAGATATATCAACAGTTATGAAACAAACCTTTTCTCTCAATAGTTTTCTTTAACTTATTCCTGCCAGTGGTAGAAGAGTGCCTATAATTTCTCATTTAAATTTTTTTGGTTGCAGTTTTTTGCCACTGGATTGGACACTCTTCAAAGAATTTCTCCACAAGAAGGTTTTATACAATGCATTCAAATTCCCTTTCTGTCTGCTTTTTTATAAAGCAAACAGAAGGACTTCTTACAGTCTCTCACAGAAAGACATTTACTCCACCTTTAAATATGTTTATGGCTTGTTTTCTGAACAATTTGGTAATGTCATTTTTAAAAAATAGCTAGCTAGAAAATGCTAGCCTTAACTGATCCTGCAGTCTTACAAGTATGCTTTCTTTTTTTTGCCATTGCAGAAGACTGTTATGCAAACCACTGAAAATGAATGTCAAATTGCTCATCCAGCACTTCCTAGCTGCATCTCAGCTTTCCAGTCCATCATTCTGTAAGTAGTCACATCTTTGTAGATTTTTTACTTTGTATTTAGTGGTGTTTAAATTAATTCTGTGAATTTACTGAGCAATACAGAAATGCTTTCTGTGTTTGTCTTGGTCCACTAATTATCCATTCTTACTGAATGACTTTGCAAAATAAACTGGAATCAATTCTGTGTTTAATTCTTGATCAATGACAGAGGTGCCAAATAACATAGAGTAGTGATCACCATTAAACAGAATTCCCACACTGAAATATACCTATAGCCAATTCATAATCTGTTCAATGTATTTCTTGCTTATTTTGTACAGAGCTTTAAAAAAAAAAAAAAAAAGAGTCATGCAGTAGAAAATTAAACTCCAATGCTCCTGACAGCTTATGTTATGCAATTCAGAGGCAGATGGAAATAAAAAGACTGAATGGGAAAAATCTTTGTCAGGCACTTTGCTTCACAATGAACAGCTGAGAAATAATGCTGGTTTGACAAGATATACTTTTGAAATAAACATTCTGACTGGCTTTAAGTAAATCCTTACCTTTCCTGACTTTTTAGATGATTCCCAGGCCAGATTTTTCCATTAGCCTTTTAGAATATAATAAAATATCTTAAATTAGAATTAGGTACCCTAAATTAGGATTAGATTAATGTTTACTTTCTGGAATGCTTGGTACACTTTTTGATCTCCACCAGTATAAAGAAATATAGGATAATTGACATATTTCAATTTTCAGTCATATGTCAATGATTTGAAATAGGAATTTTTAAAAGAAGTCCTGGAAAAACATTTATTAATTTAAAATTATATTAAACATTTTATTTTCCTTGTAAGAAAGGATCTTCAATGTATTTCACGTAACTTTTTAAAATTAGGGGTTTTTTGTTGTTTTGCAGATTATTACCATTAGCAGATGTTTGCTATGGGCAGTGAAAATCTGGTTCCCATTGACTACAGTGATCAAAAATGTAGTTTTGTTGGAGATACAGAATATTTAATGTGGTATGATATCAGTTTCATATGGGAAAACACTGTATACTGCTCCCCTCAGATTGTAGTCTCATAGTATGTCAGCTTCCATGATGACAGCAGTGACAACCTCTTGATCTCCTCTGCTGTGCTAACATAAGCTTTCATGAGGTTGGACTCTTGGCTGAAACAGTGAAGCAATGCAGGCCAAAAACACGCCAAGGGAAAACCCTTTTTCTTTCAGGCCAGTGAGTTCAGTGATCTTGGTGGCAGTGCAGCCCCACAGAGAATTGTGCCAGCTCAGCTGTGCCAGGACATGGGGAGGGGACACACACAAAGGCACCTGGGACAGAGATGCACATGAGTGTGGGAACAGGAAACTCCTCTGGCTGCCCTGGAGGACTCGAGACCCTGTCAGGGGGCTCAGAGACCTTGGCACAGAGCCCAAGACCCCAGTGCCTTTGATTTAGCCCTTGGAACAAACAATTACCAGCCTTTACATGAAGGATTACAAGCCACGACAGTTTAAGTAGAATGACAGTGAATTTATCACAGGGTGAAAAAGTAGATTTTGGGGTTTTTAGAATGGGGGTTCAGGGGGCAAGATGGAGGAATCTGGGTGTGTCCAGCTTTTCTCCTTCTTCTTCTTGGCCTCCATCTTCTGCTGTGATGTTGGCACTTTTAGATTGGTTTAGAGTAGAAGCTCACTGTCTAACATAGGTGATAGGTATTGGAAAGTAATTGTAAACATTGTACACGTAGTTTTTAGTAAAAAGACATAACACTGCCCTGGGGGCAGGCAGAGTGCCTGGAACTGTCGTGCTGGATGGAGCTCAGCAGGACAGGAGAAAGATTTTTATAGATAAGATACAATAAACAACTTTGAGACCAAGAAATGAAGAGCTCTGATTCCTTCTTCGAGCACCGGGCTGGGAAAAGAGACTTTTGAACTTTTCTCAGTGTCACTCTGACAAGCTAGAGATCCCAGAACACGGGGAACTTCTTGCTCTTCCAATCTGGTTACACAAAACTGGCAGTGTTAAAGCAGTGTGAGTTTTAGTTAAAATTAGGTATCAGCCAGCAGCATGCCAAATGCCAAGCACAAACATTTCAGATCAAGATTTGCCTCAGTTTCTGGGAGGGGAATTTGTCTTTAAATTACTGTCTTAGATGAGCTGGCATGCCTGAATGCAAAACATAGAGATTTGTGTTCAGTTGTGACAAAGAAAAGTAGCAGCACAAGTCTTCCATTCATGTGTTGTTTAATCATTCAGGTCATTTAAAGGATCCTGAGATCTGTTCTGCTAATGTAAAGGAAACTTCCCTGCCCCATCATCTACTCTGGGTGTTACTCTTGCATCACCTCCAGGCAGTGATATGGGATCAAACCCCTTTTACACTGGCACACCTCACACTCTGTAAGACCTGGTCGCCTTACTGACTCCACTCCTGGTTTCCCAGAGCACAGTCTTAGTTCAGATACTTAAAACAATTTAGTCATGGTGCAATAAGTAAATAACAAAATAACAGCTTGAGCTGGGTGACTTTGACAAGGGGCCCTGAACAAAGGAATCCCCATGGGTTTTTATACCCTAACAGGGCAAGGGTGACAAAGTCTGGGCTCAGGCTTAGGCTCCTGTCCCCAAAGCTCAACCTGCAGCTCTCTCTGCACCTGCACAGAAGTTCCTTCACTGAGTGTATTCCTTCACACCAAACAGAATCATGTAGTATTAGTTCTAAGTGAAGTGAATGCGGCAGCATTGAATAAATGTGGCTTAAAATGCTTACATAAGCAATTCGAGATCTGATACCACCCTTCTAAATTTCTATATAGCTGTTAAAAGACACATTTCTTAGTTTAACTAAATTTATTAGTGTTTGTCTAACTTGTATGGCCAGTGGATATATACACATATAATTTCTGCTGTTTTCTGTCTATTAGTGCCAGCTCAAAATGTAAAACCCCAGGACCAGATTTTTTGTTTTGGTCATATCCAAGTTATCCATCCTGATTTCAAAGTGTCCAAATTTTATAGAACTCATTGTCCAATTAGACAGCTTTTTAAATCTTTTTCAGATTTCAATAATGTAATCTTGTCCAGAGGACTCCATCCTAATTACATGTAATCAGATTACACATGTATGTGTGGCAAAATAGGTTCTTATTCCTTCTGTTACCTAACCAAAGAGATAAGGAATTCATCTAGGAAGTGGTTGAACCTAAAAACCCACTCTCTTGCCACCAGTTTATAATACTCTAATTACCCTGTTAATTGCTGGGATTTTTTTGCTTTTCATTTCAACAACTTGCTTTGATTTCAACATCATATATTTATGTTCATTCAACACTTTTGGGTGAATGAACATAAATACATATTTTCCTTTTTTTTACCGGGCTTAATTACATAATTCTTCAGGGTGATGTTAACTAATGTCAGAATGATTTATTATAACTATTCATCCACCTCTCTGTCTTGATTTTTATGTATTACTCCTATGATGCCCTTTTCTATAATGAAATAGCTTTGTCTCACCTTACCTGAATGCAGCAACCCATCCTTCTCTCAATCTCTCTCTAAATATTGAAAATAAAACTGGATGCTTGAAACAATTTTTAAACTATGCATATTGCATATATTTATGCAGAAGATAGAGTGACTTCAGTAATAACTGGCAGGGACACCTGTATCATGAGCAAATTTTAGTGGCATAATTTTCCACTTCATTATGTGTTTGTTTTTTCTCTTCAGTTGAGGTAATTTAATGTCCATTTTCTTCCTAGTGTTTGTCAACCTGTTTGTTTATGTGAAGCACTATACTGTCTCAGCATGTTGCCATAACAATTGTTTTATTTTCAAGCATGTAGTAGAAACCTGATGAGATTGTGAAACTCCCATATAAACAGTTTGAAGGACAAGTGTCTGAGATGTATGATCACAGATGAGTAAGGGTCCATGTTTTCTATATTTTCTATGCTGTTTTATTATAAGACTGAACCTAATTTGAACATTCTTTAAGCTTACTAATAACTTCACTATAATGCTGTTCATTTGAAGAAAGCAGACAGTTTCAGAGTGGGACCTATGAAGACACAGGATTGTTTAATTTCTCTCCCCACCTCTCTTCAAACCTCTGATGAGAGTATGACATCTGTGTGTTCAAAAGTGCCATATGTAAATGACCAAATTTTTCTGCAGAAGCAGCTAGATGTGGTGGCTGCTGTTTAAAGGTCTGGCTGACACTGTGATGACTTATGTATGTGACAGCTCCGCTGATTTCAAGGCCATTTGAAGTCAATGGGAATACTCACAATGTGTAAAGACAAAATGCAAATTCTTCCTCCATCACAAAGTAGTTTCTCATGAAGAAAGAGCTGCACTGTCAAATGGCAAACACAACCTCTAAAATGGTAGTGTTCTAGAAAGAGAGTATCTGAAACCAGAAATTATTCATTCAGTGCAACTGATTATTGTTTGAATAATTTTTCTAAGTGAAAAGAATTTCTGCCAATGGTCAGTATGGAAATCTCAAGCAGAAATGTTAAACAGCATGCATATTTATAATGTGAATTATGTGAATGAATTAATTTTTCTGCTTTTGTGCATTTTCTACTTAGATATCTGTAAGGCAATATAATACTCTTCCTAGCCAAAGTGAGACATTGGGTCAGTTTTGGCTATTGACCTAGGAAAGGTCTACACGTGCCTAGAGAAACAGTGCTGCAGGGTGTCCCTGTGCCAGAACTGAAATCAAAGAGGCATTAATATATTTTGAGACAATATTAAAGACAAAAGCACCTGCTGGAAAGTCACACTTGCTGAAAGAGAGTGATAACAGTAAACATTAATCCAGCAGTTTACCAGCCTCTTGAGCATGACTTTTTGTCTTTGTGTTGGTGCTATGGATTGGAAAAGGGATTTGCAGATTTTGCCATTCACTCAATTGTAATAATCAAATTCATTAAAATAGTGAGTATATGTGGGTTTTTTTCATTTTACATGCACTTCATATAAACATCTACAGATGTAGTAATCCTGATTTCTTGTGTAAATGAACAGACAAAATCAGCACTAAATCTGAGCCCATTTAATGTTGCACCTATTTGAACATGACCTGTAAGCACTGCTTATGAGTTGTTGGTGGCAACTAATACCTCTTCATTTTCCTTCCTCCTTTTGTTATCTGATCCCTTCTAAATGGTTGAAGCCGTGGTTTCTAAATATTTAATCACACAAAACTTCCCAGAAGGATTAAGTAGAATTTACAGCAATGAGTGAGCAATTCTGCTTTCTGTCCTGTTTATTGTATTGGTGGATAGGAGCAAGAACTGCTGGGGGATTTTTTTGTTTGATTTTGTGGTTCTGGGGTTCCTCTCAATGAAATCAACATTTGGGTAACATGATTAAAGATTTCTTAATCTAAGAAACTGACTGTGCAGTCAAGTGGAGACCTGATGGATAACAGTGAGGGCATAGCAGCTAACATGCTCTGTGTTGGTGTCACTAATTTTCCAGGGATGCTGGACATATGCAGGGATGCTACTGGAGTTGTTACTGAAACTCAGTAATGCAAGCCATTAAACACCCAGTATTGCCTGTTTCAGTTCTTTGCCTTGCAGACACATCTAAAGTCAGCCAGGGGAGGGACAAGTTAGTTCAATATACAGAATTTGGGTCAACTTATTGAAATGGAATAGCTGTGAAGTTGGGGAATATGAAAACCAAGAGCAAATAGATGAACAGCAGCATAGGAGCATAAATGCCTAATTAATTGCGGGCATTTTGGTGATCATGTTCAGGACAAATTTCAGGAATTGTCCCTGAGCAGCAAAAGAGGTCTTGAAGAAATAGTTCTCAAATGGTAGTTTCATAATGGTAAGGTATTTTACAGCAGGAGAACTTTCTGAATGTAGGAATCCTGCTGAAAAATACTTCATTGTGAATTGGAAAAGGATGCTTAGGATTTTTTATTGTCTTTCACTCACTAACATGACATACCTGTGTAAGACATTTACAAAATAAAATATATTAAAAATCAGAAAATACGAAATTATCCTCATTCTGCCATTACTTTGTTCTAAATCAAGAAATAAACCTGGAAAGAAAAAAAAAAATATTTGCTTAAAACTATTCACCTTTTTAATCTCCAACCTCACTCAGAGGTCAACATTTATAAATGTTTAAGAAGTCAGGTTAAATACCTGTTTAATGAAAAAATAAAATTTATTTCCAGATCTTGCAACAAGAGAGGGTTTCAACTGTTACTTAGCGGTTTACACAGTTATTGAAAGGGTTAAGTAGCATGCTATCAGTCATGCATATGAAATTTGGAGTGAAAGGAGGCAAGTGGATTTGAGGTTGTTCTCCTTCAGTTCATTCAAGGTTCACTGAATAGGAAAGTGAATTTTTATTATCACTTCCTGTGAATGAGCAGTTGACAGGACCCATCAGGGAACTGCCAGAAACCTCAAGAGTTTCAAGTATGAAGCCCAGAGTCCACTGCAAAGTTTCCATGACAACACACTCATTAAAATAAAAGGAAATTGTGCCTGATATTTACAGCTTTCAGCATACAGTTGAAAGCCTTGTATCTCAGATTTCCAAAGTATTTACACCTGGGACCCAAGAATGCAGTCTGTCAAGAAATAAAGGGTAGTTGTAACACTTAGCTGTGCAAGTGGAAAGGTTGTTTGCAGGTTAGATTTCAGCATTCTTCAATTTCTTGAATTGTAGTAAACATCTCTTCTGTCTCTTTCTGTGGTTTGCTAAAGGGTGAAATGGACTTACTATGCTTGAAAACAGACTTGAGCGAAGGTTTTAGTGAGAGCAGTTTTACTGAAGTTAGGGATATTCTTCCAAGACAAGGGGCTTAACTCTGAAAATAATCAAATTAAGTTTATTTAGCTACAGATATCTAAATTGTGAAAGCTAAATCATCACTGGTACTTCCTCAGGCTCGGTAGCAATCACTTACATTATAGTAAAGAACCACAGGGATGAAGGGCAACAATAATAACATAGGTTTTTTATTTGAGGTACTAAAGTCTTACTGAGTTCTTTTCTTTAGTATCCCCACTCCTATTTCCACTCTCTCCCTTAACAATCATTTTAGGTCTCTTTTTGTGGCTTTATGCCAAATTATTTTATTTTAAAACAGGTGAGAAAGCTCACAATTGGGATAAAATAATTAAGTGGAAAAGAACAGGGAGGTCAAGCCAGTAACAGAACTGGAAAGTATTGTCTGTCTTGGACCAAGCACAGGTCTTGTTGTCCCTGATTCTTCAATTTCTGCAATCATCCAAGAGGTCAGTCTATAAAATTGTTGTTGGTTATTTTGACCTTTGGATGAATCTCACACTAATTGGTTAAAAGTAATCCAGTACATTACTCTTAAAAGATATCATAGTAGAGTTAAACAAATGTAAAAAACCCTTACAAATAGACAAAAGCACATGTAAATATACCTCAAATAACATAACTGCCCAGCACACACCTTGATCATACATTATACTGAATCTTCTTCTTCCCTGACTGTACAAGTACCTTTATGCTGGCTGCTTGCCCAAGCAGGTATCAAAGTGCAGTGTGTGAATAATGTCTTAGGTGAACAAAAACATCACTGAGGGATGTGTGTCAGCTGCTTGGGAGGATATGTTTATGTATGTGATTATATCAGAATTAGCCTATTTATAGCTTCTGATTTGGTAATTGGCCTGCAAGGTCAGACAGTTGGACTCCTCTCTTTCCCTTGGTCCCGGTGTTTGGGCTTTGATGTCCCTTGGGACTTATTCAGTGCAGCAGCATTTGTTGTTTTCTGTTCTGCATCTGGTCAGGTGGAGTAGAGAGAGACCTCAGCAAGAAATTGCTGTCCCTGACAGAGAAGTGTCAACAATTCTGTACCTTCAAAGGAAAGGAAAACATTTTTCTGTCTCCCCAGTTCATCAAATTTAGCCATTTTTCCAAGCAATTCTTGAAGGAATCTTGCAGTTTCTCTCTTTTCTATCCTAAGTTTATAGTCTTCTCTTGTTACTGATAGCTGGTTTTGTTCATTTATAGATGGCTGCTTCAGTTTCTATGGTTTTTATACTTAGTTGTCTTTCCTTTGCTAAGGAACACTAAGGCAACACTCTCTCCCCTCTGGCTTCCTAGAAATCCTTACTCCAGTGTTCTGTACATTACTTGGTTGCAGATAGAGTAGGAACACTGTTTTGCCTACTGGAGGAAGGTAAAAGTCCTTTTAGTCTCAGGATGGTCTTTTTCTCACCTGAAAACTCTCTCTGAATGAGATCCCCCTGCCAGGACTTCCTTAAATGTACAGACCCCAGTAATAAGCCCATGAACTCTTCAGTTCTCTTTGCAGTTCTCTTTGTTAAAGTGCATTCCAGCACATCTACAATTTTCCTAATCTTACCACCTTCATACTGTTAGACCACAAGCCATAGCCACTGCATCAACCAGACATCCAGCATGGATGTGTAACTGTTTCTCCCAGACATAGAACTGTGACCCTCTGGTTCCTCAGACAGGAAATATGAGACAAAAATACACTAAACTAGTTGGTTGTGTATTAGAAAAAAAGAGTCAGCCACTTCATAAAACATAATCTCAAAGTGAGCACAAATCAATTCTCAAAAATAAGTGAATAACTTCTTCTCAGAGTAGAGATTCTTGGCAATGTCCTTCCATTTCTAGGCCCTACACAGAATAGGTTGTATCTCAAGACTTTCCATTTCATTTCAAGGCTTGTCTGGTCTCTAACAGAACTTCTGACAATAAATCTTATAGGAGCTTAATGACCTGTAGCCCTTTTCATAGTGCTGGCTTTTTTCCCCCTTGTACATGAAAAGTGGTATCAATCTTTCCATCCTTCAGTCATAAGAAATATATCCTTGAGATAGTCTAGAAAAGAACAGGAATGAGCTTGGAAAGACAAAAGAAGTTATTAAAGTTATAGTGGGAAATGAGCTGGGAGGGTCATATGGAGAGCAAGGGGATCTCGATAATAAATATCCTTTTTATGAATCTGATTTTTTTTAGGACTCAGAAGGATACTTAGAATAAATTAGCTGAAATATTTGGTAGGTTGTTTCAGTATTGTAATGGCTTAAAAAATATCAGAAATGCTGATAGTGTTTTTTTAAATGTTCTTTACATGCTTTTCAACATAGAAATCACTGACTGTGTAGAGGTAATTGTAAAACATACAAGAGGAATCTTAGTGAGAGAAAAAAAACCTTGGTATATGAGGTCTTTTAATACAGTTCAGGAGTTTTTAAAATGTCTGTTGTCAGATGAAACCATTAGAAAATATTTTTACAAGTAACATCCAGAAGAGCTAGTACTAAAAAAACAGGACTCCGTTTTCACAGTGATTTCATTGTCTTGATGGTGTAAATCAGTGCAGATTGAGTTTATGTTTTCCTAAGATCATACATCAGTTTTGTGGAAGCATTTCACAGACTGGAAAAAAAAACATTAGAAAGCTTTAAAATATGACACCCCAGTTCACTAACAGTTCCACTGCATTACAGATGTCAATAGCTCCTTGAGCTCTAGTGTTATGCTGACTGCTTGCTGTGTGCTGTAGATTGGCATCACCCACAGCATGGTGCTAGGGGAAAATTCAGGGATGTACTCAGAGTGGCTCAATAAGTTTTCTTATGGCCTTGAAAGACTAAGAGATTATGAAGATCCTGGATAAATTCTATTCCAAGGACTCTCATGGTGCTGGGGAAGGTCAATATATGTTGCAAATATTAGCAAATTTGTGGTGATGGCCTTGCTAAACGCTGCAAGGAGACTTACAGGATGAATGTAGGTGTCTGCAAGGTTAGGTGCCCCTTAGCCAGCATCTTTGGAAAATTCCCCATTTTCTGAACTAAGAGTTATTTCACTTTTCTGGCATTTGAGCTTTCTTTTCATCACAAGCATCATCTGACAACACTCAGCCAGTTAGCAGCTTGTAATTGGCCTCTCCCATACTAAAGGCACCCAGATCTCAGAGAGCAACCACAGGCCTCACAGATACTGTTATTCTGTCTGTGCATAGCAGATTCTAATAAAAAACATCTGCTCTTATTCCTTTTTTCTGTTCTCTATCAGGAAGCTGTCCACAGAGGTCTGTGAAGTGATTTGGGTTTGGGATCTGAAATTTTTGGACCACAGACAGAATAAAAACATATGACTGATGAGAATAAGAGGGCCCTCACCATGACTGAAGAGACAAACACTTCAGCCCAGAAATCCATGCATGCTGTCTTCAGCCCTCTTCTAGGATGTGGTGGATAGGCATCAGCATATTTTGCTAGGATTTATTTTATGGATTAGTGATTGGGCTGATGGACAAATTTGCCCATTTTAAGCTGTAAATAGCCTGGAAATGCCATTTTGATGTGCTTTGGATAATGCATGATTATAAGACAAAATCCTGATGTCCCAGGGATATTAGTAAGGAAGGTTTCTGCTAGAATTCCTTGAGACTCAGCCCCTCCCAGGGCTGTGCATACAAGGAGTAGGAGGCTGTGAACTCAGGAAGTTGTGTTAAGTTCTAGGAAGACCAGAAGAGCTTCTCTTTGATGCCCTGTACCTGCTCTCTGCTCCAGAAATCTTCACACTGTCCCAAGTACAGAACATTAATTGTCATTTGATTCAGTTTAGTGGCCGAGCAGGTGACCTATCTCCTCCTTACTACATCTGAAATGGAAAATTATGGTTGCAGGAAGGAGTGTGCTTAGGGATACAGGGCTTTTTCATCACCATAGAAAACAAATTTATGGGCAATATATTGTGTCTAACTTTCTAATGTGAACTTTAAAGACTATTTTTTGCATGATATTTTCAAGTGTGTATTGTTCTGGATGTGTTTTCAAAAGACATTTTTGAAAGTTTTGGTGAAAAATAGCTGTGTAGAAGAGCTTCACAGCACCAACCATCCAGTTCTGGCTCACACTAACCATGTGTCAGTACAGCTTGGAAAGAGTACTGTTCTGAGGAATCAAAGTGATTGGGAACTGGATTCCAATACATTAATACAAAACTCTGTCATTAATATTTAGTTGAAAAACACTAAACACTATCAATATTGCCTCCTGCTTTTGAATAAACCCACAGAGATCTCAGTTTTGTTTACTATGATTTTTTTTCTTTCACAGTTTAATTTTTTTTGCTCTTTGTTCATCTAACTAAACCTTTATTCACAGATGGGGGGGGACTTGTGTATGTAATTTTCAACACATACCATTGTGCAGGTGCTGTAAAGAAAAGTAGTCCCTCTCCTTACATTATTTATGGCTTTTTCATGCAAAGAGGTGAGACACATTAAATGGTTCAATAACTGTCTTCTATTTAATTGTGTCAGCAAGAAGAGTCTATTCTTTCCTGTTCTTTCCATTCCCCAGTTCTCTGTTGTTTTTTTTTTTTCTGGCTGTCTTTGATCTGTAAAGACACAGTCCTGTCTTCCTGAAATTGTATCTTCAGCAGGGATAGTAGGTGAATTGGGTCAGATAAAATAAAACCTGATCTGAACACAACCCTAAAACTCAAGCTGAATCAGAATAGCTCCAACTGGCACCAGTGGCTCTTTGACCTTCAAAATCAATGCAGCAAAGAAGTTACTACATTTCTAAATTACATGGATGTCATTGTTAGTTAGGCATATTTCAAAATATAAACATACATAAAGCACTTTATAAAATTTCCTGCAGACCTGGAAGCTCAGAGTAAAACCAGCCATGAAAAAATACTGCAGATGTATCAGAATTCTCATGGCTTGGGGGAAGATGAACAGACACAGAAAAAGCATTAAAAATATTCTGTTATGCTTTTGCTACTAGGGCCACAGTCCTTAAAATGCTTACACAAAAGCAATTTTTCTTTATTTCCTTACAAATGAAAGAATCTCTTTCCTGGTCAGTGTTATGCTACAGTAAGTAAACTACTTTTAGCCCTTACCCTCACCATAAGGATAGTACTGTAATCACTATATAACATCTTTCTTTTGGGATAAAATTGTATTTTCCAAAGTCCAGTGCTCTATCAGATGAGGAAACCAGCAGTGAGAAGAGTGTAACTGCACTCATTTTTCCTTTTATCAAGAGAAAGCCTCTGGAGGTGGGTCTGACAGGTGGTGTGACCCCAGCAATGGGATTTCCTCAGCATCATAGATGTCCTCATGACTCATCAGTGTGCAGGATCCTTTTATATGTCATTTTTTTAAATGAAAAAAAACTAATTAGAATACAACTAATAAAACATAAGAATGGTTTGAATAGAAAATGTGTGATTTTGTGTTGCCTTATTCGAAAAAAAATTAAATTGTGTTTATGGAACCTGTTAACCAATTTGACGCTCACAACAATAATTGTAGGAGTGATAATAACTGTAATCATTGTACTATGAAATGAACATTGAGGAAAAAGGCTGTGCTAACAATAATCACTGGAATAGACAGCCACTGGAGCACGTAATCAAACAAATCACTGAAGAAATCACTGTAACATTTCTTGGATCAATAATACAAATGGTTCGGTACTTACATAAGTGAAAAGAATGAGAGCAATTAATTCCATTGTTGCAAATCATTGATCAGCTGCCTTAAAAAAAGTGTGCCTTTTAAAACCTAAAATATTCCTTTGTGTCATGAGTCCTTGCAATGAACCTTTGAAACTGGAAGTATATCTTCAGCTGGTGCAAAGAAATATAATGCTATCAAGGCATTTTAGACCAAGGACTAAATACCTTCAGTTTTGATAGAGAAGCCTAGAAGAACACCACTAAGTGGGTGCTTCACTTCATCTTTGATGACAATGGCTCTCTGGATATTGTTTGGCTCCTTAAGTAAATGGATGAGTTGGAAGATTCAAAAAGGCCTCAGAAAAAAGGGAAATAAAATTGACAAATGGCTGCAACACAGGGGGAAAAAGTAGAAAATAATTATATAATAACTGAGAGAACAAGAGGGAGAGGAGAGGGAGAGAGAGTGAACTCACAGGACAGGACTTTCAAAGGCACCTTTGTATCTTAGTATACTTAGGTACTTACCACAAAGAGCTTTATGATTTTCAAACATCTACATATTTTGGGATGGTCACATTAACAAGAACCTCTCAGTGTCTAAACTCCATGCTTGGGCATGATGTAACAGAGGTTTAGGCTGTCTGCACTGGCAGCTCAGTTTGGAAAGATGCTAGTTCTCTTTTCTCACTTTTTTGTGTGGACAGACGAAAGTTTGGTAGAAATTGGCCTGTGTCTAGGCCCAGGCAGAATGGGAATGAGACAGCACCTGGCATTTAAACAGCTGCGAAAATTAAATGCCTTCCAAGTTTAACAGCACCTGACCAGTGATTTGTGGATTTTAAATCTGGGGTTATGCTCTAAATCCTAACAGGGTGTACAATGTGCCTTGGTGAATCATATCTCAAAACAAAAGTGTCCAACTCATGTCAGCAACATTTTACTTTAGTTTGGCTCTTTGAAACCCACATAATAAAACAAACAAACAAACAACCAACCTTTGTTGAAGAGTATTTACTAACCTGTTCAATATGCTTATCTACATTCTTTGTGCAACAGTGATATTAATCCAAAATTATGAACTGTTTTGTTTTAAAGGAACATTTGTGTTTAAATGTCTTAGCTTCAATATATTCACCTACTGAGCATAATTATATCTTTAATAAAATTATTGATAGGGCCAAATTGGTATAAAAGTTGCAATTAAATGGCAAGAGACTCAAGACCAGTGATTAGGACAAGTGAGGTTTAAAAAATGTTTACAATAAATTGTTTTGAAATTCAAAACAAAATATAATTAATAACTAAATATAATTAGTTATATCAGCTAAAAATCAAAACTTGTTTCAATAGTCTGTTTGATTTTTAGAGTTACTTAGATTCTATATAAATCTAATAATGGATATTCAATCATGGATGACTTTTTCAAGAAGAGCAAGCTTCCCCTGCTATAAAGAAATCTAGAATGAAAGGGTCTTTCATGTATATAAAAAGACACCAAACTTTGTCACTGTCTTTCTGTAATATGAAAGATGGTAGAGGTAGAAGTCAATGGTAATTTTTCATCAGAAAGGTTTTACCTGTATACACGTTGCCAAGGTAGAAAAATAGAGCCATAGGAAATTCTTTACAGTAATTGCATTAGTTGTGTAATAATGGCAACAAAGTTACAATAAACAGCATTATAACAGAAGCAAAAGCCTTATTATTTCAGTTATATCCAAATGCTTAGTGGAACATTTTTGTTTTCAGCAGCTTTCATAAGGAAACAAGATTGATGAGGACTAGAGTGAGAAACAAAGGTAAAACAAGTTGTGCATGATTGCAAAACAAATCAGTGTCACAAGCCAGGAATAAGATAGCCAATCTTCTTTCTTACAGACTTGTTTTCATATTGTCTATCATAAGAATAGCATAAAATGATTTAAATGAACTGATGATAGAAAGTTAAATTAACAGCTGTAGGATTACCATTAGAAAATCATGCATGAATTTTTGCTACTTATTCTAAATGTAAAAAAGGACTACTCATCTGCTTAATGTTCCAACCTTGATTCTGTATTATTTGAAACACTGAAAATAAAAAATGATACTATGCTAAGGGCAGTTATCAGCTGGCTAGATCAAAGATCACATTTATAGAGGTTTTAGGTATTCATTAGGTAGCTTTCTGGACTCTGATGTCCACCTCTCACTGCCTTATTAGTGGAATGCATTGGAAATGAAGGAGAAAAGAAGCAGAAGCAACACAAGATTGACTCACTGATTTAGGGAAAAATAAATGCTTTTTAGAACTGTGGTTTCCTATTGATCTGTATGCTTTAAATTACGGTACTGGTACTGAACTACTCAAAATCCTATTATGTTCCTATATTATCCTCTCTTAGCTCCTCTTCTGTCCAGGCCCATCTAAGATGTGCATTAGCTGATTAAACAGTTGGTTGTTGCCAAACAAAATGTGTGATAAGCAAGCTTTTCTTACCTTTCTTCACTAAGGGCTGAAATTGGCCCTTATTTCTCACACTTAGTTAATTTCCACAAAAATTTGTTGAAGTGTGGCTTTGTTACCTTTATCCCTCTGTCAGACTGGACTAAAATTGTCCAGTGGGTTCAAAAGTCACTTCAGGCAATTGGACAGATATCTGCACAAAGAGCACAAATCACATCAAAGTTGTTTCTTTAGGAAAAAAATAGCAGAAAATAGATGTAGCAGATCTTGATTTATTTTTGCATTCTCACAATTTACTTTTTAGTTTTATTTTGCAAATGTGAATCATAAATGGGTGGTGATTATTGTTCTCATGGAAGACTTTAGTTTCATCTTATTTATGCACTGAGAGATCAATGTGACTTTGGTTTTTCAAACAAATATCCAGGGTAATTCATATACAGCTCCTAGATTATACAAAACACTGAAGTCTTATTAATTCACGATTATTGATAAAAAAGAGAACAAAATAATATTATTTTTAGAGCCAATGTCCTAATGCATCATGAACATTAAGTAACCAAGACCTCTCTTCTCATTTTTCTGGTTATTAATTTAAAAATAAATGTGAAATTTTGCCAAAATATGGATCAAATATTTCCTTCAGTGCTTTTATTTTCATTCTTTCTCAAGTGTCTGGAATTTATCTCAGGACCAAATGTGCTGAAATAATGAGGGATGATATTTGACATAATGAGGGGATGGTATTCAAACCTGAGCCTTTTCAAGAACATTGCATGACAATTGCAGCCCGAATTTGTGAAACTGACAAGTATTTGTCTCAAGTTCTAAAAAACATGCAAAATGCTGATGATTTCCTGAGGAGGAAGGAACATTTAATGAGGGTGGCATTGACAAGTATAAATGCTTTTGAACAAAAATGGGATTCCACAGAACACAAGGAAATGTGGACTGAGTAAGTGCTGCATTTATTAATAATATTTGGTAATTTGGTAATTATTAATAATATTTGATAATCCTATTTGGTAATGAAATATTCTGTCCAGAAGAGTAGCAAAATTAGACTGGATGAAACACTGAGGAAAATATCAGAGGAAACAATAATGTATTAGCAAAAAGGACAAGATGATCTACCCAGTGGACACTTGTAATTGTTGCAATTCAAATCAGAATCTGCTGTAACTGAGAATGTCTGGAGTCATTGTGTTCCTTTAAAAGAGGCAGAGATGCTGCCAATTATGACAATTGTAATGAAATACTACATTCACTGAAAATCTTGCACTTTTTTTATGTTTCTGGAGGGTAATGCAGATGTTGCTCTATTCAAGGCTTCATTTATTTTCATGTAAATGAAGGAAAGAAGATTGGAAGGGAGACATTTCTCTTCATGTGCACCATATCCTCCAAAGGTGGAGACAGGGCAAGAAGATTCAAAAGAATAAATTCAGGAATAAGTAGTGGAATCTGACATGTATAATCAGCAGCTCATCCTGAACCTGAGGAGGAGAGTTTCATTATTGACAAATTTGTCTTTATAATCTAAATGGTTTCACCATTTAAGAACTGAGCTGCCCAGGCTCTCCAATGGGAAGTGTTTAATAGTGCTATAAGAGCTCTATGCCATCTAAAGCCATGTTCAGCTGTTTGTTTATCCTCTGTAATACAACAAACCTGCTGGAATGCTCCTGGCCCCAGGTCCCAAAGGCTCCTGTCCTTGTGTCCTCACCTGCAGAGCAGGTCCTGGCAGGAGGGATTGCAAAGCTGGCACAGGTGATGGGCTCACAAAAGCTGCTTTTCTGCTCAACAGGAAATTAACCCCAGTATCTGTGCTCTGGAGCAGCTGTTCACACCCAGGATCTTGTGATACCTGCCACCCAACTTTCTCTATCCCTATATTAGACAACTAAAGCAAATAATTCTGTCTGGCACTGTGATCCCTGAAGATACAGATGCCAGCAGAGGATCATTCATCACATTTGAAAGGAGATGTTTGAATACAGTGAAATGTTCTCAGGATGTGAACAACTCTGCTCCACTGACTGTAGAAGATCTACATCTCTACCGATATCTGTCTATATCTATCTCTATTCATGCACATCTCTCTTTCTCTCCCTCCATCCCAATCCTCCACCTTGTATCTTCATCATCTCTATAGGTGAATTAGATGATGCAAAAAGTTTTCCAAAAGTTAAAGATACCTGAGGTAAATTTGAGCTTCATTTCCATATTCTGCTTTCTACCTAGGATAACTTGAGATCACTCTAACAACAAATGGGTCAAAATGATAATTCAGAAATTCTGGTACAGCAGTTTGGAAGCTTTGGTTTACCTTTTCTCTCTGACATCCTGGGAAATGGGTCACATATTCCTTCAGGCATACAATAGCACAGGGAGTGGCATACTGAATAAACTGGACCCTTTCCACTGCTTTATGCAACACTTGGTTTCTAGGAACTGCATTGAAAATACTTTCCAATAGGCAAAATGGTGGTGAAAAGCAGGTTTGCTTTCCTAAAATATTATATGCCCTAGCTCCTCTCCAAGAATATCTGTGCAGGAGGACATGGAGCAGTCAACTGGGAAATGAAAAATGGGAGTACAGAATTAGATTAGCAAGGTAAAGATATTCTGATCACAAAGGGATCTTTTACTTATAAAGTAAAGGCACTGCTGAGACCTGAATCAAGGCTAAAGTAAATTTGGCCAGTCTTTTGGCCACAGACATCCTAATAAAAACCTGAAAGTCTCATGTTAGCAATCAAGAGACTGTAATTTGCAGTATAAAATAAATTCATGAAATCATTATGAAACTTCAAAACAAGATCTCATTCAGAGTCTCCAAAATGCCTTCAGTAACTTTATTTCCTTTACAAGGGATAGAAAACTGTAAGGCATTGAAGCAGAATAAAAATGATGAAGGTTTTTCAATGGGCTCATTGTAGGAATAAAGAAAATAAACTATCAAACTGGCCTTTATTGTCAAGGTAAAGAGACATTTTTGTGCTGAACGTTTCTATGCTGATTTGTGAGACACGCTGTCTCCATGTAAAGTTTACATCTATATCCTATTCACATTTTGGTCGTGAATACAGCAAGAAAAAATAGGTTAAAATAACTGGGAATTATTCTCCAAAAAATTATGTCACCATTACCTCAGAGTAAATGTGTCTTTAGTTTTTTGTTGCTCCTTAAATAGCTTTTTTGTGCTGCTAGAGTTTAAGCACTGCTGGAACTCTGTCAATTCTTGACCTTATTTTTTTTCTTGCCTAAGTAAGGAAAACTCCCAGCTGATTGTAAGAGCGCTCTGCTGCCATCACAAAAGACCCTCTTCTTTGGGAGAAAAAAAAGCTGAATTTCCGGTGTGAGATCATCAGGTTCAAGAAAAGGAGAAAAATGCTCTTAAAAAAATAACTGAAGCAGACAGCAGAGCAGGAATTGGTGATTATCTGGCAGACAGTCAGATCAACACTCATGGCAAGGAACGAGGAACACTGCAGCTGCAGGCTAAAAAAAAAATTGGTGAGTCTAAACAGTGAGCATTTATCAACAACTGGAAGCATTTAGACAAAGCAACTAATTTTTCATTGTTCTCCTTTATAATAATTTTTTTTGCTGCATTCTTCTCCAGTCAGAAAGGCAATTAGCATACAGAGTTCTCATCAGTCCTTCTGGGAGCTTTCTCACTTTCCAGGACTGACACAGTAGAGCTAGTTGCACACAAGCAGTTTTTGGCATGACTAAAAGATCTGGGGGCAAGGCAGACAGTCTGCATAATTTATTTATTTTTAAAGGGATAACAGAGGCACTGTTCAAAACAAGCTGAATTATGGTGGGAAAGAGCTTGTTCTTCCCCAGTTATGTTCTGTGTTCGAAGTACTCCTTAGAAGTTTAGGGCCTTGGCCAAATAACACTTGGTCCCTTTCAGATGCCTTGGGCTATACTGCTGAGACAGTGAGAAGCAGAGTTAATGGACTGATCTCTTCTCACAGAATTTCAGTTTGGAGACCTCACAAAGTTGAGAGAGGCACCACAGGCTTGCTCACTTCTCTTACTACTGCAGCTTCTCAGAAGGAGGTGCGCACTGGAGTTGTTAAAATTTGGGGTAGAAAGAAACATATGACTATCAAAAGTAAGTTATTAATGGTGGGATGAGTTTTGCTTCTACTCTAATCAAAAGGATAAAGTCACAGAGCAATGACACTCTTATAATGAGATATCCTTGTCTTACCCCTTACACTTTCCTTTGGCATGTGGGCCATGAAGGTGCAATCTACCCTCAGCATTTAACAGAGGGATTTTTGCTTTCTTTTCTTCATGAATTCAGGGACTGTACTCATAACATGGAGGCAAAATGCTTTGGAAAGTGCTGTATTACAGAGGGAAAGCTCAGTGTACATGTGAGTGTATCCCAGGCACTGGGGCCTGTAAAAGCAGATTAGATAAACACAAAAAAAATATATATGTCAGAAAGCAATTTTTTCCTATGGGAAAAGTGACTGAATGTTCTAACCATTTTTTATTATTTCCTGTCAGATACATCAGCTGAGGGCTTGGTCCTTCATTTATACTGATTGTATGTAATTCATTGCATTGAGAATTAACTAGGTGGCAGTAATCACTCAATGATCTCAGATGCATATCATAAAACTTATGAGTTTTCTTGTCAGATTAAAATTGGTGGAGGGGGAGGATGGACAAGTTTCAGGTCTTAAAAGAATATTTTGTCTTAATTGAGCTTTGCAGCAGCTTATGTAGCAGATTTGTTACTAGCACAAAGAAAGCATTCATGGGTCCTAGTTCATCACTGACATTGCAGATGCACAGAGCCTTTAACTCTATGTGCTAAAAAGAGTTGCTGCACTTAGAGAACTTAATGTTTACTTCTCAAACTGTTAACATAAAATACATAAATACATACTTTGCAGAATATTATCCACTGCTGCTTCATCCTCACAGGTACATCACTGTTCCACAATTCTTTACACTAAATGTGTGCCTCGTAGGAAAGCATGGGGAGAGAAAAACAGGAAGAAAGGTGCAGTTCTAATGGAACTGACAAAATAGTAGAAAAGAGAAATATGAAATATGGTGTAAACCTTGATACAAGCCTTTGTCTCCTAAAAATCATTTATTATGAAATTGTTACAGGCGAAAATTCTTTTCTTCAGTCTGTGTCAGTAGCAGCAACTGGAAGGACAAGAAAAAAAGTAAATTGTAAGCTATAAGAGCCTCATCATTGTACAGCTTTCAGGATAGAGGTTCCACTAGAAATACAACTCTGTGAAGACCTTACTTCAAAATCTTGGTGGGAAGGTAGTCATCTTCTGCTTGTGAAAACTCTAGGGTTTATTTGTCCTGCAGTCCATAGTTTCCCCCTCAATGTTAGGAATTTGGCTTATTTGTAGATGGATTTGAGAAGGTTGCTTGATTTTACTTGTAAGGGTTTTTTTAAGTTTTCTCAATTTTGAACTAATGTGATTCAGTCAATATCTGTCTAGTCTGGGACTAGATGTTTTCAAATGGTGTCTGTGAGTTCATGTTACAAAGGTCTTATTAGTTCTGTGGTGGCACTTTAGAATATGCTACTTGACAGGTAAGAGAAAAGAAAATAGAAATACAGTACACCAGACAGAAATTCTTCTGAAGGAATGTGGAGAAACAACAATACTACACTGATATAGGCAGTGTCTGTTATTCATGACAACATGTATGAATGGAAGGAAGCACAACATGTGCATCTCATAGGTCATTAAGCATAAAAGTTATGATCCTATTTTGGATCTGACTGTACTCCTTCTGTAATATAAATCCTTGAAATTCATCATTATTTTTTTAAATAAGTGTATATTTGCTGCAAGTAAAATGGTAAATTAATGATTGGTTGCATCTGTACTAATGAGTAGGAAGCTGTGCCATCTTGTAAGTGATTTGACAAACAACTGTGAATAAACTTCTTCAGAATTTTGAATCAGAAATGGGGAAACAAGATGAAAGAATATGTGTTCACTCTTTGAGCAGGGGAATAAACCAGTGGCATGCATTTTTCTGGATGAGATATTATAACAAACAGCAATAGCAAAATATTCATGCAAATTGCAGCATGGAAGTGTTTTGGACTGACACTCTTAAAGAATCAAACATAATATTTTAGTAAATATATATACAATGAGTTTTTTAATATAAATTATTTAATATATTACAATAATTATTATTTCTGACTAAGGATCCCCTGTGAAATTTACAATAAATCTTCAGAGTAAAAAGAAAAATAATCAGAAGACATTTATGAAACTTCTAAAATAGGAAGAGAAATGATACTATTTATGTAGTAGATTCTTAGAATAGTGTGTGACTGAATAGAAATACTTCTATACAATGACTGCAAAGTAAGAGACACCCACATCACTGTAGTGCAGTTTTCCCCCTCTCACATTTTCCTTGGTTGAGTTCAAATATTTTCTTTTTGTCATAATAAGACCATCAATAATATGGGAGTTTTTTCTTTTTATTCATACACATTAGTCAACTCTTTCTTGCTGATTATAAATGAAACATCATTTGTGTTTCACTGATTCTGCATGGTGAATGAAAGGAGGTTCTTTATATAATTACCAGTAAATAAATAAACAAACAAACAAATAAATATAACTGTATACCAAAGGCTGTTCCACATATTTATTCAAGACTCCAAATTATGAGAGAATTTACAAGGGTCAGTACAGCACCCAATGGCAGAGCTGACAGGGAAGAAGTGAGTCTCAATGTTCAAGGGAAGGGGAAGCAGGAGATGAGGGAAACACAAGCTCTGCACCGGTTTTTGGCATTGTTTTCCACTTACTACACACTGACTTATTTACTCCACTGCATATCTGCAAAGCATTGGGTATTGTTTGTACCCACAGTGGATATCACTGTAGTTTACTGCAAACTGTGTGAAGCATAGGAGAAGATTGCAATAGTCTTTTATCATATCCCAAATACATGTTGCTGTGCTACAAGATGACATTTTATTCATTAGTTTTACAACAATGAAGATAAAACATATATTTGGAGGAACATGCATAAACATATATGTATGGATATAGACATATTTGGGGGACTAGTGACTTCGATTTTTTTCAGCCATGAGAAAGTGTTGAAGTTTGAAAAGATGTTTTTCTCATTTTGTCTTTGACATTTGTGGTTCTCTCTTTACAGAACTAGATTCAGTGTTTATATTTTGAATTTTCTAGTTCTTTTTAAATATTGCTGTTTTAATAGTATATTCACCCATCAGATTAGTATATTTTTACCACACAAAACTTTTATTCAAAAGAGAAGCATTTTCCAAACTATGTTGCTGAATAAAAGCTGACATGTTGCCTCCAACATCAGGAAAAAAAGCCCTCCCCTTTTTGCTTTTACTTTTTGTCCTAAGTCCGCTATGAATATCATTATGAATATCATGTATGACTTTTAGTATTGTTTTCATCATCCTTTATTTCTTAAAGTATCTCTGTAACAACCTTTTCTCTTGTTTTACAATTTACCAAGACAACAGAAACCAACTGGGCCTTTTCTTAAGGGATTTCTTAATCAATCCATCTGATCTTTCTCATTTATGAAAGAGAGAGATACATTTCTTTACTCATGGGATGCTGTATTTCTTAATTATATTTGAAGTATTTTTAAATTCATCAATTTTCCATGCTGGGGAATAGTTAAGAATGTTAAACTTGATAAAAATATTAGAGGGCTTTATCAATGATTATCTAGTGAAAATAAAAGATCTGTGTTACTTTGCTAAAACTTTGGGAACATATTTTGAGTGCCCCAAAAAGAATAAATTTCTGTTTATATGAGGGCAGGTATGTAATAGTTATAATATTATGCCTCATTTTATATTAGCATTATTAGCCTGATAATGTCTCTTTGAGAAATCCAGTGATGAGGATTGTTAAAAGCTTATTGTAACTAGTCCCTTACCAGAGAGGGAATTCAAATAGTCTAAATGATCAGCATAATAACTGAAAGAATAGAAATATTTGAAGGTACTTTATGATTTGCTTTCTCTCTTTTTTACTGTGGATCATGGATTAATTAACCTCTGATCATGTTTGGTTCCTTCATTCAGTTCTCTCCAACTAGTTGGCATCTTTGTAAGAGGAGCAAAGCAGATGCTAATATAGAAGAAATTTCTCCTCTAGATAAAATCACAATATATATTTCAACTGGCTAATTATATTCAGTCTCTCACTGGCCAGTGAGTCAGTGAGATTGTTTCTGAACACATCCTTCTGTTTCTATGAGCATCTCAAGGACTCTTCAAATTATATGGTCCCTTTCACTATGAAAGAAGAATTTTTATAACACAGACAAAAGAAATAAATTAAGCCACATGATAGTGCTTCTGCAAGATATATTATTGCAAACAAAAACTTTAATATAATTATAGGATTATCATATTAATGTGTTATTCTTTAAGTATTCAAAAATTTCACATTATTGTGTCATTAGTGATGACACAAAAGTATTGCAATAAAAATCTTAATTATAGTCTCTTAATTATAGTCCTTCTACTAATTGCTATAATATATTTTAAGAGCATTAGTCAGTTTAGGTTTTTTTTCCTTTTTTTAATTCCTGAGACTACCAGCAAAAGAGGAGAGAAAATTGAACTACACTCTAAAGTACTCTCTATTAGACCCTATTGTTTTCTGGATCTACTTTTTATTGTTTTGTTGCTACATCATTCAGAGATCACTAGAGGATCATCCATTTTATATAAGATCTTCAGAACATCTGCAGGATTTTGAAGTCAATTTTATTATCAGGAAATCCTTCCAGGAGAGAGAAACATAACTAATGGAAACATAACTTTTATTCTTGCTCTTTTCTTAATCTAAATTAGATACTTTCTGATGGAATGCTGAATATCTCTTGCTCTAAAAAAAATTTGTTGAGAGCTGTGGATTATCCTCTAGACTCTATGGCTTGCTGCAAGGGTGCAGTATTATGTGAGAAGGGGAATTTGCTGAGTCTTGAAGTCATGCTTGCAACTGATTTTATACCTACATTTCTCTTCATAAAAGTCATTGGTTGTTCAACCCTTAAGCAAAGTTTCCAAGTTGAAAAAGGCAAACTGATGGAAACCAAGACATCACTCAAATATTCCAACCTTAAACATAAAGTCTTATGTTTATATCAGTTTTTTTTGGGGTTGTTTTATATATTAATACCTTAATTTTTGGGGACCTTATTATATGATCCTTCATCTTGGAAGTAAAATGTCTTTTCTGTATCTCTGGACATCTTTAGACCTGCATAGAATAAAACGTACCAGGAAGACACCAGGATATACCTTTGGTAATATTTCCAGATTAATTTTCCAGGTTGATGTACTGTCACTAAAAATTATTAACATATATAATGATAGATTATTTGAAGTTACAGCTTATCATGAATACATCTGAAAATCCAGAGCTGTTAAACTCAGCTGTCCAAGATCCAGATTCCTACTCTGTTAAAATTTCACCTGACTGATTAACAACTGCAGATATATTTACATAAAATTTTAAAGCATTTCATGACTGCATATTGCCATTTTTAAGGCAAAGAACAGTAGGGTCATAAAGCACTCATTCTATTAGAGGTAGCCAAGTCGTTCTCTGAGAGAAAAAGATGAATATGTTAGAATATGTAATTTTTATGTGAGAAGTGATGTTTGAGGAGGGATTTCGAAAAAAATGCATGAATGCCAGTGGCACTAGTTTGGAAATTATTTTGATTGTATTATTCTGATCTCTCTGCACCAAGATTATAAATTTATAAGTTACTGAGATTCATATAAATTATATACAAAATCTCCAAAGAAATCCTGCCACATTAAAAAACCATGAAAATTAAAAAATGTAATTCCTGAAACAGAAGAATGTCACCACTTGAATTCTATCTCTGTACATTTGTGTATTACAAAGCAGCCTTAAATTTGCATGACCATTCACTAGTATAGTCACAATACTTTGTGATTCTTCCATCTTCTGGGTCAGACTGCTAATTTATACTCTTTATTTTCTCTCTATGCTGTCTGCTCCAGATTTTGCTCCATCTGCTTTACTTACCTGGCTCCATACCGTCCTCATCCTCTGATTAACTGATTGCTTTCACATCTCAAGTCACCATCGGTTTGGTTCGATTCCCTTTTGTGCTTACTATTCTGATTTTAGAACCATCTGCAGTAGTCTTGACTATTTATTCTACAAGTGTGTATTAACAAATAAGCTCTTGAGGTGATGGTGGTTAAGGAGCTAATCTTATTTTATTGAGTGAACAAAAGCTAATTTTTTTCCTCTCTCTGTCTAAAATGTAGGCAGTAAATTTTTTTCTGTCTTATTAATAGATATTTCATCTCTGTGACCAGAACCAGTCTGGGAAGCAGAAGAGACAAAATGAATGCACGGGAATTGGAACACCATTATCTGGAACTCTTTGGACCAAAAAGTCTCAATCCTGTGCTGAACCGATGCTTTACTGAGGAAAAGTCAGGAACCAGCATACTCCTTTCCCCAAGCAGCAGGGCACTGTGTTCAAAAGAGAGCTTGCAAGAGTGATCTTTTATTGCCGACATCCACGCGCCGTAGGTGCAGTCTCTGCTGCCTGTCCTTGAGCAGTGTAGCTGCTCTCCAGCTGGTTAGCATTTATGCAGCAATCAGCAGGAAGAACTAAGTGGAGCTGCAGTGTTCCTGTGTAGCTCAGCAGAAAAATGTTGTGTGCTCTGCATTGCTTTGGACTGCTCTGATAAATTCTAATCGACAGGCTTCAGCAGCACAGCCACTGCACGAGCGCTCACCATTGCATGGGCCAGGGAAGGACTGAGCTGCATGGAGTGCTAACAATGAGCAGGCCAAAAGTATCCTGTGGAGGTGCAAGGGTGAGATTTTAGGATTATACACTTTCATGGATTTCCACAAAGTATTAAATGTTTTTGTTTTTGTTTTTTTTAATAACTAGGAATGATCATAATGTGGTATTTTCTTTTGGTTCTTTGGTTTGTTTATTTGGAGGGGGGAAAAGCATAAATGGTATGGAAGCAGGTCTATTAACTATTGAATATAACACTACTGAATTCATAAAGGACAAGATAACTTTTTTCCCCTTGAAATAATTTAGGGCAACTACACTTCATCCAGTGCAATGGCAGATGGAAGTGGGAGGGAGTTCATGCTCCCTGACCCTGCTCTGAGAGATGGCTGCATGAACCTTACCTGCCTGCCCTTCAACAGAAAGGAACAAATTTGTAACAGTATGAGGGATCCTTTGAGTCATTAGCAGCACTGCATTGCCTTCTTAATTCAACTTGTTCATTATGAGACCTTTTGCCCAGTTCTTCCAGAATGCAAAAAGCATTTCTGTCTGGCCTGCTTGTAACTGCTTAAAATAAATTCTTCAATGAGCATCAAATTATCCATGGTATTTTCTATCCAGTGCAATGAATGCATTTACTTAACCTGGATAACATGTGGTTTCATGTAATCCCCAGATGATAATTTGACTGAAATATTCTAGGGAGTCATTATGAGTGTCTTATGCAGAGAATCAGAGAGGGAAATAATTGTATGCATTGACAGAATGAAATGCTTGTAAAAAACAGTGGTTTTATCTGGTACCCTTGAATACAAGAGATCCTATTTACTTCTTCTAAATGGAAAAGAAATCTCAATGAAAAATCTTGTCTTGGTGTTAATTTGGTTTAGTTGCTTAAAGGCTGGGTACCTACACTGCCCACTTAATATCTTCTCTGCCAAAATACTGTAAATCCTGCAGAAACAGCTAGTATCTTGGCACAATGCCCTATAAAATGCTTGTCTCCCAGTTTCACTTGGTTAATAGATATTTTATTTTTGCCTAAGCACCTAGACAATAACAGTTTTAGTCTCAACTTCACCTATATAATTCATGCTGACAATTCTCCTTTCTTTCACTTATATATCGGTTTCGTTTATTCTGTCAATCTTTATTAACTACAGGAAGAAGCACTTATTATTATTGGCATTTAAGCCATTAGAGTTTACTGGGCAAAATTTTATCACTTGCTCTTTTAGAATTTGCAAATATTGGATGCCCTGTTCTCTACAAACATTTCATGTTTTCTGTCTCTCATAACATGCAATTATGTATAAAGTGGGTTCTGTGGTGGCACAAAGAAGCTTTGTGGATATACTTACCACCACCATAAGACAGTTTCTTTGTAGATTAACAATGGTAAGAGTGCACAGGAGTTCAGAGTTTGTAGATCTAATGCCTATAAGTGGCTTTCAGTTAGAAGTTTAAGTGCTAGCTACTGACATTTTTATAATGAGTCTGCAACTCTGAAAAACAAAGCAAATAATGATTAACCACACTGTATCAGAGAGGAAAGAGAATTCCCTCTGTGGGAAGAATGTTATTGTGGAACTGAAAAAGAAAAAAATTAAATGTTTAATAATATTCCTAGTTGAATGACTATTTCTGGAGGCCTGCAATCTGGAGTGTAAAAAAGGCCACTATAAATATTACAATCTATAATCTCAAAAAATGTATAGAAGGGAAACACTTCTATCCTGTTGTGTAGCAATTAGACACATCTCTCCAATGCACTCAGAAATCATTCTTCTTCTTCACTACTTTCTCCGCTTATTCTTATTTTCTGGTATCCTGGTAATGCTCTGGAGTTTTCCCCTTTAGCCTTTCAAGAACACATAAAAACTTATGTTTGTAAACAATCCAAAACAAATAACTCTCACAATCCTTTTTATGATATGAAAATATTATATTGTATTGGTATTTTGTCTGAGAAGCAAAATTTTGCTAGATAGACAAAAGTCCCCATGCTTTTTAGGGAAAAAAAATCAGAAGGGATAGATTAGGGACTCTTTTCCTATCCCCTGATTTGTTTGTGTTCTGATTTAAAGCTACCTAAACTGAGATTGCTTTGCATTTGATTCCTAATAGTGTTGGTGGCTATAATTTTTATGATCATGACACTGTTCAGAACCCCAGGCACATTATGACCCTATGGTGTTTGTCAGTGCAGAAATAAAGAGCAGATAAATGTTCTCTATAGCACTTTCAGGGTCCCTACCTTTACAGCCTATTACCTATAACAGAAAAATGGAAATACAGGTTAACAGAGAAGCAGAGAAAGCAGTGATCTGGTCTTGTCCTTGGCACACTTGGAGTTTAGCAACTATTGGTTTTTTTATATGTATTGCAGTTATAGAGAGTATTAAAGATAGAAAACAAAACAGAATTGTTTTGGAGGCTTACAGGGATTATGGAAGAAAGCTCAAACAAGAAAAATGATTGTGGATCCCACAAAATAAATGAGTAGTAACAACAAGAGGTGACACTACAAAAAGTGGAAACAAGTACCCTTTCTTCAGTGCAGCAGAGAAGTTGTGAAGAATTTTCACCAGATGTGCAGTTTAAACTGATGGCTGTAAGAATGTTTTTGATAGCTGCTTCATGGATGGCTGTGCTCATGGTAAGATTGCATGCATCAGTGACAGAGAAATCAAGTCAAAAACATGGAACAGAGTTTGACATGTTTAGTAGCCCAAAAGGATAGAAAAAAACCTCCAGTTTAGCCATAATGAGGACATGAGGACTACAAAAAAGTCTTAATGTAAATTTTTGTTTAGCTTATGATCTTCCATGACAGTCCCTAAAATGACATTATTTTCACTGAATAATAATATTATAATAATTAGGTCCAGCCTTATTTTCTGTAGAAATTTTTTTCTATATTTTGTAACATTTTCTGAAGTAAAAATATTGGAAATTTCTGCTGTTTCCTTCTGGTTGAATTACCAAGTTAATGAGCACAAGTGGTAGCTATGGCTTCCAAAAGTTCGTTTCTGAGTATGTTTCGCTGCATGCACAAATGGTATCATTAAAAAAATGGTAACTCAAATAGGAATGCTGTGAGATATTGAAAAGGGTTGATATGAAGTTCATATGGCTCCCTCAAGACTTCATGTGGTATAATCTGTAATGGTAATAGATTCTCTTCCACTGTGTTTTTGGTGTCATAGCTGAAGCATTTTGTTCTCATAGTCAGAAAAATATGCACGTCCAAGTTGAGCCTTGACAGTTCAGTAGGAAGAAATAACCCAGAAAATACTGAAGATTAGATTTGTGCCATTTTTTCTGTTATATATTGAGCTTCTCCTTGAAGAAAAGTGGTTATTCTGGGGTGGCATTGATAAAGAGAGATAAACAGCTTTCTCTTTGCAAGATGTGCCTCAGATATATTCCCCATGGTTACTACCAGTGCCTGGCAATTGCTTTGTGCTGGCAGGTTCTTCATTCTCGATTTCCACTGTTAGACAGATGTGCAAAATACATCCACACAAATGTTTTACCAAAGGCTCTATGCAATATAACATATTCAATCTACAAAGTGGTATTCAAATAGATATTAGGTATGGTGTGCTAATGTTTTGCTATTGTGCCCCTGTACGCTGAAAGAATTGGCCTACATGTACAGAAGTTATGTTTATGTATCTTGAGTTTTGTTCATGAAAAGGTAATGGGCTTAATTCTGTAAGGTAACAGTAGCTTTACTTCTGGCTGAAACCAAAATCAAGGCAACATATGAATGAAACATTCAAAAAAAAAGTGGAAATCCTAGGAGAAACCATCAAGAGAGTTTTAAGCAAAGTTCAAGATGTAAACAAAAATCTCAGCAGTTTCTACAGAAGGTTGTGAGTTCAGAAATCAATGTATAGATTACACTGATCTTTGTATGACAGTAATATTGATACCATTCTCCCTGTTACATAAACATTGCAGAAGATTTTAATGAAGTCATCAACATTTTTCTACTGCTTTTCTTAGCTGGTAAATCCTTTTTAACAAAATAAGCACTTAATCTAAACCACCATCATCTAGGAGACCTCAGGGGGGACAAACATTTATTTTGATCAAAGAATTGCTAACAAGGATATTTATAAAAATTAATAATGAAACAGAGTATCTTAATTACTCTGTGGAAAATTCAGATGAACATACCATATTCACTAGGGAAAAAGAGTGTCTTGGTAACTTGTCATTATAACAGGCAGATAAATATAGAACAATTATGAATATGGCTCACTTTATTTGTATCCCCACTTCTGCATCTTAACTGTTACAACCAATTTATAAAATTTCAAACTTTAAATTCTATTTATTGCAATTAAATTATTGCTCTCTACCATGGCTTGGGCCTTTTATACACATAATGTGCACATATAGATCATGAGCAAGGGATAGACTATTGGGATAATCTATCAGGAATATCTGGGTTATACAGGAAATGGGAAAGTAGATTAATCTGTCCTAATTCAGGCATTTAAAGAATTCACTCTGTGGTTCATGGAGAAAAATAAGGGTATAGAGCCAATGATTAATTTCTTCCTAAGCCTGAAACAGATCAAAGTTATCATTCTCTAGTGAAACCTGTTTGTTTCCATTGATTATCGCAGCAGTCCGGGATGCCTGGCTGCTCCTTAAACACCTAGCATGAGGTGAGAGAAGCTCATACCTTGGGACTCTTTCTTACTCAAGCAAATTACTTTAGCAGTAAAGTTATCTTTCCATTTCAGCTCTGAAACTGGAATTAGCTCTAATCCCTAGACTCATCATTATTTAAAGTATTTCTTAGAAATCTCAAGAAGCTACAAATTATCAGAGTGAATTGAAGAGAATTGAAGAGAATTGAAATGAGGACTAGGAAGGGAGAGCCGTAAAACAAGTCAGGACTCAGTTAAAGTGTTGATGTGTGGACAACTGTATGTGTAAAAACCTCTTTTCATGATTGGGTTCATAGGACAGTGGTTAATGGCAGATTAGTTAGCTGGAGTTTGGTAACAAGGGGAGGATCTCAAGTGTCCACTGTAGTTTTTATCAATGACCTGCAAGAAACATCAGTGTGCGCTTTTATTAAGTCTGTAGATGACGCCAAACTGTGGAGGATCAATCCAGAAGCTCAAGTGCAGGGGCACTCTCCAAGGGACCTAGACAGGCTGGAGAAATGGACTGACAGGAATCTTATGAAATTCATAGAGGACACATACAAATTCCTGCACTTGGGAGGAAGATGATGCAGGCTAAGGACAGAGAGCTGGGGAGCAGCTCTGTGGAAAGGGAACTTAGGGTCTGCTGGACAGCGAGGCAAGCATGAGCCAGCAGTGCCCTGGCACAAAAGCCTCTTGGACTGCATTAAGGGGATCAAAAGCAGTGCATAAAAAAGGAGGGTTTAGCTCCTCTGCTTAGCTCTCATCAGTTTTAGTACCCCAGCGCAAGTCATCCATATCTGGAGTCAGTTCTGCTCACGGCCACTGTGATGGCTCAGGGCTAGAGCATTTGCCCTGTGAAGAGAGGCTAAGGGAGAGGTGTTCTCTGCCCTGAAAAACAGATGACTTTGAGGGAATTGGATCATATCACTAAATACCTATGGGGAGGCCATTAAAAAGGTAGAGACAAGTTTTTCCAGAACTGTATAGAATCAGACTCTGAAAAATCATTAAAATTGGAAGAAGTACAGATCAATTATATAGTCCAACTTCTCTGCTGAAGCAGAGTCAGCTAATGAAGCCTGCCCAAAATTATATAGTGAGAGGATGACATATAAGTTGAAATAAGGGAGATCCAGGTGGATGTAAGAAGAAACGTTTTTCTCAAGAGTACAGTCAAACATTGGAAGATGTTACTCAGAGAGATGATGCAGTCTCTTTTCCTCTTTAAAGGTCTTCAAGGCACAACTAGGTGTTGGATCTCCTGAGGTTCTTTATAATCTGAATAGTCCCATAATTATCCTTTTCTGAGGATGCTCAGAAAAAGAGCTACAGCTAGTGGTCAAATTTTTGGTTCATTAATCCCTACTTGGGCACATCATGAATTTGTTAGGGTATGCAAGTTTACCAGGTTCTACTTGAAAAGATGCTAAATTTCTTATTTAAAAGACTGTTAATGCTGAGCATCTGTGCTTTAATTGTTAGAAATCTCTAATTTGTAGCCTAAATTTATTAGTTCTTGGTTTTTGTGTTCTGTTTTAGTGCCGATTTAGTTCTTAAACATAAATGAACTTATGTTCCTCCTAGGCGTTTACCTGCTTGGTGCATTTATAGGCAGCAATGATGTTACTCTCAGTTTTTACTTTGTTAGGCTGGATAAAGCAGACTCTTACATACCTGTGTCAGGGAAAATGTTGTCCATTCCCTTCTTCATGCTAGCTGCTTATTTTAGTACCTGCCCCATTCATTTTTCCTGAAGGTGTGGCCAGGATTTGGCGCTGGTCTGTGCTCCCTGAAGGATTCTAGTAGTACAGCATGACACATGCTACCTTCTGAGACAATCCCTTCCTCCTTGAACAGTGCCTTAAAGTTTAATGCAGACATTGCATAATGCTAGATGAAACAAATCAGATTATGGCTCCCCTGTCTTGCCTCCTTGCTTAGCCTTGTGTGCTGCATTGACAAGGGAGTGCTTGAGTATGTGGAGCCTTAGGGCCCATCACAAACTGTGAATTTGGATGCACCAATATTTACATGTTCAGTATATGAGCTCACAAAAGAAATAAGATATCTTCTAAATGTGTCAACTAACAACAGAGCAGTCAATGTTTGGAGCATTTTCATCTGTATTGAAATGTTAGACTTTCTCCAAAGCCAGCAGTAGCTGGGAAAGAAAATTACTGAAGGCATTCACAAATCAACAGGCATCCAGGTTTTCTGGCCTCCTCAGTGAACGTCCACAATCTGGAATACTTTGAATAATGAAACACCTATTGTGCAAGCATGACAAACCCAGTGACCAAAACATGACACATGTCCCAGTTAGCAATGTTTTTTATTGCATTGGCAAAATGCTAACATATAGAGTCCCTTCTCCTCTTCAAAGTGTGTAAGAACTAGATAAATTATTTATGTTGAACTTTTGTGAATTGCTTCTGATTCTGTTCTTTAAATCGGAAAAGCACATCTGGACATGCATCAGTAAATAAACAGGCTAGGCTTCCCTTGAAACAGCTTGTGCTTTGGAAATAACCACATAATTTGAGATCAGGATGACCCTGGTGTTTAGTTGAATAGCTTTAAAGCATTCCATCAACAGGAATGAAAAGATCCAAGCCAAGATCAATTTGCTGACCTGATGAAAACTGGGATTTGCAATGCTGATTTACTATTATGGCAACAGCCTTATCTAGTTAATTGCGTAAATAAAATTATCCATTTTCTCCTTCAATATTACAGTTGTCCTAAAAAATTCTCAAAATTGGGGCATTTGCAAGCTACTCTGGAGAAAATAATATCTTACTGTATGCAAGTGTGTCAGCACATCTAGACTCATATTAGTATGTCCAAAAAAGAAGGATAAAAATGGAAACTGTAATCATTACAATCCTATAGCAGTCACATTATATATGCTTCCTATATGTAAAGTTTAATTGTTTTTGCACAATTTTATATTTTATTAAGATGAAATAGAATGTAGATTTAAGAAGGAAAAAAATAACCTGAGATAACACTAAAAATAATAGGGACTTGCAACTGCTTATATATTTACTGAAATTTTCACCATTAACTCACCTATTGATTTTTATATGTAAAAAGGGCAAATTAAGAAGTCACTTAAGAATGATGTTGTAGGACATACAAAACACACTTACATGAAAAATAATGTGCAGATGCTACATTTTGTTCAGATCTTATGGGTGATTTGCAGTCCCTGAATCATTGGATGAAAGCCAGATAGGAGACCTCACACTAACTAACATGGAGCTGGAACCATATGTTTAAGCAAATGCATACTACCTTGATTTCCTAAAAGATGGGCATCTAATGCTATTTACTGTGCCACAGGATATTCTACCACCTGAGTAGGCATGGGTTTTTCCTGAGTCCCATGTCACAGTGTCAGAGCAAAGAGGCTCTCTTGGACAGCCTATATCTCAAATGGCATTGGCTGCTTATGTTCGGGTAGCTAGGTCAAGCCCAAAATGAGAATACCATGGTTAGTGTGCAGGCTAACACTGAACTGCATGCATCTATAGGTTAGTGTCAGCCTGTGAGCTGGGTATCTGGTTTTAGTCTATAATTGTCAAAGGAAGTCTATGAGTCAATGAGGAAATCTAAAGCATAGAGAATAATTTGGCTGACCACAAGTAAAGACCATTGAGTTTGTCATGTAACTAACTGGCTAGTGATTTTGAGATATCCTAGAATATAGGAGACATCTACATGGGGTTTAGAGATCAGACACAGGATGTATGGGAGGTCCATGTCTTTATGGAGCAAGACAAATGCTCCATGGGATGGCTTAGTGTATTTGGTGTTTCAGTTAAGAGCCAATTCCTGTGCTTGAGGACAATATCCAGGCTGGTGATTTTAAGCTTTTTTCACAGTCCATGGGGAAAAGGACATATTTGTAGGGTTTGACTTGACTGTTTTAGGTATCTCACAAGAAGGGATAAATTGCTTTGTAAAAGTGACAGATGGCATGAAAGGTCTTCAGACAGCTATCTTACTTGTACATGTGTTCATTATAGCCATGTACCTTTTGTTGTGTTGAGGAACACCCCCAGTGCAGGCAGTTCAGTATCCAAGCTGCACTTTGTGCCCTGGGTGGTGAGAAATGGCTGCAGCCCCTGAAATCAGCTGTGGATGGGCACTGACATCTGGCCTAACAAAGGGAGCAGAGCTGCATCACTGGCCAGACAGGGGGCTGGTCACCAGAGACCCTGCAGGACCCAAGTGGAAATGAGAAGAACCCAGACCAAAATCTACAATTGGACCAAAAGGCCAATGCAGGGCACATGGAAGAGTGTGTGCACAGACTGTAAGGGTATAAAAGCCTAGAGATCACTTTGCTTGGTTTCCTCCCTGGAGGCACCAGCTCGAGTTACGCTGCTGCACCAAATGAGCACAAATGAGTGACTCTGAGACTGCTGGGGGAAACTTGGGGCTGCACTTGTAGGGAACCCTGGTCTGACTGTGTGAGGGTGGGTTGTGTATGGACTCAGGTGAGACCCATTTACTCACTGGAGCCTCCCACCATAAAGGGCTTTGGACACACAGTTAAAGTCTTGGATGGAGTGACTGTAAATCAGAGTGGATCCTGAACTGACAGTAAAGAAAGTTCCTTAAAAAAACACATGAATTTTGCAGATGTTTGAAAATCTTCAACAGCTTTGCAGCTCCTCTGTGAACCTTTAAGATATCTCTATCACTCACAGAGCTCTCTTGTTTTCCTCCAAAAGCATTCCAGTCTGTCATAAAGCACAAAGTTCTTAGCCAAACTGGGCCTGAGACAATTTTCCACCATAGCTTCTACACCTGAGCAGATGCCTAACCTAGCTGGTGTGACATGAGCAATGTAGGCTGGCATGCAGGACTTCTAAACCCAGCCGAAAAACACATCAAAATCACAAATTGTATTTAGCTAGCACTGCAGCCTGAATGGTGCAGAGATTTTTCCATAGGATTTTTTGTTGGTTTGATTTGGTTTGCTTTGTTGGTTGTTTTTTGGTTTTCTTTTTTTTTTTTTTTTTTATTGTTTTGGGTTTTATTTTTAAATAAAACCAGATAGAGTAGTCAATAAATTGTTAGAATGAGCTGATATATTCATAATGCTATTTTGATACATTTTTTTTCAAACCAGTGAGACTAAAAGGCATTCTCAAACACATACATCGTGAGCAAGGCAAATTAGTTCAATGCTGATTTAGAATCATTGAGTTGTGTTTGTGCAAGCTAAAGTGCAATTTGCTTTCTTGTCTATATTCAGCAATTTATGAGACTGCTTCAGGACACTAATCAATAGTGCAATAGGCACTCTTCAGGACCAGCTGCTCAATGTAGCCCATGGAACCATGGTCCAGCATATATGTTATACACATATATATTTATAGATTTTTTTTAAATGAAGGAAGACATTTTGAGAGCATTGTAAAATATACAAAATTATAGACATCTGTTGATAGACAAATGAATCAATGCTTTCAGCTGCTCTACATTTTTTATTTTCTTTCCATTAAATCTTTTATTCTCTGAAAAACTGGCACAGTATAGCTAAAGGCAATACAAGTTTTCACCACTCATCAAATAATTCTAATGTACATTTTTGTGCTATAATCCTACCATACAACTCTCCCTCTTCCTAAATATTTTAGGTTTAGGCTTTAGAAGACCTAAAGTAGTAAACTAGCTTTCCTGTTGGAGATGGGAGGGAGTTTTTGGTATCCACTCAAGTAACTTTCTTTCATTTCCGTTAGACATAAATAGGAACTATAGCGTTGAAATTTACATTTTTGAAATGTTGAGAGTTTTCAAGCATTTATAATCAGTGGCAATGGATTGAGGGATTTACTGACAGGTAGAATAGCATTAGAATACCTGTTTTTGTAATATGACACTGCTAGCACAACGCAATAAATATCACCTTGTTTACCTTTTAAATTTATTTGCATTTCCTCTTTTTTCCAGAAAAAAAATCATAACCAATTGTTGATATCTAAGAATAGAAAAGAGTTATGGAAAGTGTAACACAGAGACTTCCCCCTGAGGTTTTAAGATTTGCCTTCATCAGTCAGCATGAGGCAGACCATCCCTGAGAATAACCATTACCAGTGTCTGTACTTCAGTTTTTGTTTGCTGGAATCCATCCTAACAGGTTGCTGTAATTAAACAATGTCTACCCTCTAATTAGCAAAGCTGAGTTATGATAAAATTGTTGGGAAGACAGTTGCAAGGTCTAGGGCTTAACTTGAGTGTCTGTGGTTCAAAGATCAAAAAGCTCATGGGGTGGAATAAGCACAGGGAGTTCACTTACCATGACCACAACAGGCTCAACTTGGGGAAAATAAATTTAATTTATTGCAATTAAACCAGATTTTCATAGTGATAAACAAAATAAAAATGAAAACACCTCCTGCTTCCCAGGTCCATCTTGACTCCTCCACCTCCTTCTCTCACCTGCATGTCTGCAGGTCTGTTGATCAGACTTTTTTCCTCACTCCTCTTTCAAAACTCCCATGCAGCATTTTTTTACCCTTTCTTAAGTACACTTTCTCACCAATGTTGTCATCTTGGCTGGGGACCTCAGTCATGTCCTACTAGTGTAGGTCTGCTCTGATGCTGGATCCATGTGGAGCTGGGCGTGCTTGGCTGGGTCAGCCCTGGCCCCTCATCCCAGAGCCCACGGCAGCGCCTGGGCACCAGCACCCAGTGCTCACACAGGGAAGCACGAGTGAGAAAAGTGAACAAAAAGGTGCTAAAAAACAACAGCTGCAGCTTCAGGTAACTTACAGCAGCCAAGGCTGATCTGATTTGCGCTAGTTTAATGTGCACTCAAGAGATTAATGGGACCTGTTTGGTTCTAGGAACCTTTAGTGATGTCTGTGCCCGGTCTCTGAAGGAAAGTTTCTCTGGGCCCTTCACTGTGTGGCTTTACAAATGGAACATGTTCTCAGCACAGCTTTAGACATGTGCAGTATCTCAGCTGCTTACACACTTCCCCATGGTCACACTGAGGTTCTGAAACCTTCCCAAAACAAAGCAAGCATAAGTGGGTGATAAACATTTAACAGATTCTGTTTCCTGCAGAGTGGAAATCAGGGGTGCTGTGCTCAGCACACATTTTAAAATGTTTCCTTAAAAACCCTCATTATTTCAGTTCTAGCCATAGGTGAAGACTGACACTTTGGTTTCACTTGCATATCTTAGCCTTTTATCTCCTCAGTTTTATTTTATCCTAAACGTCAAAAAGTTATAATATCTCTCAGAGGTGTTTGGACAGAAATTAGAAGTATCAGCATTCTGGGGAGTCTAAATATTTTATTCCTTCAGTTTCTAAGGGTTGAGGTATATAATAATTTATTCAAAATCAATGAATAGTGTACTTTGGAAAGGATCTGTGCAGAACAAAACAAGAGAGTGTCCAAACATTGAATTTGTATCAATATTGCAATAAATTCATGAAACGTTTTGTAAAATTGTGTGCCAGCTCCTTGAAAAATGTAATGAACTTTTGGATGAGGAAAAAAAAGAAGTTCCTGAGTTGCATGCAATTTCTCATTACTTTAATATGTCATTAAGACTTAGACATACATTTAGAACAGTGACATCTGTGGCTTGAAATAATTGGAAATGTGGCATTCATAATGCAATAATGATTTTTTTTATAAGCAAATTTAATTTGATGAGCAAATGCAATGTCACACAAATGTAAGTTTTGGGGCTGGATCAAACAGCAGCTGTAAACCTTTCCAAGTAGATGCAGCTCTATTCAGAGTTTAATGATTCACAGCCTGCTATTCGAGCCTCTCTCACAGCAGAGATGCAAAAGAACAGCATGGCGCTGGAGTCTGGGATGAAAAAGACATTAGCAGAGTTGAAGAGAGCAATTACACATGTCAATGAAATTATCCTTTGTACTTTGGATATGAGGGTTCAAAGGTTACAGACATAATCACCTCATTCTTCCAAACCAGTGCTGAATCTGTGTAAAATTATCATATTTTTCTATATGCAATACCAGTGCCCTGCACAAAGCAGTGGCAGGCTGTCATTGACACTAATACGGTTCAAGACTAACATGTACTGAAGGCATTTCTCAGAATACCCATGAACTACACCTATTTCTTTAGCTCTCAAAGCTTTTTTTTTTTTTTTGCCTGTAACATTCAGTGCTGTTTGTGGCTTTTTAGCAAAACTGATAAAAATTACACAGAAATCTATCAAATAGGGAAATGTCTTCACAATAAACGTTTCTAAAAAAATATTAGCAAGGTCTAGTAAAAAAATCTCATAGTAGTAATCTCCTAGGCCAGATCAAAAATTTATAACCTGTAAAGTATCACACAGTATCACATTCAAGTCAGTATAGTCAGACTTTATTTCAGGTTTGCTTAAGCCTCTAAGACTTTCCAACAATTTTTCTAAATGCCTAAATTTAGGTGCTTAAGGATGCAGGGAAATATTATCCCTATCTCTATTATACCTTTAACATTATACAGTTTGAAGTACAACATTGTCTGTAGTCCACTTAATTACTTTAAGAAAAATGTTTTATCATGTAATTGCTGCCTGTATTTTCAAGAATGTCCTTGATTAGGCCACATACAGAATATGGTCAAAAATTAGATTATGCAATCTTCACAGCTTATCTCTGTTAGTGTATTTGAGGTCAAATCAGATTCAGTTCTTTTGAAGGTTTCTTAATGCTTTAGTTAAATGCAACGACCCCTCTGCATCTACTGATTGTTGGAGAATAGAAATGAGAAATGATGGCTGTACAGCAGTCGGATAACTCATACTCAGAAGCCTGGTCAATTTGTAGAGCATGGGGACCTTGAGAGGAAATGGACACTCTCTAGGAGAGTTGTAGATGAACATATATACAGTCCAGTATATGAACTGTGGTAGCATCCGGATTCCCATGTTTGTTTTATTTATTAAGAGCCTATTCTGCTCAGGGCTGTTCGGTACTGACTGCAAGCAGGATGGTTTCAGTAGCTGAGGTGGAGAACCTCTCTTCTCCTGGAAATGCTTGCATGTTTTTGGCAGAAAGAAACTGCTTCAGCTGGTATGAAGGAGTTATAGTGCTGCTACATAGTCAATGAAAACAGGTTATATATTGATTATATCTACTTTAGCAAACAGTACAATAAAAAAAAAAAAAATTGTATCTGTTCAGGGAAACAAGTAGTAGTCCCAACACCTAGTCATATGTGTTTCAGGATTTCTTGCTTAGGCTAAGCTCTACTCTGATTCCACAGACTGGATTCTCATTAGCAGCTGGGTTGCATTGGACTGGACTCCATGAGTGTGTCATTTGTCTTCATTTCCTCCACACAGGATCCAGGTAGCACTCAAAATCTGCTCTGCCATGCAATCAGTGTACAGTCAGTGCGGATGAGTGAGAAATTTTCTCTGAACACAGTAACTCCAGCTCAAAAATTCGAGCTAATGTAATACCTTAATCAGTTGTGAAGAATTGGGACAGGTGACTTACATTTTCTCCAAAGGTTTTTGGGTTATTAGCCAGGTGTGATTCAGTTGCCTGGGGAGAGGCATCTAAAGCCATTTAATTTGCCCTAAGATATCCTCTTTGTTCTCCCAATGCCTGTCCTTTATGGCACAGATATCCCATGAATCCTGCATCTCAATGGTCGGCTCCACCTGGGTGTTTCCAGGACTGCAGGACTTTTCAGATGCCAACAGATATCTGCCTTTAGACAGCTGAATGAAGTCCTTAAACACTTACTTTAAGGTGCTTTGACTGCCTTTCCCTTCTTGTTTTACAGACGTGGGATGCACTGTTAGGGCACAGCTCTGTGTGTCAGTCATGTTGTGCTTCAGACCTTACTTAGAAAGATCGCCCAAGTGCTGGAGGCATAGCTCAGCCTCTTCCCCTTGCTGTTATAGATTATGTTCAGGGATGTGGAGTTCCCATTATTCTGAAAGAGCTTTTCATTAAATAAGCTATGGAGTCTGCTGTACTCAGGTGCATGTATATGATTAAAAATTGATTGTAGGAGTGGCTGAAAATTCTTCCATCTGCATATGGAAAAACTAAGTATTTTGAACAGAAGTAGCAATTTCTGATATATCTCCCAGCCTGACAGGAGCTCTAATTAGTTCTGTGGGTGAGCAGTAAATGTTTTGAAATTTTGCTTTCACCTTGTATAACATAAAAAAAATTGAATAAGTTAATCTTTATATTTGTCTTTTTGTGATGATGATATCAGCCCTCCTCATGGAAAGGAATTTCCCATGGCCAAATTAACATAGCCAATCTATGCTACAAAGCCAAAATAAAAACAAACCAAAAACCAAAAAACCAAAACCAACAAAAAAGCGTGTTAATATCTGTGCCTGCATATAAAGGAAAGACATGCAATTTCAATATATAGTTTTCCCTCAGGTATCTAGATCTTGAAGATTTAAAATGATAGGCAATCACTTTCATTCTTCAGGCCAGAAAAATGAAAGGTAAGAACTACTTAATGCAGAAATTAAGACCATAAAATGTGAACATTTTTCATTTTTCCTGACAATAGTCACGTGCCTTTGTGCTTGCAGCTGCATGATGGAATTTTCAGTCTTTTCAGAGATAATTTGGCTAGTGCCAGACTACAGCTATGGAGGGACAGATGGATTTGCAGAGCATCCACATGAAATACAAAAGCAGCATTGGAGCACACCGTGCATTACAAAATCCTAAATGTAAGACTTTTTTCCTTTATTGTTAGATTAGAGCAAAAGCTTGAATTCTTAGGTCAGATTATTTCAAACCCATAAAAGTTAGCAACATAATCTTCTAGAGTTATTTGGAAAACACTATTTTTCTTGTGGCAGCGGGCTGTTGTTTTGTTTTGGGGTGTTTTAACAGAATGTGCAATATTCTTTTCATAACACAGTGAAATAACTCCATGAGAAAAAGAATTTTAAAAAATACTTTTTTAGACTTGGCTGACATTTTGATTTGTTAGATGATTATTCCTACTCAGCCGTTTGTCTTTGAGGAGACATGTAGAATCAGTGTACACAGAGTATATATGGTGAACAACTGGTAGATTTTATGCATAAAGCCCAAGAGTCCTTGGTACTTTGTGAGTTTTACTTTACCCTAAACCATCACATTCAGTTTGCCCTAACAAGCACAAAGGGCTTCTTTTTCTACTTTTGAACTGTGATGGTCACAACACAGATAAGTTCATTAATTTGGTGAGCATTGAGCCAAAATAACACAATTTCTTTAGAGTTCTGCAACCCCATGTGATTCCTATTGTTAATATAACCATAGTGATGGTTTTCTCTGTCAAAAGGTCAGTAAATACCAACTTTAATTAAATATTTTTTTCACAGATTAATTTGAGATATTATGAAACATATTTACTGGTGTTAAATTTCAAGTATGAAACATTTTATGATCCTCTAGGAACTAGGTACAGATATCTATACAGATATCTTTAACTATTTATGTTAAAGTTTCCTCTTTTATGTAAAATGTCACCTTAAACATATAAAAAATGGGGAAAGAAGGATCTGTTCTACATTTGCCATAGCAAAATGAGTAGTAGTGAAGACTTAGAAAGTTATTCTTGTAAAAAAATACAAACAAATCAAAAAACCCATTTCATACAGTGACCCTGCACTATTTACAAACACATTTGCTGTGCTATTTGGAAATACCTTGCCCCTATGCTCTAGATTGTTTGATTCTTAACTTTCAGGGAAGTTACAGAGCTAAAAGAAATAGGCTGAAAACCTTAGTGATCATTCCTCATGTTATGTTTCATTGTAGGGATGTCTGATTTGATGTCATGAAGACTTATAAATTAGATGTACACCTAAAATTAATATGTCATTTTTATCTTGTGTCATTGGTTTTGATTATTGCTACTTTATTTATTTAGGCTATTTTTATGCCCTCAGAGTTTAGTAAAAACCTTAAAAAAACCGTAAAGAGTTTTCCTTTTACAGCCTGAAGAAGCAAAATCTTTGTTAAAATAATGTTATTTTACATTTAAAGAGTTCATTGTTTGTAGATTTTTACTGCCTGTTACTTGTAATGGATGGAAAATTGTTTCCAGTAGCATTATTTGAGACCAGAGAGCCTTTTGAAGCTGCACATTTCTTTGGAATTATTCTACAAAAAATATATTGAAAACACAAAAATATGTTTACCAGATGCTTTGAAGGATGTTTGGGTTTTTTAATGATGTTGCAGAATAGAGCAGTAGGAGTGTTTTTATTTATTTAATTTTTGGGGAGATTATCTGTCCAATTTTTCAACAAATAAATAGAATATTTAAAGAAAGACTTTTCTGTTCTCTAAAAACAATATGACTTAGAAACTTTTATATTAAATAGTGACCTGCTGAGCCAAAGTTTTATGGACATTTTCACTTGAATTTACCACAATCTTTAGAATCGGGGTTCTAATCAGTCATTAGAATCACCAATGTGAAATAAAGCAACCAAAGAGGAAATCCTCCTAAATGAAAAGCTTGGCTTTAGATTGCCATGCATCATTACTCAAATCCTAGGAATTCTAAGACCTGTATAGTTCTTTTGTGAGGAATGAAATGGATCTCTGTGACACTAATGGTGCTCAGGCACAGAGCCTCTGCCAAGGGATGGAGTGCATACACCAGTAACCTGTTCTGCAGTCTCTAATATACTAAGAGGAAAATGAAGAACAGTTCTAGTAATTATGAATGTCTCCTTACTCTTGCAAAACATAGCACAGCTCTAAAACTGAGAAAGAAGGAAATTCAAAGACAAATATCTGATTAACAAACTGAACAATAGCAAACCCTTAAATAGTGTGCACATTTAATTGCAAAAGAGATCCCTTGTTGCTGTCACTCACATGCAGTCTGGAAAATTATCATCTAAGCATGTAAGCCAACCTTTACTGCCATTTAGTTCTCTACTGCAGCAAACAGAAACCTGTGTCTAGGAGAGAGTTCATAGATACACTTGGATTTAGAAAAAAGGATAAATGAAAGACCTTCTACAAGGCTCCCACATACATATGGAATAACTTACCATTTAAAATATAGCCCACTTCTAAAGCAGTTTAAAAAAAGGATAAGTTTGGGTTTGTTATTTTAATTTTCTTAAATTTTGCCTATCAAAACCATAGGCAAATCTTCTACTGAGCTTTGCATAATGTATGAGGGCAGATATGTTGCACAGAAGCCTCAGTGACAGACATTCTGGAGAATTGTAGTCTCTTAGGAAACCTTGTTAAACATAGTAGGCTCAAAACGAAAAAATGCAGTATTACCAAAATCTTGGTTTGTATCATACATCAAATGCGAAAAGATTCAGCATTTATAAATGCTATGCTATTTACCTTAAGCAGCAACACTGAAATAGCAGGTGAGATCTGTATTCTGAATAAATCCCATATTGAATGTGCTTAGTTTGCCAATTACTTTTCTCCCCTAATGCTAGTTCCCTGATAATGGACATTCTGCAGGATAGAGCAAACCTTTGCTCTTCTATCATGCTCAGATTATTCCTCAAGGAAAAAATCCATCAACTAGCAAGATGGATCCAGATGTTACTTTCAGATTCTCCTGTGCTGGTGACATCCATGTGGAGGAAAAAACCACAGACGTTCTGTCAGCTTTTTAGCTGAATCTTTGGAATTTGTAGGTAAGGGAAGCTGAAGCATGGTAGAATTGCATTTTAAGAAGGTGGTTAGTTCCCATTTCTGCTATATTTTAAAGTTCTACAGATACACAAGCACAAAGAAAGAAAAAAGTACAAATTTCTCTGTAAACTAGAGACTTTTTCAGTGTATTACAGATTTGAAGTAATGGCAAAACATCAGTGAAATTCACCATAAAATGTTTGCATTAATGTTTTTTTCTTAAATTGAAAGGAGTCTTTTCTCACTGCCTATGCTTTTTAATACAACCATTTCTGCAGTAACACATTACTCTAAGTTTTCAGTGATGGTACTTGAAGAATATTTGCTTTAGAAATGTCATTATTTTCCTTTTGAGTAAAGGCAAGTAAAAACAACTATTCAAATTTCAACTCTGCATTGACATCCTGGTTCATTAGATATTACATTGCAGTGGTTACTCATCAAAGTGAGTTCCACCATATTAATTTTAATGTGTTCTAAATTGGTTGTTAAGATCTTGATGTTGCAATTATTTTGCCCTGAATGAGGAGGGTGTGATTTTACCTAATTGTTGTGAATTAGAAAACAAACTGGATATTATTCCAAGAAAAAATGGAGATTGAAAGACTCTTTATTATATTTCAGATAATTAGCATTTATAATAGAGGAGAACTAATGATCTAGAGGAAGGAAATTTTTGTGATGAACAGCTGTAACTTTGTATAGAAATAACAACATTAGCTGTAATGTGAATGCCTGACAACTTTGTGTAATATAATAGGATTTTATTAGAATGAGGAATATATAAAGAATATTTGTGGCATATTCTTGATTTGAATAAATATGTTTTAGTCACAGATACAGGGGTATGAGTTTAAAAAAATAAAAAACCTGCTTGAAATGCAAATACAATGCTTCATTGTATTTAAAAATCTCAGTACCCCACCAGTTCAATAAAATTTATAATTCTAATTTTTACTTAGGACTGCCAGTATACAAAGTTTTTTTTTTTTTTTTAAATTTAATTAAAACCAGTCTATTAGGCAACTTTTTACACAGCTCGAATTTAAGGCCTTGAAAAAAAAACAGAGCTGGTCAGCAAAATCAAATTCAAAGGTGAGAATTGGTGTCAGAGACCTAACTCAACCTCAGAGTGAACAGACAGAATAACCCATTTTGCTTGCATAACCACGATGTGCCATGTGAGAGCTTCTTGTGCCTTCAGAATATAACTGTCTTTCTGTGGAAAAGAAAAAGGCACAATGGCATTTTTAAGTAAGCAAAAGCAAACCATTTGTGATAGCTGAATGATTTTGCGAACTTAATCCTATTATGGAGTCAATTTAGTATAGCAGGACTAGAAGAAAAATCTATAAATGTACTGAATGAATCGATAAAAATCAAAATTATTGCAGCTACAGTAGATTTCTTCATCAGAGCAACAGGCCTGCTAAAACAATAGCTTCAAAAGGCCCCCACAAAAACATATTAGTGGTGCTTATATGTTTCCAAAACCAAGGCCTAGATGCTACTGTTCTCCATTTGACTTGCTCACATGGCAGGAGCAAAGCTAAAAGCTTCAGGCGCCATGAATGAATCACTCCTGGCAGCTCCAGAGCTCTCCAACCTCCTGGCTCTCTCCTGATGGACCATTGCTCCTCTCTGCTGACTGCAGATGTGCCTGCAGCTGTTTCTCCTCTGCCACCTGTGGGTGCCCAGGCGTGCCTGGCTCTGGTCCCTCCAGCAGTAACCCACACCAGCTGCTGACAGCCACACTGTACAGAAACAGCTCCATAGGCCTGTGATGGAGGAACTCCTTTGCAAAGTGCTTGAGAGCTTTAATGGAACAAATTCTATTTCCCACCAGTAATTTATGTCTTGTGACAATCCTGAAGTCAGAGCTTGCAATACTGTCATGAAACAGAGGAAAGACAAAATCATTGTGTCTGGGTGAAAGACTATTCAGAACATGCTTGCATTGCCTGCAGTAAAGAGTAAAATTGTGTTTGAACAGCAAAAATGTAATTGACATATAAAGAGTATTTTTTTTTTCTAGAGACAAAGACCATTCTTTCACTGGAGTAGGTGTGTCTATGTCCATATTGCATACACCAGCTTGTGAATCTGACCTAAGATAAATATCCTGTGGTCAAATGCCCCTTAGAATGATGGAGATCTTGTACCAAAAATAAAAAATATATCTATTTGTTACCTCAGTTCTTCAATTAAACAGTATATTTACAGAAATACAATAGACACTCTAAGAAGATGACATGGTGTCATCATGGTGAAGTCACTGACGTGTTTTAATGTCCAGTTTAAAACTTAATTTTCTCTGTGCTCTTCTAGCTATAGCAATGCAAGAAATTCTGATTCTTCTGTGACTGCTGGCAAAGTAAAGCATAAATTATGTATGTTTGTTCAGTGCTTCACACCAAGAAGGCAGTGTTCTTTGTTTATAGTTTGTTTTTTTATTGTTTGTGAACAAGCAAAGATGATGAAGGGGGAGTACCAGTCAGAAAATAGCAATTGAGAAAGACTTTGGGCTGTCTTCAAAGGAAAGAACTATTTCACAGACAGGAAAGCACAAAATGAAACCAAACTCAGGAAAATAAATATGTTTCTATCATGTGCTTTGTCTGCTTACACTGTAGAATTCATGGTTCTTAATGCTTGCACTTTGGGAAGCAGGCAAGCAGGAAGACATCTGTGTGAAAAAGAGCACTATTTAAAAGCCAGAACTATTAAAAATTAAATATTTTGGAGAGTCTTTAAATAACAAGTAAACTATCAGCAGCAACTCTTTATTTTTTATTTATAAATTAATTCCAGGGGAAATAATTTTTTAATTGTTAAGAAAACTTTTTCTTAAAAACCAAACATTTTTTTCTGATTAAGTAAAAATTTTAAGCTCCAAACACATTTGTTATATCTTTTCTATATCTGCAAAATATAATATTTAAATGAAATGTAGTGAAAATATATTTTTCCTATTGTAAACAGACCAGTGTACCAATAAAAACAGACCAGTGTTCATCCTATAGCAGAGTTAAAAAACAAGGAAAAGATAGCTCTACACAGGAACATTGACAAAACACTAACTCCAGAGAAGTGGCAAAATAGCACTCTAATAGAGGCTAGCAGAGCATTAAAAACCACAAAATTATTCAGCTTGTGCAATCATAATATTTAAGAATAATATTTTTCAACTTTATTATGAATCTTATTTTATCATGAATATTCATCTTGTTGACTGAAAATTACTTGCCTTTTGCTATTTTTCAAGTTTCTATTTTGAACATATTACATTTATATTCATCCATTATATATTACACATCTTTTAATACATATAATTAATATGTATTTTATATGTTTTAAGCATACAGCCAACAAAGAAAATATTTGCCTACCATATCAGTCTGAATTTTTTTTAACACTAAATTAGAGTAATTTTTCTTTATTTTTGAATGAGTGAAAAAGTGAAGATGAGGGAAGGGGATAATTTTGGTTGCTAAAATAAATTTATTCTTTATTGTTCAGTACCACATGTGAAATAGAAAAAAACTTGCATTGCATTATGTTCATAGAAATATTAAGGACTTATATGCTTTCTCAAAAGCCTAATTTAGCTCTTCGTTTTCTTAATAACATGAAATGTATTAATGTTGAAAGGCCACCAAGTATTCAGAAATAATGAGCTCTGAAGCTTCCAAAGTCATCTAACCAATACTCAGCTGAGTTTTAATGATGAATAACTAGGCCAATCTTTTTTTGGTAACAGAGAGCTCGGGATAAAACTTGGCCAAGCCAGAAGGAAAATGAAAGAGAAGCTTTGTGAGCCCGTTTACACTCCCTGTGCACACCATCCACTAGATTGCTGTGCTGTTCCAAGTCTGCTGAGCCAGGTACTCTGAGCCATCCCTCCCTCCCTCTCCTGTGCCCGTCCAATAAATTTCCTGGCCTCGGGTTGCCCGTTTATGATTTCTTCCCAGAAACTAGACGTCACAGCCCAGCTGCTCTAGACTTCATAATTAAGGCTGTCTGCTCCATTTTCCTGCCACCTTAAATGGACCTTTTCCCAAAACCTCAGATTCAGATCTTCAGGGGCTTGAGTTTAATGCAAGATGTTTCCATCCGAGCACACCACTGCATATGAAACAAATAAACATAGCCTGATGAAATACTAAACTGAGGTGCATGTGTTTGTGTTCTTCAGGTAGACTCTCTGTCCTGGAGCACTTTGTAGCTGGATAAAGATAATTTGCATATGTTTACAAAGTCTCCTCACTTTCCTTTTTTTGCAGCTTTCAGCAGTAATATCCAGCTTTGTAAAACTTTTGTTTTTCATTTTCTTTTGCATCACAGATATGAATTTACAGACGTGCTCTTCACAGATTTGTTTCAGTTACCTAAGGTGCAGCCTACTGGAACTTGCCTACCATCTGCCTTTGCCAGAATATTTTCCTCCATGCAGAAATTATTCTAGTACATTTTAAGGTCTCCAAACCCCATCAAAAGCAGAGCTTGACAGATAATAAACCAAAGGACTGGAAAGTGACTGGGAAAATGGATAAATGAGATGTCATAAACCCCTTTGCTGCCTCAAGTCAGCATGATGCTTGTTGATACATCTCTTTGTTTAGACAAACATTTGTTGCATTTCAAATTACAAAAAATAAACACCTCCCCACTTTTCATTGTGAAAAAGGAATTTGATTTTCTTACAGTGATCTGAGGCTTCTCTGCTCAAATATTTAAAAAAAAAAATCATATGAAAGGTATTCATAAGTTCTTTGGGAAATTCTAAGAGATTTTAATGCCACCATTGTGAATTCAGTGTATAGGTTTCCTTAAGCTAGAAAGGATACATATTTAAAACACAACATATGAATCTATCTACATTAGCCCTACTTAAATCAGCAAAATAGTTAAATCTCACATCTATTTGAAAATATAACTGGTTTTGTTAGAATACAGTGGTAGCTTGGTTGTTTCAAAGCCTTGAAAGGGAGAATTATATGGACAGAAGATGTTTTGAGTTTTGAATAACTTGATGTTTGCAAAGGCTATGTGGAGAAAGAGATATCTGTTAAGCACATTTGACCAATTACAAATCAAATTATATACATGTTATTAACAGAAATGTAATATGCAAAGTCAGACAACCATAAAAGTACATTGGTCTAGCTTTTAGCTAATCTGTTTGAAATCAAAGAAAATGAATTTTAACTAGAAATTTTCAACTAATTGTCCCTCTAATATGGACTCATGTGAAGATGTAAATCAGCCTCTAAGGTGTATGTTGTATGACTGTGAGCTGGAAAAGAAATTTGGCAACTTCCAACAGGTGTGATGTTAACAATTTAAGTTAGTTTACTTTGTACTGAAATGGAAAAGAATCAAAGGTCACTGTGCTTTGGGTTAGGAAGTTCAACTATACTGAAATTCCACCGTAATATAAAACCAGATGCTGTAATGTCATGGACTCTACTGTAAGAGATGAAGATAGTTCAGAGCCTGTGGAAAATTTAAAAAAAGTCATTTTTTTTCTGGACAATACTGCAACACAGATATGTTGGTCATGCATGGCCTAGATTTTAGGTAAATCATCAGTGATGTTAGGATCATCAGGAAGTTAGCCTATATTTATTTTCTTTCAATATGTCACATAAAGGATATTATATCTAACTTTCCAAACAGATTTTCTCCCAAGCAGGAGAGATTCAGCTCATTCCTCTCCACTGTGAATACAAATTCAACACTTTCAGCATGGCATGCTGAGTTTGTCTTAGAATTTTGTACCATGATCCACAGTTTTAAAAGCAGTGATTAGTCTGTCTCACTTTATAAAAATACAAATAATATTGCGAGATTGTATTTTCCATTATATGACCATTCTCCTAAATGAGTCCTAAAGCAAGATTTCATGGCATAAAATAAGTGATTTGTTTAAGAATCAGTTCTAGACTAGTCTTATTGAGCAAGAAGCAATAATACATTCAGTATAAGGAGCACAGACCTCAGATTTGGAATGTCAGCACATAATAACCTTGTCTAGACCTGTATCACCAGTCAGACATACAATTGATAGCCAAGTGTGACTTAGAGAGGACCTTAAGCTGCCAAGTAATTTCCAGGTCCTTCTACCAGTCCTGCCAGGCTGTCTTTGCTGAGGTGAATCAGCACAGTCAATGCCAAAGCAAAAAAGAGCGTCTCAGGAATTCTATTTTTAGGACAAGTGAGTCAGGAACAACTGACTAGCAAAGATATGTTCTAGCTGGAAGACGGATTTGAGTTTAAACCAAAGAAAAAGAAAACAGAAGCAATCAAGCAAAACAAAAATCCAACAATTTCCTCCAATGCTTAGAATACAGTTGGAGGTCTGTTAACTTCCTTAGCTATACTACATGATCTTACATCACAGTTGAAAGTTAATATCGATTTTCTAACCATGTAGCAAATCTGGAAACAATTTCTTGGTTTCAGGCAATCTTTAAACATATGTTCTGGGGATGATGTTGGCTATTATTATCTTCCTTTTCTTTTTAAACTTCCCAGTATCTATTTTTACTGTTTCATTTAAAGAAGATTAACATAGAACTAGTGTAGCAAAACTTTATTTTTCATAAATTATCTTTTGCTAAATTACTTCAGGAAAGCATTCTGGATGGGAGAATCCATTCCAGCCAACTAAATATCATGCTTTGAAAGATGAAGTACTGGAATGCTCTGCCCAGGGAAGTGATGGAGTCATCATCCCTGGATGTGTTTAAAAAAAGACTGCATGTGGCACTCGGTGCCATGGTTTAGTTGAGGTCCTAGGGCATGGATTGGACTCGATGGTACTGAATATCTCTTCCAAACTAGTGTTCCTGTGATTCTGTGATTGTCCCTAGGAGTGGCATTCTCAGGGACTGGCACATTTGGTTTTGGAGCTCTGATGGCATGGGAGACTGATGGGCAGCTACTGGCCTTGACTGTGAAAGAGCAGCTGGACAAGGCAAGGCCAGCTCACCATCCTTTCTGAGCTACACCTGCATACCCAGGTGGTTACTGCTCCCACTGGTCAAATCTCTGTACTACCAAGGCTCAAAAAGACCTACAAAATCACATTATGGCCTTTTACTTTCTACAGACAATGCTGCTTTAGTCATAGAATGGATCCTACCATGTCTGTGATGAAGACATTGATTAGTATTGGTCCCACTTGAACCAATACGATGAATCCTTGAGGTACACCACCCATTATTGGGTTCCACTTGAATCTGTCTGAGCCACTGACTCTAACTCTGTGGACATGCCATCCAACCAATTCCTAACCCATCTAACAATTCCATCTAATGGAAAACCCATAGTTTTGAAATTTAGAGGTAAGAATGTTGGGGAGGGCTGCATTAAAGGCCTCAAAGAAGTTTTGATAGATCACATCTATAAATGTTCCCCTGTCCACTGATGTAGTTGCTTCACCATAAAAGGCCACTAAGTGAAACAGGTGATGAAGCCATGTGTTCAGCTCCCTGTCTTCTGTATATTTTGACACATCTTCCAGGAAATTCTTCTTCATGAGCTTATCAAGCATAGAGGTGAGGCTGACTGGTTGGGAAAACTGCTGCTCATTGGTGAAACCTGCCACAACCCAGGTGCTCAGTCTGTTTGCCAGATGGTTGTTAAACAAGGCAAGCTCAGTGTGAATAAATGACTGACTAGGTTTAAATTGATGCTTCAAAACACAAATATAAAAACATGCTATTTTCTCAGTTAAAGGATGAATTAAATTACTTCAACATGTACTTAATACAAATGGACAAAACTAGTGCTATGTGAGATTTTACCTAAGATTCCTGGAGTGGAGTAGCCTGGAACCTGATTGTTTCACAGAACCCAGTGCCTTGCAAGAATGTGCTTTGACCAGGACTGCAGGGTTTTTTTCTGTTGGTTCCTCCCTACTCTCTGGTCTTACTCAATACAGACTACTATGTTCCACCTCTGCTATGCAAAATTAATTTCTTCCAATCAACAGTTGATCCCTACTTTTTATTTTCTTCTAACTGTTAAAGCCTCAACTGAGAAAACCTCAGTTTTGTCTCTTGGCATCATTTGCAAGTAAAGCAACCCTTGTTCCAAGTCAGCTTTTTTTGTCTCTTGGCTGGTAACTTCCTGGCAAGGTTGTTTTGGTCTCAGAACATTTTCAGCATAACAATGGCTCTCACTAATTATATGAAGTGTGTTGCAGCTTTCAATGTGCTACAGAAAACATTTATGGGTATCTAGTTATACTGCATTTCCTAGTGACAATCTTAAACTTTTATCAAAACCTAGCCTTAACAATCATATTTTCTCTCCTTTCCTTAAGCTTCTTTCATCTCTAGAAATTCAAAAACCTACACTGTGCATATCCTCTCTGTAGAAAGTTTTATATATATATATATATATATATATATATATATATATATATTTTTTATATATATAAACATGCTCCACAACAACCCCCCAAAAAATACTCAGAAAAATCTTTGAACTAGGAAGCTGTGCTTTGGGGTTTTTTGTTTGTTTGGGGTTTTATAATACAAATTTGCTGGGAACTTATTAGGGAAAGGAGACTGTTTTATTATTTTTGCTTTTAAAATGGAGCCAATTTAGATTCGCAAAATAAACTGCAGGGTAGAAGAAATAATTGAAACTCACAGGATGCCTGCCTGCCTGTCTTTCTTGGTCCCTCAGTGACTATCTTCCATTCTATTTCCCTAGATAATCTCTTTTGTCCATTTGAAGCTCTTAGCTTCTGGAAATCTGCCATGTCAGGTATTTGGAAAATATCTGGAAAAGTTGAGCACTTCTTTGTTATCAGAAATAATTAATGATGCATCTACATGCTTCTGAACTGTATGCATGCTACAAAAGCAATAAAAAATATAAATGGGCAATGTTTTAGCAAGGAATTGCATTCTGCATGTCTCATTTGTATAATTTTGGTATGGCAATATAAAATGCTTCTGAAAAAGGGTTATTAACTATCCACTTAGATGCTGGGAATGAATATTTCTCCCCCCATTATCAATCTCCTTCCTTCTACTTCATTAAATATCTCTCTCACTGCTCTTTGTTTGTGATCCACTGAAGCAATTTATTGTGTGATAATGAGCAATATTCGTGCTGAGGCTTTAAACAGATTGCTGTGGTGTCCCTCTGAAAGACAAACAGATGATTCCAATCATAAAAAAATCTATAAGGTCATCAACCACCTGTATATTTGCAGAGTGTGACTCAGCTCCTGATTGACTATGTTTGCATTGTATTGATATATATGTGATGCTGATAATATTAAAGCTGTGTTCTTAGGAGATATACAATAACTAACACTCTGTTTTCCACCATGTCTTCTAATAGCTTCCTAAGTGACTGTTACCTATTTGACTCCCTTACTTTGCTTGTTGGTTTATTAATTGAGGTACCTCTACATGATAGTGCTATCCCTTGAGATTTTCTTTGAAGTTGGGTTTATAGCTTTGATTTTGATAAGCCTTTTTTGCCTCTAAAGGCCCGGGCTTTATTTTCTTACAAGAGACTGTAAAGAACAGTTAGTCACAGAAAGCTGTTCACACATATTAATTTACTGTCCATTTCCTATATTTGTTAAAACTGTTACTTTCATTTATACAGGCTCTTTCTTATAAGCAGTCAGAACCCCTCCTGGTTCAGTTGATGTCTGTTCCTTCTCATTCTCCCACAATACATGCTTGTGAAGAGCTTGACTCTGCCTTGATGTCTCCTTCCAGATGCAAGGGGCAGCTGCTTTTCCTGCCTGGAGCCATCTCTGCTTCAGCGTGGACCAGCCTTTTTCCCTCAATGTCCTTTCCCTCAACGCCTTACAGGGCGTGTACTCCAGCCTCCAGTCACCACAGTGGTTCTGCACCAAACTTCTTCGAGTTTATCAGTGCTTGTTTTAGGCTGGGAGAACCAAAACTGGGAACAGTGCTTTAGCTGTAGTCTGAGTGCTGAGCAGAGGGGGATAATCCCTTTCCTCAATATGCTGGCTCTTTTCTGCTAATGCAGCCCAGGAGGCTGTTGGCTATCTTTGCTGCCAGGGCACTGCTGGCTCATCTCATTGTCCACTAGGCCCCCAGGTTCTTTTTGGCTGAGCTTTTTCCCAGCAGGTCAATCTCCACCTTGTATCATTGCAAGACACGTTCCTCCATTTGCAGAGATTTTCTTTGCCTTTTCTGAATTTCATAAGGTACCTCTTGGCCCATTTCTCCACCAGGTCCAGGTCCATCTGGATGACAGTCCTGTCCTTGAGCATATTAACTGCTCCTGCCAGGTTTTCTTTATCTGCAAGCTTGCAAGAGTGCACACCAGTGTCTCTTCCAGGTCATGGGTAAATGTGTTAAACAGGACAGGTCTGGAGACAGACCCCTGCATACTCCACCCTCCAGTATTCCAGCTGGTTTAAACTGGTATTCAACTGGATTAAACCCTCCATAAACATATTTTTGATCCTGATTTGCCATTTTTTTTTTTTATCAACTTGTTTTTTCACCAATGGTAGCACCCTAACTGGGATAAAGAATGTTGCAGGATACAGCATGGAAAGTCCTTCTAAAGAACAGACTCCTCTCATCTACAAATCCTGTTGATTCATTGTACAAAGAATACAGTGGAAAGAGAAATTGTTCTGATTATTTAGTGATAAAGACAAAACTGGATATGGAAGGGTTTTTGGAAGTTTTTGTCTAAGCCTTTAAGTACACGTGTGGTTGGAACAAATACTGGGGCTGTTTCAACACACAAGACTGTTAAGTCCCTAATTCTGTGACATGTTTCTTTGAACAACTTTGTGAGTATATAAAGCCCACACATTTGTGTGGAATTACCTCGTTGAACAGGGCCTAAATCTCACACAATTCTGTGTTGCTTTATGGGCAGTTATTGCAATCTCCTTTCTTTTTGCTGCGACATTTATTTCTGTGTAGATTTGAGACACCTGCCCCTTGCTATTAAAGACAATTTGCTTGTGCTTGGAATAACTTATATAGCATGAGTAGTATGGCAGGAAGAGTTGTACCCTTTTAAAATATAATCAAATAAACAAGTTACAACTTGTTACTCTCAAAGCTGCTGGCGACACCAAATTTTTTAACTTGGAAATTGTACACCTTACCGCAACCAGTCACTGCTCAATGTGAACATATATTTTAATAAAGCCAGGAAAGTTACTACTTCTTTCTTTGTCATCAACTACTTTTATCCAGTCTAAGAGAGTAAAGTACTCCCACTTTCTGAGGTTTGAGTTGGTTTTGTCAGTTGTTTTGTTTTTGTTTTTTTTTTCTTCTGCCACATTGCGGAAAGAGGAAGACTAGTAACTCCATTTCTCCAATTCACCTTTCAAGTTCAGCCTAGTTTTTCACTAAGGTATTGTTTCCTTTTCTCCCTCTTGACTCTCTTTCTTTAGCTCATGATTTCCAGCTCAAACTTTTCATTCATATGCTTTTTTCATACTGTCCTTTGTCCTTTCTGTGTGTTTTTTCTTTTTTCCCACTTCTGCTCATGCTCAAAGCAATTGCATCTCTTATGCTTAACAATTTGTTCTTCTGGCATAATGCACCCAAACTCAACTACTTATAAGCCTCAGGCTCAAGTACTGCAGTGTTACTGTATGTTTTGTAAATAAGCTGTATTGAAAGGAGTCAACTAAGCCTGAGATTTTTTTTAATTCAATGGCATTAATACCTGTGAAAAATATAACAAAGGAAAAATGAAAGAAATAATAAGAAAACTGTTAATTGTTTTCAATTGTCAAAGTAGCTATATTTTAAAAGAATAAAAGGAAGCCCCATGTTGCCTATCTTAGATTAACCAATATTTCTGAAATCCACAAAGATTGGCAGAAAATAAGCCTCTCATACAGGGGATTTCCTAAATCCCTTTTTTCTTAAGTTTGGTCTGCAAATTGAAGCCGTGATCCAGAGAAACCATGAAATTAAATAATAATTTATATGAACAGTAGAAACAAGTAAAAAGGGATGAAAAGCATGAAAAACCTTTAGATAATTTTGGTCTCTTGGAAACTAGTACACGAACCCATATATCATCACCTGAGCTAGGGTGGCAGGATTTGTACACTTATTTGTTATACCACCCCGGTATGAGCAGGAGACAAAACTTCATGCTGTAAGAGCAAATATGTTGTGTAACTAATACACTAATACTTAATTCACCCCTGCATACCATTTCCAGTCCTATTTTTGAAATGTTCTAATGAAATCCTTCCCATTTTGAGGAAAAATGGATGTTGTCATTGTCATTCTTCAACATATTGACAATTGTCATTCACATTCTTCAATATATTATTTTTCTGTCTATTTTGAATTTGGATGGAAAGTGGTATTTTCAGATGCCTTATCTCTTTTCATCACTTCTGTTAACTTTACCTAAAACTTTGGCCTTTGTACCTTTATTCCCGAGTCTTAATTATGATTAATCAAATGTGTATGCACTCATATCAATTATGCAATTTGTCAGTGCAAGTGTGCGTGCAAACACAAGACAAGCTTCAGGATTTCTCTGTCAGAGAATAATGTTTAAAACAGAATTATGTATGAAATGCTATTACCTTCGATTTTGCACAGCTTTACAGCTTCCCCTTTGCCCCTAACCCTAACCCTTTGACAGCACTTACAAGTTACCTGACTATTTTCCTCCCTTTTTGCTTCAGCTAAACTCAAGATGATTTTTTTTTTGCTGTAGAATAAGTAACAAAGGCATGCTTCTGTCACAGAGTCAGAAAACCCCAAGTCAAATATGTACCACATGCTGCCTTGGCCAAAAGTACATCTTACTGTAATGATAGCGCCAGGGATCTGACAGCTTGTCTCCTGGGCCTTGCAAGGCCGCCTTGCCTCTGAGTGCACATATAAAGACATCTTGTGCTTTCACTTTGGAAGGTCCCTGGAGAATTTTTGGTAGGATTTTTCTTGCCAGGGATTGCTTTTGAAATGTGCAAAGGGACATGCAAACAGAAAAAAGGAAATCGTTACTGCGGAAATATATGTAATATGTATTCTGTTCAAAGCTGTTGCATTTCCTGAGCTCACCAAACAGCAAACACCAAGCTTCTTTGCAGGCAAAGAGTATAAACAAACAAAACTAAAATCCAAGGGAATCAAATCAAGGGTACAAGCATTTAGGTTATATAAAAGAGGAGCTCCTTTGGTGATTACTCACCTCCTGAACTTGATGTTAAAGCATTTCAAACTTGGATATCTAATGAGATACACTAAAATATCATGTGCTACTAAAAATCATGTGTATTGACAGAAGAAATTCAAAATTTGAATTAAAAAACTTTAAAAAAAATTTTAAAAATTTTTAAAATTAAAATTTTAAAAATTAAAATTAAATTTTTAAAAATTAAAATTTTTAAATTTTTTTAAAAATTAAAAAAAAAAAAAATTTAAAAAATTAAAAAAATTTTTAAGTTGTAGCTCATGCATTATAATTTCCTTGAGGATTTTTTTTCTCCCTTGGTATTTGGAAAAATATTTTAGAAGAAAAATCTTTCAAAGTATTTTAAAGAAGAATTATCAAAACTTCATATTTCTATTATATACTTCAACATTCAGGGCTCAGTGTTCAACATTCTTCAAATGTCCTGGATACTAAACATTGCAGAGGCTTTTTTTGTTTCATTAGCATGTTCCAATAGCTTTAGGCTCTGAAATCTGAAAATACTAGTCTTAGCAAGTTATTTCTCATTTTTGTGGTGTTGTCTAAACCTCTTGCATCTGCCTGCCTGAACCTGTGAGGAATTAGTAAAATGTGGGATACAATTAGGTATGGTCTGCATGCCATCATCTGCTTCAAGTTTCATAGACAACAGCTGGAATTAAAGAAACATTTTCCTAATTGATTTTTTTCTATTTTAATTTTAATTAGTGCTGCATCAACAAAAACAAAGGAAGAAATTGAGGGAATATTTAAAATTTAAAAAAACCCACTTAATTGCAAATTCATGTCAGTCGATTCAGTTTTCTTTAAGAAGTGCAGATATTAGTACTAGAAGAACAAATTTCTCATTCATACCAACCATGTCACATTTTCCATGTAGCCAATGCATAAACAAATTAACTAAATTTGTTAATTCTATAATTCTTAGTTTAATAGTGGATTCCCCAACAGGTCTGGGGTCAAGACCTGATCACATGAATAAACTGAAAATTCCTGGAGTCCTTTATAGTTGTATTCCCACTAACAACACCAGATTGTTCTCTACATTTCGGCTAAATAAAAGATAAAACCCAATTCTGCCAAGACTAGAAGTGTAAAGACAATGCAGTTCTTCAGCAGACTCTTAGGTTAAATCCAGTTGAGGTCATTTGATTTAATTGGATCATCTGTTCTACGAGGAAAGATCAAGGGAGTAGGAGTAGCTCAGTCTGGAGAAGAGAAGGTGGCTCTGGGGAAACCTTACTGCAGCCTTTCAATGTATTAGAAAGGTGCAGAGAGACTTTTTACCTCAGGTCTGCAGTGCATCCATGTGATGCAGTAGTTGCATTCCATTTACAAAAGCTTTAAAGGTCCTGATGTTACAGTAAACGTTTTTATATTTTACAGATTACAGGTCATAGTTACCTGCAAATTTTTCAACTTCCAAGTGTTTTTTGAGTGTGTATACATATGTAGAAAACATCTTTCTTTTCCAGATATGTGTGCACACTCACAAAAAGCATCCAACTGTAAAGTAACTGAGTCATCACAAAAAATTGAGAAGTATTTTATGACAAGCTGTGTATCATGCAGTGTTTATATAATTTCTCTATATGTCTGTATTTAAACTTCTTTTCTATATTCTGGTGGAATAGCTCTTCTTAGCAAGTCTGATGTTTAATGTAGCCTTGAAGTTTTTCTCTACACATAAAAAAAAATATTTACAATGTTTATAAAAAAAAAAAAGAGCTTATGTTTACAGCACTTCCCAAAATGGCTCGGCTGTGGTTTTTCAGTATTGTTCAAATGGCTCATAAGAAAGGGTTTTATTTCAAGAAATAGACAAGGAAGGGAGACATCATAAATATAGAAGGCACTAAGTATGAATGCTGAGACCATCTTAATGGGCCCTTCTTTCAGTTCCTCATAATACTCAGGAATTTTGCTCTTTCTGTAGAAGATATTAACATTTTTTCTTCAGCCCAAAGACCTATTTTTTAGATTTCCTTTCCTTTTAAGAAGCATAGAGGAGCAAAGGAATAATTATGTCTCCATTCACCTCTGTCTCTTCATTCTCTGTATTTAAATAATGCCATACATACTTTTCTAGTTCACCTGCAAGCAACTATTTATGTGTTCAACTCAATTCGTGTGAGTTAGTCCACTGAAGCTTCACAGACATGTAAAGTTTAGTATAAATCTTGCAAATAAAAAACCACCAAAGGAAACACATCACTCTGACCCTGCTCAAAGGCAGAATCAACTGTAATTGAGCACCTTTACATGGCTGTTTAATATATTCTAAAAAAAACCTCTAAAGAAATAAACCAGAAGTATTTCAGCAGTTTACGTAATTGCTTGCCAACATTCATGAAGCTGTTATACAATATTATTTGTCATTCTTGGGATTAAACCAACATATCTATCCCTTCATCTAAGTGTTCATATTTGCACATTTAAGAGGCCCCACTCAAATCAAGTGAAGTGTTTAATACACTTGAGTACCAATGCCCACTATGATTATTTTTTCATAAGGAATTACAGTATTTCTATTTATATCCTTGATGTTTGCAGATCAGAAGCAAACTCTTGATAAATATCTACATTTTGGCTGTATTTTAAAATATGATGTTACTGGTACCATCTCTTCAAATTATTGCTATATTCTGTGAGAAGATTTTTCAGTAGATAGTTCCCTATTTTAAAAAGAAACATAATAGAACCATACTTTAATTCAATGGTGAATAATCTAAGTTCTGCTTTCTGTTCTGCATTCCTGAAAGTTTATAGACGAGTCTTTAAAATAGATCCATGAAATATATTTCAGGCAGAAGAAGAAAATGGAAAAAAAAGCAAAAATCTCAAACAAACAATCAACTAAGCAAACAAACAAACAAAACCTATGGGGAAGTTCAAATTTGTCATATAAAAGTCTTCATCTCTGACAAATTTTGATATACGTTGGTTTACGTAAGGTATGTAATCCAAATATTTTAAAATTTAGGAACTATGTTAGAACATACTTCATTTATGGAACTTTCTTCCAAAATTATGTATAAAAATGAAGGTTGTCCCATGACAGTTTCTGAATGGAACCAGAGGACACAATAATCTTTGTCTTAGGGATGCACTACCTATGTGGGTACAAAAGAACTGTAGCAAAAAAACCTGAGCCTCAAAGTTAAAATCCTGCATTTAGCATCTGCTTGTGCAAAGAAACAATAAATATCTGCCTGGAGATTTATTTCCTCCATCTATTCTGGTAGAACACCTTACAGAATAAAGACTAAATATATAGGAAAGTCTTATGTTAGAGAACAACATGAACCCAAGCCTCCCTCATTTATGTGTATAAATTATATGTACATTTTTAAAAAAATCACTTCCTCCCATCTTGCATAATGTCCTGTTTATGGCCAACACAAAACATTATATGCTGACTAAGAGTTTTCCTGAGACTGGTCTTGCAAAGATTTATTTGTTTCAATTAATTCAGCAGCTCTCTTTTTTCCTTCATATTGCTAAAATCCCATGCACATTAATTATGTTTGCCTTGAGTTAGATATCTAGACTGCCTTAGAAGGAGTGCAGGAGGATTATGCATTCCAAGCAGAGTTTCTTAAGCTCTTACCACTCTTTTTCTCAGAAATATTTACCAAAGAGACAAAAATCTTTTACAATCTCATGCAGATGGTAAATCAATAGAATAATATTTCTAAAAATAGCGTGTGAAGATGGTTACAAATTGACTCTTGTTAATCAGTATACACAAAAGTGGATAAATATGTGTGTTGGCATTTTCTCTGGTTAATTCAATGTTCTTCTGTTGGCAGATACCCTTGAATCCTTATGCAAATTTCAAGTATGAATGACCTCAATCCCCCCGGTAGTATTAATAAACATAATTGTGAATGGATGTACTTATATCTTTTTTTTCAAATGAAGATCCAAGACAGCTAAGTTGTAGCATGATAAGAAATCAATTATAAATCTACTTCAAGAATCTTTCATCATTACCTCCTAAAAAAAAATTGTTCTAATTTTAACAATCTCTTTTTACTTGAGAAAATAATGCATTCATTTGTTTCCCTTGTCTTTCTCTTTTTCACCTTCTTGCTCACAGTTCTGGCCCATGAAAACATAAAAAAACCCATATATGTCTCATGTCAGTAAAACAAATTGCAAATGTCATCATAAACACCCTACCTCAGACAGCTAAGCAATAGTTTCAGGCCAACGTTGCAAATGACCTTCTATAAATCTGCAGAAGCTGATTTCTTAAACCATGTTGTGTAATCTTACAAAAAGAAAAAAAAAAAAAGAATCTGAGGTTAAATTAAATGCCATGCCTTTGTCATCTGATGTTTTGATGACAATAGATAACTTGATGTAAACTCTTTCCCATAGGAAAAAAATATCTGATAGGTGAGTTACAGCCTAATTTTGCCACAATTGGAACCTGATGAGTGGTAGTCTAGGTGATCTACTCAGAAAGAGATTTGATCAACAGCTCAGATTTCTACCTGGCTGCCTGTCAGACACCATCACATCCTGTCAGGGTGGAGTTATTACTTCAAAGGTATTCATGGGTCATTGGCTTTCCAGACACATGTCGATTAATAAACTGTGTAATGTCATTAAAGAATTTCTTTAATTCATTGAGATCCTTGCACTAAATAGCTGAATGAATGGGTTTTTTTTGCCTTCCAGTTCTTTTTTCCATTACACACAATGGCAGAGAAGAAAATTTGAATAGATGCTTTAGAAAGATTTCTAGATTAGAGATGTGCCAAACTACGTACAAAGCAAGGGCAGAGCCAACAAACTGACACACCTATCGTTCTATGAAATTGTTTCTGGTCTGTTATTTCTAAAGAACCAGGTTATCTCTGCAAAGATCATGCAGGGTAACAGCTGAAAGAAAAGGATTTCAGTCCTTATGCAACTCATTTGCCTCCTTGTACATTTGCCAACCTGGTTTGCAACTGTGGCTAAATGAATCAGAAAAAAGCATGTGAATATTTTTTAAACTTCTCAGAGTTTTGTACATGCTCACGGGTGTGTGTTCTGACTGGGGCCTTTGAACACAAATCAGTTGTAATACCACTGGAGATCTGCAGGAGTCGGTTAATCTTACCTGGGTTTATACGTCCAAAAATTAGGCATCTAAATTGAAATAAATCATAAATCAACCTACTATTGGGAAATTCATCTGTCCTATCCTAAACATCTACATTAGGACCAGACTACTCTCTCTTTAAACACTTTCTCTTCACTGATAATGAGTCAAGAATAGTTGGCTCAGGGTTTAGATGCTTTCAGTACCCTAACTGTAGCAATTCTGAAACTTCTTCTGATTATTTCACAGCTATCTGAATCAGCAAGAGCTTTTAGGTTTCAAGAGAATATGGGCAGTAACCCATGTTTGAAAAGCCATGTAAACATATGTGTGCTAATATATATCTTCTGTTTTTATAGATAATATATATATGTACAAGACCTCAGTCCTAAAATTAGTTATCTTTCACAGTTTTAATCCTTCCCTTGTGCAGTATAAAACCAATGAACCTTAAAAAAATATTTTTATATGTGTTGACTATTACCATAGACCTTGAAATTTTCAGTGTAAGTGTTGCAACAACAAGGGCGGTCTTACCCTTATTTAGAGATCAGGAAATTAATATATTCATGAAATAGGCATAAGAACAGAATGGTTGAAGAAAGACTAAATAGCTTGCTTAAGGTCATACAGGAAATCTGTGGTGAATCTGGATCTAAACTCAGACCTTTCTCCTCATATCTGTGTCCTGAATTTGGAACATGGGAAAACTTCCCATTGAGATGAGTCAATATATTGTCTGAATGAGGAGAAGTGGAAGGAAAAAAATATTTTTTATTAATGCTGTTTACTATGATAACAGCCATATATTAGAGGTAAGAATATAGACTCATGTTAATTTCTGCATATAAGAAAAATCTTTCTTAGTGTGACAACCTCTTCAGACAGATTTGTGGCAGTCATTACACAGCACACATCAGCAGAAACATCTGAACAAATGTGATTCAAATTTAGCTGGTTTTGTCTTTCCAGTGTGTGGCATTTGTTGTAGACGTAATTTTTTAAACTTGCTATCCACAAATGTTTTAGATCAAAACTGGAAACTTTTAAGGTAATTACCAGGTCACATTACAGACATGAAATGGGTGGTTCTGCTAACCAAAGGCAGAAGCATAAAATGTTTATTTCTTTCATTATGAAGCTACTAAATATTTCCATATTTCTGAGATTAGCACTGTTCAAGGCAGGAGGGGGGTGGGTTTGCAATTACTTTTTTTTGTCACCAGTTATCTTTGCCATTGATTTCAAAAACAGCAAACTCATATCTCACATTTTTATTTTCTGAGAATGTGTTTTGAGTATCTGTAGCAAGTAGGTAAAAGATTGTACTGCAGGAAGGAATTTCTACAAACGCATTCCACATAGAACTGTATAAAAGAAAGCTGCCAATCACTTTAAAGATGAGGCCAACCAAGAGATGCAAGTGCAGTAATAGGGATCACTATTAAAACTTAGTCCTCACCTTTGATAAAGATTAAAACTGGAATGAAATGAGATGTACCCTTGAACATTTTCTTAACAGTCTGCAAAATTGCATTCTTCTCAAATTGGTATTGTGTTTAGGAGTTTTCAGATGTCCTAAAATACCTATTAAAATCTGAGTATGCACCTCAAGGACTATCTGATAAAATTTCTTACCTCATATATTTATTTATATTGAGAGGCTGCAAAACCATTTTTTTTTAATTTACAAAATTCAGAATATACCTTGAAAGTTTTGACAAAACTGTTTGAACCAACTTTCTCTAAAGCCAGTAACAAACAATCTGTGGATGCACAGAGAAGGTTGTCATGGAAAACTTGGCCCAAAAGTCAAAACCAAAGTTTTCTGATCCAAAAGTCAAAACGAACGTTCTTTGCTGAAGAACATTATTCTATTATTGCCTTTATGCCATATTTAATAATGATATAAAGCTCATTTTGATAAGCCCAAACAAGTCCTGCTTTTGAAAGGCAAGTAGCTGAATTTCTGTGAAGTGCAACCACTGTGCAGCTTTAACATTAATTAATCAAGGAGAGCCAAAATTATATTTTTACTAACTTGTCTCTTGAATGGCTAGTGCAGGCATTTCTGCACTTCAGTACAAGGTCGAATTTGATCAAATTCAGGCTTCCTAGTCAAGGTGAACAAGGAATTCAGTTTGGGTTTTTCAGTATGGCAGAGTGGTCCAAGCATTAACCACGCATCCACCTGGAAATCTCATACCCATGTGAGTTGCAGGTTGCTTGGAGCATATCTGTGCTCCATATGCATTGTCAGTGTCCATGTGGTTATGGTTTGTTTTCCCCACAATGTTCCTCTTTTGTGAATGTGTATGTTTGCTCATGCAGGACAAGGAACATTTCTCTGGAGAAAAGATTATGGTAAAAACCAATAGCTGTGTAGGAGAGAAAATGGGTTATTTTTCTGGCCCTTTCCATGTTCATTTTGCACTCCTAGCATTTCTTTAAAGTAGTGATTATACTATTTTTTTCGCAAAGAAATTAATTAAAACATATGCCTTGATATGATCCAGATGTTTTGCAGTAGAAGGCTAGTTTCATTGGTTTCATGCAGGAGCTAAATGGCATTTGTCCAGCTACCTCGTAGCCAAGAAAAGTACAGCAACTAGAGGATGCCTGTCTTGCTTTGTTCCACCTCCAATTCTGATTGTAAAATGCATGCACAGGTCAAAGAATCTATAGTCCTTGTAATTAGGCCTATGCAGCTAAAAATTCACCCAAAGCTACTTTGGAAATTCTGCTTTGGAAAGGTACTTTGGAAATTCCGCTTCCATAAAGGTTTATTTTGAACTTTATTTTAATTTCAATTTCTCTTGATATATTATCTTAAGATACATTTTATTAAAAATATCTTAATTCTTATCCCTGATAAGTGAAAAACAGGTCTATGATTTTCTGCAACACTCTCTTCAATTTAGTATCTGTAAGCCTCACACAGGAGCCTTGGCTGCCCTGGGACACAGCTAAAATGCACGTATGTGCTGGCTACGAGGGGCAAGGTTCTGCTAGCAGGGAAACTATAGGGCTGGCTTCTCTGAGAAGCTGCTGGAATCTTCCTGCATGTCCCAGAGCCAATGCCAGCCAGCCACATGGACCCACTGCTGGCCAAGGCCGAGCTAGTCGGATATGTGCTTCTGTCATAAGGTATTTAAGAAATTAAAATAAATTACTGCACAGAAGTGATTATGGCCAGAGAAGAGAGGAGTGAGAATGTGTGAGAGGAACAGCCCTGCAGACACCAAGGTCAGCGAAGGAAGATGGGGAGGCAGGAGGTGCTGCAGGCCCCAGAGCTGGGATTCCCCTGCAGGCCCTGGTGCGGCCCGTGGGGAGGCAGCTGTGCCCCTGCAGCCCAGGGAGGAGCAGGGGGAGCAGAGATCCACCTGCAGCCCTGGAGGAGCCCAGACCAGAGCAGGTGGGTGCCCAAACTAGGCTGGTACCTCATGGGAAATCCACACTGGATGTGTGGAGAGAGGAACCTCTGGGCCCATGGAGAGAGCAGGACTTCTGGACCCATGGCGAGAGGGGCCCAGGCTGCAGCAGGTTTGCTGGCAGGACTTGTGACCTGCAGAGGACTCACAGCGGAGCAGTCTGTTCCTGAAGGACTGCACTCCATGATGGGACACCCATTGGAGCAGTTTGTGGAGCCCTTGGGAAGGACTCATGCTGAAGAAGCTTGTGGAGAACTGTTTCCTGTGGCAGGAACCCCATGGTGCATCAGGGAAAGGATCCTCTCCCTGAGGAGGAAGCAGTGTCAGAAACAAGGGATGAACTGACCATTACCTCCATTCCCATCTTCCTGTGCTCAGGGGCAGGAGGTAGAGCGCGAGAAGGGAAGAGTGGGGAGAAGGTGGTTTTAAGGTTTACTTTATGTCTCATTATCCTGCTGTAATTTTGCTTGGAAATGAATTCAGTTAGTTCACCAAGTTGAGTCTGTTTTTCAAAGATGTGATGGTAGCTGGTGAGTAATGTCTCCCAGAATTTATCTCAGCTCATGAACCTTTTATACTTTCTCTCCTCTATCCAGCTAATGAGGAGAGTGAGATACCAGCTTTGGTGGGTACCTGGCATCCAGTCAGGGACAACCCACCACAAGGCAATATCCCATGTATTACTAAACAAATTTCAGGCAGAAAGTGTCTGTACAAACAAAAAATGTTGTAGTTAAACTGAATTAAATCTTGAAATAATTTCGAGAAGGAGGAGCTTTGGTATAATGCTACCCTCCTTCCCACTCCAGTAATGCAATTGTTCTGCAAGATTTAAGTAATGTTTTGGGGTTTTATGAAAAAAAAAAAATTAAATCAATGCAGTATGATCTGTTTAAGTATTCAGTCTGTCCAGAAAATGGATAGAGAAACCATTTAAAGAAGTTCTCTGAGGATTAAAGGTGAAATTATAGTCTCTCAGTGAAGCTTTTGACAAATAGACTTGGTGATTGGCATGCTCAGGGAAATAGAACCTCTTTGAGTCTGCTAAGTGCCTCTTTTAACATGCAACATTTTTAGATTCTCAATGCCTTAGCAAGCAAGAAACAGAGGCATTCCTTATGTTCCACTCTTTTTAATGGAAAAAGCCTATGATATGTTTACATATCTTTGAGTAAACTGTAAAAGTCCTTTTGGAAAAGATTTTAATTATAATAGCACTAATCTTAATGATGCACAATTTTTTTCAAATCCTCTAGATTCCTTTCTGCATATGAATTAGTGCTCCTGCCTATCCACAGCAATTAAAAGTTGAAATTTATTATGTATTTTTTAAAAGTTTAAATAAAATTTTGTCAAGACTTTTGTGCATTGTTTTGGAAAGATCTTCACTCAGACAGTGACTAAGTCAATGCATATTTCATGGCTCTTCACATCATTTGCTTAGTACTACAAGTGTTGTTTTGTGTGTGACCAGCTGTCAAAGTGAATTTGTCCTGAATTAGTAAAAAGAATGAATAAACTGAGCACCAAACCCAAGTAAACCCCTTTTCTCATTGCTTTAACTTCAAGGTCATAAAGTTCTAATGAAAAAGCTTACCTTTTGGAGAAAAGGAATTATTATAACAATTATTCCAACATACCCTTACTCAATTCTAATTAAATATGCTAATAAAATAATTTTGTTCCACTTCAAATTCAAGTACAGAATTGTTTTGGATGGAAAACCAATAATTTATTCCTCCATTTAATTATTCATTAAAAATTCACTGACACAGGTAAGACTGCATGGGGAAGCAGAGTCTTTAACATGCAATTTTAATCATACAGCTGATACCTTTAAATAGTAAGTCTTCATAGCACGTGCTGCTCTGATGAAGCAAGAAGTTTTTAAACACCTGAAATCCTGCTGTGGGCCTGTGGGCTGTGGTAACATATTCCATCTTTAATGGATGTCAGTTGAAACACTTCTGCAATCATGCATGATCCTGCTTATATTCCCAACAGCTGCAGACTGAACATCTCAATTGACTTCAGTCAGCTCCAAATCATGTGAGGACTGCTAAATTTGAGGGCATGGACATTTGTTTACAGCACTTTGTGCACAAAATCTTTGTCTCTTCTCTTCAAATAATTCATTTTCCCCCTCTGTGAGCACAATGCATGACATGTAGATATTACCCTGCCTTACAGGAATAGCCCCATTCAAGGAAATAAGGGCATTTGTACTTGCCACAGAGTCCTAGCTTCCTCCTCAGTAAAATAGATTAAAGTTATTTCTAGATTTTTAGCTACCCTGAGGAGAATTTCCCCCTCCTTGACAATGCCTGACCCTTTTGTAAGGAGATTGTGTCAACTTGTGTGAGCTGATGGGCCTGGTCAGGATAAAAGATAGGTCTGGGAAAAGTAAATTTGCCTCTGGAGTGACAGCAGTGTCTCTGCTTCCTTCCTTGGGTTGACAGAATTTAATGAAAAAATTTCTAAAAATTACATTTACTTTGTAACATAAGTTTAGGATTTCCTTACCAGAATTTTGTTTTTGAAAGATACCACAAAAAATTCTTACTACAGAATTCTTTAAAAGATTTACAAAGTTTGGAATAGCTATACAATGCTACATTGAATGGGAAAGGGCAAAAATTATTTGACTGAGAATCAATATTTTTACAATAAGTAGCAAGAATCAGTCCTTAAACAATATAGTGTAAGATACTGGTGTATTTAATTTATTTCCAAAATGAACTGTTCCATTAAAGTGAAAAGATAGACTACATATATTTTCAAATGATTTTTAAAGGTAATTTAGAATAAAGTTTCCTTTCAGTAAAATATGTGTAAAAATGGCACTTCTGTATTTTAAATGAGAATATTTCAAGAAATCCTGAAAAGCAAGAAATATTACAATTTTTTTTTGCTGTGATCTGTAATTTTGAGTCTCAAAGATTTGGCTGGAATATGGTTGATTACTCTCTTTCTCCATCAGCTTAAGACAATTTGTAACTGCCTTTCTACATTTCTTTCAAAGAAGTGTATGACAGTTTAAAAACTTACCAGACTGTTCAGTAATACTAATATTTTCATATGTTCAGTGTTTTGAACTGGAGTAAGGGCTACAATGTTTGGCTCATAGTTCTCTTACCAACACAGGTAGATATTTATTGCTAATAACCTAACTACAGCATCCCAGGCTGGTACTGCAATGAGGTACTTTGCACTGTGACTGAAATGGATGTACCATAGCCCAGACTTTCCTATCTGCATTGCTAAAGTTGCTTCATAATCCAGATATTATGGGAATAAGTGCTTGGAGACTGCAGTTCTGTAAGTAGTTTATTAAAGGAAAAAGTTTGTCATTTAAGATGGGAATCCACCTTTGCTGGTGGCAAAACCCACAGATAGTCACAGCCTGTGATCAGCCCCAAAGATCCAAACAGAATATTATTTACACAGCACTTGACATATTAAAATTTATATTTGAGATAAACATTTTGTCCTTTATATCTAAAGACATGGTACACACCAGTTATAATTCTCATTCTAGTCTGTCAAGGACTGAATCAGCTGTCACTTCAAAGGCAGCAAACCACAAGAAATCAAAATGACTCTTGAAGTTTTTAAAGATATTTTGGATTTAATCTTTGAAAAGGAAAATTGCTGCGTATTGATATTTCTCAAACATTTTTTTAATGTACTAACACATCAGTTATTCACCAGACTTCTTCAGCAATAAACACTTTCCAGAAGATAAAACATCATCTAGAAAGGTTCAGATTTTCAAAGTCGCTTGAAGGACGCAGGAACCGTGTCCATTAGAATAAGTTGAAAATATGTTCCTTATTTGCTTCAGAAAGATCTCTAGAGGTGTTAGGAGTGTACTAAATGTGACGAAAACAGAGATATACACATTTAAACTTCTTGAGACACACCTGGAATTTTATTTGGAAACATCATTGATTGTTGGGAAATACTCTGTAGCTTTAAAATAAAATCACACAGCAAACTTCAATAAACTCCAGTGAAAATATGTTTGTTCAGGAAATTGGTGAAAATGAAAAATAAAATTATGGAGAAACTTTATTTATTTTTATCCTGCTTGATAAAAGGTTGGAAATTTTAGAAAGTTTTTCTCTTCTTTTTTAAACTTTTAGTGTAAAAATGCTTTGGAACCATTGAATGGATGGGATTCTTTTTGTTTCTGCTTGATTTTATTCTCTTTTAATATAGTGCTCATAAACTAATGAAAGAACCACAGCTGATTTTTCAGATAGCACAGTTATATTTATTGTTCTATGTCATCATATAGAAACATAATAAAGAATTAGAGATGCCAATTATGGGCACTGCAGGAATAAGTTTTTTCTTGGAAGGACTTAAACAGTACCCTTGTGTGATGTTATCTAAACCTTTACTGTACATTCTGAATGAGAAAAACATGCAGATTGACTTAATTTTTTAGTCATTCAGTACGTGCTAATTGCAAAAATTGATATTCTGAATTACATTATCTCTAGAGTAGTTCAGTGATGCTATGCAAAACTTGGCCAAAATTGTTTAAACATGCAGTAAGGAGGGAATATCAGTAGATTTGTTAGTGAAACTGGAGATTTTTCTTTGCTTTTTTCTTTGCCTTTTTTACATGTTTTGTTTTTCATTATTACATTTTAATCAAAAAAGTTAAAATTTATATCTACTTTTTTGTGTATTTAAAAGCTCTTATGTAGCAAATATTACATGTGTTCTAATTTTTTTTTTACAGTGAATAAAGTCATTATTTTAATGAGCCACAAGAGCACACATGTAGCTAACTGTAGATAAGTACATATATAAAACTTTTATAGAATCAAAACCCATATGAATCTATGTACTGTAAAATTCATGGTGTTCTGTCTAAAGTAACATCTTCATTAGTAATGCATAGTTTGCACCATTTCCTTCTTATAAAGCATGACTGTCATGACACTCATTAAACTCGGAGAGAAATCATGTTATCAACCCATTCACCTGTGTAAAGCATGTTTTTCTTATTATCTTGTAAGGTCAAACTAAATCCTTTCACAGACCATACACTCTTTTTCTCTCTGTCTCTCTGAAAAAGGTATTATACATGCATTTTTGCTACTTTTTTTCTCCTTCTTCACTTTCCCCTTCACCATCTGTTCTACTTCCCTAAACCCTTCTTTCCTATAAAAAGTTAGTTGACACTGAACTTTTCACATCTCTGTGAGAAGTCAAACAAGAGTGAATCAAACACATACTTGAAATATTCCTGAAATTTTTACTACATTGCTTTTGGCTTTGATAAGAAAAAGGTACTCAAATTGTGTGTGAGATTTAAGTGAATGGCTAAGGAAATGAAATGGATATATATGTGAACAAATAAAGAAACAAACAAAAGTCCCCAAACAAAAACAAAAACAAACAAACAAAAACAAATAAACCCAAAAAAACCTTTGAAAATTTAACCCAACTTGTTGAAGCTACTTATTTAGATACAATCTCTTAAAAAATCATGCACAACTTCAGGCTGAATTCCATGTAGTTTTATCCTTGGCTTTCACAATTTCTGGGAGAAACAATCTCTGCATGTATTGCATGATCATCTGGGCCACATTTCTACCTAGAACATGTACAACTGTTCTGTGGGATAAATACACTCATTTTCTGCCTGAGGCTGTTCACAATGAAAATTTTCTACCCACAAACAATCTTGTTAGCTTCACGATTTCCTTCCCCCTCTAATGAATGCAGAACATAATGAATGCCAAGCCAATCTTTTGAGTCCAAATCCAGGGATCTTCATCAAGACAATGAATGTGCATTCATTAAATAGAACCATGTTGAAAGTGCTTCTGCAATAAATACAGTATAATACATTTTCTTTAATAGGAATGTAGTATTTTAGCACATTACTTAATTAGGGATGAGCAGAAAAATGGAGTTAATTCCTTCAGCTTCAGTGAGTGCAGCAGAAGCAGTATGTTTTCATTCATTGCTTGGGGACCCATTAATTACATTACAGCTGAATAAAAAAAAGACAGTATTTAAAATATTATATATGGTATAGAATAATTTAATAATTTTATTGCTTACTGAAAGGATGAGGCTAGATGGAGGTGGCCTTATCTTCCTCTTAAGTGTCATATCTGTGCAACTGATAAAATTTCAGATTATTTTTATGGTCTTGATTCTCTGTTGGTGCAAGGCACTAGACAGTTACTCATTTGGGGAGAACAGAAAGAGCCATAATCATGCCATTCAGTAATTAAATCTATTTACAAACCTTTGTGGGAAAGTCTGAGCTGGGCAAACCAAGACTAAAGCTATTCTTAATTCCTGCTAGTTAATTTGAAGTGTATTGATAGTTTAAAAAGTTAGAAAGCTGTGCTTAAAGTCAACATTTCAACTGAGTGTAAAAGTTCCCATGACTATTAAACACTCCAGTGTTAAATCACTGGGGTCCTTTATGAAAAAATCTTGGCCACTGAATATGAAAAACTATAGTTGAAAGGAAAGAGTCTCTACTGTTCCCTTTGAAAACTGTAGTAATTTCAATAAATTGAACTTTACATAAGCAGTAACTTGCAGAAGAAAAACTCTGTACTCCACAGTACAACAAGATAATTCTTCCTATAATACTGTCTTTTGGTGTTATACTATTTGGTCTGTAAGAAAAAATACACTAAAATGATCATTTAGGTAGATATTACATGTGATATAACATTTAACAAATTGGAAATATTCTGAGAAACATTATTTATATTGTTCCACACCATGTTTAAATCAACCCTTACTTGCTAAGTATTTTCATTTTGAAAGAAAGGGACAGCTGTGGTGAGAGTGTTCTCATTTTTATAACAGGTAAGAATGCTTCTGTGTGCACTGAGAACTTGCTGGTTCAATTCCTTCTCCAGGGATGTGAAGACATGGTTTTCCCACCTCTACAAGGCTGTCCCATTTCCTCTGGGCTATTGTGAAGAAGAAATGTATTCTACAATTAATTCTCTGTTGACATCCTTCTACAGTGCACAAAGGCCTGAACATTCGCTGAGGTCCAGCTCATCAGTGGAAGAGACTGAAAGAAGCATTCAAACCTACCACAGTGTAAGCTGGTTGTAGCCACAATTCTCTTTACAGATAAAAGCAAGGCACATTTTCCCAAGAATATCTTCTGGGAAATGCAGCGAGAAAACCTCAGAGAAGAAGGGAAAACAATTCTTATCTCTGCTTGCTGCTCCTCTTGTTTTTAGTGTGTGGAATGTGCTAGAAGATTACTACCTGAAGGAATTTGGTAATTGGATTCTGGTGGAGATTGTTATGTTAATTAGCCTATCAGGTCCAGTGGACTGTCAGTCTGCAGCCAGTCACGAGTTAATAGTAAGTATGATAGATTATAGAGATTACTATAGATTAATATCTCTCTATAATATTATATAGTATAGTTTTAATAAAGCGAGTGGATGTTCAGCATTCCGAAGCCTTGCAGTCAGATGCCAATCATTCCCATGACAGGGGCACCCTGCAATTTTGATAGCTGGTGTAGCTCCAAAGCATTGGGGCCACAAAAATATTCAGAGGACTGGAGGACCTTTCCTATGAATATAGGATGAGAGCTGGGGTAATTCAGCCTCAAGAAGAGAAGGCTCTGGGATACTTCAGTGTGGCCTTCCAGTACCTTAAGGGTGCTTATTAAAAAAAGGAAGAGTGACTTTTCATACGAACAGACAGTGACAGGACAAGGGGGGATATTTTAAACTGAAAGAGGACAGGTTTAGATTAGATGTCAGGAAGAAATGCTTTCTTTGGTGTTAAGGAAACTTCCCAGTGTGACCATTCTCGAGCCTCTCTGGCAGTCACAGTCCCCAGGCCAGAGGCTTTCACTGCTGGGCCTGGAGCCCCTTGGCAGCAGCAGCTCCAGGGCCCGAGGGGAGCCCCCCTGACTCCCTGCACTCCCCACGCCAGCCAGGCAGACCAGGTTCCCTCACCCCTCTGACCCCTGGGTTCCCATTGCAGAGTCTCAGGTGTCTCATTCCATAAAGCCATTTATTCACAGGGCAGAGACACAGAAACAGCTCCAGCTGCTGCTGCTGAGGAGGGACCCCAACAAAGGAACCCCATGGCTTTTACACCTTCACAGTCCATGCAGGCACAACTCTCACTCTTCCTCCAAGCCCTCGACTTCTGCTGTGTCTTCTGGTGTCCATTCACCTGGCTGGGCCACCATTCCTTGTGCCCTTTGTCAGGCTGTGTTGGGCTCCTACCCAGTGCTCAATCTCCTCAATCTGCTTCTTGCACTGCAGCTTCCAAACTGAGATACTGGAACCTGGTGTGCTCCTCAACACTCAGAGGGTGGTGAAACACTGAAAACAGGTTGCCTACAAAGGTTGTGGATGTCACATTTCTGGAAGTGTTCAAGACCACGTTGTCTGGAGCCCTGAGTAATCTGGCCTAGCGAGTAGCATCCCTGTCCATGGCAGTCATAGTGGAGCTAGATCACCTTTAATGTCTCTTTCAACCTAAACCATTCTGATTCTATGACTAAAGCCAGATGAGAACTTAATCCTGCATTCTTCTCTTTGTCCAAACATAATCTATCCTTGTTTCTGCAAAAAGGTTCTATGTCAACAAATTATTTTTTTAAACCCCTTTATTTCTCAGCCAGTTGGATCAAATCTATTCAGGTAATCACACCAAATAAATTGCTCTTGAGGTATAGGGAAGGGTGGCACCAGTTCATGCCACATTCCACTGGATGCTCAGTTCTAATAATGATATCAAATGGAATAGGAAATCTCTTTCTAAAATAATAGTATTATGATTGAATTTGTGGTGATATATATGGACAAGAGTTTAGCTGCAATGATGATTGGCCAATACCTATGATGAAAACCTGATGGTAGTATTGTCATCTATCTTGTGTGGTGTCTTCATTTATAAAGAGGTCTCAATGACTCCATAAAAGATTTAGTATATACATATTCAGTTAATTGGTTTCATGCCTTTATTGGACATGTGATGTTCTTCTGTGAGCATGTTAATAAATTACAAGCCTTCACTATTAATAAAAGACTCTTAACTGAAATGCCATTTCTTTGTATTATTTTATTTACAGGAGGAGTAGATTGTTAGCTTCCGACAGCAAAGTAAAATTCTCAAACACATGAACAGCTCTAAGAAGGAATTCTACTAGAGGCTCTAAAGATGCCAGGGCCCTTGGTAGACAAACAACAATGCTGCTTCTCAAAAGGCTGCAATTTGGTTAAGTAAAATTTTATAAGTAAGGAAGGTGAGGATTTGCTTCTTTGCAATTTACATAAATTACTTGAATTTCCATTAAAATATGTAGAAGCTCATTGTGGAGGATTTTTCAATAAAAACACTGATAATGTAAACATTACATAAGGTAAAATAAATGATAAAACTTTTTTTCCTGCCTTGTGCCGTGGTTCATCTTACCCTGAATATTGCAGAACAGATAATGTCACAGCTATAACTACAGTTCCAATATTGGATTATGAAGATGTCATTTATCAATAAGAAATGAAATCACAGCTGCAAGGAAGTGAAAGTTCCCGGTGATAGATCACATTGGTTTACATTGTCATGTCATTCTTGAATTCTTCACTGTGATATGTATGATAGTTCTGGATGATTAAACATTGAAAATAAGCATAAATTGCATCAGCATCAAGATCTATTTAAATGCATGAAAAGAAGTTCACTCAATTACTGCTCGGCAACGTAGCTGGTTGAGAAAAGAAATAATTGTACACAGGATCATATAATACACATTCATTTGTCAAACAGAAGGTTGGAAACTGAGCTCAAAATGTTTTTTGTTTATGTTGAGCTTCAACAGACTTCAATGTAGGAAATCAAACATAAGATGGAAGTGTTATGAAAACCAATATAAATTTATATTCATTCTACAAGTCAAAAACTTACCATGGCCAGAAAGTTTATAATAAGGGTTTTGAACACATTTCCCAACAATTTAAATGAAGATGGCCTCTTACAAAATAGTGAATCAATTAATGGATGAATGGATAATTAAGTAGTTAGTTAGGAGTAAGTACTCTTGACAGTGATATAGGCCAAGTGGGAGGTACAATACATTGGGGGAAAAAAATGCTGCTGGAGCATTTGCAAGAAAGAACATGAAGAAAATCAGATGCAGTTCCAGTAGAGCAATTGAATTCACAACACCACCAAGTATGAGACAATGCAAGGTATAAGATAACCTGGACAAACTTGTCCTAGGGCACTTTCACTTAGAGAGATGGCAGCATTTTTAGCATTTTTAGCATACGGGTAGAGGTGCTGTTCTTGACAAGTGAAGCTGATGTTGCATGCTGCATGTTGTCTGCTGTTTTTCAAAAGAAATTTCCACCCTCTAGGAGATATACAGGTACCTTCCTCCTGTCTTACTTTCCCACATCCTTTCAGAAGCTTCTTTGATTGGGCAAACTCCATCCAATATTTTCTGAACCTTTGAGAAAATATCTCTCTGTCACTTTTGGGGCTTGCTTTCTCATTTGCCTCCTGTTCCAGGTAAACTCTCAGCTCCTCTTAGGCATGCATGAGGATAAGCTTTTGCCACAGGCTCCTTCCCAGCTCTACCACTGTGCTTCCCAACCCTCCTGATATTTCTGACAGCCTTACATGCTTAATTGTCCTTCAAACAGACACCATTTCCTGCTTTCAAATGGACATACAAGCAGCCTTTTTGGCAGCAGCAGTTTTAACACAAGTTTGGGTAGTGTCCAGAGAGTGCCTGCAATAAAAAAATTAATTAAAAATATGAAACCATGCACCATAAGCTGCTGAAGAACCCTCCATGCTTTGTAGGGTCAGTATGTTTCTGACCTATAAAAAAACCACAATGCTTGATTTGCCTCATGCAATGCTTTTAGTATTGAACTTTAACTGTCTCAAAATGGCACACTCAAACCACATCAATACAATTTCTTTGGGATTTTTGGCTCATCATCCCTGATGGCTAAGCTCTAAGGAGCACATACTTCTCTCCTGTTCTAGAATAGGGAGCAGCTGAAAGAGGCAGTGCTCTTTAGACACTTGAAGACCTGGAGAAGATAAAGAGAAAAGTTTTTTTTTGTTAAAGAGGTTTTAAAAATTATAAGGCTTGTAACAACATATAGAAAATTTGGCTAATTTACATGACTATAAATAGTCCTAGGGTCCCTCTTTACTTAGTATGAACTAGTTCCTGTTTACCCTTAACCCTTAATACCAGGATGCAAAGGCTAGCATCTAGGAAAAGGAAAAAAATAGGAGTGCAAGAGACTTTATGTAAATGCATTCCATGGTGTTAGAGATGCCACAAGATGGTGAAGCATTTCCTGTGAGCTGACTCTTTTCCTTAGCAAGGTTGCACACATTTTTCTAGGAGCTGAAACAGAAGTGCTAGCAAAGATGTGGGAATCAGATGGAGAGGTAGGGAGTGAGGAGCAGCACCAGGCAGAGGTGGTGGGAGGAGATGCAAGTGAGACACAGCCAGGATGGCACAGAAGCATCAGCAGAGGCAACTCAATGCACAGAGAGCCAAGTGAGCTACAGGCAGCAGCTGCAGCAGTGAGACAGCCAGCAGGAACAAACTGAACAGGTTGGATCAATCTAAATCGAACCTTGATCCCCAATGAGAGTTAAAAATGTTAATAACTGAGTGAAAGCTACTCCAGGGGAGGAAAATCATGTCTCACAGTAATACAAGGGAAAACTCTCAGGTTTTATATTTCACAAACTGTTTATATTGCATTTGTTGGAGTTTTCCTTTGGAGTTTCATTCCTTTAATAAAGTTATTGTGTGAAAACAATTTCATTTTGTTTATAAGCGGAACATATTAATCATCTGAACACTGGAATGCTCACTGTACTTTTCTCAGGTTTCTTGAAACAGGACTGACTTGGTGCTTTTTTAATACCCCTTTAAAATTATTTTTAACTATTTCATATATTTTGTACTGGCTTCATAGCCTTTTCATCATCCACAATTTAAATTTAAAAGGATTGTCTTTTCTCTCTATATGACAAGATCTTCTGTATGATGATCTCCTTCAAAATAAGATCAGCAACTCAGTCCTGGTCCTGTTTTAGTCTTCATTCTTCCTCACCTCTGGAATGAATTTGAACTCATTTGAAATCTGTCAGTAAAATTATTTAAGGTACATTTAGTTGCATTTCATATGACTGAGTTTTAACTGAGGTAATTTAAAATTCATTATTTAGCAGCCCTCTGCAGTTGTGTAAATAGTCCATTGTAATGTATGACTGATTGATTTATTGATATATATGCCTCCTTCAAGGAGGAATTTGGGTCAGTATGCATCATGCAAAAGCTATTAAATTGAACCTTATTGCTTTCATAGGGTGTAGTTTGACAAAATAAGTTCCAGTGAGTTGATAGGTTGAGTAGTATATCTGTTTCAAGAGGCAGGGAACGTTAGCATCAGTGGAGTCTTTGAAAGTAACATTGGAATGAGTGTAATAAAACCTGAAAATAACAGTCAGCCATGCAGGGCTGGCAGATTACAAAATTTCCTACCATTTTAAATGTCTGTGTTGCAGTCCTCTGAAGAGAAAAAGTGCACCAAGACATGACTAGAATTTACTCTTTTGTGGCCTTGACAGTGACCTGCATGCTAATCCAGGAAGGAAAGTGTTAAACACTTACTGTGTGTGTAGCAGTGCTTAGCAGTGAACCTTTACATCAGTACAATTAATACCCCCTTGTGTGTTTCTTTGATCCTAGCCCTTTTGATTTTAACTCCTCTGATACAGATGTCTAGACAAACCCAAATACATTTACAAAAAATGTAATCTGCCTGGAAGGACATATGGTTCTGCTCTAAGAAGCACTGACAAGAACTGGTTTTTGTAATGTAGTCTATCCATCACTTCCAGGTAGGAAAATGCAGAAAATAGCCAATCCCCTGAAAATGTAAATCTGTGGATATTTTTTCTCTCTATTTGTAAGTATGTGTAGCACGTAGATACAAAGCTCCTGAGGGCTGATTTATATTTTTAATCTAGAGTTCACAGTGGCGTATGGTCACATGACTTAAAGCTACACAAGTTTACAGCAGTGACAGTTCTCAGGACCTTTAAAAAGCTTTGCAGAACCTTGCTTGATCCTCAGAAGCTCCTGGAAGACTAGAGATCACCTTGTTTGCACAACAGTAATCCCATTTAAAAGCAAATATAAACAGCCTGACACATGGTAAAATCTTTGCAACAGACAAAACCAATGCGGGAAAATCTTAAGAAATGAAAAGGAATGGCAGAGAGATACTATTTTAATGGAAAGTTTGAGATTACATTGAAGGTCTAATTTGTTTTGAGTTACTAGGAATCAAGCTAGGATAATCATCGCCCTCCCCAAAAAGGTGTGAAGAGATGTTGTTTGCAAGTTGGAGTGGTTAATCACCTGAGTTCACTTCATAGCAAGAAATCATCAAGTACATGTTTGGTCATCCTTATTTTTACAGTCAAATTTCTTTTTATAGGCAAAAAGTAAATGCACATCTGTGCAACAAGATCATTCTCACCATGGATGAATTTAAGTAGCAAAAACATGTTCAGATCTATTTGTTGCAGAAAAAGAAAGAAGGAAGAAAAAAGAAAGAAAAAGGAAAGAGAGTAAAGGAAGAAGGAAGGAGGAAGAAGAAAGGAGGAAGAAGGAAGAGGAAAGGTGGAGGTGAAAAGTCTGACAAAATACCAGTTACATTTACTGCATACAATCTCGCCAGAACATATTCCTTCCTGTCTGGTGTTCACAGGATCAAAAGATCATTAGCATAAGAAAAGATGGTACTAGTTTATTTACTAGTAAACCACATCTCCAAGTGCCATGTCCACACGTTTTTGAACACTTCAAAGGATGGTGATTCCACCACTTCTCTGAGCAGCCTGTGAGGAGAAAGGAGTAGCAGAAACAACATGTCATGTGATGTAGTAAACTGACTACAACACCAATTCCCCATCCCCCTGGTCTGGGGGGAGGAGGGAGAGAAACTGGCAGTCAAACTGAGGCAAGGAACAAGGGAGAGGTAGCGGTAAGAAGTTTTAAGATTTGGTTCTTTTTCTCATTGCCTTCCTCTGATTTTGAATCATAAATATTTAAATTAATTTCCTCAAATTGAGTCTGTTTTGCCTGCAATGGTAATGGATGAGCAATCTCTCACTGTCCTGATCTTGTCCCATGAGTGTTTCATTCTGTCTTCTCTCCCCTGTCCAGGCAAGGAGGGGAGCAATAGGATGGTTTTGGTGGGCACCTGGCATCCAGCTGGGGGCAGTCCAATGAAACCTAAAACTGGCTTGGCCAGATTTGCTAGTCTCAATTTCCTTACCTAAAAACTGCTGAGTAGTTGATAGCCTGTAGTCTCCATCATCATCTTGAGGCTCCTGTTTGGTCATGCCAGGGTTTGTTCTCCCATACACTGTGTCCTATAGCCCTGCTTGCAGGCCAAATTGATGTTCCTCTGCAGTGTATGCATCACATGTTAGAGGCATGCACAGAATAACTACTTGCTACTGCTCTTCTTAAAAAAGCCATGTTAAAACATGGAGAGAGCAGTGCACATAAAATTCAGTAGGTAGACGTGACCCCTGAGCTTTGCAAAAATTATTGTTACAGCCAAAGAAAGTAAAAGAGAGTGGCCAAAAGGAGTTCAAATAGAGCACGCTGAAGAGTTTTCAGTTCTTGGTCCTTGGCCATTTAATTCAAAGCCTCTGGACACCGACTAGCAAGAGGAATAGTGTAGACACTGACCTAGAGTGCTCCATTATCTTCTTTCTACCTTGAAAACTCTTATTCTGCCCCTAAAAGGATGTTAAACCTAAAGGGATTAGAACCCTAATTCTGCCCATTTTCTTCACTAATAATTCATATCTTTGTGTTGTCTCCACATTTGCCTGGCCTGTCAGAAGAAAAGAACTCGCATATCTTCCTGTTGTCAGATAAAACAGGAATAGTATCTGGTAATATTAATCTCATCTTGGAGAGGTTTCTTTCAAAACTGTTCAGATTTAAAACTTGTGGTGAACCCCTTATTGCAGTCTGCCAGTGACAAGTCTCAGCAGTAGAAATCAAGGAGTATTTTGAATGGGGATGAATTTTATTCTGCTGAAAAGATTACACTGGAAATTACAGAAGGACCATCTAAAAAGCCACTGTATTGAGCTGGTGGGAGAAGCTACATTAGAGTTATCTTTGGTACAGGTTTGGTAAGTTGCCCACAGTTGATTGCTTGTGTTTTAGAGGTGTTATCCCCAAACCCTCATCTTGCCTTTGCTGTCACAGCATCCCAGCACTGATGCCCACGTTGTGGCTGAGGAGAAGGTCCAGCATGAGCTGCCTGTGTTGCTGCAGGGCCATCCTGGGCTGCCAGGCTTTTCTCAGCACCACTGCCAAGAACAGCCTGTGAACCCTGATTGACTGCAGCCTTGCTCTTCTGAAGTGTCGCTTGGCAACAAAATATGCACGCAGTGATCAGCTTTTCCAACTTTAGCACGTTTTGTGGCTGAATTTACCCAAACTTCTCTGACTTGAACATTTTTCTGCTTGGTTAAAAGGACAGTAAAAGCTTAGTCACAGTGAGTTATTTTAAAAGGTACTGAGCTTTTAAATGACATTAATAAAGTACTACATTTGATACATTTCTGCCATGCATTTGTATTCGCATAATTAAAAGGGAAGATTTATATATAGAGAGAGGTTTTTTTATTCCTTTCCTCTAAAGTTTTTGCACATAGGCTGCCTGTGTTTAATACTTTTGGCAGAAGGCAGAAAGCTGAAAGTTGCATATTTGAAAAGAGGCATAAGGCTGAATATTAAATTAATACAGTTAAAGGTAAGGAACAAAAAAAAAGAATGTAAAAAAATTAAATACTCCCTTTCTACTTGTAGATTGGGTATACATGAATTTTTAGTTCTTACAATGAATCTTAGATTCATTCTTAGCCTTACCCACTCCTGTTGGTGTATGCTTTTGTGGGTGTATGACATGCATATTCAGGATGTAAAGCAATGTTCAACAGGTTCCAGTGCTATTAAGCTTCATCTTCTAATCCTGTCTTTTACATTTTCAGTTTCTGTGGCAATAACTTTCATCCCACTGCTGGGTTTATAGCCAGTAAAAATATGTAAGTGCCAGTATATCTAAATTCTTCTACTGTTTATATCGGTGTGACACTGATGCTTTTCTTTTTACATATATACATCAAAGGAAAAAAAAAAGGAAAAAAAATCAAAGCAGTCATGATTCAAAGGAAAAAAAAACCCAAACTGAGATCAATACTTAGAAAATGCTTGGAAAAAAGTAATGCTAGTAAGGAAAGGTGTGGGAATGAGGGCTGGAATCCAGCTGGATTTGCCCTAACAGGGAGGATGCAGTGGGAGCTGTATCAGGTCAAGTATGCCTTCCTCTGAAACATGAGCTGTAGCCATGCAGAGAAAGCTTATGTGGGCAGCACCATGGAATTTCTTCCTTCCATTTTCTATATGGTTCTTTATTTTCCAGCATAGTTTTCAGGATCACTGCCTTGTCTGTTCCACCTGCTTACCCCCAAATGGGGAGCCTGGAATTCATCAAGCCACCCCAAACATCTAAGCCACTTTTCTGGGGAGCAGTACATGCAGATGGATAAACAAGGGTCAAAGGATCAAATAATCATTTAGGTTGGAAAAGACTTCTAAAATCATCAAGTCCAATCATAAACCTAATGCTGCCAAGTCCATCAATAAACTGTGTTGCTAAGTCTCATGTCTACCTATCTTTTAAATACCTCCAGGGCACAGCCACTTCCCTGGGCAGCCTGCTCCAGTGCTTGACAACCCTTACAGTGAAGAATTTTTTCCTTATATCCAGCCTAATTTTCTTCTGGCACAACCTGGGGTAATTTTTGTCATTTTAACTTGATAGGCTTTTGAGTAAAAAGACACAGCAATGCACCAGTATCTCACACTGAGGTGACAAAAACCATGATAAAGCAGGGAACTGATACTAGAGAGAGCACTTGTGAAAAAGCCACAGATATTTAATGACAACAGCCTTTGAAGGACACAGCCTCAGCTTTCAGCAAGTGAGGAATAAATGTCACATTTGCCTGAATCTTTCCCATCTCATACAGGCTTTCCCTCTGCTTTTATCACGCGTGAGCAGAGCTTGGCACAGTAAAAATGGCAACCTCCTCCTGTCAAGTGTATTTGCTCCTACAGTGCCTGTGAATAGGCACTGTCCAGGATGATTCAGAGAGTGGAGCCTCCTCCAGATAGGCAGTGATTGTGCTGCTTTGAATCAGGCATGGTGTGACTTTTACTTACTGCTGTAAATTGACTTTGTTTGCATATCCATGTGTCAGTTTTGCCTACATACTAAAATATTATCTGCCTCCAGTTCCTTCAGAAAGGGAAGGTGCATGTCTCAATACACAAGGACTATTCATCCAGGGAGCACTCAGGTCAGGGTCTGTTTTGAAGATATCTTGCTTTACTGGAACTGTTGCAAATCCATATCCTTCAAAAAAGTATTTATTGTATACAGGTTGATAGCATCAGAGTGCCACAGCTGCTTAACCACATTAGTGAAAGAAAGTTTGTAGAGACTGTTTAGATGTTTCAAGTTTGGGAAGGTGAGGACACAGGAAGAAACACCCTTTCTGTTGTGTGAATCCCAGGTGGAACACTTGTGGTTTCATATCATTATTCCTTTTACATGCATCTCACAACCCTCTGAACAATTCAGTTGCAATCTGACCCATGATCTCCATGATGGAAGGGGCAGTCTCTGATATTAACTGTCTTGTTTTCCCCCTGAACATTGGTTCGAATAATTTTTCTAAACATTTAGAAAAAAAGGAAAGTGTTTCTGTATGGTTTGTTTTTGTGCACATGTGCCAGTCAGTCTGTCTGGGTGTTCAGTGCTGCCATTAAAGGCCCAGCAGTCACTTTGAAGCTCTCGTGTTGTTACACATAAAAATCAGAGTGGGAATGCTTCTTGAGCTGGATGTATTACAGCTTTGTGAAGTGTGAAGAGGAGATGAAATGTCAAGGGTAGTCTCTTGCCGCATTTCTGTAATTATTTTATCATCATTTATTATTTTTAGCAGATGTCTGTGAAGCAATTATTTGAAATAACACACTGTATGTACATCTGTGAGTGAGAGAAAGAAGGAAATAGATTACTCTTTAGTAATACAGTGCTGTTTATAAGTACTGGTTATGAGTACTTGACATGCTGCAGTGATTGACATGTCTGGAGACACCTTCCTTAACCTGTGTTTTCTTAGAAGTAGCTGTAGAATTTATTATGAACATGGTGTTAGGAGCATCATAAAACAAAATCAGATCAATCTTTAGAATACATAGGGTACCTTTAGAGGGAGCACTAGAGGAAAGTAATTTATCACAGAAGAGCACCAGGCATATAGCACCATTTGGTAAAGATATATATGTGAATATTATCTCCTTGCAGGCCTGAGAGGGCTAAAGGGGCTGATAATGAAAAAATTCAAGCTAGGAAAAATGATAAATTTTTGAAGTGGGAAAAAAAATCTTTTAGCAGGTTTCATAAAAAAGTTGAAGAGAGGAACTTCCACAGTTTTAGGGTGAACTAGAGATCACAGACTTTATTTTTTGTCCTTTAGTCACTTTGACTCCTGACAGGAGATACCATTTATCCTGATGTCATGGTATTTGTATTATATAAAACATCACTATGATTTTCTGAAAAAAACTCTGCAATAAATGAGGACCTTGCTCCTACAGCTGTTTTTCCTCTCCCTTAAGCTCTGTTTTCTGTGTCTTTAGTTCCTCAGCTCACCCAGTGCTCTCCTGCCACTCAATATTGTTCTCACCCACCCTCAAAGATCAATTTTCACCAAGCCACGATTAGGTTGGTTTCTTGCTACAGTTTAAGGCTCAGTCAACCCCTGTAATTCAGTCTCCCTTGCCTCCATCCACTATTCCTGCTTACCATTTTTGTTGCCTCTGTGAATATATTCCTTGCCCTGTTTTTTCTTATCTCCTTTACAGATATTTGATGTTTTTCACAACATCAGTTCTGGGCTTCAGGCTGCTACATCACCTCTTAGGGGGGTGGGATGCTCCAAGCATAGAACTGGGGGCTCAAGAGCATCACAAGGCTACAGTTATTCACTTGTTAGTGCTGAAAATAACACGTTACCCATGGTTTTCCAAGGCTTGCACTTTGGCTGGATAAAATGGATCTTCATAGGGACAGTAGAAGGTGTACCTTCTTCAAGTATGGATCATCCTAATACAGCAAGGACTTGCTTCAAGGCACTAAAGAACTAAAGGATTCTCTCAAGCAGGAAAAAAAAGAGAAAGGAACCGGAAAATTTTAGTCATGTATTACATTTTATCTTTCTTTGTTTTTGGAATTCTAAGAAACATTTTGTGTGACATTTAGAAAGCAATGGTTAGCATGATAGATCCCTTGGATAGGAAAATTATGGTCCTGACTTTAAATGTTTCATTGAGTTCTAAGCTCAGAGAAAGCCTTTTACTGGGAATCGTCAATGTTGGCAACCCAGTTTACAATCAAAATGTCTTTTATCAGTCCTTTAAAGCTGAAAACAAACATTGAATATCCCTGCACAAGATTTAAGTGATTAGGGTTTTTTAGCCAGGGGAGAGATGGGGGCCCTGTAGGGTTGAATTCTGTGAGACCAGGAGTTGACCCTATGTCAGACAGAACCAGTTCCAACTCCAAAATAGACCCACTGGTGCCCAACACTGAGCCCGTCAGCAACACTGGCAACACCCATGTGACAGTGTACTTAAGAAAGGGTAAGAGATTATGTGCAGCAGCTGTGGGAGAGGAGCGACCTAATGGGAGAAACAACTTTTCAGATGCCAAGGTCAGTGAAAAAGGAGAGAGAGGAAGTGCCCTAGGTGATGGAGCAGAGATTCCCCTGCAAGTCATGGAGAAGATCATGTTGGAACAGATATCCACCTCTGGCCCAATTTGAAGACCATGGTGAGGCAGACTGTCCCCCGAACCCCTGGAGGAGCATGTTGGAGCAGATAACCATCTGCAGCACATGGGATACCTCCATGCTGGGGCAGGTAGAGCTGCCCCAAAGGAAGCTATAGCCTGAGGTCATTGACCACTTCATAACTCATGACATTGAGTTTGATCAGGTACATCTTTACAAGGATATAGTTGATGCTAATGGAGATATTAATGTGAAAGAAGTAATCTACAAATGGATTGAAAAAGATCTGGAGCAGCATATGAAACCAGGGGATGAAGTGCTAAACTGACTGGTGAACCACAAGAGGAAACTCTTCCTAATTACACTGGAAGAGCATACAGACTTGTAAAATGATGTTAATAATGTGAAGCAGCTCAGTAAGCCATACTAGCAACATTTGTGTTTTGGTGTGATAGAACACTATAGGAAGCTTGCTTTGTAAATCACTACTCTTCTTTTTCTACTGAGGGTTTGGTTAAGCTTGCACCGGTGTCAGCAGAAGGACTTGGTTTCAAATAAGCATGAAACTCATATTATCATTATGTTAGCATAATTACACGCATCATCAAAAGCAGAATGTGCCCCTAGGTGTGTTCTACTGTAAACTCTGCAGTGTACTGTACACACATTTTGTAGCTCATTTTAAAAGCTGGAGAAAATATTTTTTATGGGAAAATTACAGATTTGGGAATGCATTATATACCAGGATTTATTATTACCTGGTAAAAGAGTGAATTTCATTGTACTACAAAAACCTGTGAATGTCCCTCTGTATCTTTACAATGCAGTAAATGCAGTAAATGGCAAGAGTTAGCACAGATATTCCAGCTGAATGTCAGGTTTGTGGAATCTGTAGATCTTAATCTATAGATCTGGAATCTGTAGATCAACTCAAAGGTTTAGATGGTAGCCTGTGTGTATCTAAGATTCTGGATGACTTTTGTCTCCATGAAGCTGCTTATCTGTATTATACTGGCACAGTCAAGTTTCTCTTAACAAGATACTCTAAATCTCCATTAAATGTTTAGTTAATGGTTGACTATTTTAGTTTTTTACATATATCACTGATGTTTAGGTCTTTTGCATAGTAATGAATGAAGTTACTGCTTTCTGACCTCCTGAATATTCTTGTGATGTAGTGCATAAACACTTTACTCTCCTGTACTAGTTTCAGAGATGGCATCATCTAAGTATTTTAGATAACTTCCTGGTTTATGTGATACTTTCTGTCCTGTGTCTTTTCCTTTTGAAATGGTCTTCCAACAGCAAAATTTTTTGCATTTGAATCTCTGGCTTACATGGCTTCCCACAAACATAGATACACACATTAGAGAGTAAAATTATATAATACAAAATTACATATGTCACTCATGTTCTTGCTCAAGTTTCCCTCCAGATAAGCAAAACCTGGTGGTTTAGCTGACTGACACCCTGCTCACAAGCAATGTGTAACAAGGCTGAAAGGCAACTGTAAGTTAGTCCTGTGTCAAAATATTCAAAATAATAGAATGTCTCACATATTTTCAGTAATTTTGCTGGTATTTCTAAGTGCCAGGCCATGTCTTTCTCCATCTGATTGACAAGGATCAAGCAAAGAAACTTAAATAAGTAACAGGAAAAAGATGTAGAAAAGCCATGTCTTAGCAAAAGTAGTTTTGTTTGAAGAGGGGAAGAACTTGTTTTTTATCTTCAGTTATTAGTAGGAATCTCCACATCATTAGTAATTAGGCACTATGATTTTCCTCTAAATTAACTCCCTGTAGGCAGTCAACCCAGTAACTGTCTATTTCACACCAGAGATGCTGGGCCACCCAGCTCCTTAACCAGACAAAAGGTTTCTTGAACCTGTTCTTGTCTCTTTATCCCAAGGGCCTGGCTGGATCCTGTGAAGTGCAGCTAATTTGAGTACAGCATATGCCAAAAGCAGATAGCAAACATGAAGCAAATCCACTATTGAGTAGTGCATGCTCAAGTGAGGGAAATGCCCAGTGGAAGCTCCCATCTGAGCTGGCTTGGGGACTGATTTTAGTTGTTCAATTCTCTGCTAGCTCTCCATCAAACACTTTTCTGGCAGCTGTCTCACTAAACACAGATAAGAAAATATATAGTGGATCTTCCATCTGAACCCCAGCTTCCCACTTAAGCTGGGCCTAACAGACAGCTGTATCCAACACTGGTATATGTTGAATACATGTAGCCAAATAAAGCTGAGTTTTATGTGCTGGAAGCAATGACTGTTACAGTAAATCTATCAAGTCTTAATAGATTCAAAAAGAAAAGAAGAAAAAACCAGAGTATTAAAAGTTCCATTTGTGCTTGGAACCATTTTGTAATTGTGCAACCCAGAATGAAACATTTATTCAAAATAACAGGCTAGATTGAACTATTATGAAGATAGTTCAAAGTTGCTGCAGCTAAAACTAGGATAAATTAAGCTGAATGTGCCCTGGTAAATGCTCTGGAACATAAATTTAAGTAAGTGTTTGCTGTGAATACAAATTTTGCCCTCCACAAAGTGAATACAAGCTCAACTTTCAATATATCATGCATCTATTCAATGCCACATTATGTAAGTACTGCTAGTCATAATGTTATATTTTGTCTGCTTTGTAGGCAATTGCTTAGAGGATCCTCAACAAAATTAATTTGGGAAAAATTCAGAAAGCAGAAAGTGGGTTACACTGTCCACTTCTTAAATGCCTGAACAGACAATAGAGCACGGAAGTGGTCACACAAATTATGTTAGTTACAGTGCATAATATTTCAGCTAATTATCTTAGTCTATTTTGTAAAATCAAACTCAATGTGGTAAAAGATTGAAAATAGTAATAATGAATTTTTAAATATATAAATCAAAGCCAATAGAACTCACACGCTTGCTTTTCTTAGTTAATTCTAATTTCTACAAATGTTCTCACAGTTTTATAGAATTTAATCTGTGGCTCTGAGAATGCCACACAGGAACTTATGTTTTTAAGGAACCATTTATAATGTAATAACTACCTGAAAATGTTTCTAAACTCAGGAACCTTCTTTTAGAAGACATATTGGTGTATTCTCCTTGCTAGAATTTTCTGCCTGCAAAATTCCCTTCATAAGTTACTGTTGGAAACTGAAAGAAAGTGCTATATTTTGAGTGACTAATTGTATAATGACATATCTGCATAAACTGAAGCTATATAGAACCTATTGAACAACTAAGTAACTGAAATATCTGGAAATTAATTTAATTTAAATAAAAGAAGTCACATTTTAATAAACTAATCTATGGGTGGAATATTTTAATTAAACCTGTAGCCACTAACATTGGTATCTAGTCTAAATCAGTTGTCTAAATCCTTTACTATTTCACAAAGAGCTAGGCACCTCCAGAGACAAAGAGGACAAATCTGTCATTGGAAACAGTTATGTCCCTTTGCTTACTGTGCAGAAGTCTGAATTTAGCCTAAACGTCCAGCCTTTAGATTATAAAAACTAGAGTATCTGAGGCCCATTAAATGCTTTCAAAGGAGGCTATTCATAGACTGAGGTAAGAATCACTCTTGGAAGGTAGTTACAATTCCCCTTTCTGTTAAACCCCTTACCTTTCATGTTCGATGGACAATTAGATGGGTGAATTTCTTGTGTTGCAAGATCAGAATTGTTGATTACCATTAATACAATTCACAGAGACCGTAGTTCTCTCAGAAGTAAATTCTGTAAGAACTTTACATAACAATTCATTAATGGTGCTAAAACTGCAGGCCCAAGAGCTCATTATGTAAAATCCAGTGTACATGAAAAAGAAATGAGGCAAATGGCCATTTGTTGTGAAATCTACCAAAACATCTTGCAGCAAAATAAACAGGGAAAAATTACAAGGCCTGTTACAACAGTAGTATAAACAAGGCACAGAAAATAAAAACCAGAACTTGGCTACCCATTTTCATTCTCCTGTGCTGAAAAAAATTTGAGAAATACAATTAAAAAGTCTGGCACTAAAACAAAAATTTGAGTAAAAATAATAATAAAAAATTCCTTAAAGAGATAAACTGATTCCAGTTTACACTGAATCAAGTGTATTGAAAATGATATTAACAGTTATAAGTTAATTTTTCACGGATGTCATACCAGTAGTTTATATGGCTAAAGAGACAGGGACTGCAGATGAGTTTCTGAGCTATTGCAGGTTCTGCTAAATTTTTTTTGCAATTGGAATTTTCATTAATTTAATGAAACTAGAAAATTTAAAAGATAGTTTCCTGAAATGAACAACAGATATAATGTGGCAGAAAGGAAAACTTCAAAACAGTAAAAAATGAGTTTGAATTTTTGTATCCTGCAGAAGTCTCTTGCTTGTGTCCTGTATGAGTTTAGAAAATAATTGCTGAAGAGTTTGCTTTAGAGAGTTTGCAAAACGAATGCATTTCAGTTTGTACACTATTATGTTTTTGTAACAAGTGCTATATTAAAAGACTAAACTTTAAAGCATATATATAGTTCAGCATATATACAGCATCATTAGGCTAGGGGAAGGACAATTTGGTTTGCCTTTGATTTTGAAATAGAATATGTGTGAGTGATCAGATCTCCTCATACTAGTTCTCATTAATTACTGATTAATTACTGAAATATGGACCTCCACATTTGACTAATCATTTATATGAGATTTCATCTCTGAAATAACTTTCATGTTTCTTTACATGCAGCCTCATGTGGGGATATGCTCTCTATGAACGTCAGCCTGCTAATATATTATGGAGATCCAAATGCTTCTTGTTTATTTTATGGCTAAAACCAAAAAAAATCTTTAGAGTAATTAAGCTGCTTTAGCAGTAAAACTGTTGTATATTGGGCGTTCAGTTGCCTTTTTTTATATATCTGCAATGTGTGTTTGGGCCCAAGTGTCTGTTTTTCCCCATGTAAATTTTTTGGGAAGAGGGTTCAGTTGATTTCTCTGCAGAGAATCTGAGAGAATAGGTGTTAGCAGATCCTATCCATCCGATTCTAGGCAGCATGGTAATAACAATGGATGGGGAAATAGCTCCTTCAGAGTTTGGAGCTATTTTTTTCTGTTATTGCTATGGTAATATCAGAGTATTTCACATCAGGTGCCGCACAAAATGTGCAGTTATACTAGGGCAAACCAAAGCTTCACACAGCTCAGTCATCTTCAGTCATGTAGATACTTAGGGGAAGCACAGAATCAAAGTTGTGTAAACTACAATTGTCCTGAGTATTCTTGCAGAGACTCCTGCCCATAAGCCCCTTAATGAACTGTTTCTCTGTATCTAAGAGTCCTCCAACGATTTCTGTGCAATGAACATGACCATTGTCCAGCTAAAAGTGTGCACGCTTTTGGTGTTATAAACTCTTTGGCAGTGTGTTCCACAGTTCAGATATGTGAAGTCATTAAAATTATGTGATACCTCTCCTACCTGAATTAACATTAGATGTTTGTCATTGTAATACACAGTTGTCAATGTGTTGGACAAGGTGCTTATTCACATACTTGTAGCTTGGCACATATTTCTGTTCCCTTTGATATGCCATCATTTAAACAACGTATCACATCAAGATTCTGTCCTTGGCACTTGCATTGCTGCTTTCAAAGCAAAATAAAAAATACAACTGACAGCATTCTGCAGCTATAATGGCTTAGTTGTAAACTGCCTTCTGTTACCTAGAATATGAAAGAGGCAACAGAAAAAGTTTGTTCCATCCCCAGAACAATTCCTAACAGGATCTCACAAGATCTGTCATTTTGATGGAGATGCTACGATACATTATAAGGACAGCTAAAGACAATCTCTATGGACTTTAACTGAAATTTTTCCATCATTCTTTCATATCCTAATGACATCATAAAAACAATAGTAAAATGTTTACTCTCTTCTGAAATGGCTCTCTTCTGAAATGTTTTGTATCACAAAACAACAGATTTGGACACAGAAATGTCACAGGAAATCCACAAAAATGTGTAACTAGCCAATGAGCATGATGCCAACATTTCATACTCAAACTGTCTTCAAGATTCCATGTATTTCTTTTTAAGGAAAATTTCATGGGGATAATGAATGGGTTTTTCTCACATTGTATTTCCTCTTGTTTTCCTGAAAGGTACAATTTGTTCCTTTCATTTAAAATTGACCAAGTATTCAGATCACAGGTATCAAACAAACCATTCACAGAGGTTCACAGAAGGTGTTCAGCTTTGCCAGAGTTCTTGACTTTAGAATTGCTTGGCAGTCAATGTGGTCCTTTTTCATACAGTCTTCAGTGAGCGTGTGTCAGCTTCCACCAAATTACTGGTACTAATGGGTGATCACAGCTGATCCCAAAAGGCACCACTTCTAGTGGAGGCCTTTGTGTAGAAGGTATGTGGCCCTTGGAAGACAGAAATGGACTTTCTAAATTTGAGGAAATGGTGAAGTTGCAGCAGCAGAGATGGATGACTCCTGCTTTCCCTATGTAGATGTGGATGGCATGAGTAGGCCCTCTGTCTGTAGGTGTCCAGATTATTATCTTCTCTTTGGTATTGCCAAGATTATTTAAATAGGCTGAAAAAATATGTGTTGGTGGGAGTTTTTCCTTCACTCTTCTCACTCATGAAGCAAGAATTCCTGATGTAACCAAGTGCTCTCCCACATGCACTGACAGCCACCTACTCAAGGCTGATATTGAACTGAAAAGAAGAGAACAAGCACAACAAAAAATAGAAAGCATTCCTCCAGAAAAAAAAAAGTGAAATATTGCATCTCTGAAAAGGGGGAGCACAAGCCCTTACCCTGAAACAAATTTTCATGTTCAGTAAGCCCTTGCGTGGCTTTCTTTCAGGGATCTTATCCATGCACTGGGATAGCCCTTTAAAACACAGAAATTAAACTTTAGGCATACACGTGTATCCAGCTGACTACACACTTTCTATCTCCATCCTACTTTCTTGTTGTCACCTCACGCTCCATTTGCACTTACCACTGTAAGAGTCAAATCTATGCAGTTATTGACAAAGATGCGGTTCTTGGTTGGTGGAACAGAAGCTGCTGCTCTTTCTAGGATTTTGAGGCCAAAAGACAAGCCATGCTCAGCCATAAAAGAAGCTTTCCTGCAACCATGTACTGTCCTTTGTGAAGGGCTATGTAAGATTACCTGGTGGGCATAGGTACTAACACTTTGAACTAAAGGAATTAAAATGTGAGATGAAGACCAAGTAAATGAAAGAGACAACAAATATACAGAAAGTTGTCTTTCACTCATTAAATATTTCCCATGAATGCTTTAAAAAGAATACCTTTTCTCCCCTTTTTTTTGTATCTCAAGGTATTATTTGGAGTATGCAAATGTGCTGTGTTCCACAAATCAAACCTGGCAAATCATAATGACATCCTGCTGTATATGATTTGATATTCATAGACAATCATTGCCACTGACAAAAGTGTGCGTGTGGGAGAAGTGTCTATCATTCTGCTATACAAATTAATCAATAAAAAAGGGTGCTCGAGAGTGCTATGAATAGAAGTAGGTATCAGTAGATTTTTCCTCGAGAAGAAAGATAATTAATTTTTCATTTTTTACTCCATGTCTCCAACTTGAACACTTTCTTCAATGTGTAGCTTAAGCCTTCATTTTTTTGAATTTTCTTGCCCCTCCCTTTTTCATAAATCATAATATTTAAATATGGAAATATATACTAAATGCAGAGTATTTTATAATATCTTAATAATTTGCTAACTAAGTTTCTTAAAATGTATTCTCAAATTAGGTAAAAGATCTATAGAGAGATTTATAATTGTTTTCTGATAAGGTTTTAATTTGAAGGTATCAGATTAGATGAATTTTATTTCTTTAAAGTTATCATGTTGTGATGTTATAGGATCCCTTTTCTCCTCTGAACAGTCAGCCCAGATGGGCAGTGCTTCCTCTTACCAGATTGAACTATGTCTTTCATGGATATTAGGAAAGTTTTCGTTTCTCAAACAAGAAAATTAACAGTGAACTACTTTTCAGATTTACTCAGTGGTCCCAAGGTACAACACATTAAAGAAATTTGTTTTCTTCTTTGTTATAAATTTGAAATTTCAACTTATCTCATGTTCCTCTAACTCTTCATATTTTGTAAAGCATTTGGTGTGGTTTTTAACACTCTTTGGGTGATCTGTGGGTAAATATGTCATGTATCCATCAGCTGACATAGAGTTTGGATGACATGCATAAGAATGTTTTGCCAAATCTTTAAATACTGTGTAGAAGGTAGACACTGGAGATGTCTGGAGGTGAGGGAAGAAGGGACGCGAAGCATGGGAGAACTTCCAGGACAGCAGTAATTGTAAGGAAGTCAACCATTTACAATAAGCTGTGTGGAGAACCATGTCCTCCTTCATGTCAAAACCTACCTTGCTCTTTCTATTCAACACTCGGCTAAAAACTGTGCCCACTGTTCTGATTATAAGGCTAAGGAGATGTTCACACACTCCAAGATCATTCTGTAAGTGGAAGCAATCAGCTCACTTACATAGATATTCTTTTTCCAGTACAGGAGATACGTATTCACATTTTCTTTGTTCAAAGGTATTCTGTGTGGTAAAAGTAAGCAGATTGTTTACTTTTATAAACTAGGCCATGGATCTTGTTATGAAGGCCTGTTATGAAGGCTAATAGTAGCCAGCAGCTAATATCTGTTAACCCATTAAATCCTTAAATATCAATGTCTTTCAATATTTTTTCTTAAATAAGGCTAGACTGTAATCTGTTCTCTTCAGCCTCTGCCTTCTGTCAGTACTGGAGCTTTGCTTTCTTAAAAAAATAATGGATAAAGGATAATTTCCCTGTGCATAATTAGTTTAGAAAAAAACCTAGTATAAAAATTAAAATACCTATACAAATTTGGCTTTCAACCTGTTCCAATCTGCTGCTGTACTATGTTCAGATTTTAGTTTCAACACAAAAAATATATTAAATTTCCATTCTCTGAGGATGATATTTTATATGGACAGTCATGTGTTTTTAATGAGGCTAAGGTAGTGTTTTGCAAAAAATTAAAATTTCTTGCTTTTGAGTTTTCTGGGGTGACTTTTTATTATATGGCTGTAAACATCTGTTATCCATTCAGAAATAATTATCTGTTGCTCTTTTTTTATGCCAAATTCACAAGGTTTATTGTTAACAAGGTATTACCAATTTTTTTTCTTAATCTTTCTAACTAGAAGCCTGCTGGCTGCATTGCATAAACAAGAACATTATGAATAGGGTACTTTAACATTACCACTGCACTGCATTACAACTGTGACTGAACTTCAAACCATTTTTCATAATCATGTTGTTTCTCAGTGTTTTAATTCGAGCATTGGAAGAGCTTTGCACTATTCCACCTTAAGATACACCACCTTTTGATTTTTGCAATGTGGGGTTTGGGGGATGGTTTGTTGTACTTTTTGCTGGTAGTTAGGTTTTTGTGATAATGCTTGCCTTCATCTTTACAAGATACTCATAATTGTAAACTCAAAAAAGCATGTGAAAATTATAAGACTAAGAAAATGTACTTTCAGTTCAGATTATTTTTTTTAAAGAAACAGACTTGGACCAATTGAATTTATTTGTAGATATAAACTACTAGGAAATGCAAATCTCCTTGCTCTGATGAGCCACTTCAGACAAATTGTTCCTGGATCTCTGGCCTAGAAATTTGCCCATGTATCTTTTTTTCATTCATCTTATTACTTCCATTTACCAGTCCTTACTTTACCCTGAATACTTCAGAGATAAAAAATTTTTACAGCTAGCCATTTCTAAAAAGTTAGATGAAATTCTTTTATTTTAGTATTATTACTATAATCACTACAGCTGTGATTATTTACATTTGGATTCAGGAAGGAGATCTCCCAGTTGATAATTCTTAAAAACATGGACAATCTATTGTATTCTAATTAAATTGTTACACTGATTGTTCTGTTCATTGGGACAATTTTTGTGAGCAAAGACTGGAATATGCTAGAAAGAGCATGCTAAAACTACCCTCCAATTTTCCTGGTCTAAAAATGTGGAAAGCAGTGTAGGTTGTGCTGTTTTAACACTAGAAGAGAATTATAAATAGGTGTTACTGCAATAATCACTCTAGAGCTACCAGCTATAAATCTAGCCATTTACAAACTATGAAATATAAGGCAACCCCTCATTAAAAAGGGGAATATATTTGGTGCAAAGAAGAGAACAAAGACACAAAGTCATGATGATTTCATGTCTAGCTGCCAGGTGCATTGTTTAAAAGTAGAGGTTCTCATACTATAAGAGTTAATTCTGTTGGCTCAGAGACATTTAACATATGCAGCAAATCCAGGCCATTCCTGTTGAATTCAACAAGTTCTGAATTTCACACATCACAGTGTAGCAGTGCTCGTTAGCATATAATAGGATCTAAATTTGGAATATGCAAATGTGTAAAGACAAGAAGTTACTTAATGAGGATGAAGATCCTTGCTGTCACTTTTTTTAGGTAAGTATTGAAACACTGAGAAAATCAGTTTTCTTTTGGTTTTGTAAGGATGGCTTTTATAAGAGTCAAATCTATGTCCCTAAGTAGTCAATATTGCTCAGGCAAATGTAATGGGTCCTGTTAGATTGTGTTTGTAAAGCAATGATTCTCTGTTTGTAAAGCAATGATTCTTTCAAAAACAAATGTGGTAGATAATACAATGTGCATGCTACACAGAAAACTAAAGGAAAGCAAAATGGTTTTGCTGTATAAGTAATAACATCGAAATGAGAATTTTTAAAAATTCTCTTTTAATGAAGAACAAATTTGATTCTGAGAAACACCAATCAGTTGGAGCACTGCTAAATATGGAGTAATTCCAGTAGCATTCCAGTGCTGATGTAAGCTGCAAAGTAGAGCATAGTTAGTGAACTGTAACAAAGACAAATTTGACTGCTGAATATGGTTTTAACCCACTTTAAAAATAGCTTTTCTGTTATGTTCTGGTTCTTATACCACATCCTTCATTTTCATTATTTAATCATTCAATCTATCAACATATTAGTCCTCTAGATAATTCTCTTCAATCTAAATAACTAAAATTTCACAAAAAGGACTCATTTATTCAGGGACTCCTATACAGATATTACACTCTTTGTTGTGGATATGAATAAATGACATGGAAAGAAAAAATACCATGCAAAATGGAAAACACTGGAGTGAGTTTTTGCAAGGGAGAAAGACAGTAGGATTTTAAAACAAAAGTACAGAGGGATTGTTTCCTGCCTAAGCAAAACATGCATTCGGTGAGATAACATTTTCTTAGTTTGCTCCTAGTTGTGCCATTGAGAGTGATTGGGATAAGAAGTGCTTCTTTTGAAATCAATTACATGACATTTTCTTCCTACTAAGGGCTTCTTCTGCCCTATATATAAACAAGTAATGTTTAAAACTGTGAATATCAGCAATCCTGTAAAAAAGCATTTATTTTCAGTAAATTCAATATTTAATTCTTCTGTGAGTTTACTACTGTGAAAAAACAGCTCAAGGTGTTTTCAGTCTGTGACTTCTATGTATGTCCTTTATGAAATTACACCTTTCGAACTTGTATCTACATCACAGAACTAATTTCTAGTAGTTTCTTAGAAGAAACAGCTACGTTTCTAGGCACCTGGAAAGAAAAAATAGTCAAAGCCATTATCGTTTTAGCCAAGGCCATGCAAAATTACTCATTCTTCAGTAAATTTTAAATTTATTTTTATAATTTTAATTCTGCAAACCCAAACTCACATTCTCAGATCACACCTAATAGTCCAAGCATGGCATGGAAAGAAAAAGGAAAGATCAGAGGCTTCATGGCTGCGTGCAGACAGGTGCACACACAGAGTTTCTGTGCAGTGGTCCAGATCTGCTGAATGCATTAGCATGGTGCTCACTGTGAGCTGGGATATCTGTGCTCCTGGTGAGGCTGATTAGCTCAGGCTCAGCCCTGCTCTGCTGCCGCAGGCTGCTCAAAGCTCAGCCACAGTGGACACATGCATGGAGTTTTACCAGACACGTTCTCTTTGCCCGAGGCAACATGACCTAAACATTGCATTCCTAGAACTAGGATTTAATATTTCTGTTCTCTGGAAGGAAATCAGACATTTCTCTTCAGATAAGATTCTTGTAACTGTTATGTTTGGCTAAGAGAAAGAAAATGTCTTCTCCATCACTGGAATTCAAACGATGTCACATATCAGCTACTTAAAAACTGCATAACTAAATGATAGGCAGTGCAATTTGTGTTCAGCTGTAACAGGTTTTTTGAATCTTCAGCTGCACACACTGTCATTAAATTTCAGAATTCACATTTTAATCTTAATATTCCAGAATCTGAGCAAGTTTGTTGGAAAGAGAACAATCTTGACTTAGTACTTAGCCTATGATCTGAGGAGTAGAAAATTATGCTGGAACTTCTGATGGAAAGGAAAGAGATTGTTTCTCCTGTGCTGAGAAAACATGATTATCAAGAGACATGGGAAAATGTACAATATAGGGAATTACTGTGCTTGGCTAATTAAAAATTATATATACATTTGGCTAACTAAAGAGTGGTCTGAACTTTGAACTTCTAACTCATAGCTTTAGCTGAATCTCAATAAAAATGCAGTTCCCGCAGAAAAAAGTGCTCATTTTTTAAGGGGCATATGGCAGGTTCTAGGCACAATGAAACCAGCCATTGGTGAAATTCAGTGGGAACATCTGTTCAAAGAACCCACTTGGAAATTAGCCCAGACATTTGGACAAACCTCAGTTCAGTGTCCAGCTGCTGGGGTGCCAAATACTGTAGGAGAAAAAAGGCAGGAGACAGAAGCAAAGCAAACCTGGATAACACATTTCACACAGCATTGGACTCCAAGGTCTACAAAGAAGAGGCATTACTTACTAGGGAAGGTAAACATTTATAAATACAGGGAACAGAATCAAGAATCTAAGTTTAACAGAGTTGGTTTTCCATGTAGGCAGAATCTTTCTGACTTAGTAATAATCAAGAGAACAAAACCTTAAAATGTGATTATATAATATGAACTGTGTGAGCTTCGACATACAAAATTGAAAATACCACATTTGTAGCAATTACCAAATTGTGTCAAAAGTTATGTCAGCCCTTATTTCAGATTGTAGGTAACAAGCAAAGGCAGAATTTCCGGCGTCATACACACAGATAGGATGCATATGCAAATGTAATGATGAAAAGAGATTTGAATACTGTATGAAAATAATTTGCAATGCAACTAAGAACTTTTGCTTTCAGTATGAAATTTCCAAAACATTCTTCATGAGTAAGGCAGAGAAGGTGGTGATGGAGGAGGATGCAAAATAAAACTGTCGATAAGGATTGTTTAGTCACCAGGCTACTGTGCTACACTATTACTAAGGAGAAGAGAGTTATACATGCAGGATGCTTTAATTAAAATCTGTATGTTCATAGCAGGGTGGGTTACTAATTTAGGTCAGGCTGGTATAAAGTGAATCACGATTAGGTTTATACCAAGGCCCGAGTACATCTGCTGACTTTCTAAGGCATTATCTGCCTGAAAAATCATGAGCTGGCCTTTTTGTTGACTTTGGTTAAAGTTGATTTGATATGGTGTTTTGCTGTTTCCTGCACATGAAACCTGTGGTGTATGATGTTTTAAATAGTTCTCTTCTGCTTCCCAACAATACTTAATATAAAAAGATTCAGTGAGAAAAAGGTAAACAGGATTCATCAACAAATCTGCCTTATCCAAAAACCACTTTTCCATTTCTATTTACTTCACAAGAGTCCTCATCCACATCACCCCATTCACTCACTGCCACTACTTGGAAGCCCCAGCCAAAAGACCCCATGGAAAAGCTAAACCATTTTGAGCACCATCCTTTAACTCAGAGAGACATGACTGCCCTGCTCTCAAGCCTGCAGACCTAGGGAAGGGGTTGTCACTGCTCAGCTGTCTAAACATTTTGTGATCTCACAATCAGGAGGAATCCTGGAAGGGTGGGAGTCTGGATTTTGATTATTTGACTTTTTTTTTTTTAGAAGGTTTTGCACTGTCCTCTCTCCTCACCTGAATCTCCTGATCTGTCTCTGGGAGGTTGACCACTCCTTGCATGTTATGCTGCTTCTTAAGGCCCCTTTGGACTTTTCAGACCAGGTAATTGTTTCTTGGACATCATGTATGGGAAAAGGCCTAACAATAAAAAGCATAGTTAAAACCACTCAGTAGATTTTAATTTATGCAGGCTGCTATTTTGGGATCCAGATTTGATAAAAGCCAAAATACAAGTATTGTTTATTTTCTTTTCCTTTTCATGGGCCCAAAGAAGAACAAAATTATAATCCCTTAGGTGTACAAATGATTTGCTCTGGTATTATAACACTGACAACTCCCATCTGTGATTAAGCCTCCCTTTCAGCAAGCCATACCAACACATACTCTGAATCACCCTGAAGAATATAAAGTTAAAATAAGTTCATACCAATGAAACAGATCGCTAAAACTGGTTTTAGTTAAATCAAGCAGTTGAAGAAGAAAGAGCAGCAGTTTAAAGGTCTATGTTAGGTAAAACTACATCCATTTCTTCATAATAAATATTTTGGATCTCCTTAATCAAGATGATCATAAGAAGTAAATATTATATTGTGGCCAGATGCTGACAGACCTTACCCTACTGTATTTCAAGCCATCCAGATGTGATCCAGCTCAAATCCTGAATTCAAATAGACACAGCATCATATCACTGGGCCTGAGCCAGACAAAGTGCCCTTCATCAGCACACTTGGATCTGATGCTGTCTTTTGAAGTGAACATGTCTAGACTAGTTCTTTGGAGCTATGTACAGAGATTACAGGAAACTGAGCCTAGCGCTGGTACAAATGACCCTTGGAAACACAAGGACTAACAGCACAAAGTCATCTTATTTTGCCTGCTGTTGCCCAGATCTTATGAAACACATTGAAATTTCTCATGGTTTCCATCTGAAAACATTAAAAAACCCTCTTGAGTAGGCAAAACTCAGCCAAGAATGTCCCCAAAACTGAACAGACCTCAACAAACACGTTTGCAAACCCGCACAAACATCTGGATTGTAATAAAAGACAAATCTAGCAAATGTAGTCAAATGCCAGCTTTTGTTAAAGACATTTCTTGTAATTGTAAACAGAGTTGCTCATTTGATAGACAGCATCTGTTGCATTTTCATAAACTTTGAAAATAAGTTCCCCGCTTCCTGGTTGGTTTCACAACTTGATGGCAACCTCCCTTTGCTTTTTATTCTCATTGTCTTGTCCTATTTGTATACACAAGATCAGTCTGTTAAAAATTCAGAAAAACAATCTCCTGGGGCATCCAGCAGTAGTCCATTTTGACTTGTACTTGTTTCCCAATTAAGCCTGTAATCCTATGAATGAATGATTCTAATATAATTAATCAGAACTGCATACATTCAATTCACTGCTGTGGACAAATGGCAGCACAATTGTGTTAAAGATCTTTCACTGAGCAGCCAGGTCTGGCTACAGTTGCAGAACTTGTACAATGTTAAAGATGGTGGAGAAGGAGATGGGGTTTTTGGGAGAAAGCTTTATAAAATATAAAACTGCAGATTGTCTGCTCACTATTAGCAGTACTCTGGGCTGGCGCTCAAAACCCGAGAAATGTTTTCAATCACTGTCAGAGCCATTGTGGAGAATTGTAAGCAGCTGATAAAGGCCTTTTGATCTATTTCTTCCAAGCCTCCTATTAATTGTCTTTTGTCCTTCAGCATATATAATTGGAATGTATCAGTCCAATGCATTTTAAAGAATAGCCATCCTAGAGAGAAAGAAAAAATAGTTTTAAAACATTTCTCATGCTCTTCCAAAACACAGCAGAAAAGCATCATAGAATGGAGTCAGAATTATTTAGGGTGGAAAAGAAAATCATTTGAGTCTAACAGTTAACCTAGTGCCGCCAAGTCCAACGTTATCTCTAAGAACCACATCTTCAGGTCTTATTCCTCTGGGAACAGTGACTCAACCACTTCCCTAGTCTGAAGCTTGACAACCCTTTCAGCAAAGAAAGTGCATAAATCCAATCTAAATCTAATATCCAACCTAAAATTCTTCTGGCACAACTTGAGGCCATTTCTTCTTGTTCTATCACTTGCCATTCTCTTGATTTGTTCCAGGGGACCAGAACTGAATAAAGGATTCAAGGTGTGGCCTCACCAGTGCTGTATGCAGAGGGACAATCACGGCTGTGATCCTGCTGGCCACACTAGTGTTGATCCAAACGAGGATGCTGGTGGCCTTCTAAGCCATCTGGGCACACTGCCAGCCTGTGCCAGCTAAGCCAGCTGTCACCAAAAGATGTACTAGAGATTTGACTGCTCTGTTCTGCTTCCTTGTGCTGTAACAGCACTTTTTTGCAATCTTTCAAATTGCCAGGTGCATGAATGCAAGAGAAAAATATTATTTTTGCGCTGTTCATGTTAAATGGAGAAAGACACTTCTCTTTAATAATCCAAAACATAGTTAAATTGAAGCTGTACAACAAGACTTCTAAAAGTGCACAATATCTATCTCACCAATGCAAGCCCCTACCTAGAACACATTCTGTATGATGGAAGGAAGCAGACCCGTTCCATGTACATGAAATTTGTTCACCAACATCTTTGCATCTTATTCTTCAAATTCAAGGTCTGTTTTCAAAAACAATTTATTTTGAAGAAAGAAAAGTCCAGTTTCTGAAAGTAATGCATCGCTGAGGTGACGGTAGCACCACCACTTGCAATTGCAAGTGAAGAAATGAAAAAGGATCACTGCAACCCTAACTTGAAAGCTGCTTTTACTGCTCTAGTTTATGAAGGACATATTCTAGAAAACAGACTGACACTGTTTTCTTCTTATCTGGGTCATTGTGCATAATCCAGGACTATATATTACATGTATTATATATTATGTGCAGTATGTGGAAATTGTATTTATATTATATTGCATGCATCAACATCAGAAGGTTCTTCTAAGGAGAGCAGAAACTCTATCAAAATCTCTTCTAAGGAGAGTAGAAAATACATCATCAGATTGTGCAGGTTGGAAATAGATTTGCTGTTCTGCTTTTGCCCCAGTGTTTACCCCAGGATGACTCATTACCTGCTTTCATTTTTTTGAATACTACTTTTGTAGTGACATTACATTATCTGTTCCGGGTACCCTGTTTGTGTGACCTGAATTTGCTCTTAATGTGAAAGAATTTCAAACTGCTCTCAAAGAATATGTAGAACTGGCTGAAATGATGAAAACTGCATAGTGATTCTGAATACTTTATAGAATCATAGAACACCATGTTGGAAAGGCACTTTGAGGATTGTCAGATTCCTTATTTCTTGGAAAAAGCACTGTCTAGAAAAGTTTGTACACATAGGCTTTAAAGAAGTTTGACTTTCAACGAGCAGATCCTTCTAAATGTGAGATTAGTACTTTAGGAGTCTATAGTTAATTCAAATGACAAAGCAAGATGGAAAAAATTTGAAATCTGTTCCAAAAAATCATGAAAAGAGCAACATTTTCCTTACTTTCTTCTATTAAAGATAATTAGATTGTTAAAAATAGGTGTATGTAGGCAGCTATTGAAGAGATACATCACTGGTATCAGTAACATTTCTCAATTTTAAGCTCAAAGTGATGATCTCAAGGATGTGTCTCCAAGGCTCAGGCTGAACAGCTACTCAGGGCTTGGTACTTGCCTGAGAATCCAGGCAAGCTGCTTGTTTAACATTTTTAAGCATTACTAAGTATTTCTGCTCATTTGAATTATTGACAGCTATCTGTTAGAAACTGATAGCAGGTACCTTTGGCAAGAAATGATTTTCAGTGACTGCCAAAATAGATAAAGGAAGCAAGAAGTTGTGCCAGAATTTTCAAAATGGACCTTTTGAAAATAGAGACAAATTCCTTATTTGCCAAATATTTTTAACATCCAGCAGTTTCCATTAAAAAAACAAATTTTCTACCATTTTGTCTGGAAAAGCACTGATAACTGATATATCCAAATACCATGGTTAAGGTGTCTGAGCTGCTTTCAGCCTAGTAGCACACTTGATGTGACTAGCACATTTATATATGGATATTTACTTCCATCCTGGAAAAGTCAGCCCATGGACATAGTCTAAAGAGGTCATTTGAATGGTTCCTGATGGGTGAGTTCTCCTGTATAACACTCAGATCCTGAATGCAGAATAAGAACATTCATAGGAATTTTACAGCTAATATATTGATAGGTTATATCATTTGTTTATCTATGTTTCTAAGTGACTTAGTCCTTCCAGAATGAAATTATTGAAATTGATAGAAACATTTACATAAGACCTGTCTGTCATAAAAGATTTTGAGACTTGCTAAATGAACCCATAAAATCTTTAAAGATTGTACAAAAAATGGATGCATTTTGTATAGAAGAACTTTGAAAACTGCATGCATTACATGTACCACCTTTTCTTGTGGAAAATGGTCTAATAACAAAAATAATAATTTGAACTCTCTCTGCTTAGAAACAGAAGAGAGTAAAAAGTCATCATGTATTTTATTATTCCTAACTAAAGAAGTTTATATCCAGAGCTAAAGCTGAATCCACATGACAAGCTTACAGAGGACATTTGTGCTTCATACAGTGTGCTAAAGCACTGTCTCAGTTTAACTGGACACACATTAATTCCTGCTTTCTTTTCAAGGGGCACTGCCAAGAGAAAACACCATTTATATCTGTCACACCACTTGTCTCTGCATCAGCTCAGTCCTGCCTTCTTGCCGTGCATTGCTTTGCTGATTTAGTGGTGGAGGGAGAGAAGGAAGGAATCTCTGCTGATGTTGAAACTGCTCATAGAAGCTTCTTCTGCTGGTGGACAGTGTGTCCACCTGCAATGCCTTTTCATTTCAAGCTCAAATCAAAACACAGAATTAAAAGGAAACATATTTCTCTCACTGGCATTAAATTTAGTGTAGCAAAGGGATTACTTAATAAGATGATGTATAAACAACACACAGGTTTTAACTATCTAAAGAGACTTTTAGAGGTGTTTTTATTTGTTTCCTTCTAATTAAATTTAAAGGTTTTAATTTACTTTAAAACATATCTGTAGAAAGCCTGTTAACATGTTCAGCTTGTTCAGATTTTTAAGTGTTCCAAAGAAATCCTTTGGAGTTACCAATACTCTGAAAATATTATGAAGAAACAAATTTTCCAGAAAGGAAGAGAAATTTCCCAAATAAATATCAAGTTAATCTGCTGATTAGTTGGATATCCATGTTCTGCCTGAATTTTCTCCATTTCTCTCTTTCAACTCTGATTTGAGAGCAATGAAGAATATTATCAACAGATTATTTCTTTTCCTTTGAACAATATTAGGTCTGAAACAGTAGAATAAATCAGAACAGAAGCCATAGAAGTCCTGCAATATGTGCAGGATTTTCAGTTGGGTTAAAGCATGTTGAGCCTCCAGATTGTAAACTAAATGTTTGGCAAGGAATGTGTCTAGCATCTCCTACTCCTTTTTGGTTGTTAATATAACTTATAGAAGCCAGACTCATACAGGAGAAGTGACTTACTCCATTACTCCATGGAGAAATAGTAAATGAATAATTTTTCCAGGACCGAATTTATTTTTTTTAAGTATTGGATATCTCTGAAAAATGAAATTGAAAGTTGAGAGAGTTAGAAGTGAAATCATGGTTCACCTTGACACATGGTAAAATCCAGTAATTCCATTGCATCACCAGTTTAGTTATAATGCTTGCAATTAGTAGACATTACTAAGTGTCAGACACAGATGCTGTTGATGGTAATTTCATGACTGGGAGAATACACAATTCATTGTAAAACTGACTTCTGCACTATTCAGCCCAGAGGCTTCAGCTGAGTGAGAAAAAAAGGCCTTGTAGGGAGGTCTTGAACAATTTGTGTTTTATTGTGACAGTTACACACAGAGGAATGAATGGCTTAGATGCTGTGAGGGGCCTTGTTGAAACAAATGACTCACATAATACATCCTTTCCCCATGAGCATTTATGTCTATAGGAAATTCAGCCTCACATCACAGATTTTCTGCAACATACACACAGTTGTGTATCAACAGGAATAGATGGAAATGAGAAAAGAAGTATTATGTATCTCTTTCTGATAGCAGGTGATTTGATTAAGCTGGCTTTTGAAGGCAAAACTACTTATCTGGTATATAGGAGTTTTATTTTAACATTTTTGAGATTTAGTTTTTAGCAAAGCCCACTTAATACAGCGTATCTGGAATCAATCACTTGCTTTCTTTCTTTTCTACAGATATACTGGGCAAGTCAAATGAAATACCACCTGAATACAGAGCTGCAGGATTTACTTAGCTAAAACTAAACCCATAGAAAGTTAATCAGAGTAAAAGTAACATTTCCTAACTAATTTCCAGTTTATCAGATAACCATGACACTCTCAAAACAATCCCTTTCTTTTCTCTGTCCTGTTCAAGTGTTGTGTTTAATCATCTTCATTTTCCCTTTAATATGCTGTTTTCTACCCCCAAATGTTTGTCTTCTAGTCTGTATTCTCTCATTCTCTATATTCCCGTCTTCTTCCCAGCTTTTATGGGATGAATTCTGCTTTTCTTTCTGCATTACCATGATGTCTGCTACTCTTTCTTTCCTCATTTATTTCTCTTTTATTACATTAATTCTAATATGAATTTTTCTCTCCAGGCTGGTAAAAGTCTCATCACTGAGACTTGTACTCATATCTTGATGCTACAGGTAAATACAGTGTTTAACGTTCTTTCCCTAAAAGGAAAATGTAGAAAACCACGCTATTTTACACAAATTTATTCAAATAACTATTAAACTATCAAGAAATAAATTGTATACAGACTGGTGGCTTGATGCTTCTTAAGCTAGATATGATTATGATTTTTTATTGATTAGTTTCCCAAGAAAAATAAATTTAACTCCCACTACATTTGTGTATGTCATATCATAACTATTTAAATGTTACTACTCTTATGATTTTGCAAGCTTATACCAAGAGTAAAGCTGGCATTACACCAGTAATGGTTTGGTAAAGACCCTGGAGGCAGCTCAGTTATCCAAAGACAATTGTGGATATGCCATGGTATCCTGCCAACACCTCCCTTGTTGATTCAGAAAGCTGCAGGTCTCAGACCACCTAGCACACTCCAGGTAACATTATGAAACAGTGATGTCTAGTATAGGGAGCTGAATTTTACTCTGTGGCTTGGATATTAACTTGTATTAATGTTGCCTTAATTTGGAGCTGAATCTCCTCCTTAGTGTAACTTTCCACATTTTTTCAGTATGACAGTTTTCTCTGGTTTTCTTTCATATGGGACATAAGACTGGGATACTAGTGCTATCTGGCTACTAGTGACTACCTGGTGTTCACAATTTTAGTTACTTTAACTTGTGCTGTGTGGAAATTCCAGATTTCCTATTTAACATTTGCATTTATTATGGCTGAACTGGCAAAAGAATTCAAAGCCTCTGGAAGGTAAAAAATAATGACTACGTATTATGCTCCAGATACATGTACATATGTGTGCATGCATCTAGCTTTTTAATCAAAGGGAATTAATGATTCAATGTGGATAGCTGAGTTGCTCTTTATAATTGAATATTTTATTCACAGTTGAGGGAGTAATAATTTTGAAGTTTTAAACTGCTACATATACATGAAAAATCTCAAGAATAATACTTGTCAAAGTAGTATATGGGTTTATTCACCTCTATTCTTTACTCCCAGAAGAAGGCAGAGTTCAGGTAGAGTAAATCAGGACAGTGGCAGTGAGGAGGACCAAAGCGAGTTTGCACTATTTAAATGTGGAACATGTTTTAGGGCATATAATATAAAAATACAGAGGTGACATCTGCAGTTACTTGTTGATGCTCACTAGGGCATGTCTAGTTTCTGTTCCTCCACATAGCTGGTTCTCTGATATCCTTGGTGAGAACACTATAGTTCTTATATTATCAGTTTATGTAGTTTCCTTAAATTTGTAAATCCATGTCCTGTCCATACACCAAACAGAAATGTACCAGGGTGTGCTGTCAGGCTAAATGCAAAAATGCTTCTGTATTCTGTGGTCTAGGTGTGGCCAAAACAGCCTAAAGCAAACGGTCCCAAAGTGTCTCCTCTGCAGAATAATACATTTGGTGCCTAACTTAATCTTATCTGATTGTGACATGTTTCATGCAGTCCCTGCCCAACACAGAGAGTGAGTGAATTTTTGCCTGGCTCATGACATGATTTATTTATTTTTCCAGTGTTATTTCTAGGTTAAGCCTTTTTTGTGAATCTCTTCAATATGTGGCAGTTCATATGAAGGGTCAAACAGGCTTGTCATAGAAGTCCACTGCCCTGAAAATGTGGTTTCAAAAAATCACAAATCAAATGCTGAAGACTTAATTTATTTATGCCTGAATCCACAGGTAAAAACAAAACAAAACAAAAAAACCAAACCAAAGCCAAAAAAAAAGAAAAAAACCAAACCAAAAACTCCCAAAAAACAAAACAAAACAAAACAATGAGAATTATTCTAAAAAATAGAAAGCTCTCATTGATTTATTTGGTTCAGAAGAGAGGCTAAGCTCAGTTTCTCTTTGCTAGTGGGACACCCAATGTTCTTTGATCATGCTGCTAAAAAGATGTGTGCTCTGTTGTTTGCTGAAACTGGCTATTATTCAGCAGAACTGAGCCAAAACCCTAAATTCCCTGCAAGTACTCCTCAGTCAAAGCTTTACCTCAGATCACTGGCAATGCATTTAAGGGGAAAAAAAATTAAAAATTAAAAGATAGCATAAAATCACCACCAAATCTGCTGTCAGAGTATTTTAAGAAGTCAGTTCCAGTCAGTTAAACTGACTCAAAAATATGCTGGTAAAAAAACAGTATAGTGGAAATGAACTTAGTGAACTCAAAAGAAAAACAATAGCATCAGACAATGTAGACTGCTTCCCTGAGCTTCCTGTCATACAGTTAGTCCCTAAATCCCAACAGAGCCAGTGAAGGCAAACAACATTTTATAAAGCAAACACAGAAGTCTGGGTCTTTCCTGTTTTTCATAATGAGGTCACCTGAAAAATGAGCTAGATATATCTCAGGTATTTGTTTTCTGTTGTCTCCAGCAGCTGTTATGCAGAGAAGGGAAGAGTTTTCTTTCCTGTTATTTGGTTTTTTAACAGATCCTGTGCATGTCAACACTGAAGAAAGAAAGCAGGCATGAAAAAACAAGCATGGGCTATGCAAACAATTTCTCCTCATACAGGTCATTGATGCCATGACTCAGAAGAGGAAAATGGAACTCAGGATGCCAGGCAAACATTAAAATTACTCACAAATGACTTGTAAATTACTCTGTTAAAGAGGTAACAACAAGTTTGTATGAGATGTTTGAATAGCAGAATATTATTCAGGAACTGCTTGCTGTTGGGTGTTGAAACTATAATAACATAACCTCATGTATTGTTCAAAATAAAAGGGAAGTCTCAACAAAGTTCTATATAATTCTTACAATGAAATAGTAAATTAAATAACAAATTCTCAAACTATCATTTAGGAAAAGTTCTAACTCAGGCAAAATGTACACTGGGTAAATTTATACTTGACAGGCACTAGAATTTGTCAATCTTTCATTGAGAAAAAATTCTTATTTCTATCCATGTGAGATATATGTTGCACAAGTAACATTGATCCAGGCAGCATATAGTCACTTGAATTGGGACACATTATCTAGAAGTAACTATAAAGTGGCTGTTAAAATAGCCCAGTCATGATGGTGGTCCATAAAAAAATAGGAGAAAACAGCTACAGACCTAACATAAAACTTTAGAGAGGCAAAAGAGAAATCTAGTTATTAACACTTATCTTAACAGCAGCTTTGCACCAGTATAACCATTAAATTCAGTGTGGCTGCTTCTTTTGTTCATCCATGTGAGCTGGGGAAGAGCAGAGCCTACAGCATCTCCCTGAACAAGTTAGCACTCTGTGCAATAAAGATGAGTTCTTTTAATGGTTCCTAAAACTGATCTTTGAGTATGTGAATTGTTAGTGACCATGTCCACCAATGTGTAGGTATGTAGCAAATGAATATTTATCTTTAAATTATGTGCATGACTTCACCTAGAACATAGTAAAGACTTTCAGAATATAAGCTTCAATGATGAAAAGTAAGTGTTGTGGTTTTCTATACTGGGAGCTTTTGGGGTGGGATTTGTGAATCAATAAACTTCTTCATGTAGCTGTTTATGAAAATGCCACTTGATATCAATAAAATATACACAGAGAGATTATTTTTATAAAGATCGAAGAAAGACGCTTTTGGTTCTGCAGACTAAAAGGCAAAAATATTGAAATAATTTCTATTTGATTTCATAGAGTCATTTTGGGTTTTGCCTTGATGAAAAATGAGCAAACAAAACCTCCAAATGCATCAAAGGTGATCATATTCATTAAATTTTAAACTGCAGATATATGCAGACATTTATTGCCTGGTTGGATTCTGAAAGATTAACTTAGCATAGGAGCCACAAGTTCAGTTAGATGGCTACAGTGGCTAACATGTGGTTGATTTATTGCTCTCAGGGGACAAAAGGAATTGAAATTTGACAGACAGGATACGCTGTATCCACTTACTGGAAGAACATTAATTCCCAGAAGTCAGAATGTATGCATTACAAGCAATGCATCTTTTCATTTTGTTTTGTTTTTCAAGCAATATTCAGCTCAAAATAGCACAGACGATGCCTGAATGCCTAAGTAAGTCTTATGTAGTGAACTGGTGCACAGGAAAAGGAAGTGTGTCTGTCCAAGAAGCACTTCAAGGGAGACTTGCAAGCATGCTTGATTTAATGCAACGTACTTGCCAAATCTCTTGAGCTGTTAAGGAACACAAGTCACTTTGTGCAGCATGCTTTTCTGGGAAAAAAAGCATGCAGGATAAAGAGCGTGTGAGTTATGGATATAAACTAGGTTGCAAGTTGAGAGCATCTGTAAAATGTGATCCAAAAAATGCTTAACATACCAACCTACCTTCTTGCCTACTGCGTTTGACTCATCTAAATCTTGCAGTATATTTGCCTTTGAGGAAAAAACCACAGTGAAAATGCTGTTTAAACTTCTGATACTTACTTGTGTAACCAAGTTTTTCTTCCAGATGCATAAAATCACATTCTTTAAAATTAAATGTCAGTTAAAATATGCTCTAAACATTTTAGTTGAAAGTTTTCTTGACATAATGTACTGTAATGCCAAAAGGGAAGATATTTTTGGAACCAGATGCTTTTTTGACAATATGATACTAGCTATTCTAAGCAAATTAGATTGGCTTTATTTTGATAGAATAGAATCTAATCAGAGTAGAATCTAATCAGATCCACATCACCATTGGAAACCAGTGTGCTTACACAGCTAAGCATATTCAGTGTACATACTCACAGGAAGTTTGTAGTAACCTCACAAGAGGTAGCATTGCAAAATTCAAAGTCCTTTGAAGGCATTTCTGGTCACTTCTGCAGCACTTTCTCAAAGACAGTTGATGAAACATTTTAGAGAGCAGCTGTCATTGACAGAAACCCAGAGCCCTTGGTTTTGTCCTCTCCAGTCTTGCTCAGGTTATTTAGGAGTTGAGTATCACACCCCAGCACTCAGTGAGCCTCCAGTACAACCAGTCAAACAATTGGCAGTTTTCACTGAGAAATATTCGATCAATTTCCTGCAGCTATTTCATTTTTTCTTCTTTCACAGTTTATTAATGCCTGCAAAATACTTCATCTCTGTTTTGCCCTGAAGATGGAGTATTTGCCCTAGATACACTTATTACTGGATTTTTTCCAGCTGTGGGATGCTGGGTTTAGAGATCCTATTTCAGTTAAAAACAACTTACACTTGGTGAGAGGGTAAAATATTCTGACTAGATAGTTACTGGTTTATTGGTGCCAACAGTGGTTTTCTAATTCCATTACTATAATTTCCAGTGAAAATTCTATTTACAGCACTCTATGTTTGGATTCCAGGTAAATGAAAGTTAGTAATTTAGTGCTGTGAATGTGCCTCACTATTCTAATCAACAACTTACTTGTCATAGCCCTTCTTTCTTTCATTCTTTCTAGGGAAAAAAACACCCAAAGAAAGAATTCCCACACATTTTAAAGAAGAAAACAAATGAGAGGACTTCAAGTGTTACACTTCGTATATCACATAAATTATCCTCTATTCTTAAAACAAACTGTGCACTGCAATTTAAAGCCAACATGCAGTCACCTATTTTCCACTGCTGCTGAACTGGATTACCACCTGCCTTGACTCCATCCTTTGGAAGGCTGCCAGCATTGTTACAATTTAATGCTATATCCCACTGTGTCAGGAAAGACATGCCTCCCCAATCTTGCTGTCAAACAAGTGCTTGTCAACATCCCTTAATTATTGCTATTATTAGGAATGAAGGTTAAATACATGTGCTTTGTGAATGGTAATTTGTATTGTCTGGTTTAGTTTTATTAGGTTCAGTTGTGCTACTATGAAATAAAGATTTTATTGAAAGATGATTTTAGAGTCAGGTCTCTCAGTTTATATATCATTATTTGTAGTCATTTTTGTGCAAGCTGTGTTAACATTTACATTTCAAAATGCTGGTAGAAGAGGGGAGAATACAGGTTCCAAAAAAACCTCCTTCTCTCAACAAACAGAAAATAAATGTCAAATCTCCAGGACACTACACGGGCAAAAAAGGATAGAACTGACATTTTCCTCCCAGACAGGATGAAGACTATGAGCAAATTATAAAGTGGACACATTTTGTACCCAGGTGAATGGTTACTTCTAGAAACTGTGGCCGTGCGACTGAACATCAGAGGGTGATAGATCAGAGAGGGCTTTTTTGTCAGTAGAAATAAGTAAATTCTTGTATAGTTTTCTCAGATATGGTGAAGTTGTCCTCCAAAATACTGCTCATTTCCTATTTGTTTCCAGAACATGGCTGATATTTGAGCAACACAAAATTATCATTCTCATTGTCATGACATATCACTAAGAATGTGATCACCTCAGCATAAGGCAAGACACTGGCTCCAGAAGCAGGTATGATACCTGTGCTGACATATTAGCTCAGCACAAAGCTGTTCAACTGCTTCTTTCTTCCAGCCTCTCCTGTGCCAGTGTAGCTCCTCTCTTTCTGTAGCTCTACCTTCTGTCTTTCTGGCTCTGATGCACATGAGATGCCCTTTGTTTTCCTCTGCATTAACTTTCTCCTCTGTTCACGAATTCAGCTGGCCCATGGAGGGAACTGCAAGCCATGGCCAGCAAAGGAGAGAAGAAAAAGAGCTTAGCCAAGAAGGAGAAGGAGGAGGAGGAAAAACCTCCTGATAAATTCACCTAACTTGTATTTCTAACAAATTGCTTAACTTTAGACACATTCTCCAGAAGCACAGTTTAGGTCAGAATGAACTTCCCCGTTCATCTCCTGCTCTTCTCTTTCCTTAGTTCGTTTCATCATCACTACACCTTCCCTTGCATCATATTTTTGAGGTGGTGCTGCCTGTGAACTCAAGGAAGTGTCAATGTTAGTACAAAAGAATCTGCTTTCAGTCAAGTTCACTGTGTGATCACACAACTTCCTGATATAGAAAGATGGGAGTAGAGGGTGTGTGGCAGTAGCTTAATCAGACATTCTTATGGAACTTGTCCCTCCAAGTTGTCCCTGCAGCTGGTTGGCCAGGGACAACACCTGACAAGTAGGTGGCACTTCCAACAGAGTGATCCACATCCCTCTGCACTCCTGTGACACAGCCAGTGATCCCAGCAGCAACTTGACTTGCTGCACACATAAATTAGGAGACACTCAAGCACAGCATCTTAACAAGGGAGGCAGCTGAGGAAGCAATACACAATGCTTTAATGCATATCCCAGTGGACTAGAAGAGCTTCTTTGCTCAGTCTAGACTGGAATATGAAAATAGTAGAAATGTTTCATGGGCTTGTGGGATGATTGGTGTTGAAAGGGCCTTAAATATCACCTAGTTCCAGCCCTTCTCCCATGGGCAGAGGTGCTTTTCTTTGGGCCAGGTTGCTCAGAGCCCTATCCAACCCGGCCTTGGACACTTCCATGGATGGTGCATCCACAACTATTAGCAACTGTTCCAGAATATTACAAATCTAGCTAGTTAGGTGGAAGTTATTTCTAAAAGGCAATCCAGTACAGTGAGTGGGAATCTACTAATGCATACACAATAACTGAATCAGAGCTGCACATTGATCATTTCCATCCAGCCTGGGTCAGTTGCAACAATCCTTTTGCAAAGCTAGTTTTTGACTTGAAAAAAAAATGTTCAAACTTCAAATGCAACCTGAGAAAGAATTGGAAATGGTGCCAAACTTTTCAAAAGTAGTCATGTTTCCTATATACTCATCCAGAAACAAGGAGATCTAAGTTTAACCTTCTCAATTCAAGGATTCAAACTTCTATTTCCCCATTCCTATGAAAACAATGCACATGCTGCCTATCAAACATCCTTTTCAATATTAAATCAAAGTGGTAGTTGAATACAGACACCTCACCAGCCAGGCAGGATGTGAGAGGAGGTTTACTGGGCCTAAAAGTCTAAATTTCTTCCAAGTGCTATCTTAGGTCCTGAAGAAGATGGTCTTAATACTTGAGCCAAAATGTTTGCCTTCATTTACAAGGAAGACCAGATGAAGGAAGTGAAATATTTTAGTTTCTCATATGGTTGTTTTAGTGACTACTACCTCCAGTTTCTGGGCTGTTTCTCTACAGAAATGTAAAAGGAAAATGGAAATTAAAGTCCATCTAAAACATTTCAGGAATTTGAAAATAAATGGTAATTATCTTCCAGGCTTATTACCAAAATAGCCATAACATATTTTATGGGCTTTTTTTAAATCAGGAATGTGCATCTGACTAGGCAGTTTGAAGGATATAGGAAATAGACAGGAGGTGATTTCATAATCTGTGAATACACAGTATTTAGAATAGATGAATTAGAGAAAACAAACTGAAAGTATATAGTATTTTGTTAGTAGGTGTCCCTGAAGAATGGTTATCATGATTATGTATTTTGAAATGAGTACCTGCTTATTCTGCAAAACTTCTCCTTATAAATCTCAACAGTAAAACATGTCTAGAATTTTGGGAGTTTCAAAATATTTACATTTGAATACTGATAAAGTCAAGAATTATTGCTAATATTTGGAATCCTTTGTATTCTATCTGGACAGTATATTTTTCTCTTGCAGAAACAAATAATGATTTTTGATGCATTAACTCCACCAGCCTATTAGCATACACTGTAAGACGGAGTTTAAAATATTAATATTAATCAAAAATATAACTTTACTCTGGAAGCACTAATTTTCTTAATTTCATTGAGACTTAATCCACCAGTTCATGCCATTAATAACTCTTTCTTACTTATTCAGTACCAGTGATGTTTCTCTCATTCCTTGTATCACTGAGCCTACAGCTGTTTTTTGAAATACAATATCCTACACTGAATCCATCAAAAGCCAAATTTTTGTGAATAGAGCAGAGTTAACACATGGCTTGTGTTACTCAGGGCACTACTTGTTTTCAGCCCACAGTGCATTTTCATTGATAGCACTGTATCCCTCAGTGGTGGTCAGTCCACCACAGACTGTAACCTACCATTCATCTCTTTCCAGCTGAGGCAGTGTTTTCCTCTGTGTTCATTTATGGACTGATCCTGAGAGGCACAAAGGACCTGCATCTGCAATGAAGTTCATTACACTTCCTGACAGGATCTGACACTTGATTATTTCTTCCTCTTCTACACACAGTGCATCTGTCTATGTTGGCTCTCATTTTATTCCAGTGGTTTTCTGTAATAATTATTGCCCCTTTTCCTGAATCCTTCTATGTTTAGCATACTGTCTTATTTGTCATTTCCAGTTTTAAATGAAAATCTTGAATGAGACTGAATGTAAAATAGCCTCCAGTATGAAAGCTTCCTGCTAATTTGATGATAACATCCCAGTTATGCTTTGTGATTAACCTTCTAGCCAAGAAGCCTTTTAAATATGCAGTGTTCCTATTACATTTACATCCACAGTGTAAATGGAAAATACATGATATATGATCTCTTTCCACTTACTGGCCTCACAGGATACTTCAATCTGCAGTTTTCCCAAAACTTATTTTCCACACCTTATACTCAGTTAAATTTCTCATCATTCAAATAAGTGATTAATGTAAGCTTAAGACATACGAGCCAGTTGAAAATATCTCCTCTTATAATTTAATATTACTGTTCATCCAAATGTTTATTTTCTCCTGTATCACCAAACACTTAGAACCACCCAGTGTGATCCATGCTGCTTATTGAATATCTGTCCAAATGGTGAGAAAGCAGAAAGAAGCTTATGCCAAGGAAGTGGTGTGAGCAGGGTCCTCCCTGAGGGATGTGGAGCTGGAGACCAGGGTGATCCAGTCCCATGGGGGCTGGCCACAGCCTGCAGCACCAGGCACTGGCCTCAGAGCTCCCTGAGAGCCCCAGAGCAGGCCAGTCACAAGCCAGGGCAATGCCCAGTTGAGAGAGTTGAGCTGGGAGCAAAGCAGATGCAGCCAGAGACCAAGCCTGGAATCCTGGAGCAACACCAGCACAGGCACCAAGAGCCTGGGATGGGCTGAAGTGTGGTCCTGAGCAATCATCAGGGAAGGAAAAGCTTAGTGATGCCCTCAGGGCTCTGACAGCAGCTTGGAACTTAATGTTGACTGCATTTTTGTGTTGCACGAGTCCCAGTATGCAATAAAAATATAATACAGGTCATGCATGATATAAAAATGTGTGTTTCCAGGTGTACTCTGATTTTATTTTTGATGTGATAGATCCATGATGTATTGAGCACAAATTTCATATGAATTTTACCGTCCCATTTTTTTTCAACATTTATATTCATTATCTTTCTCTGTTAATACTAGTTACAGAATAGGACAGCATCTGAAAAAGGCATTTCTTGCTGAGATTGTTTCAAGTTCATAAGCCTTTACATTAAATGAGTTGTTTATAGAAACCATTGTGATCCGTGAGTTAAGCATTCAAATAAGTACTTTGTCATCATAATGTCAATTGCAAACACAGTAGACATCTCTAACAACTCAGTTGAGTCTGAAGGCCTCATGATTATTGTGCTAATATAGTGCACATTTTGTTACAAAGAATGACCAAATTTCTCTAGAATCTCATTTAAAATAGCTGAAATGCCTATGCTTAGGTGTAAAATCTCAATTAATTTGCTAGCTTAAAACTTTAATGTTTAAACATTAAAGGTACTTTTTGGTACAAATTCATTTCCACAATTTCTGCTCTTTGATGAAAAAACAAGTTGCATTGGGAATAGCAGAATTAATAATTTTGAGTGCTACATTCCCTTTGCAACAATCACCCAGCAACACCAACCCAGCTGAGATACTGACTGGATGCTCTCTGAATCCCGTGAGGCAGTGATGGAAGCTGTTCACACTCTGCTGCTCAGTCTCCACCTAACCCTGATGTCCTCCCTTTAATTGCAATACTGTTTCAGCAGAGCCCTTCCGAAGACAGAAGAGCTTCTTCACGGACAGGTGCAGGGTGAGTGACTGCACTGCTGAGAACAAAGAGCATAAAGTGACAGTAGATAATCTGTTGGGTGCACCTCAGTGACAATTCAATCATCTCATTTCAGCAGAAATTGAAAGAAAATATTTATTAAAAAACATTGCTGTTCATTTTTAATGAAACATGGAACAGTCTTCTCATTTCTGGTTATCTTACACTCTTTTCATTTTTCTTTTTGACCCCTTTTTAGAAATCCTTCATATTGAAACATTTCCTATAAAGAACAGGAAGTAAATTTTTAAATAGAAATTGATCTAAACTTGGGCTTTGAGGCAAATTTTGAGTACTGTGGGACCAGTCCCTTCTATTTTTATTTTCTTTCTTCATAATTCAATACAAATATCTTTGGTGTGTTGTCTGTTCATGTACAAGTCAGTTCACTGGTAAGAGTAAATGAAAAAACAAAGGTTAAAAATATTTTCACTGTTTTGTTCCTTTGCTTTACTGCACAACCCATTGTTTAAGAACTAAGCTACCTCTTGCCTCTTTACCTCTCACATAAGGAAAGGCTGAAGAAGACTTAGACAAGAATTTTTACAACGACTCAGCTGGCATATTTGCTTTTAAGTGTAAATTTATTATGAAACAAATACATTCAAGTTCACCATATTTAGCTCATATGCCATTGCATTCTGATCATAGTGGAATGGAATATAGGAGAAATAACAAATATTGACAGATTCAGAAGTTGTGATTTTATTAATTATAATTTAGCATGCACCTATTTTTTTCTCCCAAGATGTTTCAAAATAGGAAAGCCTTAATTATCCAGCTTTGAATGTAATTTTTTTTCTGTGAATATATCCCTCCTCTCTACTAGCATGTATAAGTATCCATTGGTGAAACGATACATTCCTACATTAGAAAATGCTTCATCTGAGAAGGCTTATTAAATTAGTGTCTTGGATTACTTTGTGCATTCAGGACTTTCTCAGCACTGAAAATTACCCATTTATCCAATGTGTCAATCCACAAATCCACAGCTCATTTTTAAATTCAAGAAGTTTTAAGCTTAATATTTTTTTTCCATGACAGTTTCTGTTTCATCATGAAAGTTCTGCAACTTTGGTAAACCGGATCCAGTATTTTACAGTTAAACTGAAAATCCTTATTATTAATGATGTCATTGTTATAATTGCAAACAGTCCAACTACCTAAGATAAGATGAATTCTCGGTGTTCTGCAGAGACAGAACCAGAGCCTGTGAAGCACTAAAGGACATAAAATTTCAGGCTCAGTTCCATTAACATCCATTTATATCTGCAAGCTCTAGATGAATTTGAGAACTGAGTTGGAGTTGACAAAGAAAAAGCTGGAGAAAGGTGGTCTGATAGTCTACTGGTCCATTACTTCCCTTTAGTCAGTTGTCTCTGGAGAATCGGCAAACTGGCTGTTGTGAGAATCATCTTATACTTCATTGGAATTCTGAGTAACTGATTGCCTGTGAGACTCTCTTAACAGATGTTTTGTATTTGTGCAAATGCACTTGCTTTTCATTTAAAAGTAGCGATGTCCCTCTCATTTGTAAGGACTTTGTTTTTATCAGTGTTAAAAACAGAAGAAAAAAATATGAATTATATTTACTCTATAATTGAGCGTATAAGACCTAAAGTAACCTGACTTCTTTTGGCATCAAAAAGACTGAAATTGTCTTTTCTTTGCAAGAGAGTAATTGTATTTCTCTGCATGAGTCTTACACAACTGACACTGGAGGAAATGGCCATATGGCTGCCATCACCACAGTAGGAAATTGCCATATCAGTCATCAAGATAACTGATTGAGCTAGAAGTCAACTCAGGTATGAGGCAGCATTGTAGTAATTCCTGTAGAGTGTGGAGATGGATTTTTTAGTGAAGGGGCTTTATTTATTTATATAACCACCTACCTAAATAATTATGAATAGACTTTTTTTCCCTTGCAAGACGTTTACCACCATCAGAGGAAAGATTTGTGTAGATAAATACCATTAACAGGCAAGCCCTAAACACTCAGAAGGGTCTGTATCTCCAGTTGGATTTCTCACTGTGTAGCATTTTCTTCACTGCTGTGAATATTCAGTGACACTATTAGTTACTGGAAGAAATTCTTCAGTCAATTACAGCAAGCAGGTTGACAGCTACTAATGATGTGCTTGATTCAGCAAGATGAAAACTTTGGAAATTTGGTTCTAAAGTGAAGATTATTTTATAGTCAAGGTGAGTTTTTTTATTCTGTCCATAATGCACCTTCTCCAAAGGGTCTCTATACTTTTCTATAACAAAATCTTTTATTTTGAGGTAAATTTTCTGTTGAAGATATGACAGAGGATTCACACATACACTCTACATGGAGGCTTGACATTTCTTCTCCTACTGAGGCTACAGGAAGGTATGCAGACTGCAAACACATGAAAATTCTCCTAACATGGAGAATATAACTGGTCCTTCTCACTCACTAGATGGTGCTGCAGAGTAGTTTTCTGAAAAATAAATAAATAAACATAAACCAAAAGCTAATTGTTCCCAGAAATTGCTGGTTTATATTTCACTTTCATAGTTGTTAGAATAGTGGAACAACTATTAGAGTGGGAAAAAATCATAGGCAATGTAGGTGCAATGGAATTTGAATCACAAACAGTCCACATGTCTAAACTCCACTCCTTTACAGAATTTATATGTCAACTAGATTGTAACTTTGGAAATTAGAATATTAGGATTGCAATAAGAATGTTTCAGGAAAATTTTTTCATTGAGTCTTACAGTGCTCTGCCACGGCATAATATTTGTTCCATCTTTAATTACCCAAGCTCGTGTCCTTGTAGAAGACCTCAACAGCATGGTGTGTTCCAGTTAGGCATGTGGGATTCACAATTAGGTTTTCCTGCTGGCACTTTTTCAGATTCCTCTGTGGAATCTCTGACAGGCCCAATCTAAAGTTCGGTAACACAAACAAGAACACAAAATGTTCAGTAACAAGAACACAAAATGTTTCCATTCAGAAACAGAGGAGGAGAATGTGTCTTTTGTAAGGTAATTGCTGAAAGGCTTGAACAGGTTGCCATCAGCTGGGATATCCTGATTTCAACCTGAGCAGATGCAAAAGGACAAAAGCTCTCTCCATACAGAATGTGATAGGCCAGGGAAGGCTAAAGGGTAAAAGAAGGGAACACTTGCCCCATTGCTGGGGTCACATTAGTGTACCAAGAGAAGGAAGGGCTTGTGAGGGCTGGAAGACTAAGCACAAAACAGCTTTATGTAGTTTTCTATTGGTGAGAGTATTCCCAGGCAACACTTTTGAGGAAAAGAAGAATAATTCTGGGCTCTGATTCAAACATTTTTTTATGCTATTTCCATTTAACAGTCTTAGATAAGTATTGAAGCTGCTGAGGACAAGGACTAGAGTTCAGGCTTTCTGGAGGAGTTCCTCACATGCTCAGGTTCCTTCTTGTGCTCTCCCTTGTGTTCTCTTCCCTGTCTTGCAGGTACATGCCAGGAGCAAAAAGTTGATTTCTGCCTTTTCCAATAGGGTTGTGAAAGGAAAGGAGAGCCTTGAGAGCTGCATATTAATTTCCATAGATCTGTTCAATGCAGGGCTGCAGGTAAACAGATGGGGGAATTCTGAGACAGATAACTTTTTCTTTAGCATTTCTAATGATTGTTTTCCTTGTTTAGTATGCTATATGCATGTGCATCACATTCTGTTGTCATTAACTAATATATTATATGGGGAATACCAGTATTTCACTCACATCCCGTTTCAGTAACTGGAACCTAATAAGAAAAATAACTGAACTCATATAAAATTCTGGTGAGAAGACTTTAGCTGAAACACTAGAAAAGAAATCCTGGCTGTAAATTGTATTTATCTTTGAATAAGATTCCCAAAATAAAGAAATCTATCTATTCCCTTCCCAGCCAACTTTTAAAATTAAATACATCAAATCCATTAGAGAAGCACTGTTTCTTTTCTTTTTATTTTTTTTTCTTTTCTGATGCCTGTTAAGTCCTAAGTGTTCTGAGTACAGCTTATTCTACATCTCAATTGTGACTCTTTTTTCATGCTTGTGTTATTTGGGGTTTTTTCACTTTGACAAACAAAGAAATAAATATTAATAAGCTATCTAACGTAACTATTTAGTAGGAATCTGTCTGTCTATATTGAAATTAGAGTTAAAATCAGTTTAAGAAAAATTGACAATATGTCCTAATATTTGCGGGAGGCTTGGTATTAGGAAATATACTGCATATCTTTGAACTGGCACACAGGGGAAAAATGATACGTCCTTGTAGATACCATAACAATACAAATGCAAACACAATAGAGACATATGTAAAGCAGATGCACATATGTCTGGTGTAAAAATGACACATAGAAGCTGATTTCTCCCCAATGCCTGTTTTAAATCTGATTCCATTAATTGCCAGCTGGCTGTGAGCTGGAAGAAGGCTGTCAATGGAAATGGCAAAAACAGATTCATCTCTTGATTTAATAAGGATGGTTTAGTACACATAGTCTGTGCTATGCATTTATTCATGCATTTTTCTAATTGGTCTGTTCAAATTGTAGAAGATTATATAATTTTAGTTAAATCATAAGGGAGAGAGAGACCTAATAGAGAGAAGGAAATAAATTACTAATTTATATCTTATTTTAATTCATCTAAATGTAGTAAGTTATTTCAAAATGTTTAACGTTAATATGAAAGACAAATGAGAAATGCTTTGATTTTCTCTTAACCCTAAACAGCTATCACACACTGGAGTCTGGAACATAAAGCAAACTACATCATGTGTAAACTAAGAAAGACAGAGTACATGTTGACATATGGTGACTAACAGAAAAAAGAGTTTAAAAATAGAAGGTTTTAAAAAAATAATAAATTAGGATTTTAATTGGTTCAATGAAAAAGTTATCCATTCTCCTCAAACTCTAACACCAGTTTGATTTTATGTGAAACCAAAGATCATAAATATTCTGTCTCCCAGAGCTGCATCCAAAAAGACATTCAGGTATTTCCTGAAGTATAAAGAAATCAGGTCATGCATCAGTGATCATATATTTAATTCTACTGCAAAACTGTTTGGTAAGAATTCAATTCTTGGGTCCTGAGCAGGATATTTGTCTGTTCCTTTGTGTACAAGATCCCTGATTTAAGCTGCAGACCACAGATCATGATTCATCTGATGAAAACTAAGTCAGATCTACTTTTGTCAGCCCTCCAATGAAGTTAAATGCATAACATACCTTAGCTGCAAATATGGAGGAAAGGAAGAAAGTCACTCAACAATGTCAGGTGTGTGCATGTGAGGAAAAGTCAAGGTATCACAATCATGCCTGACCATAAAGGCCAACACCTTTCTCTTTTGTCTGTTTGTCCATTTATGCAGCATTTTTTATCTTCCTTGTATATGTATGTAAAAGCAGAGCTCTGTTTGAAATACCTATGTCCCATCATTGGGAAAATATTCCCATGTGAGAAAAAAATCTTTCTATTCTATGGACTGCTGCCACTTTATGCAAAACATTCTTCCAGGTTCGTAGGGAGCAGTACTGTACTATAGTTGGTCTTGGAAAGTGACAAAGTTAAAAATTTCCAAGATACTTTCCAGCTAAAGTAAAAAAATAAAATAAATTATGCAACTGTGAAGTGTTATTCTATTCTGTATGCCCAACTTTCTCAGTGAACTACTGGGACTTTAAAGTAAAGTTTCAGAATTGTAAAGTCTACCGTATGATATTTAAGAATATTTGATAAACTGATGAAAGTTTAATATCCAGAAGACACTTAATGTTTTGTATAAATTTTTGGGGTTGAATGACATTTTTCTTCACTTTGATTAGATGAAAAGGAATGGCAATTTGAAATATCAGGATTTAATGCCTTGCCCCCCATGTTCTTGACATGTCTGTGAAATTTTCCCCCCTCACTACTATTTGCCTGCTTCTATGCTCAGTGATGATTAACAAATGTAGTAGAGTAACATTTGTCTAAAATGAAATTATTTCACTGATTATTTCACTGTTACTGACATATTTCAAAAGCAGTTGTCTTTTTAAACGTGCAGCAACAGCTTTGAACCATTAAGGTTTTCTGCAGATCTGAACACTTCCTTACATTTATATACACAAATATGGGAGTAAGAGACATATTTTTTTTATTTTAAATGAGGTTTCACTTTTACATAGCTACTTGAAAATTTGTATAGCTATAAAATTGCAATATATAAAATGCTCCAGTAATAAGTTAATTAACTGGATATGATTTCAACATCAACATACTTTTTATTTTATCTGAAAACTTTAATGAAGATTGCAGATTTCTGCACAAGAAACTGGTTATGTCTTGTAGAATGAAATGCAAAAATAAGAATTTTGCTTTGCTGTGCAGCATGCAGGTTTTGGTGTAAACAGGGTTCTCTTTTTGCATAGCCTTCTTACACACAGCAGGGTTCGACACCATTGATGTGCATGACTGGTTTCAGCAGTCCTTGATGTCAACAGGACCTTTTCCATGTACTTAAATGGATATAGGAAGAAGAGGACTGGTTACATATTTACAGGATATATCCTGTTAAATGACCAAAGAATGGTTTACCATCTGTTTTGCAGGATACGGGCCTTTTCTTCTAAATTATTTATTTTCCTGCCATGTCACAACTTTACGACAATTAGCTCAGGGTCTACTGCAGTGCCTGCAGGCCATGGCATACGCCACAGGATTCCCCCATGGACATTCTGTGGGCTGTGCACAGCATAATTGGGCTGCACTGAGTACCTTGCCACAGCAAATCACTCAGGGAAAGTGTTGAACTTTCTGTACCCACCTTTAAGAGTAAAGTGTCTCTAGACAAAGACCAAAGGACTGTGTAAAAGCAGTGAGAACTTTTAATTTGAATTTCCTATCTGACTGTTAGAGACTAAAAATTACAAATCATGAGTTCATTACACAGCTTTTGCCAGAATCAATGTATTGATTTTAGAGAAGGTATTAAGAGACTGAACTGCAACTAACTCCTGTGGCAGCAGTCCTGCCAGGTCAGACCCAGTATATCTGAGTTTGGAACTGTCTGCCTGTACTCATCTGCATGTGCATTTTTAAAAGGTCACATTCAACATTTGTGAGAGTTCCTTGAGTCACCAAAGCATCAGCATTTATTTGAGAAGAGAGGGGAAACTGCAAGTAAACTTTTGATAGCAAAGCACAAATGTGAGGAAAAAAAATATTGAAACCCTACTAAATTACTGATGAGTGGGAATGAAATTTCCAATATCCTTAATGTGACCAGAGTTTGTTGTTGAAGTCTCTCTGTGACTCTTACCCAATAGCAATGCCTCATTTCTCATTGAAGTATATCCCGTAGGTTTGTGTGTCTCAAAACAACAATTTAACAATTCAGAAGCAGCCATGGACATTGACTAGAGCTTTTGGACTAGGTGCAGCAATCACGGTAGCCTGAGGTAAAAAGCATTAATTGCACTCCAGCATTGTCTGATAATACTCCATTTACTCCAAAATGTAGTTTGGTCTTTGATCAGTGGAAGGAAGAGATAAGGAGAAGAAACAGAGAAAAGATGGATTCTTGTTATGAGGCTGCATTTCTCTTTCTTATCCTTACTGCTTTTATCCAACAAGTAACTCTCGAGCCTGAAAACAATGCTTCCCAAATGAGCAGATCATTGCTGAACGATTGTGAATTAGCAGAAATTGCCAGCCCATCAGGAACTAGAGACTTTTTCCTGTTTTGCAGAGTTTGTGAAGCATAAAATCCTGAAGCCTAATGTTTTCTTGAGAGAAAAACACCATCCTTCCGGAAGCAGACATGCTTGTTTTCTGTCATTAAAATGGTCTGGAGAGAAAGAATTTAATTGTTCCTGTCTCTTCAGGTTTAAAATAGATCTCTGAAGTTGTTGGCATAACCTGATTCCCCTCTGTATCATTTACTGTCAAAAGAATATTACCTTCTGGAACAAGGTTCAAATTAGAGAACATTACAACAAGAAAGGAAAAAGATTAATGTATAAGCTTTGTCTCCCTTTTTATTCTATCTTGAACTAACTGGAGCTTTACTGTGTTTTCAAAGATACTCAGATACCTAGAAAAATGAGACACTAATGTCAAAAGAGCATGGAAATCTTTTCTCTGCTTGTCTTGTCTCTAATTTTGTCGACTTTTGGTGCTTTATCTAGTCTACTACTCTCTTTAAAATAAATAGAGGGATTGTTGTTTTTTGGTTTTTTTTAATCAAGTGAAGCAAAACTGAGTTTGCTTTCATTTTATAACTGTTTAAATTACCAGAGCTGTAAAAGGAGGATATGGTGTAAACAAAAACTAGGTCCAAAAGGAGAGATACATAAAAATATGAAGGTTTGAGAACATTTCCTTTTACTACATGTGGCTCCCATATGATGAGGATTCATAACCTAGGTTTGTCATCCATGTTCCCAGTCCACTATAAGCAGAGAGTGAAATTGAGTGGGATCTGCTGAGATGAATATACCAAGCAGAGCAGCTGCCTAAGTCATGCCTCACATCTCTAGTGGGGCATGCCTGTAGCATTGAGCAGGATATCTGCGCAATATTGGGCTCATTTTCCCCTCTCATCTTAGGTGTTTATGCTACATGTTTAAATTTAGATAGTCAACCCACCTAAATATTTATCTCACCCTTCTTGTTCTTTAGAAACCTTAAGTAATAGTCTGACAGCTGAAGGACTTGATCAGGAAATTAAGGATCTTGGTTCCTTCTCTGTCTGAGCTCTGTTATATAGTTTATATGGTAAAATGCTTGTGAGATGTTCAAAAGAGAACAGGATTTCTGCTTGCTACATGAGTGGTCCTGTCACTAACCAGAAAGACAGGCACTATCTCACCTGCATTCTCCTTCTTTGGATACCATTAATTTTAATTGACTTTCTGCATTGTAATATCAACTAAAGAGAAGACAGTAATCTTAAATAAGTCACTTCAAATCTGATCTTTAAAATAGTGGAAAGGCTGAGGATAGTCAGGACAGATCAAACTGAAGACTTGCATTATGTATAACTTCACATATCTTAGTGAATTAACTACTAATTTTGTTTTCTGAAACATGGATTGCCGCTCTCTGGATGTGCTTATCAATTGACTTATCTCTATGTATTTTTAAAAACTAATAATAGATAATTCTAGAAATCCAGTCAAACCAGGATTTTCATAAAATACAACTATAGCAACCTTTGGTCCAGAAATGAGGTTCATATCATCAACTTAAGCGGTACAATATGGATCTATATAAAGCTACTTGTCTATCATTGAGGAAGATGAAGTCACTGGAGTCAGTAGAGAACAGAGACAAAACCATCTAGTCATGAAATTTGGGATAGACTTTTAAGGAATTGTTCTGGTGGAATCTTACCATCTTCCATGGCTGAGCAAAGCTTTTGTGGAATCCTAATCTTTTACTTAGGAAGCTGAATATCATATTATTCCTAGTAAATTTTACGAGTATGAGATTTCTAACCTATCGACATCTAGCAAACTGACATGTTTAAAAATGTCAATGTCTACTTTTTGCTGCTGGTTTGGACTCCTATTCTCAGTGGAAAACTGAAGCAGTTTACCAGTTGCCTATCAACATTTTAATCGCACTCCTGTTACAGGTTGGGAGTTCACAGGCATTTGGGAGTTTCTCCGTGTCTTTCCATTAATTGTAGACATTGTAAATATATATTTTGCATGGCAAAAAATTATTGTAGTGAATCTGAGTTCTGTGTTCTGCCTTCAATAATCTGTGAGCTAGATCTAACCTCAAAGTCATGTTGCAGTGGCTGCCATGCCAAAGGGCTCACAATTTTAAGCTCTGCTGAGTGCCAAAGTTTATTAGCTTGGGCTTGGTGCCACACTGACACAAACATGCAGCATTTGGCCAACTGAGAGGGCAGGATGGGAATGTCTGGATCTGCCTTCAGAAGGCCTTGCTGACATAGTCCTTAAAGTGTTAATGCATGGTGGCAGTGTCTTTAGCTCTACATCACTTGAGTTAGGGCTGAGGAAGAGTATATCCAAGTGCTTTAAAGAACTTGGGCTGGGAGGAGTGGGAAAAAGCTGAGCTTCAGCCCATGACACAAGGAAGGTAGACTACAGGAGTGTTGTTATTGCATGTTTCCTAACCCAGGATATGTCACCTCTGAGTGTGGTACTTTGGAATTTGGGATGATCATGAATGTCCTTATCAGTGCAGGAGTACTTTTCCTTTTACTGCGGTCGGGGTACTGCAACTTTCATGCACAGGCCTTGCTATCAGACACTCATATCTGTACTGTTTTGGGATGACTTCAATCTATATAACTCTGCCCACTTAGAAAATTAAATGAGGCAGAAGATGAATGCTATTTATTATATAAGGAATGATTCAAAATCTTTACTCTGTAGGTTTAAAATACAACATATGCTATGCTATACCATAATATACATATTATTATATAGTGTGTCATAAAGTCATTTGTAATTTTGGGAATTTTTAGACCTTAATAAATGCTATGCTAATGAAGATAAATGAAAGTCCTTGCTTATATGGTACTATATTTTTTGTCATATGCTAATTGTTAGGTATGGACAGATTGTTATCTTTTATGTCATGTATTTTAAAGTCCCCTGGAATAGATGACTAATAAATGAAATACAGCAGCAAGTGCATTTTAAATACATGAGTGTAGTGCTTGCATAACCTCTGCCATAAAGCAATTTATAATATATCAAACCCTTTTTCAGGCATTCTAGTAAACTATCAAAAATGAAATAAATGGCTTTTGTGCAACTGAATTGTGAAAGGAGTTTCTTATAATTCAAGAAAGTAAAATAATTTCCAGGACAAGATTATTGAAATCTATTTCATTGATTCCTAGTCTTGAGCTTTTATCCCCAGCTACAAATGTGAACTTTGCTGTCAACACACTTAACATCTTAATTTGAAAGCTTATTCTTTCAACTAGATAGACATAAATGTTTATAAAAAACTTACTCACTGTGATTTCTTTACATGTTTATAAATCTCATTTACATAATCCCTTCAGTCACTTAATTTTCTTGTAAGTTTTCATTTATTTACATTTCTTCCAATTTTGTAATTTTTAAGTGTAAATACATGTGAAAATCACTGTTTCTCCTACATTAGCAGAAAGTACTTTTATTTTAAGAAATACGGTTATTTTTTCTAATGTTTCATATCTGTCTGATATACTCCTGGGCTTATTTAGAGCCTCATCATTTATAATTTGGAATCAATGAGAGAATCTGCATTTAATTTTCATTTTATTAGATTTTCACTGAATCTCTTTGGTAACTTTTTTGGATATGAATAATCTAAACTTGTGCCAGCATTTTATTTTTCAGAGTCTTTAGAAAAGTATTATTCCATACGATACAATATGAAAACATCTTGTCTAAAAGCACTTTCATGTCAGTATTGAAATGAAGTCAGTTTAACCACATGGATAGAGAAAAAAGAAATCTCTTTACTGTCTTGCTGAAATCATAAGTAAACCGTGGCACTTTAGGATCCCAAGTACAGAGGGCACAAGCTTTATTCAAAGGTTAACAAAAGGTGGCAGGTTAAATTGCTCAGACACATATTAGGAAAGAGGAAGAGCCAGAAAAATCTCTTGGGCTCCCTGCTTGAACCACTAGACAAAGGCCCACCCATAGTTCAATTTTCTGTCAAACCTTGAGTCTGTAATTAATCTTTCCTTTAACACAGAAGAAACTCTCTATAGATGACTACAATTTATTTCTTGGAATCCCACCTTCTGACCCTTTCCTGGAGGTCCTTTGTAACTTGAAATAATTTCACCAAAGACATCATTACATTTCTTACTGATGGGATGTCATATACTTACAGGCACTAGTAATTTCTTACATGGCATGGCTCAATAAGACCTAGCAAAGTGAAAAAAAGGAAATATTTTCTAGTCTTCAGTAACCTTATAAGCAAAGGCATCTCTGTATATAAAATCAACCTTATAAATATGTATATATCTTTACATGTTGATGACTAAAATTAAAAAGAAACCTATAAAATTAGCAGTATATAATTTGAAATCATAGCATAAACATTTTCCAATGTAAAACATGACTTTGAGAATATTAACACTCTGTGCCTATAGGTATATTTGTTGCTGTTCACCTGCTTATGATTCTGAGTGAGAGCTGATAGCTGAAATGAAAAAAGTTTGGGGAGTTTCTGAGGTATGTGTAAGGAAATTGAAAGCTCCAGACAGCTCACTGAAATCCGTATCCGTGTCAGGTTGACCTTAGCCAAGAATCAGATTTTGCTAATGCAGTGTCTAAATTGCACATGCAGAGGTTAAGTTTTAAAAATCAAACTTCCAGTTGTTGGCAGGGCAGTTATGGGGAACTCCCTTGCAGCTGTTTGTACCGGACTTGGCCTGTAGTACATGTTGAATAAAGGACTACAGTTTCCACTCCAGCTTTCAGACAGCAAATGTTCAATAAGCCAGAATTATTTATAATGTACTTAAGACTACTTAATTTATGTGGTGCTGGTCTTTATTCCAAAATCTCCATCACATAAAATGAATGCAACCATTCATAATAAAATAGATGGCACGAGTAATTTTCTACCAGCCATGAATCTTCAGAATATCTCTCACGTATAAGCTAACATCTAACAAAAAAAGAACAAAACTAAATTTGCTTTAAACTACTGTATATTTTCCTAAAGTGCAAGTTTACCTTACTGTTCTGAAGTGTCTGATCAAAATAAAAGGTTGTAATGATCTTAGATGTTCAATCAATAAAAAAATAGTTAATTTAAATAAAAATGAACACTTTTGTCAAGAGTAATTCAAAGCAAATTAGAATGGAGAAGGTTTTACCAGGGATTATTCCAGAGGATGCTGGCAACACGATCCATGATTCCAGAACCACATTTATAAAGCAGCCAAGTAAGGAACTAGCACATTGAGGTATGGTTTTATTTTGTACATGATTCCTAAAATGTATTTGTTGAAGGCCTTATGCTGTCATTTTACTTCTTATTGTTGAAGATAGAAACTGAATGATGAATTAGAGAGGATGCACATTTCTCATTCTTTTTAAGAGTCAAAAAAATTCACTACTCATGTATTCTTAATTTATTAATCTATCTGGATACTAATTTAAATGCTTTGTTCAAGGGAAAAAATTTAGTTGGTAGTATGTAATTATTTTTCTAAAGGTGCATGAATAATTTGTGGTGATTGAATTCCTGCAACAAATTAATTTTTTTGGTCTGTTACTAAATGTCAAGACAAAGTCACAATTTTAGATGCAATACCTGGTAAAAATATTAGCCTCATTATTTTTCCATCAGTAATTACTTTAATATTCAATAGCCAGATTTTTTTTATGTACCTGATCATAGAAAAGGTCAAAGAAATGTTTTGTTTCCTCTCCAAAAATGAAGAAACTGTATTCTGCCTGTCATGTCACTTCTTCTTATGTGATAGATTTGTGGAGATGTAAGGTGTGTGCTGTCACATTTTTAAAGATAATGCTTTTTGTTGTGGTCTTATTGACTAAAGATAGAAGAGCTGAAGCAGAAAAAAACCAACTGTTTCCAGTTTCCAAGGATTTAAATGGATTTTTTCCATGCAAATAAAGATTTATTCCATAATCCTGAATTTTCAGATCAGGATGAAGAATCTCCACCACCACCCTGAACTGTAGGCAATGTATTTCAAGATTGTTATAGACACCATTCAGGTTAATTAATATTTTTACAGTGATAAATGATATTTATGAGAGTAGCAAAATAGTCCCATCCCCAGAAAAAACACAACTGCTTTCAAAACTGAATTTTGCAATGAAAATTTTTATCAGGAAATACATTGGTTTGAATTCCTGACAGATCTTTTCAGTGAAACTTTCAAACCCTAAAATTGTGGTAGTTTAATCTCACTAAAAAAATTGCAAAACATGGAAAATTGTTTTGAAGAAAAAAAATGAGAAGAGAATTTATGTTACAGACACCTCTTTCCTCTTCTGGGATCTTTTGGAAGTAAAAACAAACAAACAGAAAAAAATCAGGGTAAGAGTAAAGTAACAAGCTTTTGGGTAGAGAGTTGAGCTGTTAAGTATGTTGTCAATTCAAGACTCATGTAAATGAATTTCTCAAGGATTTATAGCTGGTCATTCCCTAGAGACAAAGCTGGTCTTAACCAAAAGCATGGATGAGATTTTACAACTTTATTGTGGAAATGGCTGTAGTTTCCACTGTAATTGCTGCTTGTTCTTTCATACACATAGCTTCTAGAATGCTTTATAGCAAGCTGCTTCATCACAGGGAAATTACACTTTTCTCTACATGTTCCCATGATCTCAGTCTGGTAATTACTTTCATGTCATGGGGATTATAAGGTGTCAAACATAGTATTTTTTACAAAAAAACAGAAAAAGCAAACAAGAAGAAAAGAAATAAATCTATCGATATACTCACGTTATAAATGCTCACATTACCTTTAATAGCTTTTAGATTGTTGAGCTAAACCCACTTTTTTTTGCTGCTTTCCATGAAACTCTCTTGGGCTTTATAAATACCTGCTGCCTTAGCTATACATCCCTATGATCCTGGGCTTCAAAGTGTGGTTTTATGAGGAAACCACACTGTCTCCCTGTCTCAGCATGCAATCCTTCCTGTCACCCGCTCTGGGGCCTGCTAAGCGTGGCTTGCTGCACACAGATTGTTTGTGAAGCTGCCAAACGGAAGCCAGCAGCTCAGTTCAGCTGAAAGAGATAAAAACAACATTATTTCATAGCTATAAAAAAATCACAATGGACTTGTACATGGTGCCTGGTACAAACAGGGCTTTTCTTCAGGAAAAGAATAGGTCCTTCAACGAAGACTGAGACATCTGTATTGTTCATTCAACTCTTGTGCAGTGAGCTGCTATTAATAGCTCTGCATTAGAAAATCTTGCTATAAATAACATCTGAAATCTACTCATATAACACCCTTTGTCTTTCATATGTCTTCTTTGGGACATTTGTGTATCTGCCATGAAAAGGAGAACAAAACAACTTTGGATAAAAAAGGGTATGGCTATATTGAATGATTCCGTTCCTCGGATGGCTTTCATCTTGTGGGAGGAAGAGAAGGGAGAAGAAAGACACAAACAATAAACATCTCTCTGACTTTTCTCCAATATTCTAGCTAGACTAACAGGCAAACAGACACAGCTTGACAGACAGATGATTGTCTTATCAACTGAAACCAACTTGGAAAGAGTATATCCAATCCTCCTAAAATAGCTAATTAATTGGGAACTAGTCCCTCTGTTATCTTGATATGGGAACTTTTCACAGCAGATGGTCTGTTCCATGGTACAAACTGTATATTAGTTTTCACTTCTTCCTGAAATGGAAGTCACTTAACAAGCCCTTCCAAATGAATGGTACCAGTAGAAAAAGGTTGATGGTTTATTTCAGGAGGTAAAGATTTGACAAGGTGTTTTAAAAGTTTCATTTGTCATTTTGAGTCTTTTAGTTTGCATAATGGTTTTGTGTTGTCCTTTGTTACATTTTTTTTCATTTCTGAAACTGAGGAATACAGTTTGCTCTTCTCTCCTTTTAGTGACAGTAATATTTTTGCTAGGGTGAAGCTAAAGGAATTATACAGTGTCCATTAGTGGTTATTAATCTCAAAGCAAAAATTCTTACTGAATTTTAAATTCATTGTACCTTCCCCACTGTGTGTCTCCAAACAGGCTATATTTCTTCTAGTTCAGAACATAAGATTGTGACTACTATTCTTCAGTCTTTAGAATAAAGGATTAGAAGAAAACAGTTTCATTTGGAAGAAGGAAGATTTCCTTGCTGAAATATTTTTTTTCTTCATTCATACACAATGCTTATTCCACTTTTCATTGTTGAATTGAACCTGACTTTACAAGTTTGGTTTGATATCTCACTGAAGAAGCTCACCATAAAATTAACACTACCTTGTGCTGAAGCTGTTTGCCACATCTGGTTGTTTCCTGTTTTTTGTGAGGCTTGGGAAGAAGATACTCTTCTCTTCTGCTTCATTCCTTTCAGATGGTCCTATATCTAGGATTATAAAAAGTGTTACCATTTTTAATCCCTCAGTGGTTTTGTACCTCACCACAGTTCCTCCAGGTGTCTCTGCTGTGCACCTAGAGGAAGGAGGTTGGAAGGAAGGTAACAAATTTGGGAAATGTGATATACTTCCTGAGCCTCTTTTTTTGATTATATATGGAAAATAAAAATCATCTGGGTATGAAATCCCACAATGGTAAAGCAACGCAGTACTGCAACTAAATCCTAGGCTTTCAGCTCTGTTTGGTAAGATGTGTCAGTTGCAGAAGAGTAAAAAATAATGTTAAAGCAAACTATTAAGAGGGACAATATATGTCATTTTGTCTCTTATGCCTTCCTTCAGGTGATTCAGCTTGCAAGCACCACATTTCTGTACAGCAGTATTTCCTTTCCAGACATTCCACAGTGCATGTGCGTAGGTGTGCCACGTAAGTGCAAGCAAGCTTCTGAAATTCTCCAGTCTGCACTGCAACTCTGTGGTTCCAAGGTCATCTACAACTCGAGCAGGTTATGAAATCCCAACTCCTCCTTTTCCCACCTTCCTCAGCTAGCTGTTATGCGTAGCCAGTAATGCACTGGCCGTCTGTAATTACGCAGTTCGAGTCTGTGCTCATCATTAGGCAAGGCCTATATCTGATTGATGGAGCATGAGTCAGAAGTAGCTGGTGAAAAGAGACCACACCAGCAACGTTTTGCCCTGCAGAAACAATCAGGTGTTCAGTACAGGTGAAGGCATTCAGATAAATCATGTGAGACAGAACTTCAGATGTGAATAAATGCTAAATGCAGTATCTTTGGGAGCTTTGGCCCTTTCATAATTAACTATTGGTGATGTGGAGTCTGGGCCTAGAAGTTATATTTTCTCTTTCTTAATTTAAAGTAGATAATTGACAATGTTGAACACCCTTTGGCCAGACCTACAGTTAACAGAAATAACTCATAATAATTATTGTAATACATATGAGTTTTCTAGCAATAGAATAGAATTTGCCATGCCGTGTGTGATGACAGAGGGGCATATTCAAGTCCAAGTGTATTTGGAAAATATTTTAATGTCTCAGTTCTTGAAATTAATGCTATATTATGAGTAATTGAAAACAGACAGATAATAGGAAATTCCTTTTTTCCTCATTATCCTGAAGGAAGCATATTTATTCATAGCAGGTAAGTAATTTTCATCACAAGAATTCTTATTCTAAACAAATTGTTAACTTGAAACAGCTACTGTTGTAAAGGTAATGTTGTATGGCTATAAGGGATCTTCCCAAATTTTGTGAATCTACACCCAAATAATGTTGATTTTATGCTATAAATTTGAATAATGAATTGTTATTTTATTTAAACACTTGGATTGATAGAAACAAAGGTATTCAATTCATACCAACTCTCTGTGATAAGAACCTTTATCTGCTCACCCTGTGATAAACATATATAAACATATACACGTTACATGTTATTTACATGTTTGGTAGAACACAAGCCCAGGATTTTGGTTTGTGGAATACTCGAAGTATTATATTACTGTTTGTACTGTAAGTAGCTGGGGTCAATAGAAAGATTTCCAAAGCAAACAGCTTGTCTCTGTTTGTTTAAACATAAGAGAAAAAATATTTCCAAAAGAAATCAAGCAGTGTTGTTAAGCTGATATTGAAAATTTTATTTATTATCAACAGCCAAAATTTTTTACAGATTTGTTTTTCATGGGAAACATTTTAAAAAAGAAGACCTCTTTAGCAATGCATTTTGCTTTTTCTGAGATTATGAACAATACTAAAATTTTTTAATCAACATACAAACTAAAAATGTATGGAATATGAATAAAAGACTTTGTTTTTCTCTCATAAGATCAATAGATATTGCAGTGGGTTCAGGAGGTTGTATTATTTGTGAACTGTATTCCACAAGTTACCTAATTTTCTCAAGTAAATATTGGAAAACTTAATTATGTTGCATATTGTAGCTAAATCAAATGAAAAGAAGAATTTAAATTACAATTTTTGATAACTATTTTTGCACCTTATATTGAGAGAATGGATACCTTGGCTATCATGAATCCATACTTCTAGGGCTTTGAAGAAGCCATAAATTCCTAAATTGATCTAAGATATATATATATACCAGATTTTAAGTGTCACATTTTAGCATATTTTAATGTTATATAACAGACTATTTTGTAGCGTGTCCCTACATCATCCAAATCATGAGAGTTGTTGAAAGATGCTGGAGTTCTTCTTTAGTTTTTTATTTCTAAATTTATATATTTATTCTAAATTTATATATTTATTCTAAATTTATTTCTTAGGGAAACCAGAGGAATTAAGGAGGATGAGCAGTTAGCATTCAGTCCTTGCCCCTGCGTCATGTCTGTGACTGTGTAGCCTGTACATGCTTCTCAAGTTCCATGTCTTTTGGGGGAAGATCCTTTCCTCAAGTTTCAAATCTCTTGTTTTTCTTCCACAGCATAATATATAAAAATTTATTTGTTTATTTTGAGCTTTGTCATTGGTGATTATGATACATCTAAGACTGTTTGCTAAATGAGATACTCTGGCCGGTAGTCCCCTACCAGAAATTTGCCAAATTTTTAGGAATGTCAAATTTAAAAAGCCAGATAATAGTACATGAAAGCACAGACGGAAGAATCTGAATTGCTAAGAAAAGGGAAAGTTATTGCATGGAGACAAAAGTCTTATGGAAATCTAAAGAGATCTCAATTTACAATATAGACAGAAATATATTTTCCTTATCTGGTTCATCCAGAAGTTTGTGTTCATGCTTTAAAAAATGGCATCAGGTTCTGCCTGTTCCCTTTTGTCCCATTGCTTGGCACCACTGGGCAAAGCCTGGCTGCATCCTCTTGGACCCCTCCCTGCAGATACTGATGGATATTGATGAAGCAGAAGAAGAAGATGAAGAAGGTTGTCCAGAAAAGCTGTGGAGTCTCCCTCACTGGAGACTTTCTGGACACAATCCTGTGCAATGTGTTCTTACATGACCCTTCTTGAGCAGGAGGTTGGACCAGATGAACCACCAGTGGTCCCTTCCAACGTTATGCATTCTGTGATTCTGTGGTTGTTTTATCTCATAATTAATTATTCTCGTTTTCTTCTTGCAGAAATTTTCTTTTAGTACATTTTTAAATTTCCCTGCAACTACCTGTATTTCTAGAATTATTTGTTTGCTCCTGTAAGCATTGTCTTCAGATATCTCTGAGGATAATTTTTGTTAGGAATGTCTACTGGTTTTCATTTCAATACCTAGGCAAGTTATAGTAAAGATTGTTCATTCCTATTTTGTTCTGTTTCATTTTGCTTATAAGGATTAATACAAATCAAGTACAACAGTATATGCTATCACATATTCTTTTTCCAAAACTGACGATATCTTTTTCATTTCCAGAGTAGCTTTAAGTTTTGAAGTTGTCTTGACACAGTATGTGCTACCTATAAGAGCAACAGGCAGAGCTACATATCAAAAATAATGAATTCAGACAGCATAATCCATAGTTACAGGTATTTCCAGATACTTTTGGGGTCCCTGTGAAATCAAACCTCTGAACTGTGCCAAATTTCTATTTTCTGATTTCTCTCAATGTAAAACCTGGACAACTCTACTAACACCAAACTTTTGAGAATATCTTATTTTCTTGCTAATACAAAGACTCTAAAAATACTTGAACAGTAAGAAACAATAGTTGTATTTTGAACCTTTATTGCTGAGCAAAACCTTTGCTTTATATAAAGGATTATATTCATTTCAGTTTTTACAACATCCACAAACCCAGCCCTCTCAGAATTCAACAAGAGAAAGTGCATGGGTGATGATTAAGCCAACTGCTAATTTCTTTCTAATGAATTCACATCTGTTCTATGTGAGTGGGTCAAGATAAAGACCCTGTTTATATCTATGGAGTGGATCACTTCATTCCTAGGTTCATAAGAGCATATTTTTGCGAGTGTGGGCTTAAGAAATTTTTCACTCACTGCGGGCCACCAATTGCTACTGGAATGTGCTGCATGTTCTTGGAGATTCTTAGTCTGGTAAAAGAAAATATTTGGAGGGGGTTATATTATTTTAGTTGTTCTTTCCTAAACCAGCAGTTAAAAAACATGTATGACAGCACTACTGGACACCACTTGAAATGTTTTACTGACTTTACAGCACACTGCAGAATGTATGTTGTTGAACCAGTGAAACAGTGTTCAATCAGAATCCTAGAATTTAGCCCCTTAAGGTTCTATGTCGTTCCTGCAAATGATGGTGACTAGCAGAGGTTTAACATGGCAAAGCAAGTAATCATGATAAGCTGCAAGAGAATTCTAGTGAATAATTATTCCAACTTTCTTGAAAATATCAGAATACATATTTCTGGGTGTAAAGGTAAGCATTTATATTTCAAAGAATAATAGACATCATTTTGTACTGAAAATTTTGTACAAAACTGGGAAGTAAGTTCATCCCTTAAGACTAAATGTGACCTTCATTATTGATCTGCTTTAAATTCCACTTCAGTTTAAAATTATCTTACAAATTAATAATGCTTTCATTGTTGATTTTAATTCTGCTACAATCATTCTTCTTAGATTCTAGTCTTGTGGCTTGGAAATCAGGAAGATCTATGCATTGTTTTGGAAAAGCAATGAGGAGAAGTTAGAGACAAAACTAACTTAAACACTATTTACATGCATAAACATAAAAAAAGAATAGGTCAGCCCTTCTGTCCATACATATTAGATTAATACCAGTGCCCTGAGAAACAATTTGGCCTTATAAACTGCTTGTAATCAGACACAACCCACGGTCCTTTCTGCCCCAAGCCCTGATATAACCAGACATTAGTACCATTTCCAGTATTTGTTCCATCAATATAAACTTGCTTGGACATCAGGAAAAAAAGAATGTGAGAGAATGGAAAGCAAAATGCCCTTATGGTGGATGTCTGAGACCCACTTACTGTGGTCTTGGCTGAAGTCTGGAGCTCATTGAACAAGATGATTAATAAAGAGCAGGAGACAGTCCTTGTATTTGTTTGGAGGCATACAAGCAATCCATCGGCCTACACATGACACTTGACAATTTCCCCCCTTATTTTCCAATGCTTTTTCTTAATGAAATGAACCTTTAAGACCAGTGCAGGAATATTAACTGTATATGGCACATTACCTATGCTGCATTTTAGAGCATGAGAAATGTGAAAACGTTCAGGCATCTGTGAACAGAAATTGGAAGTTGTGGAAAATAATCCCCTTTTGTCCTAAAGAGCTTTCAAGCAATAATTCACTCTTATAGAAAGGTCTGTCCTAAGGTCAGGCTACCTTTATTTCATAGTCCCAGAACACAGCAAGGAAGTGAAGTTGGACATGACCTCTTTCAGCTCCTGTTCATCAGAGCAGATGATACAAACAACACAGGCCTTTCACTGCAAGGCCTGTGAACAAGCTGGAATCATGGTATAATTTTGCCAGCAAGAGAAATCAATCAAATTGGAAGCAACAAAGCTTATTAACTCATGGTTTTGTTGAAGTTATCTTTACCCAGAATTAATTACTGTATAATCTCAAACAAACCTGGTCTCAGATAAAGCACTCTCTAATTAACTTTTCCCCACTTAAATGAAAATGTACATTAAGTTTTTGTAGTTTAGTTGTCTGTTTCTACTTAACCCTATTATTTTAGTGAGACTAATGTTAGTTAGTCTCTACAAAGAACAGTATCAGAAGTAGGCCATGGAGCTCTAAAGAAGTTAAAATCTTCCATTCTGATTGTACATACAGAAACAGAGTTAGTCCTTGCTTCAAAACAGCAGAGAGCAGTTACAGGAAGACAAACAATGTAACCAAGAGAGATTTAGGTAACAACTAATTTTATTTTGAAACAGGTAGGCCCTGGACAGTATTCAGGCACACCTTGTGTTAATTCAGTGTCTGTTTTCCCTGCTGTGGTAAACAAATTAATATCTTGCAGACTGCTGCATAAGATTCCATACACTGTGAGTAGAATCATAGAATCAGTCATAGAATAATAGAATGGTTTGGGTTGGAAGGGACCTTAAAAATCTTATTGTTCCAACCCCACTGCTACGGGCAGGGACACCTTCACTTAGACCAGGTTACTCAGAGCATTATTCATCCTGCTCTTGAACATCTTCAGGGATGGGAAGTACATAACCTCTTTGGGCAGCCTGTCCCAGTGCCTCATTACCCTCCCAGTCAAGAATTTCTTGCTATTATCTAATCTAAGCCTTCCCTCCTTCCGCTTAAGGACAAGGTTCCCTCTTGTCCTCTAACTACAGGTTTATAAAAATTCCCTCTCCAGCTTTAATGTAGGCTTCCTTTAGGTACTGGAAGACTGCTTCATGATCACCCTGGAGCCCTTTCCAGGCTGAACAACCACAAGTATCTCAGCCTGTCCTCTTAAGAGATATGTTCCAGCCCTCTGATCTACTTTGTGGTTCTCCTCTTCCTCCAACAGGTCAACCTCTTTATTGTATTGGGGCCTCAGACTTGGATGCAGCACTCCAGGAGGAGTCTCACAAGGGCAGAGTAGAGAGACAGAATCATTACCCTCCTTTGATGCAGCTCAGGATGCATTTGGCCTTCTGGGCAGCAAATGCACTTTGCTAAGTCATATTGAGTTTTTCATTCACAAACACCACTGGGTCCCAGTGCTAGTCTCAGTCTGTTCTGCATTCAGCCTGAACATGCGCTTGGGATTTCCCCACTCCAGGGGCAGGACCCTGCACTTGGCCTTGCTGAACTTCATGAGGTTTGCACAGGGCCTCCTCTCAAGCCTGTCCAGGTTCCTCAGGGTGGCATTGCTTCCCTCCAGCATGTCTGCACCCACAGCTTGGTGCCACTGGGAAACTTGCTGAGGGTGCACTCAATCCCACTATCCATGTCACCAGCAAAGATGTTTAAAAGTGCTGGTTTCCATATTGATCCCTGAGGAACAGGGCTAAATAGCATGATATTTTTAGATGATATCAGTCTTCCACTGTACACCACTCAGAAAACAAACTGAAGAGCAGAGCAAAACTGCAGATAATACTATTTTCATTTTATTCCTGAAAAGTGGTGATAGCAATGTGAAGCACTCCAGCTAACCTTAGGAAGCGATCTTTCTTCTGAATGAAACAGTAAATTTCCTGCCTATTTCAGTCTGCTGTAGGTTTGAACCACTGTTAGGGTAAAACACCAGGGTCATATTAATTTCCACAGTGCAAAATTATAGAAAATTTCTGAATACAGAAACCATGCCAGAGCAGAGTTTGCATTGGCACAGAGCAGATGTCACTTCTTGGTTTTGTTTTTGGAATATGGCACAAAGAGCCTGATTCTGCATCCCATGTGTCGCAGACATTTTTTCATAGAAATCCTTTCTTTGGGATTTGTTCATCTTCTGGGAAGCTGAGGCCCCAGAAGAAGAATGTAAACAATCGTTATCAGCTGGTGTGGAATGCAACAGGTGCAGCGGTGATTGGGCTTCTGTGAGTGTTTGGATTTGCTGACCACTCACAGAAGAGTTTGTCCTTGCTTTCTGCTGGACACAGAACTTTGTTATTCATTCTTTCCTATTCTATTCTTAGCTCAGCAGCCTCTGCTACATCTCTCCTTATTCTTTTTAGTATAGTAATAATGTATTATATATCATATATCAATAAATCCAGCCTTCTGATCATCAACTAAGATTCTCGTCCACTTCTCTCACCCTGGAGACCTCATCAGGTCGCTGTAATACCCATGCAGTGATTCTCAGTGTCTTCCTACATTCTGTGGGAAAACATGCAAGCTGATGGCTTATCCCAGCTGCAGCAGGCAGTGTGGTACCAAATGCTTTGGTATAGCACCAGTCTGAACTTGCAGAGTCATTCAGTGCACTGCAATGCCAGGAGAAAGGGCTAGATCATTCACCATAGCATCACTTTTGGCTAAGTCTTAAAAGATCTCTCTGGGAGATTTATCAGGACCACAGTGTACCTTCAATCTCAAAGCAGAGCAGGTTCTACTGATCTGAGCATTTCTAACCCCCGTGCTATCCCAATACATGGATAGGATAGGATAGGATAGGATAGGATAGGATAGGATAGGATAGGATAGGATAGGATAGGATAGGATAGGAATGACAGTTTGCTGTCTTTTAGTTGGAACACTACCTAAAGAGATGAAAGATCTGGCATATCTTTTGATATACTTTGGAGTATTTGTGACTTTTTTCTATGTATAGTTTTGAAATATGGTATCTGAAATTGTGAAAGGCTGAAAGGTGTGGCCTAGGAAGAAGGTTCACTTTTCATTTGAAGAGAGACATCATTGGAAGCCAACCTAACAAAACTTTCTTTATGTTCATTTTCCTCTTTGTGTAAATAATTCCTAATGGCTGACACAGCTACATTACTGGCTATTACACACCTTTGGTGGTGGTGTTGTATTGGTTGCCTTTTATTTGTTTAGTTTTGTATGGCTTGTGGTGGTTGGTTTTTTTTTTTTATTCCTTCTGCAGACAGATTTTAGGCTTTTCATTGTTTGCAGAGGTTCTGAAAAAAACTACACAAAAGGTGATGATGATACTGTCTTCTGATTACTTGATTGGTAGATTTTTGGGACAGATGACACTGGATACACTTTAGAAAGCACAAAGGTAGCTGTCTGAAAGACAGATGTACAGGAACCTACCTTGTAACACAAAGGAAAGAAAATCTGGAGAGCAACTCAGACACTTAAGCGTCTAGAGCCTTTTGTGTACCAGAAGGGTATCCTCCCTGGCCCCAAAACATGTAAATAAACTCCAGTTCTGTGCATTTTATGACAGCCCTTGAAGATGTCTAGGCCACTCCCCTGACAGTCTCTAATGACTCAGCTACTCTTTTTGATTGTTAAGTATAATGCAAGCATGGAAAACATGCATCCTTTCTCCTTGTAATGTGATCTCTATTCCTTTAATCTGTTGTTTAAAAAAAAATTACTTCCTCTGGGCCAAGGGATATGTTTGATTCAAGATTTAAATCAAGGAGAATGCTTGATTTCAGAAAATTTAATGGAGAACCCCCCAAAATCTTACTAAATGCAAGAGGTCTCTGACTTGTGGTTTTCATCTGTTCTGTAGCATATCTGGTGAATATCTGGTGTATATCTGGTGCATATCTGGTCTCTTTACATGTGCACACTGGATAATCACTTTTTTCCTGTCAGGCTGAGCAATTAATTATCGCTTTATGTACAGATTTCATGCATCCATAATGCAGATGTCAGGTTATAATGTAAGTATTCTATTAATTATTCGTATTCAATCAGCTGCCTGCTTCAATCAGAATCTTGTGAATAAGAAGCTCTTACATTCTAGAAGTAGGAGTCATTTTACCACTCTCCACCTCCAGGCAACATCACAATTATCCAGAAAAAAAAATAAACAAAAATGCTAACTCATCTTACTGTAGTTTTGTTACATTATTAATATTTAAATACATATCATTAAAGAAAAATTGGATATGAACTATAATAATGGCTTGCTTAAAATGAGTTCTGCTTTAATATATGAAGAGAATTTGTATGCCTAAATATTCAAATAAGACTGTTTAAACAGACAAATTGGTTTTAGTTCTTTACTTCTTTTATTCTTTCTTTAAATATTTTAGGTTTATATAACACTTGTTCATAGCAAAGATGTTTTTGCAGTGATGGATTAAGCTATTCTTTAAAGCAGTCAATGGTTTGTTTCAGTATCCTCTAAATAATTTGCCAGAAACTGCTGAATTTCTAAAGAATTTCTTTTCTCCTTATGCTAAATATAGAATTTTTTCAAATAAGTAGAAAATTACCCACCCACAAAACACAAATGCACTGGCACTATTTTCTTATTGCTGCAATGGTGTTGCACATTCTTACTGGTAGCAGAGATGGTGGCTCAAACTGGAGAAGGGATTCATTTCACTGCCTCATTGAGAAGAGTGATAACAATGCTCTGAGATGTGTGAGCAATGTCACTGCACTGTGGGGCTTTATACCAATTAAGTGGGAAAAGTGCTGGTGGTGAAAATCTAGTGAAGAATTGAAGGTTTCATCATGTGTGGGTTTTATTCTCTGTTCCAGTAAGAGACTGGTGAGCTGAATATGTATAAAATGTCCTTTGTCACACGGGTGGGAAAACTAATAATGGGGCAGCCAGCAACTGACTGTTAAATTGGCAATTCTTTAATTGTCAATCTAGCAATTTTTCAGTTTACAGAAAAGTGGCAGCTTCTGTTTAGGTGGTACAGAAACTGAAACTTCTTGCGCTTGAGAAAAAATCCAACTGATAAAATTAGATATAGCTCACGTGAATAAAATGTATTCTTATAATCAGTGTGGAAAGCAATCAAAGGAATTCTGCAGTAATGGATAGAACTCTGTAATAAACACATTATTACATGTGCACCTATATTGTAACAAATAAATTTAAGGGAACTAATTATTCTTACAAACATTAAAATGGGAAAATTTATCTATTAGTATTTCCTGTTGGACAGCTAGGAAACGTTAAAGTCTATGCCTAGATTTGTACTGACTTTCCTTATTCTGCATTTATTCTTATAAACACACTTCTATGATTGTAAAGTTGTCTCTAAAGACAGAAAAGGAAGCCTTTTTTTCCTTGATAGAGGGAATTGACACCATGGACAAATGTAGGTGGTCAGTTTGGAGGTAATATTGATGCATGTATTGGAATAAAATGCTTTTTATTTTCTAACAGATTGACAGAAATGCAGACTTACTATACTTAATACAGGTAAATTTTAATTAATAAGATCTAATCAGAGGGTATTTTAATCTAACCTCAAACTTGAATCACAAAATATTGAAACAAGAACTGCAAGAAAATTTGAAATATTTGTTTTGATTTTTATCTGTTCAGTTTCCACTGGCATGTTGGACACACTTCCATTCATTGCTAGTGTTGCAGCCTTTAATATCAGAACTGCGACTAGGGGGTGGAGGGGTGGGGGCTATCACCACCCAATAACCACCAAAGTTGTGGTTCAAACACCTGTGAGGGTAGAAAACCTACAGAGTTGATACTGAAGTGAAATTTAAAGAAGAAAAGGAGTAACACAGATTCTGGTCTGCAGGTTTTTTCTGCTCTGCTTAATGCAGTCATGAAGCCTTCACTGCAGGCAGGGGTCCTGAGCAGCAGTGTAGTGATGATGTTATTGCTTCACATGCAGCATTCACCACCAATACAGAAAGAACAGAAAAGAACCTAAACCTCAGAGTTTCCTTCTAGCTGTAGAAACATGAAGAAACACTCTCCCCAACCCATAACAAAAGCACTTTACAGAAGTGAGTTCCCATGAGGGAAGCCTCAGCCTGACAACCATGGAAGTTCACAGTGCAAGAAGATTTTGCATTGCCATGTGTGTGAGGACTACATAGCAATGACAGCAAGGCAGCATAAGTAACAAACAGTAATAAAGGTGCTCTAGATGTTAGAGGGCACCCAAGTTATTTAGGGCTGAGGTTTTGTTAACATGAACAAGCAAAAGAAGAAAGAGGTAAGGATTAGGTTTTTTCCTATTTCTTCCAGTGCCATTGCCGGTTCTAACTCTTCTGAGAACCTTGTATTATAAGAATCCAGAGCATCCAAAAACCCTTTTTTTAAAATACAGACAAAAGGATTATATTACCTGAGCCAAACTGATGCCAAGGTATTTAAGGTATTTGGTTTGGCAAATATTTTGTTTGTTTGTTTGGGGTTTTATTATTATTTTCTTATTCCTGAAATCAAGCGTTAGGGAGGGACTCTGGCTGAATCCACTAGGTAAACTCAGTAACATCTAGGTAATTATTGAAGAGGTTTTGTCTCTGTAGTCATTAAGTCTCAATGCAAACCTGGATGTGATGCAGCTGTTTATGGAGGGGAGTGTCTAATGTTGAGGGTTTTTTACAGTAACCAGTGCCTGGGAGGAAATTGGGAGTCAGGTGCCTGCTTGAATTTGGGAATGGATCTCCTGTAAAATAAAGAAAGGCTTAAAAGACATCAAGACATCAAATTAAGTAGGAAAATAGTGAAAAAAACTTCTAAACCCTTTTGGCTGTAAAAACAGGCTATTTTGTCACAAGAGACTGTAGCTAGGGCAACATGTAGCAAAAATTAAGCCAATTTGTGAAAAGAAAATAACATAAAAGGTACTATTCTTGCCATAGTGTAGCTTTATGTGACTTAATTATTTTCAGATTAAATTTTGATATAAATAATTAAATAAATATCTACCAGACTAAATTTGTAGATTCACAGTGTACTAGTGAGCTGATTACTGATGACTTTCCATCTACAATATAGTACAACAACTTATGTAAAACATACACTAAAAAGGAAAGTCCAATCAATAGAGAATGTTTTATATCAACAAAGAGACTTATTTGAGAAAATGGCTGAAAATGGATAAAAATATCAAGACCTCAATCATAAGAAAGAAGTTTGATGCAAACTCATTTGAAGCAGAAGCAGGGAGAACAAATCAATTAGATATGAGAAAGCAATTTACTGCTGACAGAAAGAGAAAGAAATAGCTGGGGAGATAAATGAGAAATTGAAACATGGAATGAAAATGGGGAGGTATTGGAGACATTAATGATAAAGAGTAAAAATAATAAAACTTGTGGCAGCTAAGAAACATCAAGTTGATTTTAGCAGTATTATGGACCTCTTCATCACAAAACTACTAAAAATGAACTTAAAAAGAAGTGTAGACAGCTGCATCTTTTATTTGAGAAAAAGCAAGAATAGCAATGTATTTCCTAACAGACTACATGCACTAAACTATAAATGATGACTTTTAAACAACACCTTCTAGTGATGAATATATTTTCATGAATAGAACAATGTAATATATCTCTATTAGTCTAGAATTATCTGAACCAGAGGACCTTTTAGTCTGCTGATAGTTTTAAACACATTTAGCAGTGTTGGAAAAGTACTAAAGGAAAACAGGAATGTGTAAATCTTATGTCAATATTTAAAAGAGCAAACATTACCTGAATAGGTATAGCTGGAAGGTGTGCACCAATGCAGGGATATTAATGGAATCCTTAGAAAATCCAGTGTTGATAAAATTATTTTAAAGCTCAGCAAAGGACATCATTTACAGCACAATTTTATTCTAAAGACACAGAGAAAGGATGTGGACTTAAACTTTTTTGGTTTCCTAGTGATTTGCATACTTATTCCAGCTACAGAAAATCTGATCCATCTTTGTCTGAAGGCATTTAATTGCATTGCCCAATTTCAGGAAGAGTGCTGTATCTTCTTTATCATAAAACTCAAATGTAAGCTTGGGGTAAATTCATGGTTTCCTGATCAGCTGAGTGTCCTCACCATTAAGCCAGCACACTCTGCTCCCTCTTGCATTTTCTTGACCTAATTCTTGAATTCATGTAGGATGGCTACACACTACTTCAATGTGAGGTCAATCATTTGGGTCAAGTTCAGTCTACTGGTAAACCACAGGACAGATCAAATGAAAATGTTATTCCTTACGGCTTTAGACATCCTCTGCCTCTTAAATCTGGATGTCTTCACTGGGAAAAACTTATCACAAATTTATTTGATAAATTTTCTGCCAACCTCACGCAGTTACTGATAAAACAGCTGATAAAGTCGTCACAGTCTTCAGGAAAAAAATGGCCAGTTCCTGAAAGTATGATCTGGCATACCTCAGAGAAGGGATGCCACTAATGCTACTAATGAAAGATTGAGTCCAACCCTGTAAGTCAACACCACCAAGTCACACAGATCTGTCCATGTCAAAGCAGAACACAGATTCATAAAGTTATCTGTTCTGAGAGGTAGCCAGCTGATTAATACTACCATTTCACTCTCCCCAGTACATGTTGAAATCTGGTTACTAGAGCTAAAGAAAGTCTACTACATGTATAAAGAAGCATAAGATTTTGTATTTTCTTTAGGCAAGTATGAGTTCTGGGCTGTTGTGAAGAATTCAAACTCTCAGATATCAGAAGATGCAGAGCTGAAAAATCAATTTCTTTCTTGCTGAACTTTTGTGTTAGTATGAGTTCCCCATTAATCTCTTTCAAAGCTCACTGGAGCTAAGAAATATTCTCCAAATGGACATTGGATCAACCACTTTTAAGGATCAATGGTTCTGATCAAGAAATCAATGTAAATATTGATCAGTAATATGATATCTAGACTAATATATATACACACATATATAAAAATACAGGCTGATGATAAGCTATACAGAATTTTGGTAAAACGTATGTTTTAGTTCAGTCCAGGCTTAGTTCCTAACAAAGTTTAATCAAAAACCACACTTCCTGTAGCAGCATGCTCTTGAGAAAATTTTGAAAAACTTAGATATCTAATTTGAAGCCTTTAAGATTTGAAATCTACTAAAAGTTTGGAGTTCGTTTAGATGTTTTTACCTACTCTTCATCACACTTCCATTCTGCCTTCATGGCTGTAACTAACAGCAATGAGGTAGCATCATTGAATTCCCCTCACAGCTAATGCATTGTAACTTTGGAGTGGTATAGAAGTTCATAAGAGTCTGCTAGGGAGGATTTACTACAAAATGAGAAACAAAACTTGACTGTGTTATGGTATTTATCCATGGCTGATTTATAAAATAATGCCTGATGATCTTCAGATTTTAAATTAAAATAAAATTAAAAAATACTTTATTCACAGATGTCCTGAAACTATTTTTTCTTGAATGAGTGTAATGTTTCTGTCTTACAAGTATCATGGTCCCTCATACGAACATAGTATCAGGTGATAGGCATGAAGATAAAAAAATCATTACATTTATTACTAGATACATTTTTCTGTTCTACAAATATCCAATAGCTATCAAACTGAAAAAAGGAAAATCTGAAGCCATCATGCTTTTGATTTAACCATTCTTAACACCCAACATTGTAAATGTGGTAATTTAGCTGCTCACTAATTTTTCTTTATTTCTGTGCTTAGTGGATTGAGTTCTGAAACATGATGATCTACCATTAGTGTGTCAGTTTTGATAAAAAAAGTAGAACACTCATGCTCATGACTCTCCTTTGAGGGACATAGAATTGTAGAATCACTAAGGGCTAGAGGATCACTGAGTCCAGTTGTTAGCCTAGCACTGCCGTGTTCATCCTTAAGCCATATGCACAAGTGCCACCCGCACACACCTTCTGAATGCTTCCACAGATGGTGATTCCACCACTTCCCTGGGCCGCCTGTTGCAATGGTTGATAACCCTTTATATGAGGAAATTTTTCTAATATCCAATTTAAATCTCCCCTGCTGCAACTCAAGGCCATTTCCTCTCATCCTGTCTCTTGTTACCTGGGAGAAGAGACTGACCCCCAGCTGGCCACACACTCAGGTAGTTGTGGAGAGTGATTAGGGCCCCCGAGCCTCCTCTCTCCAGGCTAAATAACCTCAACTCCTTCAGCCATGTGCTCCAGGTCCTTCATCAGCTTTTTTTGTCCTTCTCTGCACTCAATGTTTTTCTTGTAGTGAGGGGACTAAAAAAGAACATAGGATTTGAGGTGCAGCCTCATCAATGTCAAGTACAGGGGGATGATCACCAGCCTGTTTCTACAGGTCACATTATTTTTGATAGAAGCTAGGGTGCTCTTGGCCTTTTTGACCACCTAGACACAGTGGGACATCATTTATTTGATTTTCAGTGTCACCTCTTGCGGCACATGTTATGTATCCCTTCATTGCAGAAAACATTATCTCAACCAAAGGAAAGAATCCCACAGCATTTCAGTTTTATCACTTGAACATATTTCCACTGCAAGTCCTTTGCTTCATTGTTGTACCCTCCATCTCATTCTCAGATCCTTTCATACTGGGAGGGGTGCACAAACTTACTTGTTACATGACATGTGATTTTACAGTAGAAACTATTGAATATAGACTGCTGATTATCTCCTTGTTGGCAATTATTTTTACTTGGGGTCTTTTTTTGCTTTTGTTATGAAGTCTATTTTCTTGAAAGGAAAAATTTTAAGATGGTATTTATTCTATTCACAAAAATCTCCCACCCTTTTTTTTGTTATTTTCTCTTTGAAACCTATGTTTTGACTAGCATTCTTTACAAGATGCAGCAAAATTAGTACCATTAGCTTCAGTCTACACAGCATCTGACCTAGAGACTAGAGCCCTTTCTTAATCATCAGCCTCACTAATTGACCCTTCTTTTCACAAGGGTTATTGCAGTTAGGCAGCATTTCAGCCTGCTAGCCTCTCTAGGCTATTTGCTTCAATAAACTCAGTGTCCTTTTTGTATAAGCTGAGAGATAGATAATCATGTTGACAAGCTGCATTATATAGCTGTTAAACATACAATCCTCTTTTGTCTCAGCCTAAAATACGTCTCACTGACAGTAAGAAAGCAGTATTTTTAACAAGTACAAGTATACATCACAGGCAATCATAACAGGGAGAAAAAACTGTTCCTTAAATAAACATTCCTGGACAATTTCTTTTATTGGAATATTAAGTTAGAGGACTTGTGTGTTGTTTTACCCCTGAAAGACACTGATTATTAAATTCACATTTAAAAATGAGATTAAATATTAAAATCTCAATATGCTTTTTATGGTCAGTATCTTGATTTTATCACTAGTTGAATAATCTGGGGTTTTTTTCCCCTATGTAGTCTCATGCTGTTTCATGAAGTTATGCAGAACTCTGCAGACTCTTTTGTTATAGGAGGAAGCGACACAGGGATGAGATGCATGATGACTACTTGTCCATTTCCAAGAAAGTAAAAAGGGGAGAAAAAAGCAGCCTTGAATAGAGACAAAAGTGAAATATTTAATGAAACTCCTCATCTGATTATTCTGAGCCTGTATCTTACTAAACATTGCTTTTACACTTGGACCCTCCTCTGAGAAAATCTGTGATGGGTCATGATCAAACTGATGGGCACGGGCACAGTGTAGGGGGCTGGGACCATTCCCCTTTGGAGCCAGGGCTGAAGAGCCAGTCTGTCCTTCTGTGCACCTCCCATTCTGGGGGCAATGCCAGGGGTCCTCTGTCCTTCTGTCCTTCTGTGCACCTCCCATTCTGGGGGCAATGCCTGGAGTCCTCCTGATAGCAAGTTTTCTTTCCTGTGCCCATCCTAACTATACAATTTCCTGAATATAACCTTTTGCTGACTTTGTAATGCTACTCTCAAACCAGTCTGTGTCCTGACGGCTTGCGAGTAGAATTTGGCACTTTTTCCCCACTCTAGGACAATCAGCACTTTTAATAATTATGCTAAAAAATAAAATAAATTTGTGTATTTTATTAATTTTCTATAATTTATTGTTGCCTCAGAAAATGCTATTCAGTCAGGCAAACAATTTTTTCTTTTGACAGGCCAGTAAGATATCATTAATTTTTCATTCTCATCAATCACCATGGTAAAGGCCGCCTGAGAAGGTTTTGTGCTTTGGCTGGTAATTTGTCATGACAATTTTGCAAGGTTGTTTTAATGCCTTCTTTTAGCTGATTGAAAATGTCTTATTTACTTCAATTAGTTTTACCAGTGAGACATCATGGTTTTATATAAAATGAATTGTTAATTGCTCCCCAAAGCCTAGGTAGACACCTGCTTTTCTATTAAAACACAGATCAAACTGCATATGTAGTGGGGGATAAAATTAACTCTATTGTACAGGCAAAGAAGAGTGACTTAGTGCCTTGTAATGTGTAATACAGTTGATCTTATTTGTGGCATAAAATATTTTCTCATTTTCAGTTAAGTATTAGTTTTGCAATATAGAAAAAAAATAACAAGCAGAAGCTGTTTTGATTTTACTTGTTTTCTAGAGACTACTATACTAAATATATATTTATGTGTATATATGCATTGCCCTAAGTGCTAAGTGTTTCATAAATCCTTTGTAAAGCTGGTGAATTAAACAACCTTTCAATGGCAATATTTTAAGCTTAACTACTCAGCTCTTTATAACCTATTTAATATTGGCATATGATAGAGAAAGCAATAAAGAAGATTTAAACATCTACATTAAAAATGTTCAAGGTCCCACAGTCCAGTCTCTAATCATGCAGTAGTATTTGTTTTCTGTACATACTGCATGCAATTCTCATAATTACATTAATATTTCCACATGGTGAGGTTGTACTACCACAGTATGGAAAACAGTTGTCTACAGCTGATTTCACTGGGTCACCAACACATTCTGCAGCTGGTATGAGGCCATAATTAGTGAAATTAATTAGCCTTAGGAAACTAAGCCATGTGACCTACACTTTAATACACATTCTGGTTGCTATGGTAGCCCAAATAGGAGTGTGTCTCAAGCTGTTAGAGGCCCTGGTTGCCTTTCAGAATGAACAGCAACAGTGTGGAGGTGCAGACAAAGCAAACTTATTTGTTGAATTGGTAAACTGCAACAAATAGTAAATGAAGTGAAGCTTGTACCTGAAGGCATAGCTTGATAGAAAGCTAAATGTAGCATTTAAGCTCTGTGATGAAAAGCTTCACTATTTTCAAACTTCAGGCATTATCAGAGTTTTATGGCACTGGTCAGAAACACTAGAGATAAGTTAATGTTGTGGTAATGTTTTTCCTTAACAGTATTGATTTCTTTCCTTATATTCCAAATTTTTCTGAACTCAAACAAATGAAAGCTTTTGGGCAGATGTGTCAAAGAGACCTTTTCAATTTTGGATTTATAGTTTTTTTAACTTTCTGCACTTGCACACTGTTCCCATATACTTACCTCATTTTTTGCTTCCATTTCTCTACAAAATCCTGTTTACCTACAGAATCCAAAATCTGTTACAGAAAACCCCTTGTTAAATCAATGATAAAATATCACCAGGAGATGTATTCTCATGTGCTGAAGAATTTATTAATAATATTTTTCAATAATGTGACATGACAAAATTTTTCAACATGAACGTTCAAAGATATATTTATTTTGAAAAATTAAGAAAGAAAACACCCACAGACATAAGGGATTCATGGAACTTTGACTGTAGGAAGACTTCATTTTAAAAGAAAATCCCAAGACTATTCTGCAGCTTTTTGCATTTTGAGCAAAGTTTGTTCTTCCTGACACAGAATTTCTTGATGTTGGGATTTAAAAAACTATTTTCTAAATTATTTTGACTATGTGGCCCTAAACTTTATTAGTTAGCTCTAGTAACTTCAGAATCTTTTAAAAAAGACATAGATGAAGGAAAAAATGTTTAAATAAGTATAGTGTTTAAAAGATAAAATACTTGATAAAAGATGCATGTTGAAAGAAGAAAAATAGTACTGAGAAGTGGCTTGAGGTGTCATGCATTATACCTGTTGGAATACTCTATATAATTAGTCAAATTTAATTTTTGGTTATATTTAGCTCCTGTAGTGTAGGGCTGGGTAGTTTCCCAAACACTTACTGAAGTAAATGGTTTACTTTCTAGCAATAACTTACATAATGCTTATATTTCTGCTGAGATTCAGTTTACCTCCTTTTTACAATTATCTGAAAGATAACCTGGGTCAGGTACCACTCTCCTCATGAAGGTTCAATGTCATCACTGTTAAAAAAAACCAAGTGACTTTCCAGAGGGCTTAAAATAACTGCATCGTGAGAAGCTCTTAAGAAGTTCATGAATAATTCTGAAACTAAGGAATATGGAAAATAGACCCATAATTTTACACATTCCTTATGCAGATGTAAATACTATGAAATTTCTGAGTATACAAATTTAAACTTTGGTGTTAGGGAAAAGGGAATGATTAATTTGCAAGCCAGCACAGCACAACGGGTCGGGGCTCCCTGAGGAGAGGCCTACACTGCCCTGGGCTGGACGTGTCCCATCCCAGCCAGCCCCAGCTCACACACTGAAGGGCACTGATGGCTGTGAAAATGCATTTAAGGAAGGGCAAAGAAATGCCACAAAGGCAGAGGAAGAAGGAAAAACTTGTGAGAAACGCCCCTGCAGACCGCAAGATCAGACAAGAGGGAGAGGGTGCCCCAAGTGCCAAAGCAGAGATTGCCCTGCAGAGACCAGAGCAGAGCAGAGGGATTTCCTGCAGGAACTGAGGCCCAAGGAAATCCTACACTACAGCAGGATTAACTTGGAGAATTCCAGCTACTGGAAGCATCCATGCAGGGGGAAATGGTCTATCTAGGCGCCCCTTTAGTGCAGGTGAAAAGAGAGGGAAGGAGCAGAGAGAATGATTTTTTACTGAGTGACCAAGTGCCCATTCCCACCCTCTATGCTGCTTGAGTTGTGTAGAGGAGTCAGGAGGAAAAGAGTGAATGGGGAGAAAGGTGTTGTTTCAACATTTATCTTTGTTTCTTACTCCCAAAATCTATTTCGTTAAGTTCTGCTAACTTTCCCTAAATCAAGTCTGTTTTGCTTGTCATGGTAATTGGTAGGTCCTGTCTATGTCTTTATCTTGACCCAGGATCTTTGACATCCCACATCCTCCCCCTGCCCCTCTGAGGAGAGTTTGGCTGCTGGGCAAGCCTAACCCAGCACAGTAACTGAAAGGCTTGGGATGGTCCTCCAACTTGAAGCAAACCTGATGGAAACTGTTAGCCAAATGCATCTCCCTCTATCTAGGAAACTAGTATAGATGCTAAAGAGCTTTCTCGCTAATGATTTCAGTTCAGGTTTGCATGACAGCATCTAAATTCAAATTCCAACTATGAATAGTATTATACTATGAAAGTTTAATTTTATAGGGGTGCTTGGAGAGAGGTTCTTCTACATTGTATAGCAGTGAAATTAGATCTGAAGTTCTGCCCTCAGGTACAACAAATTTGCAACCAAACTAGCTGATTTACCCAGCCAGACACTGATTTCACATTGATCTGTACTAGCTGTAACCCCAAATGCTTAGTTATTTAGTCAGGGGTCAGAATAGGACATTATTTATTTATTTACTTTGGCAGGGTGCATGAATTAAATCACTGGCAAAACTTTTCTAATCATGGCCAGGTTTTCGTCGAGTATGTTTTTTATGTCACAGTTACTAATTATAAATCTAAACAAAGCAAAGTAAAATACAGTCTATTGCTAGTTTTTAAAGGAGATGTGAATCTCAAAAAATTTTTAAAACACAGGACGTGGAAATCTAGTAATGCAGACAATAAATATGAGTAAAGATGAGTGTAAGGTTTAAGGAATTAAAGAACAATATTTTCCCAAATGCTTTTTGGAAGGTTCATTTTGATAAGCATTTGGAAGAGGGAGAAGACTGTAATGCACAAGAAACTGAAGAGTGACTAGGGACTAAAGGGAAGCTCAGAAAGAGAAGGGTAGGAAAATAAAGGGATTAGAAGAAGGGTGGTTTTGAGTTGAAAAGAAAACAAGGCAAAAGTGGCAGACACATAATAGAAGTATTAGAATGAACGTGATGGGAAAATCTATCACTGAAAGTCAGACAAACTAGAGTTTAAATTTCAGTAAGTCTATCTATAAATGAGTTATAAATTAAATTTATATTGTTTGTCTTGTATGGATTAATAAACCATGCTCAGCTATTGCCTTTATGCACAAGAATTAAATATATAGAAATAAATAGCAAACATTTCATAAAAAAGAAGCTAAAATGCAAATTTCTATCAGTAAAACTTGCAGTATTCTTTAAAGGTTTAACAGTATTTTAGTGATATTGTAATTGTTAACCAAATACAACTAGAACCACTAAAAGTAATAATATAAAAGAAAATACACACCTTCAATAATTTTTAAGAAATTATCTTATCTAACAATTTGCTCTGAAGATATTGTCATCTGAGTTCCTCTTTCTCCTTTTATAAGGCACTTCCATATCTTCAAGGAGATCCCTTAAACTTCCTGAGGCTCAGCCCATCTCTTTAAAACATATTGTCTCACTTCTGCCACTGACTTGCTAAGCAAGACTCCACCTCTGTTTTCCTGCCTGACTCATTTTCCTATCTAATGTGATAAATTCTCTAGGGTGGAGACTTTCCTTCACTGGTTATACATATAGCAGTTATGCCACTGCTAAGCAGTGACACAAATAGCAATGAATATGTTATCCTAATATTGGTGTCGTGGTTGTAATTTGTGACTGTTGCCCTCAATGCATGTTATATAAGTTTAATATTTCCACTTTTCAGGAAAAGGAGAAAACAAGGAAGATTATTGATCTGGCAAACACTACATAATAAGCTTATAGTAGTGCAGAAAGCTGTATAAAATTGTGTGTTGGCTACTCCAACTGTGAAATGTCTGACTCACCCCTTCCTTGCCTCCCCAGGGACTAAAACATGAATACAAAAAAAGGTGAAGCAGGTCCATTAGTTTGACCTAGGAACTAGACAAATTACCTAATAAATAAAGTTGTGAAAACTGATCCATCTTCATTCCTCTTCTTTCCAGGAGCGTAGAGAATCATCTCTTACCCAAGGAGAAATCTTTCTGTTAGGTTGTTTGAGTGAGCATGAGCACAAAGGAGCCCAGTGGAACAATGACAGCTGGGGAACACCAAGAAGGTTATCAGGAGCCTCTGACCTGGCTCCTCCCAGGGCTCCCCTGGAAGGATGATCAGCCCTGGGGGTGTGGCAGGGCTGAAGAGGAGGCTTTCCCTGAGGAAAGTCTTTTAGACTGGAGATGGGGGATAGGGGCTACTGCTACACGGTTATGGGGCTCATTATGCTGTGGAAGAGCATTTTGGGCAAGACTTGGCATACTTGGGAGAAGAGCCAACAGTTAACAAAGGAAGGAATCAAAGTAGTTTGAAGAGGAGCAAGCGTGGGAAAACAGGGTCAGGGTAAAAGAAGCCAGCTGAATGCTTGCAGAGGGACTGGTCAGTGTGTTTGCATGGCCATGCCCTATGCCTGATCTTTAAAATCTTCTGTAACTATCTTGGGGAGACTCCATTCTGTGCTCATGTCTGTGCATGGAGGTCTAGGTACCAGCACTGGGTAGGGCAGCAAGTCTAGAGACCCATGCATCTGTGGTTCCATCGTCTAGAGGAACTGGAGTGTGTGTCTAGGGTGGGTGTGCATGTCACCATGTGCAGTTTTCAGAGACATCTAGCTGGTCTAGCAAGCCAGCAGGATAAGAGATTTGAGAGTGGCCAAGAGTTCTGGAGTAGCCAAAAGGTTGGGTCAGATCTTGGAGAGTGGGTCTGAGAACTGGTCCTGGAGGGACCTGGAGGTCCAGGCCAACTCCTGTAGAGACCATGAGATCTGAAGTTTGTCTAAGACCAGGAGTGGGAATAATCTATGGAGCGGCCTGTTTGTATGCATTTGTGCATGGAGTCAGATTGAAACCCAGGGACTGGGTAGACTGAATGCCCACTCAGGCAAGTTACTGGAGAGATGGATCATGTGCCTGTCCGTCAGTGTCTGTGCTTTACCAAAGGTGCTGGACTAGGCCGTGGCCTTGCAGGCTCACATGTCCAGGTGCCAGTGATGGGGATACCTGTGACCCAGGGGTAGCTGCTGCAGAGTCTGAGCCCAGCTGCTGGAGGGACCCATGCAGAGGATGTGTTTCACTAATTGACCTTCATTCTCATTAGTCAGAGATGGGAACAGGGAAAGGATATTGATGCTGATGTATGAGTGCATTCTCTGTCCATGCTATGGTCTGTATGACCAGCTGTGTGCATTATATATATATATATATATATATATATATATATATATATACACAAATATATACACAAACTTGTTGTGTTTGTGTGCACATCTGTGGCTGTTGGAGACTCAAGCTCAGCCTCACTGCTGATTGCACCTGTGAATGTGAAGCTATGGCAGTCTTCTCTCAATTTCCCCACTGGATTAACTCCTATCACTTTTTCCTATAGGTAATTAGCTACTTTTCCTTCAGTATTACTCATTTTCCAAATAACAGTTTTCATACTATTCATAAGCAGTGTGAAAATAAAATATTTTAAGCAGAAAAAGAAACAGCCAAACATTCTGCTTTTATATGCCTTTACAATTTTTATTCTAGATATACACAATCTAATTCAGGATAATGATGAAAAAGTTACAAAGATTATATGCTGAAGTAAAAACTTATTGAAAAAAGCACAGAACATCAGAAATTTTGTCTGTTCTCCTATTTCTAATCATGAATACTCTTTCAGGCAGCAATGCTATGTCATTGTGTTTTGATAAAATTAAAATCAAATCTTGGTTTCTCTAGTGGTATGAAAATACTCACCTGTATCTCAATACTAACATTACACTATCACAATTCTGTCAAGATATTTTAAGAAAAATAGTTTTCCATCTGAGATTAGTTACATTTTTTAGATCATCCTCTCATACATATGACTAAATAAAAACGCACCTGCAAAAACTACTATTTCTAGAATAAAAATAAAAGTGTTCCTTAAAATGCATCAGTCACTAACTCTCAGCCTCAAGGGTTAAAAAATATATTCTTAGGGTATTTTCTTTTTAAGGAAATTTCCATTACTTTGAATAGCAATTTTGCTTAAGGAATATAGTGAGAATACTTAAAAAACGGTGAAGCTCTCATGCTCAACAATTGTTTTGTCCTGCAGAGCCAAGGGCTAGAGTGTTGGTTGTCTTTTGATGCCAGCAGCTTCTTTTAATATCTTTTTTAATGTCTTGTTTTCTCTTGTCAAATCCCAAACTATTCAAGAGCCTCTTCTCCTTCTGATCTCATAGGGCAAGTGAAACAAGACAAATGGGTAAGAGGAGGTCAAGTGATTAGCACAGGTAAGCAACATATTTCAAAGCTAGCAGGTCAAGTTAAATGCCTGAATAAAAGAATAGCATTAAGTTTTACTAAAGTAAATGTGACTACCTGGGTGCTTAAATGCAGATAACCAGGGATGTGTATTATGGTCGTTTGCTGAGTCCACAGGATCAAATGATTAATAACTCTTTCATTAGTACAGTTCTCTTGATATTTGAAATGCTTCCCAAACATCGTCTAATTAGAGAAACTTAATGTCAATTTAATTAGTCAATGATCATACCCTGGGTGATTAATAAGTGTTTTATAAATAATTTTTGTGCCTAACAAAGGCACAGGGACATCAATATTGGGACTAGAAATCAAGATAATACTCACAGCCTCCTTCTCTGTCCTGCCTTCTTTCTAGCATTGTACTAGGACGTTACATGGCACCCACTTACAAAAGAAACTCAGCTGCTTCTGAGCCTGGAAGAGTCCAGTGTAACTGTCAGGCCCTTCTTGCCAACTTCACCTCTTTATCCCCACCAAGCATTTAACCTACAACAATTATTAAATAACATATGGGACTCAAAGCATAGCCTGGAGTCACATTGTGTCAGGCAATTCATACATTTGTGCTAAGCTCTCTCTGCAATATACAAAACAGATATTATAATTTCTTTGTCAGCATATATATAGACACTGATAGAGTGATCCTTAGTTCCATTTGGAATGTTATTACCACATTGTAAAAGATTCATAGCAAGAAAAAAAGAATGTCTGTTAAGTAAAAAAAAAAATCCAAAATATTAATTCAAAAAACTCTGCCCAAACCTCAAAGCAAATAGGCATAAAGAAAAAAAATCTCTATATATTATTATTGATATTAATGAGAAACATTGCAAAGGTATATATTTCAATACAATGGTATATATTTCAATGTGTAGAGCCAAAAAAGAAGAGGAACAAACAATTTTTTAATATCATGAAACTGCACCAATTTGATTTAATCCAGAAAACACTGATTGCTTGCAAGGACAGAGAGCCCAGTGGGGCAACAGATAGATAGTGTACTAGAGGTGATGTCTCCTCACTTTACAAAGGACTTTGAGGTGCTGGAATCTGTCCAGCAAAGGGCAGCAAAGCTCATGAAAATCTAGAAATGTGTCTTAAGAGGAGCAGCTAAGGGAGCCGGGTTTGTTTAGTCTCAGGAAGGAGCTCATTGCTCTCTGCAGCTCTCTGAAAGGAGGCTGTGGTGAGGTGGGGCCCAGTCTCTTCTACCGGGCCTTCAGTGAGAGGGCCAGAGGAAATGGCTTTAAGCTGAGACAGGGGAGATTCAGAATGGATTACAGAAAAAATGCTTCACTGTTAGGGTGGTCATGCATTGGAACAGGTTACTTAGGGAGGTGGTGGAATCACCATCCCTGACAGTGTTTCTCTGGATCTGGCAGTCTGTGTTGGTTTGGTGGTTTAGGGGTTACAGTGGTAGTGCTGGGTGGATGGTTGAACTGAATACTTTTAAAGGTCTGTTCTAACCTTGACAATTCTACAATTATATGATTCTTAGTTTTTGGCCATGTATTCATGAAAACCCCTGTAAAGCAAAATTTTCTGGTAGTTTGTGTAACATGAGTTAAGCTTCAGGTGAGCTTCCCATTTGGACTCCAGGAGAAGCTTTGAAATAAATTTTGAGACATTGCTATACCTTTCAAAATTGAGACTGCAAGCTGGAGCATGTAAACCTTGAAGGCAGAGTGAACGAAAATGTTGGTAGTTAGGCCATACTTTAAAATTTGCAAGTGTCACCAGGAAGTCTTACACAAGGAGATATTTGTGGAAATCAATATGCAAACTTACTCTTTCAGAAGGATAAGTGGATGTAGGGTGTCAAAGATGTGCTGGAAATGGCAAATCATTCACTATTTTGTGGCCTGCAAAGAGAAGATGTGGAAAAAGCTTCTTTGGTGGCATCTTCATTGAAAAGAAATAGTTCCTAATTGATGAGCATTATGCAGGTTCAGACCCTACATCAGAGGCATAACATGGTCTTAAATGAGAGGTGACATTAAATATCATGTAAGTTATTCTTCATGTCAAAAAAATGTATGGTGTTTTAACTATGGTTCAGGCAGTTTTCATGTTCTCTTGCTACATTTGCAGAATACAGCTGTCCAGACTAGTTATATTTATTCACATGGAATGAAACAGCTCAATGTAGATGAACCAGCACAGACAGCATGGCAGCAGCACTGTGACACTGGGCCAGCAGCTTGATTTGAGAAACAGTCTCCTATTTCCTCAGTAAGCTCAAGTTTGTGCAGTAGAGTTATCAGAGCAGACCAACAGCTGACCTGAACTAGGATGTCAGCATATATTAAGACTCTTTTGGTTTGTTTTGGTTTTGTTGTGTTGGCTATTTTTTTTTTTTTTTTATTTAAAAGATAAGGGCTGGACAAGGTGCAGGTGGTCTCATAAGAGTCCTCTGAAAAAACAGCTATTGTTAAGAGCCTTTGAGTTTATTTTCATTTATCCAGGCTTGAACTATGAATTGGGAAATCTTGTGTATTCACTGGAAGCAAAATCCTGACTTTCTATGAGTTTCCCTCTAAAGCACTCAGTTAATTGGGTTATTTGTGATGGGCAAAAGCATGTCTTTCTTGGAAACAGTTTGTCTTGTTTCCAAATGCATTATGGCATTCTGGATTCAATGAAGCTTTCAGTTTATCTGGGGCCCATTAGCACATGTTTTTCATCAGCCAGGACCAAAATAGAAAATGGCCTTATTTCTTATTCCTAAGAATTGTTAATGTTAGGTGTGATAGTCATTAATCTCCTGATGTAGAGGAAATAACGACAATGATGTTTTTGTTGGGGGATGGGGAGTGGCAGGAATCATGAGGCTGTACAAAAACTGTAATCTCTTACTGGAATGTGGCTTTGGACTATGCTAGGAATTGCTTACTCATGCTGAGCTGCCCCTGGGAGTCATATGAGATTTTTGTTGTGGTCACATGCTTGTAATCACCATGGTGTAGGATGTTTATCAAAATCACTGGGGGAATAAAAGCACTGTGCTTTTTAAAGCAAGGCTTGTGGTATGAAATACGGTTGCTTCATTTTCTGTAGAATAATGAGCTCACAGAATCTTTTACCAATGTTCCTTTGAATATAGTCATCCCCTTCCCTACACAGTCTTATTCAGTACTTTAAAAGGTGCAGTTACAATGTGCTTGTTCTTACTAAAGTGTTAAAAGAACATTAAATTATAAAAGGTGGCTTATATAGTTAGTTTTCATTTTAATCTTCTTTGGATGTTAAAAATCAGTACAATAGATTAAAAACTACTCAGATTATGTAAGTGTACAATAAGGACTGGGACTATTTTATTAGGAAAAGAAAATTCACTCTATATTTTAGATTATTACATTTACTGTTTTATGAATTTTATCCAATGGGCCAAAAGCTCACAACAAGATATAAATATGCATCTAAAAGTAAAGAATTCTAGAGATAAATTTCCAGTAACTGCATCTGCTTTCCAGAATACTTGTGGAGGTGAAGACAAACCTTTCTGTGATAGATACAAATTGCCTGTATGAACATATTCACAATTGCACCTCATGCTAAGTTCAGAGACCTGAATGAAAATCCCACATGCAAATATTCCTGGAGTCCTGTGTTAGATGAAAAAAAAAAGGGGAATTGGCTCATGTTAGAATTAACACAACAAAAATAGGTAGATTCCAGAGCAGCAAAATTTGAACTGTTATTCTCTCATCTCATTTAAAGGGTCTGAAATACTGGCTTGCATCCTCTAAAATATTTTCTCACATGAATTGTTCATTAATTTTAGAATTTAGTTCTTAACCCTAAGCAGGCATTTGAAAGAAAGTCCCTTCTGAGGACTGGTGAATAGGCCAGTGTAGGGCTGGAAGGTGTTATCCCAGTTGGATTGTTCCTAATATTCAACACCTTTAATATTTCTATAGGTAATGTCCTAATTAGAGATATACTCTGCAACAAAAATAGTATTATGAGATGACTCCACCAAATATTAATGTAGAAGCTTTTCTCATGTGAATAAGTCCTCTGATAAATGCTCACAGAGGTCTCTGCAATATTTCTGCAACACAGAAGAAGTGAGGGCTTTCAGAACCTTACATAAATCAAAAGCTAAGAAGAAAAGAATATGTTAACAAACTAGTCCCCCTATGCCAAGCAGCTTGTAACTAGGGAATCATAGGCCATCTTTCTGGCTTGAACTATCTGCAACTATTAATTAGGAGACATGTTCCTTTAGCAAAAATTAACAAGGAAGATATTTAAAGCAGTCATATTTGCATAAGTATAGAAAAGGACATGTAGGATAAGAAAATTTAAATAGATCTCATCCTACTTTTGCTTACCTCCTTTTAATATTAAGAAAAGAGATATTTTAAAGCATTATTTTAAACCTGGCTCAGGATAAATCTTAGTATTTAAATGTATATAACAACTTCATAGTTTTTAATCTCATATTGCAAAGGCATACATATTACTCACTGAACAGAAATGTACTCTCTAGTAAAGGAATGATGATTAAGCTAAAACCATACTTTTTTATTGATTAAAGATTACTCTCAGTGTTAGAATCATAGGATGAGTTAGTACTGCAACATCCTAAATTCAGAGGTTGCCAAATACAAGTGAGTGCACTTCTAGTGCCATCTCTGATAGCCATACCTGTCTGAGGGCTATCAAATAAACCTATAATTAAAAAACACCTGTTCCTGATTGAGCTGAATTTTTTTGTTAAAGAATAAAATATGGAATGAGTGAAGCACTTTGGTCTAAGAAACAAGTTTCAAGTTTCTGCCCAAAATAGACTTTATTTTTTATGAACTGATTTTGAACAGCTGTTTAAAACAGTCTTAGTTCTTTTCCATCTAAACTCATGTGTATCTGCATTAAGTATTCTTTGGTGCAGGACATGTGAATAATATGATAAAAGAAAGTTGTCAGTGGGTATCCTGATTGGATGCTAGAAATTTCAAACCATAGCATGTCCCTGGCATAAGATCAAGTGTCACATATTGGATGCTCATCACATGTGAAATACCAGGATGCCAACTGCTTCTCATTTAGCCAAGCCACTCTTTGGCCTTCTCCCAGCAGCTGGCTGGTACCCATTCAGAATTCACAGGTTGGTGGCACTGTGATCCCAGCAATCTTTTATTCCTCAATTTGCTTCATTTTTTGCTCATGGCTTTTCCTCTCTCTCTTCCTGTTTCACTGATTGTTAGTTTTCTTCCTTTTTGTCATTTGTGCATGTGTTTGTGCCTTCTACTCCTCTGTATTACATAATTTCTGCCTTTTCCCTTTTTATTTCCTTTTCTTTTTTTTTCTCTCTTTGTTTGTCCTTCCATGTTACTTTCCCTTCTCTGCAATTTTGTCTAAAATTTTGGTGTGTCATTCCTTCAATTTTGCCTTCCTTTGTAAATCAATTCAAGCAAAGCACACCAAAGTATTACATTATCATATATTGTGAATATGTGTACAATACACATTTCACCTGGATAGAGGGCTTTGATGTGTACTGTGATTTAAAGCCAACTTCATTAAACATTCTTCGTTTTGGTGCTTTAATCTTTCTTGCCATTAGTCTTTTTATTTTCTGGTAAGAGTGACCTGCCAAATTGCAGAGTACAACCAGAGAGGAGTTCTCCCTATTCTCTAGGGTTATGTGATAATTTTCTTAAATTCTATCTTAAAGAAAAGCATTATACTATGTTTTTAGTCATCACAGCATTGATGATTTTAAGATCATTTGACATGAGTTTCCTGCCTTCAATAGTCTTAGGAGGTCATTAGATGGTTGTAATATCCTTATTTTACATTTTCACACACCATGTTTAACAGTGTTTTGAAATATCCATCACATTACTCACAGCAGTTACTTTTAGACCATGATTAGTTTTCTCAGTAAGTTTTCTCTGCATCATTCAATAAATGTTGACCTCTTGAAGCTATGTGATTAATGAGTGAAACAATGTTATATTAGGAATCGAGTTGGACCCTGAGCTGCTGTATCTCGTAATTTTGTGCCTGAAGTTGAACAATTCATTTGGTTGGTAATAAAATATTATTCATGTGAGTTCTATAGAACTGATCCTGTGAGCACTAGATTTTTTTAGGGTTATATATTGCTTATTCCTACAGTCATAAGAAACCATAATTAGACAGTCTAGAAATATCATCCTTAAGTTCTCAACAGTAATCAAACAATCTGAAAGCCTGAGAAGCAGCAAGCTGCAAGTAAGATTATGTTCACTTCTGCTAAAGGATGATATTTCAGAGAATGTTTTTATAGATGCACATTTCCAGAATTCTCCTGAATTTCCATATTTTCATAAAGCACAATCTAGGTGAAGGAGTCTGGGTCAACGGGTCATCCTTGCAATCATATACAACACTTTTTATTATTTTTGCAAAGTCTGTCATCTATTTCTATGAGTGCCCTCTTGCATTGTATTTTAACATGATGTAATTTATATCCTTCATCTTCAGTGAATGAAGTGGATGTTTTACCAGCTGATACACTCTGAACAGCTAATTACACTGTGCTCTTCCTATATATCGTATTCTGAGTAGAAATAGCAAACTAGATGTTCAGAGTCCATTTCACTTCTTAAAGCCTGAATATCATATGGAAATGTCTCAGTTAATGAGTTTTTAAAATCATAACATTAATAGTCCTTAAGCTGAAGTCTTTGGGAAAGAGGGATAAAAATTACCACTGAATAAATTTCCTCTATTACAGCTTTCTTTCTTGTGGGATTATCCTTTGGTCAGAAATGGTATGGTAACAAATTAGTACTAATAAATTACAACAATTACCCCACACCTCTAGAAAATATCTCTAGAAAACATCTAGTGTTCCCATCAAAGGCTTGAGGAAGGCCAATCGAGATGAGCATTTTGTTCAGAAGTAATATGTAAATCTACTGTTGCCTCCTGCTTTTGCCTCTTACCTGATCACTGGCTTTGCACCATAGTAAATTAATCTAGTATTAAATGTTAAACAAAATTTCTTGTGGTATCTTTTGTCCAACTTCATCAGCAAGTGGAGTATGTGTTCAAAATTGCACTGATAATGTAAAATGCCTTCTAAGCTTTCTTGATATAATCTCAGCGACTGAAGCAAATAACTCCTACTTACATCATGAAAGCTTTAAAAAAAGAGATGGTATCTGGGAAAGAATTGGCTCGACTATTCCTCTCCTGTCTGAAAAAAGAAAGAAAGAAGAGGGAAAAAAAGAAAGTAGCATATGTCATTAAGAATTATCTTAAAATTCTTCATATATGAATGAGGAAACGCAGTATGAGATCAGTAGTAAATAAAATATGTACATTAGCTATTTGATTTCAACATCTACAAAGAAGAGGGCTGTATTTGAATTAGTCATCCTTGCCTCCCTTTTTAGTCACTCACTGGAGAAAAATAGGAACTTCTAAATTGTAATTTATGCGACTTATTTTTAGGTTTTACATAAGCATGAGGATGAGATATGACAGAAATGCCCTATTTTTACCTTTCAACTATAAATGGAGTTCTGACAACCACATTTCAGATTATTATGTCTATAATGTAAATGTGTTAGATCATGTGGTATCAGTGCATAATAGTGGAAGAGGTGGACCAGTACATAAATGGCAGCTTCCTTGGAATAGGAAAGTAATTACAGTAATAGGGAGGGGGAAAAAAAGTTTCCTGCAGACACAGACACACAAAAGCACTTGAGCAGATGGTGGTGGAAGATCAGCCAGAACTCCATGTACCTACAAAGCCAAGCAAATGTGCAGATCAAACCTCCTTCTTTTTCTGAAACACAAGTATTGAATCAGAGCAGAACGATTATTCTGCTAATGAATTAATGGTTTTACTGTTAAAAAAAGAAAACAAAACCAACCCCAAAAAGCTATTGTAGAATTTGTCATCATTTCACAGATCAGAGGTTACAGAAAATACTGATTCCTTCAGATTGAGGACTGGAAGTTAAGATGTGGAAACAGGTGAATGCAGTGTCTTTTAAGGAAACGCATGAATCGAATTCAAGACTGTAGCATTCCCAGTACACTGAACTTGGAGTTTTCTAAGTTTAAGAATGCTTGATAGGAAGCAATTACACATCTCATCCTGAAATAGTCACAGAAATAAAGAATACTAATGCAACAATTGCAGGAATAGGAAAGGAACCAAACAATTTTCTGCTCTAAGTAATATTTTGGTATTTAATATGGCAGTCCTATGTAGATATCTTTCCTTGTTAGATTCAAAAAGCTAATATTAAATTCCAAAACTGCAAGCCACCAAACATTTGCAGAATGTACCAATATTTTCTTGCCTTTTTCACAGCAAAATTTTATTTGTAAACCAGCATACTCCTTTCTGCTGAAGTTAAACCTTTGTCTATCTGTGTGATTAAGTCTTCACTAGAATTTTTAAATCAGTGTTTTCCTATGAATTATGTTACTCAGGTTAGGTGAAGCTGTTTCCTCAGCACCCATAATTATTTCCTTAAAACAGCAAGGAAATGCCCAAAGCAAGTGTAATAGAGATACATCTAAAGAGAAATATACTGAAAAGTGAGCTGGGTGAAAGAAGAAAGGGTGGTGCAAGACAAAGGAGGGCAAATATTTTTTTAATTCTTAAATGCAAGACAGAATTTGAAGACATTAAAAAGTTATTATACTTTAATGATATCTCTGGTTTGCAGGATAACACCTTGTCTGGTAATGCACCCAAATCCCATTGCTTTGCAGAGCTTTGATAACGCTGCTCTGTCCTTGCAGATAAGAAAATGTCAGCCAATCTGTCCAATCAACTTACCAGAACAGTTTAACTTATGAAATCTTTTGTTTAAGTCCATTCTCGGTTTGTTTCTGGCTTTTAGGTGGCATGTTCTTTCATTTACCCAAAAGAATTGTGTAACTTCCACAAGTAGTGACAAAAATGACAATGGCAATATCAAAGTGTCATTGAAAAAGAAGTACAAAAGTGCTGATCTGGACTATAAATCATGACTGGACTTACACTGAGCTCAGCTTCCAATTATCTAACATCCTATTAAAAGCATTTTATTTCAAAATAGAGCACTATATGAGCTAGAGGTAAGATTTGCTCTCTTCCTGTCTTGAAGGTCAGTTGTTGCCAACTATTCTTGTCCCAAGCATCTCCTTTTAAAGAAAGGACACCCACCATATAAAATACAAGCTCATTCTGCTTTAGCAAAGGATATATAATTCATATTCTCAGTGTACCATATGCAGTTGTTGACTGTGCTATATGGATGAAGGAATATGTGAATAACTCTAATGTGTTGCATAAAAAGGTAGTGCCTAATATACAATGCAATGACAGATCATCTATTTCAGAAAAGAAGCAGACAGAAATCCTACAAAAACTAATAAACTCCCCAAACACTTAAGTGTATGCTTCTGAGAGTCCACATGACATTTTTTAATAGTATCCACTGGAAAATATCAGCTTTTATATTTAAGGTCCCAGATTTACATATCAATTCACATCAGAGGAAGGATAAGACTTAAGGATGGTTATAAATCTTTGTCCAGTTACTTCCAGACAGGGATATGTATTTCACCATAAATATTCAAAATTCCTTCAGAATCTCTTTTTAAAAATTTATTTACTTCCTTCTTTCTCTTATTTAAAGCAAGTCAACTGTTGTATTACTTTTCCTTAAAAAGGTAGCTCTTAATGACCTGGATCTACTGATCTGTCTTTTCTACGCTATTTTCTTGACACTGTTTACAGTAATGGCTTCTGAGGAAGTTTCTGGCGTACAGTATATAATAATAACTTCCTTGGAAACTTAAATGTACTTTCTACTGGCACTAATTGTCTCTGTCAAATGAACTGATGGTTTCTAATTGGAATGCATTCACAGAATATCACTGTGTTTGGCACTAATTGGCACTTCTGCTCAGAAGCTGAGAGGCTAAGGACAGAGTGAAGACTGAAGTGATCCTTTAATTTCTGGAAGATGTTTTTATATATGCCAGAGTTCAAGTGCATGAGCAATGTAAGACAGGGATCTAGCAGATAGAGAAAGACCTTAAGACTGTAAGTTTTTCAAGCATTTTTGCCACAATTATTTGTAACCTCTTTCCCAAATGCTCAGCAAGAAAACCCATTTTATCTGCCCGCAAACCCTTAAATGTTATAATTTTCTACTGGAGATAAAGATCTGTCATGGAAAATTAAATTATGTAAAATTTACTTCTATCAAATTGTTGCTCAGATATATATATATATAAAAATACACCAACTGATAGTTGGTTTTAAGGTGTTTGAAACCTGAGGATCATACAGGTAGTGGCCAAAATGCTTTATTCTGGCCAAGAACAAAACAAAACTTTCAAGGTAAAGTATGACATATATACAGAAGATAAAATATAGAAGCTTTTTTCATTTTAAAAATATCTTCTTCTATTAATGGATATCTTATTTTTAATAATTGAGCTGTTATAAGATATTACGAAAGGCATAAACTTGCAAATTAACAATGCAGATTAAATCAGTTTGAAAGCTCTGGGTTTTCATCTGACAATTGACATTCATGAGCCTTTTTTTCAGTAAATCTTCTTGATATATCAGTTCATAAGCTTTTTCGAAGTGTTTGTGGAAACACTCAAACAAATTGTAAAGAATGTGATTATCTTGAAGGATTCAAATATCCCTATTTATGCTGTTGCTCTGTGCATTTCTCATTATCTTTTTGTAGTTCAGTGGTCTATTAGATACAGCACTGTACTTCGTTGGCTGGTTATTTTTCAAGGAAGGATAAAAATATTTCCATTACATAGACATTTACTGGGCAGTAATTGTAATTAGCATGTAATTATGTGTAACAATGTAAAACTGTGTTTTACATGCTATGTATTATAGCAGGTGATACAACAGGCACGGAATGTTCAGCCCAAGCAGGAGAAAATGCTGATTCCGTATTCAAAATCATAGGCACCCAAAAGAAGCCCATGTATCTCCCAGGCAAAGGAGAAGCAGAAGGCAGAAACAAACACCAGAAAGATGGTGTTGAGTTTGTCACCAGTGATGTTAGGTTTTGTAATGGAGACAAAGAAAGAGTCAGGAACAAATTAATCATGTAGGATGTTCTCCAAGGGAATTGCCAGGCCTATAAAAAAAAGAATAACTCTTCAGAAAGAAAAAATGGCCACATAATATGAAAGGGACCATGATTTGATAACAACAATGGTTGATAAATTTCATAAGAAAAGAAACTAATCTGATTTGTTATGAAGGTTCAATCTACCTGGTTTTGTTTCTAGTTTACTAGACTCTGCATTTTTTGTGCTACTTTGTGGCTTTACATTTTTCTTATGCTTTATTTGCATTACAATTTTTTTTTAATAAGGTGCCAATTTAGGTTTCATTGATCTTTTTGTTAATGGTAGGAATAAATTCATATGTGGCTATCAGTTGTGCACACACTGGCAAATTAGCTGACCCAGGTTGATTTGTTATCTGCCCTGATGTAAGAGCAGAAAGTTTAGCTTTACTGTGCAGTAATAGATTGCAGTTCTTTTATTATAGCTCACCCAAGACATGCTCCAGAATTCTGCTTCTCTGTTTCAAAAAAAAAGATTGTTGGAAAAGCCAGATATTAGAACTGTTTTTAGTTGCTGGCTGTAGCAATAATTTCATGATTGGTATCCATACTTGCTAATTGCATCTTTTATGTTGCACTGTCTCCCTTAACATCCTGATTGACAAACAGATAAATAAATAGAGAGGTGGATTGAAAATTGCCTAAATTTCTGGTCCCAAAGTTTTGTGATAGAAGTCATAAAGTCCAGTGGGAGGCCCATCAATAGTGGCATACCACAGGAGTAATCAGTGGCACTGATTAGCATCTTCATTAATGACTTTGATAATAAGGCAGAAAGCATCCTCAGGAAGTTTGCAGATGATACAGAATTGGTTTCTCTGGGTCAGGATTGAAGGCACTTTAGCTGGTATTTCATGTTTGGACGCAGGTGTTTATTATTTCTTATCAGTGTAACAGCCTCACTACTGTGAGTTTGGCAGCTTTTCATTAGCAAGGCAAAACGTGGCTAACAATCTCTTGGTACAAGATCTTTTAAGATTAAACTATCCAATTAAGAACTGACACCGAGATTATTTTCCCTTTCAACCCAATAACTGATCCCAAAGGGTCCACAATGCAGACTTTTCTGTCCAATTACAAAATGCCGCCCAAACCCAAGAAGAAGAAGGAAGAAGAAGCATGAAGAAGAAACTCAGGATGACACCCTGTGCCCTCCATGTTGCTTCCATCCACAATATACTGAAAATCCCAAACATAAATTTCTCACCCAAGTGATACACCTACACTACTCTCTATAATCTCTTTCACACTTTTGTGGATTCTAGTCTACCTTGAAGTCTAGGAAGCTTTCTCCATGAATGAGGGTCAAATTCAGTGCTCCCCTGAGGGTCAGAACACCCCAGAACAGACAGAGAAACATTCCCATTCCCGGTGTCCTGGGTTTCCACAATACAGAATTGTAAGGAATTATTAGTACACCATAGGGCTGTGCTGCCATTTGAAGGGAACACAAAAGACCAGAGAAATGGACTAACAGGAGTCCCAGGAAATTCAGTGAAGGGAAATGTCAAGTCCTGCAACTGAGGAGGATCAACCTCATGAAATGTTCAGTACAGGATTGACAGGAAAGGAATGGAGGTTCTCTGGTGGACAGCAAGTAGAAAGTGAACCATCAGTGTGTCCTTGCAATAAGGAAGGCTAGTGGTACCCTGAGCTGCTTTAGGAGTGTTGCCAGCAAGTTGGTGATCTTGCTCCTCTATTCAGCACTGGTGAGACATAACTGGTGTATTGTGTCCATTTCTGGGCTTCCCGGTACAAGAGATATATAAAGATGTAAACCCAGTAGAGGGACACTGAGAATGGAGTGAGAACAAACTCTAATAAAGATTTTTCTTACTCCTGCAATGGGGTGAGGTGGTGTAGGGTAATCTCTTAGCCATGCTCACAAAGCTCCAGGCTTTGCACCCTCATGAGTACCATAAAATTTAACTCTGTCCTGGCAGGTACCACCACATTTTATTATCACACATCCTGTTTAAAGTGGCTTATCTCTCTTGTTAAGCTATGAGTAAACATGCATAACTTTAGGAGTGAGATTGATCAAATTCTCTAAATAGGACTATTCATATTTTAAAACCAGCACATATGCTTGAATCAGGGTCCACATGCCTCAGCTACTCCTCCTAAGGTTGTTTTTGGATTTAATCAAGTCATGTTGTCATGAGCCTCATGAGTAATCATATAATCGTGAATCATGCATTCAAAAAAACAGGACAAATCATCAGATTTTTTGTTATGCAGATAGATCATCTGACTAGCTCTAGATGTTTCTGAATGAATAATTGATTGTTGCCCACTATCAAGTGCTGTAGTCTGAGGTTTTTTGCCTCTATAGTCCTCTTTTAACTGGGCTATAAAGACCATTTTACATGATTGGGTTTTATGGATAAAACAATGCCTTTTAAAATAATAAGAAGCTTGAAACTCCTTAAATTGGAAAAAATGTGGAAAACAGCAATGACACATGAGGATTGGTAGATGAGGACATTATAGAAAGATGCCTCCTTTTTTGAGGCTTCATAGAATTTCTCTTTCATTTTTTATAGTGAGTCAAAACTCTGCTTCTTTGGGAAAAAACTGTTGCACATAGTATTCTGACTTAAAAATGCCATATATGTCAGCAAAAAAAAAAATCAATACTGCTTTGTGCAGATTTTTCTCTAGCTCTGCATTTGTACCAACCCTCTGTACACTCCTCAAAGACCTGGTAAACCCCAGACTCATTTTGACTTATGATCTTTTGAGTGCAGCAGTAGTACATTTTACTTCTACAAACACTTTTCCCTCAAATCCGTTCTCCTTGAGTGTCTTGTCAGTTTTCAGGTCACTGCTTTATGTTTTGAGCTAAAGAGGCATCCTTTGACCCAAGTGTTTTTTACGTCCTCAGATGTATCATCCTCAATGGATCAGGTTTTGTTTGTAAACTGCATTACTTTATCTAATAATTTCAGAGTTTGCTTAAAATAATATTTTATTTATAGATGTACCTTTATGCTAGATTTTACCTGCCTTCAAAAGCTGCGGTAAACCACTTCACTCAGAAGAATAACTAAAAGAGGCCATGCTGTATGCATAGCAGCCTTTTTTTCTGTTCAGTGCTTTGTGAACCCCTAAACTAGTGTGGAACACTACTGCAAGTGCACTGCAAAACAAGTCAGTGCTTCTTTTATCCTTGGTGCTTCTTTTTTTCCCCCTTGATGTCCCCTTTACCTTTGACCAGCAGCGTCTGACAGTTTGGATTTATCAGAGGCACTCAGAGTAGAGCAGCTCTGTGTCACTGTGTCTTCCAGCTATCAAAGGAGCTGGGCGTAGAAGAAAACAGTTTCCTGGGCATTGTGACCATTTTCAAGGCTGGCAGAGCACCAGCAGAGATCAAAACTAGCAGGTCTTTTATTAAAAATGCTGTGTAACTGTGAAAAGCTATCTATTCTTCTTTATGAACTAGCAACTCTGCTGCTGCTATATTGTGACACTGCTGCATAAATACTTTAAAATTATAAAAAGTAAAAATTAAATCATTCCAACAAATCTTTTCTTTTTGTGTGTCTGTTAATTAATGATTGCTGCTTGCCCTAATTTATTAAAGAAATAAATCATCTGACCCATTTGCAGGTGTTTCACCTTCAGCCCCAGTAGAAAACACTTGTCTCTCTGCAATAATTTGTGTGTGTCAGCTCCTCCTACCCCTCCATGACAGAGGCTGCTCTTGCGGTAAATGTCTCTTCGGCGTGACTGGCTGCACTTTGTTACAGCGAATCAGTTTGTTACTCCTTCAGTTGTGTAAGCTCTGAGGCACAGTCGGAGCACAGCAGGCAGTGGGCTATGCAGAAAGGTGGTTCCGAGCATGCAGTGGGAGCACTTAGGCTCAAAATGCTAATTTCTGCGAAATGTGAGCTGCTGACTCAGAGGCTAACAGCATCTACACAGTTTTATCTTTCACAGCTTTACAATTCTCTCTGACACACACATATTTTTTGAAATAGCAAAATTATATTTTTCAGCAAGTGTGTTGCTCACAAAAATATGCTTATGCTTCACTGCCACTTCTTAAGAGATTAATTTTTTATTACACTGTTAATCAGAATATTAACACATGGAAAATGTATGTGATTCAGTGACTCAGAAGGGTGCTATTGTGAATTATGAAATAATAATTGTGTGGGTGAAAATAGAGAGAAATGAAAAATACAATATTTAACTTTGGTGTATCCACTCTATTGGTGATTGAAAATAATTCATAGGTTATCAAAGCATTTAATATACCTGGATTTTTATTTTTCATGCCTGGTGCACTTAAATTCAAACTGTACTGTGACAGTCAGCTTAAACCAGATATCTCAAGGGGGAGAGCACCCCTGAGAGTGAGTGTCTCTGTCCATTTTGTCACTGAAGGGGAGGGAACAGAGCTGGGGCACAGTGTGACCAGTGCTTATGAGGCACAGGAGCATCATATCATCCAGAGAACTGTGGAAATGTGGAATGATTTGGGTTATAATGGACAACTAACCTGGTTCATCCTGAAGTTCAAGTCTAGGGCCAGAACAGACTAAGTTACACAGGAAATTGCCCAGATGAATATTGAACCTCTCTAAGAACAGAGATTTAGAGATTTCACAGCCTTTCCTATTTGACTGCACTCATAGGGAAACCTTTTTTTTCTAATAACTTATGGGAATTTCCTGTGTTACAGCTTGTGACTCTTGACTTCCATCCCAAGACTGTGCACTTCTCAGAAGACTCTTACTCCATCTTTTCTACACGTTCCAATGGATGACACCATGTTAACCTTCACTTCTTAAGATTCCCTTATCCTCCTCCTTTAAGAACAAATCCAGTTTTCTCAATCTCGTTTGTGCTGTGTGCTACAGCCCTATCTTGGTTGTCCTGCATTAGACTCACTCTGATGTTCCCATGTGTTCCTTGTACTGGGGATCACAAAATGGACTCAGCACTCCTGGATTCTAGAGTTGAGTAAAAATACTGGTGTTGGTTTAATTCAACATATGCAGACAGTGACAGTGGCTACAGTATCATGCTATCAAGACTGCAGAAAATAAATTTAATAGACACCAATATTCACTGTCCTTTGTTAAATTTCATACTGTACACTAAAGCCAGTTATCTGACTGTGCTAATAATTCTGTAGGCAAAGATGATCACCACTGGATATTTTTCTCACCTATGATATCCCAAATGGTCCTAAAGAATCTTAAAGATGCAGATGATGTGTATTTACACTTAGAGTAACTTCATTTAGCTCATCACTTCTCAAGTCAGACCATATTTACATGAGTGGAAATACTACGGGAATCAAATCAGATTAGAGCAAATAATGTTTTCATATCAGAACACCTAATGGATGAAAGAGAGGAAACTTAAAAATATCCATCTTTAGAGCTGGAAAAGATTGATTTATGACTGTAAAAACAGAAATTGTGGCATTAAATAGCCAAATGAGATTTTACTCATGCAATAGCAGCTAAAACCCCAGTATAATAAAACAATTCCTGAAAAGGATTTGTGCAGGACAGGCAAGTTCAGCTGGAGAAGGGCCAATAGTAGAAACTGCGTTTCAACTGAGTCAAGTACAAGTGACTTTGGAAATTGCTAGGAAGTATTTCTGTATGCAGTTACTTGCTTCCATTGATTTTCAAATATTGCATTGTGAGACATTATCTCAACAGGAAGGAAGGAAAGAAGGAAGGAAGGAACTGTAGGACCATTCAAAAAGGACTAAGGCCTAGGAAACTATGGTCAGTGACTGCTAGCAGTATAAAGTTTGTTTGGTGGCAAGAGTCCTTTGTGGTCATTTACAAAAAAAAAAAGATTTTTTAGGAGCCTTCCACATCTCCTCATAACAGAACCATAGCAACCCCCACGCAAAGTATGTGAATGAACGTGCTGCTGAATGCCTTTTTTGTGGGGATGGCTGGCAGTTTTGGAGCTGTGGCCCTGGCAACAATGATGCCTGAGTGTTTTCCTATAAGTACTGGAGTTGTCTCAGACCCTTGGAATGAAGGAGCAGAAAAGACCCTTCTGATAATTTACCCTCACTGCCAGCATATTCCAGGCCATAGAACTTGTGTTCTATGGATTCAAGCCTTGTCTGCTTTAGACCATTAAAATGTGCTTAAACAAAGATGCTAATTTTCAACATTTATGGTACTACTTGTACTGAAAACATGCAAATAGTAAGAAATAGCCATCTTGACAATTCCATATCAGTTAGAAAAATCTGTGACCAGGTTATTAAGACATTCCACAGCCTTTTCTTAAAGAACAACCAAATAGCAAATAAAATAAATAAACAAAACTAAAATAGAGCTAGGCAAAGTCTGTAGGAAATAATGGAACACACCATTTGTTAGAAATTCATCCATACTTAGGGAATACTAAAAGAAGAACAGCTGTAAAATATTAATGCTTGCCTTTGACATAGATTAAAGAACTGAACACAATATTTTGGCTGAGAATCCTTAAACAAGAAAAAAGCCAGAGCTCATTAGTATCTAAAAAGAATTATAAAATTAAAAAATTTTCCTTTTTTGTTTTCTCCATTTATCTGGAGCAGTAATGAAATTGCTCAATGGAATTGACTGAAATAGGTGAAAAATCTTTAAATAATTTGTAAAACAACTAGATATGATTTTGTAAGGTATACCTGTGTGACTCTACACCTGCAGCTAAAGGTGACTGATTAATGATCAACATGGTAATTTCTCACTCTCTGGCTAGTTTGTTGGGGGTTTTATAAGACATAAGGGACTAGTTTTATAAATAATGGCAAACTCAATAACCAAGTATTATTTTAAAAAAACCACAAACAAACAAATAAATGCCTTGGGTGTCTCAAATCTTCATGCAAAAGATTTGGAAGGAATTGCTCCAGAAGACAAAGGACTGCAGTGCGAGCCTGAAAGGAGAAGTTGATTTTCAACCTCAGCTTCTTCTTAAAGTTGAACTAGAGAACGTTTTGCACTAGCATGATGTGACTTTCAGAGGTCAAATGTTTACAATGACCACCATCTTAATTTATCTGGTCCTTGAAATAATCTTTTGCAAGGTTCAGATGTCAATTCTTGCATTTTTTCAAAGTCAACTCTCTGTAGGGAATAGAAGTTGTGACATGGATTCTATATGCTTTTTGATGATTTATCTTTTAGGAAGTATGAAGATAGTCTTTTCTAGATCCTCTTTGATTTTGGGGACACCTCTGGGCAATTTTCTCCTTCATCAAATGACTATGGTTATGATTCTCTTCCAATTTTTGACAATACAAGGATGAGTTTTTTCACTTGGATTAGGACAAACACAAATTCTGTAAATCAGTTTATTTTCCCCACCACCTTGTTCTGATGCCACAGTCTCCTCTATGCCTCATTTGCGGTGACATGCTGTTTTTCTTATTTTTTCCTCTATACTATTGGATCCTAAGGTACTATACATTTAATTAACAATAAAAAAAATTAAAAATCTATAAAACTTAAAATATTACTGAGATGCCGCACTTAAAATTTGAGTGTTTGGTAAATACAGAGAGCTCTTCTGCCTTTACTGCCAATGGCTTTCATGTTCATCAGCTGCAGAGAGCCATTTATTGCCTTGTAAACTTGCAGGCAATTACCTTTCTGCTCTTATACTGTCACATAAAATGGTTCTTCTTTATTCTTTCTCTCTGTGTCTCTTTTCAGTGTCATTATCACTTGACAGAAATGTCTCTCACTCTTGGTATGCCTATATTTCCAGTGTTCCTATTCCTATAGAGAATAACTTCTTTAAGAAAGAAATTAGAATTACAAGCAGAAAACAAATCAGAATTACTGGACAAAGAGAAGCATTAGCTATTTCAGAGTTTTATTAGTGGGACAATAAAAATAATGTTTATTTTACAGTTGTTAAGTTAGCCTAATAAAATTAATCACAGTGACATCCATTCCCTGCATATAATCAGTCAAGTTCTCATGTAGCAATGTAGGTTGTTTTGAATAAAACTAAAGAGTATCCACACAGGAAAATAGAGTAAATATGTAGATTATGTGCTGAGATCAAGTAGGACAAATCTGCAGGCATCTAGTGATTTAGCTTCACAAAAAATGCTGGTATTACTCTTTCTGAGCCTGCCTTGACAGGTCTGTTTGGGTTGCAATGACATGAAAAAGGGGACAATTCAGTTCACTAAAGAGTACTATAATGTATAGTCAGAGGGCATTTTTTTCAAATTTCTCCTTTGGAGTGCACTTAAGGGTTTATAAAAGAACAAAGTAGTGACAAATGTGTTCTCTTGTCACTTGCTGGGAAAATTAGGCTCTGTTCAGTGTTGTGAACAGAACAGAAAGAACACAGTGTGAGCAAGAACACCAAGACCTGAAAATCTCACTTTGATCTCACTTAAGAACTAACCAGGAGCACTGTGACATTCTGTAAGGAGGCTAGATATTTCAAAAGTTGCAGTTGTATATGATGGTGGCTTTTACAAACAATGGGCAAATAGTCTCATTTGAAGTTCACAGCACTTTTTTCCTCTGATACTATGCAGTGTGGATCCTCTTTTCTTTGCCAAAATGCTACTGGGGCCTCATAAACCAGGTCTACTGACAAGATCCTTTTATTTCTCCTTTTTTTTCAAATGATATAATTACATGAATTAAGCTCTGTATATATCTCTAGCTATCTACAGGTTGTGGGTCATGCCCTCTTTAACCCCAAATTTTATTTCTATTATCTAATCCCTTCATGCTGTCCTGTTCAATGCTGGACATTCTACAGTCTTCAGGAAAGAGAATGAAAAAGATAAAGAAAAAACACTGGAAGCTCTCATGTATGAGAGCTGGTAGGCAATATATATTTTGACAATATCAGGAACGGGGCATGGTAAATAAAATAGGTATATAAGAAGGTCTGTCTGCAAAGAGAAAAAAAGGCAGTAGACTTTAAATTATACCAGCTGAATGATACAATACAGTATATTTCTAAATGCTTGAGCCCAGAAAAGGAAAGAAAATGTGAACTGGAGTTATTTTTAAGAACCCTTAATTTGTGGTCTTTCTTAAAGTCTTGGGAGATATTTTTAAGTGGTTTTTTTTCTTCAATTATTTTTTTCTCCATATCTATTTTAAATGTCCCTTTTGATCTTTCAATTGTTTTTTATATGAAATTTGTGTTGCAGATTATTTGCATACTCAGTTTCTGTATAAATGTTTTGTAAGTTAAGTTTTTTAAGAATTTGCTCTTAAACCAAAGATGAAAGTGAGCTATACTGACAAAGAAATTACATCAAACAAAGCAAGCTGGCCTAATCTTAGGAAAAAAATCTGTCATTATGGGCAGATTTAATTTGAATTATTGAAATAGAATTGTTAGATATTAAAAAGACTCAAAGTGAAAGAGTCATACTCATTATAATTTAACTGGAGTCTCCAGATATTACTATATTTTCACATGACATGAAGGTCTAGTTCCAATCTTTTATTGCTCACTTGGATTTACCCACCCTGCAAGAAATTACTTTTCAGATTAGCTTGAACTTTATTATGCATTTTATCATATTTTTTCCAAATGTGTAACATAAAGTGAATCCCTAGGATTTTTTAGTGGAAGGGTTTTAGATAGCCTTCATCAAAAATTCCTGTATAACTAAAGTCCATTAAACATTTTGCTTTATGTAGGATTTGAAATACTTTATAGAACATCACTACAGAGTGTAGAATTCCATTAATAATTAGATAAATCTTTACCAAAAGTATTGTCTGCTATGTTCCTTGAGTCCTAGCCCTTACAATCTGTCAATGCAGAATGGAAGTCTGCAAGACAGTTCCGACCGCAGGAGAATTCACACTGCTTGTGTAGACAACTTGATATGAACCAAGTAGTTGGGTAGTCCATGCCATCGTCCAAAATTCTCTCTGAATAGAGTGTGACAAAATTATCATGCCATCCAGGGACAATCAAGATGAGTTCATCTGGAGTAATGCCACACTAAGCAGATATTCTAAGAATACTGCCAGTAGGCTATTCATATTTTGAAAAGACATCAGGTTTAGTATTTTAAAGAAATAATTACCATGGCTTCCAGGCACCTGATGCTGAACTTTGGGCTGCCATACACAATCAAACTGATGGTGACTCCATCACTTCCTCACTGTGCCTCTTAGCAGTGAACTCCACAACAATGTTCCACACACTTTAAATGTAATTCTGACAGAACCTCTGCAAATTACCTCTTTAGGTGTTTTCTGTAGTACACACAAAAAATGTAATATTAAGTGACTTTAATTTTGATCTATTTATATTTTTAAAATATCTGTATTACGAATAGCACACATTGCTCAAAGAAGAGTTAAAATAATTGAAAAGCAAATTGTAGAGTTTATATCAAGGTTCTGCAGACGGTAATTATTAAAAAAATGTTCAAAACAATCACATCTCCTCACTCACAAACATATTCTGGTACTTTGGCTAACCAAGAAGCCCTAATAGATTAATTTTTTTAATGATATCTTAAATTTTAATTATTTGTGGTTTTGAGTCTGTAAAATTGGGTTATTAAATTGCATTGTTCATAACAGGATTCTTAAAAAATATTTTGTTCTCTGCAAAAGTCCTGAATGTGCCTGCCAAACTAATGAACAGAGTTTCCTAAAGGAACATATTATTTCTGCAGCCTGTGTTCTGTGTTTGGAGCCAAAAGATTTTCAGAAGTTGAAGGTTTGCTTTTGTCTAATAAAGCATTAAATAATTTTGCTTCAGTTTATACCAGAAAAGCATTTCTCCTCTCCATCCCCTGCCATGATACTACAGCTTCTATTACTTGTGGGGCTTATGGTAACAGCATTTGGGAGAAGACACTTCCGGAAGTTTTTTGAAGAGGATATTTGTGTGAGCAGACTACTAAAATGTATGACCAAAAATTATGAGGCACAAAGCAGTAATTCTTCCTCAACAAGGGGGTTGGATTACGTGATCCCTGTGAAATGTAGATTATTTATTACTCAAAATTCAGTGGTCTGTGATGAAATTACCGTTATCTGAATCCATGACATTTAATGAAGTAACAAAAATATTCAAAACTCTTGCATTACAAATTGTCAAGATATTTCTTGGCACACTAATATTGGAAATTATTGACTAACAGTAAACTATTTTTCAATCATGAATAGTTGTTTAAAAAGCTGTTAACTCATGCACAAGTAATCTATAAATCTCTTACTCCCAGAATTTTCAGCACTGCTTTCCTGTGCCCATTATATAAATGGGCGTGACTAGTCGTGACTAGTTTTTGGCTGCTTTGCTTATATTTGTAGTTTGTAAAACATTAATTTTAAGTCAGTTGACATTTCTTATTTCAGTTTGTCTATAAGTGACTTGTCTTTCCCCAACAGATCCAAAAAACTTCATGGTTGTTCTTAGCAACTGACTAAAATGCAGGAGAATTTGTGAAAGAGTGCCAAGGAATGTTAGACACTAATTGTCAGTCTTGAGAAATGGTTCAGCAGAAAGATTAGATGATATACAAAAGATGGGAAAAGTGTGAATTGTCCACTTAATCCTAATCTTAGAACACTGAAAATGTTCAGATGCATTAGAATGAGCAAACAGATTGAAGATGCAAGAATGTAAAGATTTTTGGGAGCAGTACTTTCAATTAAAAAAAAAATCAGAAATTCCTGAGATATCATGATTAAATATTATCAATTTTCTGAGATATGGAATGTCAGACTTGCATTCTCAAAGTATCTGAAGAATTCTAAAATGCAAAGTCCAGGGTCTTTAAATTATGGAAATATGTTTTGACAACTATTTCAGAACTTATTTTTAGTTTCTGTTTTGGTTTTGGTGTTTGGTTTTTCTTAGGTTGGAGTTTTTTTCCATTGATCACAGTCATTTGATGATGCTACAATAGTAGGCTTCTAATGGAAAAGAAATGTATTTTCCAAACTGGGAAAGATTAAGACAGTGCAAAAAAATGAAGAAAATGTAACCCTCTTTTCACCATATTTTTTTATTGTCCCAATAAAAATTCTTTTCTATCTGTTCCTCAGCATGGACATTTTGCCTTGATGTGTGACAATCTTCATTGCAATGTAGCAAATGTGCATGAGTCTCTCACATAGTTTTGCAATTTATTGTGGGTAATTTGCTTTATCATCTAGGTGAGTGCCTGACACCATATTAGTGCTTCAAATTATGAGATGACTGACTATGGTTTTACATTTTAATTAAAATTTTTTTTAAATTTCATAATTATTGTTTATTAAATTATGAAGTGTAACTCTTAAACTCTAGGACAAAGGTCTATTGATTCAATTGAGCCGTGTGATTCAAGAGCCTAAGGGGCAGATTCTGGTATATTTTCTTACCATTTCAGCCTGTAAGCTAGTTATTTTAATTAGCACTTCTAACAAATATGATCAATCTTCTTATTGGTACAATAAGGAGTCAAATTTTCACATTCAACCTTCAATTATAAAAATTTTGAAAAAATCTTTCCTTTCATAAAGTACACAAACAAACAAGCAAAACCCCATGAAAAACAGATTAAAGAAACCAAAACCTGAGTTTAGGTTTTGTAAATCATTAGACCATAAATATGGTTCCTGAGTCTCATTTCCATAGACATGAAATAGCACCCCAATTGTTCAAAAATAGGTATTCTAACTTACACATTTGAAGTGTTGAACCATACTTTGATGTTTTAATACTGATATTCATGATGCAAAATGAAACAATAAAAATCCTACTTTTGTGCACCAGAGAGGGAAGGCATAACCAGACAAGATTAGGTGTTATGAGCTCCATGTTTGTCACAGGAGAAGTAGAATAAGAATGACAAAAAGAAATGCAAAATTGTAATATTGAGCTAAAGAATATTTTTAAAAGCAAATGCATTTAATTCTTACATTGCTCAGGCAGTTTCTGAAAACACTGAGAATAAAAAAAATTTGCTGTTACATAAATATTCAAGCTCACCTAAGTAGAAAAAGTTCATCCACAAGTACTGAAAATACTGTCCTATGTTCCTCATTCAGCCATTATTTTCTCATATGTATGACATGGGGGAAATTTCTCCTCCATATGAACAAGCAGTCTGGACTCAAATGAAATATTTAATCTATGAATTTCACAAGAATAAAATAGATTGAACAAAAAATGTTTTTAGTGTTCAGGGTCAAACACCTAATTAGCCATCTCAAATGACAGAAATTGAATATAGGCACAAGCATCTACATTCTTGGATTTTTCACTGGCAGGTTGAATAAACCTTTGAGCAACCTGGACCAGTGAAAAGTGTGTGTCCATGTGTTGGGGCACAAGACGTGGGCACATGTCTTCTGGGGTTGGAACAAGTTAACCTTTAAGGTCCCTTTCAATGCAGGCCACTCTGTGATGATCCTGTGGATGACTGGCTTTGACTGTCCCACTATTCAAAGCCTTGATAAGTGTCTAGTATTATCTTTGAAGGCATCTGTGAATTTCAGTAATAAATAGAAATCATAGATTCTCTACCTTGAGATACTGTTTCACATTTATCAGTCCTGACAGCAATTGCCTTTCCAGGATATGCTTTGAAGACTAGGAAATTTTCCTTTTACTGTAAAAAATGGAAAGCAGAGAAAGCTGGATTTAATGGGCCTGTGAATGTTGAAAATTGAAGAATGCCCAGTACTGAGTTAATAAATTCAGACATACATAAATTAAAAAACAACTGAGACTAAACAACACATACCTAGGATAAGTCTGGTATGCAGCATACATCATAACCTAGAAGAGAGAAATAGGTGGGCAAAAGAATTATTATTAGATTCTTAATACTAAAATCCCCATGATTGCTTGGTATGTCCTCCAACTTGTGGAGCTTCTACACAAATGTGACTGTTTTATGGACTAACAGATGGAAAATCTCCAAAAGATAGACATCAGAAGATGAGGAAACATGAATTTATTCTACTTCTGAAAATCCAATCTTCTTCTGGTGAAATCATCACAGACTTCTCTGGGAACCATGCTTATGGGACACTGGGCAGTGGTCACGTAATGTGGGCACAAAACAAAGCCTGAATGTTATCAGGCCAGGTATTTAGACATTGGCAATCAAAACCAGCTGTCTAGAAACAATAGGATAGCAACACTCCTCCAATTCTATTCCATATCCCACACAACACACCTTGGTTGCGTGTTTTCTCTTATTCCTTTGGCAGAAGAACAAATTATAGCTTTGGAGTGATTCTTCTGGTTTTCTGTTGATCAGCTGTCATATGGAGCTTAGAGGTGAGCCTATCAACCTGTAAGTGCATGGTATTATTATTTTCCTTCTGTCTGGAAGCAGGAAAAAAAATTCTGTAGATAGTGTTTTTGGTAGTGAATATCTGTGGGGCTGAGTGGGGGATTAAAAATTTGTGTGTGATTATGTTGACAGAGTATTACATTTTCAACTCTCTATTCATATTATGCAATGGTTGCTCTTCATAAGAGAGACACAGAGAAAAAGAAGATGTAAATCTAGTAGGAAAAGGGGCATTTTGTCTTTCGGAAAACACAATAGCTTTACAAGAATTCTCAAGAAAGCTGCAACATGCATGAGTCACTTTAAATATAAGTGGTAATTAAAGTAAGTAACAAAAAATTATTACTAAATTCATCTTTAAAAGAGAGGAAAAGCAAATTATTTAATCCCTTCTGTTGCCCTGTGATGTCTCAGTGCCCAGCTGCATGAAGTGTGAGGGGTAGGCAAACATTAGCATAGGAGAAAAAGAAGGTCATCCTACACAAGTTTGGAGAAAGGGCAGGTCACCCAGGGCAGCCACCCTGGATGCTGCAGATAGTCTTCTTCAACAATGGGAAAAAGAATGAAGTAGCCAAAGGAACTCTCTAGGGCCAAGTGTGCATTGTACAGGCTAATTACCCAGCAGTGGCAGAACAGATAACGGCTGGAACACCCAAAGAGAATCCTCTTTGTTAAATATAGCCTCAGTACTGATGTTTTGTCATATCTGTTCATGACCCCTATCTCAAATCATAGTTTAGGTAAACACCATTCTACTCTTAAACTTTGCTTTGAGATAAGATTACTCCCGGGCAGTCTGACAAATGAAGAGGCATTGTATCCTGGTGGGTGTGCCCGTCGTTTAAAGCAGGGCGCAGTACCGAACTCCTCACTCTGTGCTGACCATCTTGCTGTATTTAGCCAGAATATCTGAAGAACTGGAAGACTTTTGTTGCCTTACATTTGTAAGGTCTCACAGTAATTTAGACTTTCTGAAGAAAAAGGTGTCTATGATCAATTTCTGACACTTTCTGGGATCTTCTAATAGAGATTTTTGGAACATCACCAGATACTAGAGAAAAATATATGAACAGAAAGGAGGTTCAATCAGATCCCAACATGAGTTAATGGAAATCACTAATAAGTCTAACAGTACCTGCTGTCATTTTTAAAAGCTCTATCCAGTGTGAAATCACCTATAATGAAGTATTTACTTAGTTCTTTTCAAATACATAATGTCTTTCTTGCCATATAAAATGGTTTTGCTTTGCATATTTGTTTTTGCGGGTAGAAGAGTCGTGTATTAAAACTATGTGATGTCAAAATCTTTGTAAGGAAAGAGGAAAAGAGTGAACCAATAGACAGCACAAAAGGATAAATTATTTAAGGGATAGAGCAAAGTTCAGCAGAGATTTTTATAGAGTTTAGTGCTAATATCAGGAAAAATGTTTCTAGCTGGGGTGAGTGAGTAGATAATGCAGATATGAACTGCATGTAACCTGTACTGAAAGTCTGAACTTTTCAGAAGGGTAACAAAAAAAATACATAAGAAAAAAGGCAACCAAGATCCATTTGGCCTGAATCTTTGAGACTGAGAGTCAAGCATAAACATAAGAAACTAAACTTCTTAGTAAGCATTCCTGTGCATTAATGATACATTCATTCAAATTATATAAGCTTTAAACATATATAAGAATTTAAAATTAAGTTTTTATGTCTAGTTACTACTAGAGACACATTTGTAAATCACTCAAGTAATTATTAAAAAAAGAAACCTGAGAGAATTTGTTTTATTATCTTACCTAGCCCTATCTCTTAAATTCTATGGTAGTCTTGTTTCACAAGATGTTTTCTTGTCCAGTACTATTAAAGAGAAAGTGCTGTACAAAGACAGAGTTCTGTTTGCAAAGAACAGAATCCTCTTGTGTTAATTTAGATAAGGCAGTCTGTGAGTGAGCACGTAGACATATTACAACAAATGCAAGATCCTAAGATTATATAGCACATTAAAAAGTTTCCATTGTTTATTCAAAACTGATGTAGTTTACAGGGTGCAAGTGCTAGGTTGTCGCTTGATATGCTGTTAAAAATAGAATTAAGTAAACATAAACCTAGCTAAGAAACGTTCAATCTGGTTACAAAATACTGGAAGAGAATGATGGAGTGAAAGATTCAGGTTCTGAGAAAAAGAAGTTTTTGTTTTTTTTTTTCTTTCCAGTTCTACTGTGACTGACACATTGAATGGGATGGAGATTTTGCAGGATTTTCCTATACTGAAGGGGACGGTCTGTTTGTTGGGGGTCTTTGAGTATATGCATTTGTGAAAATGAGGCATAGGTTCAAAGCAAAGGTAACCTTCATGTTATTTTTTGGATAGAGCAAAGAAACAGAAAGAGGAATCACTTTGAGGGCAGGTCATGTAAACAAAAAGATAAATAATTATGTGGTTTTTACTGTGCAGTCACTTGCCCTGTAATTGGACAAATAGGTCTGGGGTAAACTATTTGGGAAGTAAAATTTACATGCTTTGCAGTTACACAGTAATAGATGCTTCATGATTTGCTGCAGCAAACCCCCTAAGGACAGTCTTGCTTATAAAATTGACTCAATTTCTATCTCAAGTAGCCAGAAACTGAAAAACAGGAAAACAGATTGAAATTTTCTCACAGTCCATGCTTATGAAATGCCAGAACATGCATAAAAAGTGTTGAAGACATACTGGCTATTTGGGGTTACAAAGGAGAAATTCTGATTTGTTGGCAGTGACAAGGTTATATACTTTGATTTGAACTATTCCAAACCTCTTAATAATGTTAGAAGCCCACTATTATGTAAAGCGGTGTTTGGGACTCCTTGGGCACCTGGCTTTTGGGCAAGAACCAGGATGAGGGAAGGCAATCTGCAGTTCCCAGTCTGTGCAGCCTCAAGGCACCCTTTCTGGAGTTCAGGCCTTAGATTTGGTGAAAGCTAATCAAATCTGAGATGTTTCAGACAAAACATTTGGAGCTTATATATCAGGGCTTTTCAACGAAGCTACATTTAATAATAATGTATCAGATAAACTGTATTGCCAAGAGCAGTTATTTCTCTTTGTTCCTTTGCTTCCCTTTTGCTTTTATTCTCCTTGAACTTCCTTTATTTTATTGCTGCTCTTCTAGCCTTCCCTTCTTCCTGTGCTTTTAAAATCTGCTTAAAGCATTCCTTTATCTCCCCAATCTCAAAACAGATCTTCTGTGTCATTTTGCCCTCAAACCCTCTATCTCCTCAGTGAGACTAAGCAGTCTCGAAGTTGTCAAGCAATCTCTTGTTTTTCTTACACAGAGGGAAAACATTGGTCAATGCCACGAAATGGTTCCATATTACTGTTGATTCTACTGAAATAACAGCATTTTCCACCCTAAAAATGTCTACATTATTCATTTTGTAATCAAGTTTTTTGACTGATGCACCATTTCAAATGAATTTGCCTCAAGATAAAATAACTTCAAGTCCAAATATGCAGTAAGTATTTAAGGAGAATGTCTAGTTTTGAGAGGACTTCCCTGATAGTAAGAAGCTCCATGGTAGAAGGCCAGCTGGGCAGGAGCAGGAGCAGTAATAAATTCAGGTGTTTAGAAACAAAGACTTATCAGAATGATGATTTTTTTCCCCTCAGCATCAAAGATGTCATCACATAATGTGTAATTGATAAGCGATAATAAATGACCTCAAAGATTCGTTGTTTCAGAAAGACTTTTGTCACTGAAGTACATCAGAGATCTGGAACATTTACTCAATAAACCTTTGTATTTTATTGCTCTCTAGGAATGGAGAAAATTCAAACTGAAATTTGCATCAGAAAACTAGTGCCTTTCTGTGAAAAAAGTTTCCCAAAAACCTTTTTAGATTTTTGGCATGCTTTTTGACTTGAAAAATTCTCCATTTAGTCACTGTAAAATGTTGACTAACTTTCGGCATCTCCTCTTTCAATTTTAGGGCATTAATTCTGTTACAGCTGTGGTTAACTAACTGCAGTGAGCCACCCTGGTGGTGTGTGATATACAATTACTCCCAGGTACCACATTTTTTACTGACACTTGAAGGATCTGGGGTATGCAGTCAGCTGTAGTTGAAGTATATTGAAAGTGAGTGAGATAAAAAGAGAGATTTTGCTAATGGACAATATGCCTTGCCATTGTATGCACAATAACAGAAGCAATGTATGGCTGGTGTCCTCACAGACCTGAATTAGAAGAGTAGGCAGACTCATTAGCAGTACATTGTGATGCCTTTCTTATGTAGAGTTCTTCATGATAATGTGTATAATAGCTTTCCAATAGCTCGAGATACCTGATTGAATATGGTAGGTTGTTCAGGTGAAAACTGGTCACAGTTTCATTTCATGTTTTATTAAATGTGTCCACATAACTGCAGTGAAAATGTTTTGGAAATTCTAAATGTTGTCATCCAGGTCTATAAAAATATCTAGACAGAAGTTTCCATGCTCAGAGAAGAATTCAGGAATTTCCAGCAGTTTTATGAAGATATCAGAAAATTCTAGTTGAGAATATTAACACATGCACCTCTGAAGTAATAGCAAAAATTAGTTGTATGCTGCAGCTTTTAGAAATGCATTGGCCTAGCCACTCATGTGCTGTCAGAAAAAGTAATCGAAGTTACACCAAATTGCATTGAAAGCCTGTATTTTTATTGGTTTCCCATAATTTATTTTCTGTTTTATTGATTGTTGATATAAATGTGATTTTTTTGAGAGTTGTTTTGACATCTCTCAATACATTGTTTAACATAATGTGCTGGCACAGCTTGGCTGGGCAGCCTCCCAACAATACGTCACTCTCAGAAGATGACAGAGAAAATGTTAATAGTATTGGAAGACGGGGTTTTAAAAATACACTTATTGAAAGTAATGCCATTGGAAAATAGTGAGCAGTTGTCAAACAGAGAGATTAAAAATCCTGTACAACAAGAAAAAACAATTCTGAATCTCACAAAATAATGAAGGAAAGAAGTAGCACCTAAAGACAGAGGCCAGGGGTGTTGGAAGGAGAGAGGTCTGTACAGAGGCTGTTACTGCAGCCACACTCTTAGAGAAATAAGCTGTAGCATGTACAAGGGGAATGATGAAAATGTTACATATTGTGTTAGCTTGCAGAATCTTCTCTATTGCCCCATTTAGTTGTATATCTGCATTAAATACAGGAGTATCTTGACAGATACTGCAGGTTAGAATTTCCTAAAAATACATCTGAAGCCCTTAAGGGGATGTCTGACAGATTTTGGCATGGATAAAAACAACTGAGATTTTAAGTCCTGATGCATTTTGTGTTGTGAAAGCATGCTTATCATTGGCTGGTAGTGCAGACAGCTACTTAAACCTGTCATGAACTGCCTTGATGAAGTTACTGAAGTAGTAAAAACCCAGATCTGGCCTTTACTAAGCTCCTGCCTTGCAATCAGTCCAGCAACTACTGTTATACTGTGATTGCCAATGAATATAGTGTTTTTGAGGTCCTAAATAGAAAGGCACATTTCTTTCCACATATCTGGACTTTATTAAGCTAAAATAATACTTTCACAAGAGCCAACATATGATAAAATCAAACTATTTTACTCTCAGTATCAGTTTTATGCATAATGTACACTGTTTGACTGAGGGGAAGATACAAAATTAAGCTCAAGTATGTTGTTAATAATTCAGTTCCAAAAATGCAATTCAGTTTCATACATACAACATACATAAAAAGCTAGAAATACCTAAAATTAATGAAAACATCCTTTCTTAATCTGAAAATCCAATGTGTCTATGAAAACTATCCTAATCTGAGCATCTGTTTTCCACTCCTTTGCATTTTCAAGGCAAAGCAATCTTCTGATATGTTTACTCCTTTAATTTGTTTGATTGGTTGCTTTTTCTTTTTTTTTTACAAAAACATCTGTAAATATTTCTCAAGATAAATGAATATTAGAAGTTTATTTTGTATTGTGTAGTAGTTGTGACTGATATAGGATTTGTAATCGCAAAAAATTAGAGCATTCCTGACAAAGTCAACATGAAGAATTTCTCATTCTCTTTTTGAATATAACATTCTTCAACAAAAAAAAGCTTATGATAGGAGTTCTTCTACTTATTAAATCAAGATGTAAATATATTGGATTATTTATTGTGCAGGAATTGGGAATTTTTAGGGCGTTTGTTTCATTGGCTTTTTATTGATAACAAAATTGTGTCCAGATTAAATATATTTTAACAAATAAAGTTGACTATATTGACTACTCTGTTTGTACCTTTGCAAAAAATACATGGTTACATCTTTTTAAGATGCTTAATGATAATACAAATCTAAATAGATGTATTAGGAGCAATTAACTAATTCTATTTTCATATAAAATACTATATATCAAAACATACACTGTTACATTATTGTAGGTATAAATGTGGGTAAATACTTTGTGGTATCTTAAGTTTTTACTTTTTATTAAGATATGTTTTCATAAAATTTAATTTTTTATGCTAATGTTCATTTATACAATAATTATACCTCAGTTAGCAATGGAAGTGTTCATCCACACCAGTGCTATTGTCACAAGGGAAAGATATTGCTACCTCCATGAAATCAAACAACATACTTAATCCTATCAAATGAAAACATAAGGCAGTTTAAATCATTGGTCTGTTTAGAGATTGGGATATCAATTTCTATTCCATCATATTTATTGCAATAGCAGCAAGAAATATTTATGCCGGCAACATACAGTGATCAAAATCTGAGAGGAGATGACCACCCTTAATTCCAACTGAAGTGTTATACTCCTGCACCCTAACATTGCATGCCTCTGCTCTCCTTTCTTGCTTTATTATTCATGTTCACTGCTTTCTTTTATCTCTCAATCAAAGAATGACATTCAAAAGCATGACTATGCTATAACAGATTGAAAGCCTATCTAGCCTGTACCTTGGCTCCAACAGTACCCAGTAGTAAGCACTGTATTTATTTCTGCTTCCAAGAATTTGTGGCTCCCCCATATTTGGAGCCAGAGGTGGTTTGTGTTTAGTACTCCCCGTGGATTTTCTCTCTGATTAAGCTATCTAATCACCTTCTGGATCCATGGAAACTTTTCCCATCTATTATTTCTCCAAACAAGGAATTCCACAACTGAATTCTTTCTCAGAAAAAAATTTTAAAAACAAACAAACAAAAAAAAACCCAACCTTTTTTTGGCCCTGACATCATTTTTTCATTTGATGTCTCTTGTATGAAATACAAGACAAGTAATATGCTTTGTGACCTCTAGAACATTCCTTATCACACGACGACAAAACAAACTTCAATGAAACAGATGTGAACACAAGACAGAATGAACTTTCTACTGCCCTCTGATGGGAAAATTACAAAAAAGTCTTCCATCACTTGGGTTATTGACAAAACATGATTTACCCAAAAGCTAGTATTTAACACTCACTACAGCTAAATGTTTACTAAATTAACTTGTTCTGCTCTTTTTTTTTTTTTGCCTAAAAATTTTCATATTTTGCCCTTCATTTTTGATAGAGCAATACCTGCTATCCAGACAGCTTTGGAAAGAAAAAAAATCACAGAATATCTATGAAAATATGCAAGAATGTCCCAAGTTGTCCTAATTTAGGAACAAGTAAATATCATTTGAAAATACCCTATTATGAGGAACAAGTAAATATAATTTGAAAATATGCAGATGAACTGAATTATTTGTCATTCATTCTTCCTAAGTGATCATTATTTCTTATTCCAAATATTTTAGTGAGTCAGAAAACAACAGGACAAAAAACAGCTGAGGTTCTCAGCTAAGTAATAGGACTAACAAAGCCCAAAAAGCAAAAATAAAAAAATTAATAAATAAAAACTTTCACCATGAAACAAAGCAGAGGGCATGAATGAATGTTCAAAGATCTGACTTATTAATCAGATCAATCAAATTATTTTGTGAACAGAGAAAACCACATAATAAATTACTATCTGGTTAAAGAGTTTTTTTGTTTGTTTTTATGTTGTGTTTTGTTTGTTTGCTATAGCTTTTGTTTGTTTCTTTTTCAAAATTAACTGTTGAGTTTTTCTCTTTTGCTTATTATTTTCTTCTGATTTGTGTTTGCTTAAAAATGTTTTTGACGCTTATAATTTCTTTTAAGACATCTAAATGACGTTTTTTTCTTCAAGGGGCTGTGTATGTTATTGTACTTCTGAACCACCAAAGTATTTTTCCTTTCTGGAAAATAGATAGGAGGTTTGGTGGGCTTTTTTACCTAAATATAAAGCCCTATTTTTTAGCAAATACAGAAGAACTTAACTTACAAGTTGAACATGGGAAATAACCTGTCATAACTTCATCACCACTAGACCCCAGGGAATCAATGTCTTAAAGTCAATAACAGTGTTCTAATTAAAAGCGTAAAGCACCATCATGAGAGTGTGTGGGGGAACCTTTACAAAGAAGCCCCAAGTTCACTGGTGTGACCCTGATATGGCTAACTGCACTGTGACTTGCCTTTATGTGCTTATGTAAATAGCCCTGGCTGCTGCAGGGAGAGAGCCCTTTCCCCAAGGGCTTTCTCTTTGTGAAGCACCAGCTGCCCCCAGTTTGGCATTGCTGGTCCTTATCGCCCGTGGCAAAGAGGGGGAAAATTAATGAGGAAAAACTGCCCGATTTTATCTGTTTTGTTTTAATAGAACCTTGTTCCTTGTGCCCCTGTTTCTCTGAACTGAAGCTTTAGGGGCCTGCAGCACACTTTATTTATCTATTATTAGTACACATAAAGATAAGGTTCTAGCTCTGAGTATTTCTGCAGTGTGTAGTGCTCTGTTCACAGGCACTCTGCAAATGTGTTCAAACATTGCTATTTACACTTTTACCTCTTCTGAAATCCTGGCACTTAATCCAATTGCTTTCTGTTTTCTGCTACTTAAAATGCAAAGGAAAAACTGATAAAGAGAAAACATTTATATTCAGGAACTTCCTCCACTTCAGAAGCATGCACGCAAATGTTAATATGGCATGAAATGTACACTTGTGAAATGTTAAGTTTACTGTTAATAAGCTCGTGAAGAAAATGTAATTACATCTGATGATGCCCTGGTTATTGTGAAATTAAAAAAAAAACGACCCTCAACTTGATCCTACGCAAAAAATACAGCTCTTTTTTACCAGCCAGTTGTAGGGGGAGGGGAAATGCTACAAAGAAAGGGATTAAGTATATATTTATTTTCTTCAAAGTCTCATTCATTATATTTCTGCTGCAGTGTTCTTCATGCCCTTCAGGCCCAAAGTGGCAAAACCATGTTGTGCAGCTGGCAATGTGGAATTCCTCTTTTTAGGGCTTTTAGTTGCGTTAAAGCAAGACCTGGGTTATTTAGTTCATAGTGTGAAAGAGAACTAGCCCAAATGATCAAGCCTATGATTTCTAAAATTAATTGATATAATGCTGTTTTATTAAATCTAATGATGAAAATAATAATGAAAGCATGATTAAACATTAAAGCTCTGCTGTTCTTGATCTTGTAAAAAAAGCAATACCAGTCCAGTTTTTTGTAGAAATAATAAATAAGAAAGTGTGAAAAATTATTGTTTCTTTTTCTGCAATATCTTTTTTTTTTTTTTTTTTCTTTCCAGATGTCTTCTGCATTCTGTGTTATGCACAGGGATTTACATGATCACATTCTGTAGAACTGTTTATTGAAGCAGAGAAGAATCTGGCAGTTCACATGTCATTATTTTCACACTTTTCCCTGGTCTCTGTAAACCTTCTTTAGAACTAACCTCTACAAAGTCATTTTGCTAGGAAAAGAGAAAGTAGCAAAATTAATTCCTGGTGAAAAGAGTCAAGTATTTGCATGAGGTAAACTGGTAACACTTCATCAAAATGGCATTATGCACCATTTCAGTGATTGAACTAGGAATAGTGGTTACACAATATCAACCTGTACAACATATTTGCTACAGAAATATTTGCATTTGCTACTCTAATTATTCAGTGACAGGTTTTAAATGGTTTGTCAAAAGGAGGGGACTGTGTATGCAGTTTGTTCTCAATTTGACTGAGGAGCCTTGGAAAGACTTGTGAAGATAATGGTATGTGTGATCCAAATGGTAACAATGATTGTATTATGCTTTTTCTTTTTCAGTGATTTGGTCTTCAGCTTTGCTGTATTTATAACGGGGATCTACAGCCTCTGAGACTGAGATGCACATGTCACCTTCCTTTGATATGACCAAGCAGAGAAGTGCAACAAGAAGTCTCAGTGTAACACTGACATTGTACTTCTAACTAAAATATTTCCCTTTGCAGTTCAGCTGGACTTTTTCAACTTTCCACAATGTTCATGCTTAAGTAATAAAATGAAATATATGAACCAGCATTTTTTTTTTGTCTATAAGGGACAGTTTCCCTAGTAAGGTATTTTTTTTCAGGAGCATTACATGCAAAAAACAATGAATCAGAATACAAAACTTTGATTTGCTATTGCTTTGTTTAATAGATAAATAAGTCTGTAACAGCCTTTCCAAAAGAACTGCAAAACCTGTAAGCACTTTTATTTCTTTCTTTAGCAATTCAGTAGCATATGACCAGACAAACACATTGGTTAATTGTGCCTTATCCTATAGTTGGAAAAAAAAAATATGATATATTTAATGGTTTTCAAAAAAAGGGTGTATTTATTTCTTCAGACACTTGAGCATTCTTAGTGACACTTTCTTAAAAATAGATCACAGAACTGGAGACAAATAAAAACAAATATTATGTCAGTCTTATTTGCTTTTAGGTTTTCACTCTTTAAAATTAGTGTTTTCTACCTTTCCTTCACAACACCAAGATTTTCTTTATAAATAAATACTCCAGTGCTTAAATAATATACATTGACCCTTTGATCAATGCCAACTAATAAAGGATTTAAAATCTTCAGAATTTCTGGCATCTATTTTTTTCAGAAAAAGCACACAAAGACTATTTTTCTCCCAGTTCAAGCAGAGTATGGTAATGGTTGGGTTTTTTGGTGATTTTACACTGACTTCAGGGGAACTCTAGAAGATTAAATGGATATAAAGTCTGTCAGGAAAAATCCCTGTCCAGATTTTTGGTGGCGGATTTTTTTTTTAATAATTCTACTTTAGGGTGTGTTTCTGCAAATTGGTAGTCTTCATTGTGTAACAATAGCAGGTAATATAGTTTTTTGTATATGTAGTTAAAAATTGCACATTGCACCTCATGAAACCATGTTTTAAGCATGGGAAGCTCAGCAATAAGATTGTCAGCAATGGTTTTTACCTTACCAGCACTGAAATAGAGGCACTAAGAAAACTACACCTGTCAAGAATGGGATGCCACATAAGCAGAAGGAAATTTGTCTTCCATCAGCTTAGAGTCTTTTTGTTTTGCTTAGATATTACCATGTTATAAAATGAAATTCAATAACTAAACATAGGAAAATAGATGACTGGCCTCCTAAAGTTGAAACACAACATGATTAGTAAGAGGTCCATTCAGACCCAAATTGTTGGTGATATAACAATGAATTTATTAGGACCCAAATAGTGATATGCAACTTTAGAGAATTCAAACAATTTATAGAGTATTTTCTTGACCTTTTCTTTTTTTTTTTTGTATTTCCTTTCTGTTGTGGAAAGTTATGAAAGGAAAAAATGCTGTAAAATAATATAACACTTATGAGAGAGACAAATAATAAAAGACTTCTTCATGATAGTGGGTGATGAAATTGTGTAGATCACTAAACTTTCAATTTAGTCATTCTTTTCATAATAGAAGGCAATAATTCTGCCATTGGATGAAAACCAAAGGGGGAATGTTTATTGATTTAGGCTCCCGAGCCAAAGGTCTTGAGGTGTATTAGGCTCAGTCTTAGCTAGCAGCAATCCTGAGTTAGAAAGAATAACCCCTTGTCATTATTTCTATAGTGACATCTTAAATGAAAATCACATTCTATTAATTATGAGAGAAAATTTTGAAAAATTATACATATTATTAATAACTTCAAAGTTAACTTTTTAAAACATGCATTTAAATAATCCCGACTTTCTTGTCTCTTATTTACACTGTTCATCTTTCTCCAGTCTGACCTCGGAGGCTTCTGACTATCTTCAACAAATTGTTGATAACCGTATGTATTTGCATACCTAAGTTTAGCTGGAAAGACCTGGCTTTCATCCCTTACATTTGAAAGCTGCATACAGATGTTCATGGTCAGCTCATAGCAAATTATAAAAAAGAATGAGAAATATCTAGTTATAAATCCATAATTAAACAGTGTCCCTGTACACTAATTGGATCAGATATTCATAGTGCATAACTTGGATAATTATCTGACACACTGCCTGCATAGGTAGAAATGTGTGATACAAACTTTTAACTATCAGTCATTAAAAATCAAAATGCTTGCTCTCCAGAAAAAGAATGACTAATTTAATAGAAATTAATTTTGAAAGCCTGTGAATGACTTCTGGAAAGAGTTTTCTTGACTTAAAAGATCCTTCTAATTCATACAATAAATTGAGCAGAAGCAACCACTCTTACTGATATTAGTTCTTCTGTTATAGATATGTAGGGATAATGCACTCAGTCCTTTGTGCAGTCAGAACTGGAACTACTTGTTTTCCTTGTATATTTTAAGGACGTATCAGGTGATAGTATCAGAGGGGAAGTGAGCAGGAAGGAGGCTGCAGCCCTACAATAGGGCTAAAATTAGCTCTCTATTGAGTGATAGCATAGGATAGAACTCAATATTTGTTGTCCCATACAGTTTTTTCACAAAAAAAATCTTACTGAATGTACCCACTTAAAAGCTTTTTTTGTTTTCCGAGAACCACATTTTCACAGTACTTACAAATCTACTGGGTTGCACCATGAGTGTAACATCTGAGTTGCCAACACTGAAGTATTTCTCTTCCCAAGTCTGTGAAATACTAGGTCTAAATGCACAAAAATACTTAAATTTTTCAAAGAAAATCCAAACTCTTTGGGAGATTAAGAACCTAAATTCAGAGATTATGACCCTCAAAAAACATATTTCTTGGCGTTCTATGATAGAACAATTACACCAGTGAACAAGAGAAAGGCGATGAATATCATCTATCTAGGCTGCTGTAAGATCTTTCTTGAGGCCCCCTGCAACATCCTTTTCTGTAAATTGCAGAGAAATGTGTTTGATATGTGGGTAGTTTGGAGGATAAGGAAATGGTTGGACAGTTTTGTCCAAAGGGTAGTGGCAGGCAAGAATTGTTAGTAACATTCCTGTTTATAGTACTCATATATTCACCTCAGACAGCACTTCTCATTTATATTTGCCATTGGCCAAATATCCATATAGCTCCCTGTGCAGCAAGCTGGCTTTCTGCATCTGGTATGTAAGCATCTGTCTCTCCCTGTGGGAGCAGCTGTATGGATTCCACCAAATGTCAGGATTCTTGTAAGTTATGGATTGCAACAATATACCTTGAACCCATTTGTAGATATAGCCCTAAGTCACTTGTTTAAAGTCACACCAAATTTGTAGCAGAGCAAGAAATCTGGTCCATATTGCAACACCCAAAAATTCATGAAGACTCCATCCTCTTGTCCTCTTACCAAACCTTTTCCCCAAACAAGCAGTTAGATGAAACAAAATTGTACAATGCTCTTGGGCACATGGTTTGATTCTTGGGATGTCCTTCACCGGGCTAGGAGTTGGATTCAATGATCCTGATAGGTCCCTTCCAACTCAGCATATTTATGATTCTATGATAAAATCCTTAGGCTATTTTTTTCACAACTTTAAAAAGAAAAGGGTTTTGCTGAGGATGTGTGGATTGTTGAATTATCAGATAAAAAATTCTAGGCAACTGAAATATCATAAAGGCAAATATTTGGGCTGTTGATTTGCATCCATTTTTATTGGTTTTCTTTAAGTATTTTTATTCCTCTCAGGAAAAGTTTTTTACTAACTGTAATTCCAAGAATAATTGCAGTGTGGAGGCAGAAAGATGCTGGACAAGTCCTGTGCTGTTCAATACTTGTTTTAGCTGTTGGCAAAATAACAGCTATATTAACATTAATGAAGGGCTTGCCTACTGATTTACTTCTTGAGGGTTTTGCCTTGCAAACTGTAGCTGTTTATGTGAAATACTCCAAGATGTATTTCCATTGATTGTTCTCATAACCAGGTGAGAATCACGGGACTGATTCACAGGAGTGAAACTTGCCTACATCTGAAACTTCCCAAAGAGTGACTTAGTCCACTTTGCATAGATCAACAATACAGCCTAGATATCTCCAGGCTCCTCTTCTCCAGGCTAAACTGACCAAGTGACCTCAGGCACCCCTTGCATGGCTTCCACTCAAGGCTCTTTACCACTGGACACTCCCTAATATATCTCATGTTGTGATCCAAGACTGCGTTGACTCTGGCACAGAGTAGAGTGGGACAGTCACCTCCTTTGACCAGCTGGCAATTCTGTGCTTAATCCAGCATGGTGAAAAACACAGTCTTTTCTCTCACAAGTTTTAAAGTGTCTTGTTTGCAAAAGCCTATGTGCAATATTTTTTTATTTCTTCCATCATGCAGATTTATGAATATCCATACAAACATATTCATATGTAAATCTCACTTACTGCTTTAAATTTCCTTCAATTTGTCCTGTTGTTGTTTGTTGTAGATTGTTTGTTTTTCTCTTTTTATTGTCTTTTAATCCAAGAAACAATATACCACAGTGGGCATGGAGTTTCCTGTTCTTTCACATTTCTTAAACGGTACTGTGAGAGCAACTTGCTATTTCTTTTCTTCATAAATGAATGGTTAAATAAGGGTGAAAATTTAAAACAAAGTAAAATGAAAGCCCTGTGAGAACTCCAGAGCACCCAATAATGATGTTGGCACATCATTATTCAGGCCATTGTTAAACACTGCATCTATACCAGTGCTCTGTAACTTGCCAATCTGAGAAAAAACAGTGATAGTGCTGAACAACATCAAGGGCTCATTGTCTTAGTCCCCTTATTTCCTCATGTTCCTTTAATAACTGAACTGTTCAAAGATCACAGGCTGCTGCAAAACAAGCACACATTAGCAGAAAAGGACATAACCTATGCCAATGTAATTCTAATTCAAACAACTTAATACCTGTCCCTGGGAGTCCAATTGTAATGCTCAGTCAGAGAATGAAGAGCATCACAGTTGGCTCAGACTCATATGAAAACAGGCAGATTGATTAGTCCTGCTGTCCTGTCATGTTAGCAATCATGCTTCTCTGGCCCCACTTCCCATGCATGTGAAATATAAATAGTTTAGAGGGACACTTTATAGAGAAAATCTGTGGGTCGCAGTAAATACAGCTAGGGTGAATGGACCATTTCTGCATGTCCTCTGGTTAGGTGTTAGGTTTGGTATGTGTCAATTGAGAATATAGCTGCAATTGGCACCTCAGAACATTGGTAGAAAGAGAATAACTTTTGTGTGCTGTAATATGAGGGTATGAGTCGTATAGAAATAGCTAAATAGTTTACACTAGTGAAATATAACATTGCACTTTAAAGAGAACATTAAGTCATATATGACAAATAAATTACTTCCCTCAGGAAGTATATTTGATTTTTTTTTCTGTGAACTGAAGTGTTACAGATGGTATAAGTGTAAAAGAAAGGGTTTGGATTGATAAAACCATATCTTAAGCGTTAACTGAAGTATTTATATTGGACTTCACTATGGAAATGGCACTTTCTAAAATTGTACTTTATTGTCCTAAGGGTATCTTTTAAAGTTTGAAGTGTTAAATGTAGAACAATTTGTTAAATGAAGTATACAATGTTACTATGACTACGTGGTATTCATTCAGAAGTTTCAAGAAACTCAGATGATAGTATGGACTTAATGTATGAAGCATTGCTTAATGTTGTCTCAGTGTCAAAAGGACAAAAGAAAAAAAGATACTTTGATTTTTTTAAAATTTCTTTTTAGAAGAATATAGAAAACTGCAGACTTTGATCTCCATAATATGACAATTAACAAGACAAGAAAAAAAATTAGGAGGCTCAGGTGAACCATATATTAGGGAAGAGTGAGTTTACCTTTTTTAGAAAGAATAGTGAACTACACAAGTAGTTTATTCATTCTCCTTAATTCAGTGTCAAAGAGACATACAGCATGTGTCATTTTTGGGTACAATGGGGCATTCTGCTCAGGTTTTGGTTGCTGCTCCCAGGCTTTTCACAAATTCTGTCTCATGACTGCTTGGCCTATACACATGTCTGGGGTCTCCCTGCCAGTCTAGGGGATCTCTGATGGCCTTGGCTGCATTTATATGAGTGGATCCAGCCTTACTGCTCAGGAGAAATTCAAGTAAAATGAGGCAGATATTCAATATAAGATGGGGAAGGCAGAGCACGACAATCCATTCCCTTCAAAACATTTTTTTCTCTTATTGACACAATACACCACCCACCTAATTTTTAAACTGGGCAATATGGTGCATTTTAAGAGATATTTTTGAGGATTGATTAGTGTCATTGTACCTCCCTGTACCTCCAGAATTGGTATGGTGACACAAAGTAAAGCAAGGATGATTTAGAAGAAAAGGAGCGTGGAACCTTAGTCACAAATCCTGTGCATGTTATTTGGTCTACAGGATGGTAAGAAAATAAGTCTATGAACATTATTTTTGAAGATATGGAGGCTGATAATCAAATAGTTGATTGCAAATCATCCTCTCTTGAAACCTGTATTCATTCTATCTTTAAAAATATGGATATTAAAAGTATTGTTTACACCATATTTTAGAAACAAAATTCAAACCATATATTCATATGACAAAAAAGAGGAGGATAGTTATGGACTCATAGCCCTTTAAATATTACACTATGTCACATCTCAGAAGTGTAAGGCACACCATTGAGCAGTGCTCCAATGAGCTTTCACACAGATTTCCATATCGCAACACAACTCTATTTCCTTTATTTAAATTGGTGAACTGAACCACCTGCTACTAAATAACATTAAAATCCAGCTATTTTTCTCAGAGAAACATTTAGGAGTTAGTAATTGTTCATTCTAGAAATAGTCAGGCTTTGAGCATATATGCATGCCCATGTGTTAGTGACAACCATTAATTATACTTGTCCTTTTTACTTGGTCAGAAAAGAGAAAATTAAACCCAAGGGTGACCAAGGACTTTATTCTCCAGTTGTATGTGTCATATAGTAATTTTCAACTCTGCAAGGTTAAAGGGGATTCTTATAATGTTTTAAACAAATTTTGCATTATATTGCTTTATATGAATACAAAAGAGAGACAGCCCTTAGCACCTTAGCATCCTTGTGTTTTTCCTCTGCTGTTCTTTTTTATTATTTTTTTTTTTGTAATGTATGGAACTTAAAAGGAGCTTGCGAGACTTTTACTTTTTTCTTACCATGGCAAATCTGATGGAATGAAAGCAACTCCATATGCAAAGTAATGAAAAAATTTGGGGGATAATTTCTTCAGGTGTGGACTGTCTGACCTCAGGAACATGACAGATATGGCTGCAGAATTATTAACAGTCACTCGGGCCTCCAGGTGGAATTAAGGAGGCAGGAATGGCCACGTATTTCAATCTGTGCAGTTAACCTACTTAGATTAGAATCTATTATTTATGGTGATTATCAACCACTGCAGCTCTTGTAAATGGCAGTAGGTCAGTGCTTTGATAATAATTAAGGTATTCATTATGGGATAAAAGCAGAGGTCAGCCTCACTTCTGTCTTTTGAAACAGAATTAAACACAAGGAATTACAAGGCTGAAGAAAATATTGCCAGAAAGAACCAACATAATTTTTTTTTTCATCTTTATTCTGAAGCTGTGTTTTCACAGCTTTCTATATTCATGGTAGCAGTAAAACTAAAAGGTCCCTAATGCCTTCTTTTAAGGAGTTCATTAGAAAGCTGTTAGTGAAGTTTTGTGTATTTTTATTACTACTGCACTCTGGAATGAGACACACAATACCTACAGGAGTCTGAAAAATGGGAAGAAATCATGAATGGAAAGCATATAAACTTTGCACTGTTTTCTGTCTTTTTTTATTCCACTGCATGATAAAACCCCTTGTTGTTTGAGCATATACACTACTTTATTCTTTAATAATGCAACTTAAATGTCATAGATACCTTACAAAGCTTATGTTTATAAAATTTATTAGACAGTGATATGGTAAATGACTCTTAGGGGATTTGGATATTGCTGAACATTGGAAAAACCATAGGTAGGACTAGCAGATTTTCTGCTATTTACCTACTGAACTAAATCAACCTGAAGAAATACCATATTTAACAATTAAAAAAAAGAGGGGAAAATGTTTGCTTTTTACTGCATAAAATGTCTTTTAGGAGTCCTAAGTCGTCTTAATGTTGTTAAAAAACCATTAAATTTTAATGGAATTAATTTTAGCCAGTGTCCATTTTTCATAAGATCTAGACATCAAAAGATACTTCTGCATATACATCAGAGAAGTATAAAGACCTGCCAGTCCAGTAAAAGTACATATTGTTTATAAATATTAATGTTAAGAAGGAATAAGAAAAGTAAGAATAACTTGTATCATGTACATCTGTTTAATTCTTTCTTTATTCTCGGATATAAGAATTGTACTGGTTTGAGAGACAAATTTTTTAATTTGGACAAAATGTTGAGTATGAGTCACAGGTCAGTTTAACCCATATGTAAAAACGTATTTAGCTCTCCCCACCTGAGCACCAACATCCTTCTCAGATTTCTAGTGGAATGGAACTGTGGAAAATAAGAGCTAACTACTTGCTTTTGTTCACAAACCCAGAGGAATGGACTGAAGATTGAGTAGAGAAGAATGGAGAATGGACACAATCTCCACAGAATTACCTCCAGGAAGATGAAACTCATTTTGATCAAGTTCCGCTGCCAGAAAAAAATTATTAACATTTTGAAAAACTGTTCCTTTCATGAGATATAAAATGGCCTCCTCCATCTGTGTTTTGATTCAATGTCCTCTAAAGATTGGAAGTAAGCCTTTTGTTGCTATCTGGGCAGGCATATTCCATGTAAAGGCAAGAACTTACTGATTGTATAGCCACCCATTTAAAAAAAAAATCAGGAAATATCTTCAAAATGAATCCAAATATATCTTATTTTTTTTTGTTTTCCAAAATTTCAATAATTATTTTGGATAAAATTCCTGCCTTCCTTTCCTAAGAAAACTCAACATATTTTGTACCAGATGGCTTTAGGACTGCACTGCAATTTATAGGAAGGGAAAAGGAAAAGAGATAAACTGTTAGATTTTTTAATTTGAAAATGTAGATAGAAAATATATAGGGAAGATGAAAATAGCTTCCTCAAAATGTTTCAATAAGCATTAAAATCTTTTTGTACAGACCAGAGTTTCCAATACATATATAATATTTTTCAAGTTGATGTTGTGGTTGTGTTTTCCAGTAATGCTATGTGATTTCTAAATGAATTATTTTACAGATTCTGATTTGCCTTTAACAGAAAATGCTGATTCACTCTCCATGAAGCATCAGATTCTGAAAATTGCTAAAATAAATAGGTTGGCATGGTGAATGAAGATAGATAAGCATTAATGATATCAATAAATTTAAATGCTGTTCCCAGGAATTTTTGTATAGTCTTAAGTCACCTTTCATTTTAAATGGAGTTGTTATAATTATTTTTCCAAAGAAATAGTATTGGAGAAAGGCAAGCTCAAAAAGCAACTCATCTCTAGCCCTCCTTATCATCATGGGATAGTTTCCTTATACTTGCTCTTTACAGATCTTAAAAGGATTCTTATTAAAGTAATTAATCAGACAAAATTTTATTTCAGTCTTCCACTTGTTCATAGTTAGATTAAAAAATTGGTATTTTGGTATACTAAAATTATTTTATAAGGCATCTAACACCTTATATGTAATAAACAGAAAGGATGGGAATGATCTGCTGTTTTTCTTTCCCAAAACTTTCTATCGCATTACATTCTTTTCATTTTATTTCCCAAGCCTTCTCTTTGCCAGTCTGTAGAGTCAAAAATCTCTCAACTTCTCCATGTAGCTCAGATCCTCCAGTCCCTCAATCATCTTCACCGCCCTTCTGAAGTGGTTCCAGTCCGTGCATGCCTCTGCTGTCCGTGTGAGCCCATCGCTGGACGCAGTGTCTCAGGCGTGTCTCACAAGCACTGAGTCAAGGACAAGAATCATCTCCCTGACGTTGGCACTGCTCTGCCCAGCAGAGCTCAGGAGCATGGGGGTCTCTTTTGTTATTGCCTTTGACCTATTTGATCTCTTTCCCTAATATCTTCAGTTTCACCCAGGCACCCTCCCATTCTGTTGCTTCTCTTCCCTGTATCCATTTTTTCTTCTGTTATCTTTCTACTTCAGCACTTCTCCTGCGTTTGTCTTTCTACGGAACCCTCAGTGCAAAGAAAAATGGACAAAATATACTCTTCTGTTGATTTTGGTTCAAGCACTGTGTTTAGGAGCCACAGACTGTTAGTCAGTTTTCTCTTCCCCCTGCTCTGCCTGCTCTGGAACCTGGAAAGAGGCCCACGTGGAGCTGTATGTGACAACCCAACTCAGCGCCTACAGAAGAGGAGTTCTATGCCAAGCTCGGTCTCCCTCATATCCAAGTTTAAGGACATTGGAGTCATTACATTTTTACATTTACACCAAAATGAATCAGCCAATTAGTCACATTTTGTTTAGAGTGAAATTCAAATTAGTCTTCACTGAAGTCACCAGAATAGTGTTGTGTTGCAACTGCCAGTGTGCAGTGTTCATGAGTCATGCTACAAATGTTATGAAATAAGCTAAAAATTACGCTTTTTAAAATAGTACATGTAGAGATTTATTTAGTTTTGTTATTTTTTGTTTTCTCCACGACTCCTAAACCTTCATTTTCATGTTTTCTTAATTTTATCTCTGAGGACTAAACCTAGACTATTTTTACTTTAAAATTATAGACTCTGTTATATTCAAGTAGCTGCAGTGTCCAGTTTTTCAAAGAGCTCATGATCTGATTATCATGAGGTTTGGTAATTTTGCCACAAGACTTTACTCGTATGAGTACTCTGACAGTCTAAAAGTAAAGCATAAAACCAGTACTTATTAAATCTCTAGTAGCCCATATTTCTTTTTCTGTATTGTTTTACAGAACATGTATTTTGCTGTCCTTAACTTTGGCCATGTTACTATAAGAGTAGAATACTGGCATGCATTTTTATGTCAAACCCAAAACAGACCCAGCATGAAATATAAGGAATGAAAATCAATTATTTTTGTTAACCATACAGGATAGCAGCAGTGAAACACTAGAAATGTTCAGAAATGCCAGTTGCTTCATTTGATCCTCCTTCTGACAAGAACTCCATGTGAAAATATGAATCTTTACTGGATATGACTAATTTTGTAAAAGAAGTGATTTATTGGTTTCCTGGCTACATCAAAGTTCCACAAAGTTATTTGCTACCTAAAGGTTATCTACTTCATTGAGAAGTAGATGCCCAAACATTTTTTTTTTATTTGTGGTTTTCCATTTTCTCTCACTGTGTTTGTTCCTTCACTGGTGAAGTAAAAACCATTGCTTACTTTGACAATTTCTAATAAAAATCTGTTACAAATATAGCCCTGTCTTGTAACTAGCAAGAATGACCCTAATGGTTTCAAGGTATTTAACCTCAGATGCCTGGAAAACATTAAGATTTAATGCATAAAATCATTATTCTGTGTAGTTTTTTAACCAATACAGTCTCATCATGTTTTCCTGATTCCTAAGATTTACAATGAGCACAGAAAAAGGGAAAAAGGTAAATAAAGCAACACTCCTACACAAATGAAATAGAAGGAGAAGGATCTTTTGTCACTTAGCAAATTGAGCACTGAAGTGTGGTCACTGGGTCAAAGTCAGCTCTTGAGAAAAATCAATACCATTTACTTCCCAGGGTTTTCTCTTCTTTACCAGTCCCTAGTCTCCAATGGCAGCCAAAATCCAAGTCTGTGCTGGCTCTTCACTGTGAGGAATACCCAGATACAAAAGAAAATGTTGGCATTTCTTCTGTTTAACCTGACAAATTATCATTCAAACTGTATAGCCAAATAATGAAAATCAGAGACTGACAACTGAAAGCTCTAGACAGTGCATGATCTCACCTATACAATCAGAGGGAAAACAGTCTCCTGTCGCTTTTTTTTTTCTTTTTTCACTCTAAAGCAAATTTTCTAAGAAATTATCTTGTAGAAGTTTTATTTGAACTTTGGTGTTTGTAATGACTTATATTGTCTTGCCAATCAAGAACTCCTGGGAAAAACCTAAATCAGCAAATTCAAGAAAACATTAAGTTCAAGATGAAATAAAAAATATTCAGTATCCTCATTTGAAAGTGTTCTGAGGAATATATATACCCTTAGGTTTTCCATGTAGTAAATTATGTCTTATTCATGCAAGATTTTCAAAATTATTCTAATGATACCTGGAGCTAGACAATGAGAATGGCTACGTTGCTATGCAGAAAGATAAAGGAAATACCTTCTAAGTAGGTTGCTTGAATAATGAGCATATGCACACATTCTAAAGAGGACTCTAATATATATTTATTCTGTCAGCCCACCCCACACTGATGAGGAAACAGAAAGAGAAGGGGAGAAGATCAACAGAACCAACAATCCTGTCTATAGCACATTAGTCATTGGCTCTGAGATGGTACATGAGAACTGATAATTTAAAGATGTTTGAAGCACCCAGAGCATATGACAAGACATGGCATGAGCCAGATTCTCTTTCCTGACCAAAACTGATTTGTCATTTGGTCTGTGAGAATAATAGCAATATTATACTCACAACAGAGTGTGTTTTTGACTCAGTCCGTTTTTGACTCACATCCTCTATTTCCCAAAGGTATACTACTGTAGCTGCCATATTAGAATTCCATTATTATTAAATTTCTCTTGGATTAGTTTAATAATCTAAGTTACCAGAAAAAATATAATACATAACTAGTCATAACTGAAGGACAGGTTACTCTACATGGTTTTTAATTTTCAAAGTCTGCAGCCTAACTGCAGGCTGCTGTGATGTCACAGAACACCTATTTTGCCCACTGGATGTAGCTTGTGCACTTCCAGAAAAAACAGGGCAATTCTTCAATATCCTATGTGGGTAGAGAATGCAATAATATGTATAATATGCTTATAAAAAAAAGATATCTCATGGGAAATCTAAAAAAGACAGTTATCAAAGCTTACTAATTGATTAAGTAGGATCTTCACAGATATTATAAAAAATGTAAAACCAGAAAAGAAATCTATGTACCTGTGCTTGGAATTGCATCTGCTTTTATTTTTTTATTACTACTTTGGTGACATATTAAAAGAACTTGATTCTATTTCTTTCTTTTATATTCACAACTGTCTTTATTCACAGAATGTAAAGCAGGAATATTGGAGGTGTAGTCCTTGTTTGAACACACCAAAAGCTGTGTTCAAACTGATTCCCTGTGTTGTTAACTGTGCAGATCACTTTTGTTTGGGAAACTGAAGAGGCTGAGTGAGGAACAGGGTTGTGCGGCACATTCCAGGCAGTGTCACTAAGAGAGTAATTTCTTCTTGGACTCATCTACAGCAAGGAATAAGCCTCAGAGCTGCCGGTGGAAATGCAAAACCAGACCCTTCAGTCTCTGGAATTTCATTTTTATTAGAGAAAACAATATAAATAAAAAAAAAAAAAAAAAAAAGAGAAAAGAAAAAAGAATATAAAGAAATTTCAAACTCATGCCTAAATAATTCTAATATAAATGCAACGGATGTGAATTGCAAAGAAGACCTCACAAATTTGTGATTATAATTTGGGGAAGCAAGTGAGAAAGGCATGACATTAATGCCTATTTTTTTAGTTATTTGATTTACAATACTGAATACTGGGATAAAAGGCCAAAATGTACATCAGAAAAGTATCATGCAGTGAGAATGAATGAAGGAGAAGTAAGAATACTTCTCCTTTGGAAAAGGCATAAAGAAATAATATATTTTTGTATAAAATGATAAAATTTAACAGTAGGAATCTGGTTAAATTGGTGCAGGTTTTCCACATACACAGACAAGTTACAGGAGGGGAGTCTTCTCTGGATTTAAAACACTCTGTTGATAAAAGAATAAATTATTGAATATGGAAGTGCCTTACTTGATATGCTAACAGTATCATTATAGTTACATGTTGGCTAAAAATCAACTACAGCAACAATTGAAAGGAAACTTAATCAAATAATTTTGTCCAAGAGTAAAACCATAAATCAGAAGGTCAAGAATAGATGCAAAGAGTTTAGTTGACATGTGAAAGAATAGATTTAGCTCTTGCTGAGCATCTACAAGTGCTTGTATCTTTATACAATGGCTATTTTGATCATATAAGCAGTTTTTGTTCTCAGAGACTCTGCTGTAAAGTTCGCTCTTCAGCTGCTAAGATGAAAATGGCATTTTCAAAATGTGGCAGATCTTACTTATGTCTGTGTAAAGGCAGTTCCATTTTGATTTTCTTATTAAAAAAAAAAAAAAAAAGGAAGAAAATTTTGCAAAAATCCCTTCAAGACTTCATTACATTTGCACCAATCCCTCAAGATGTTTCTGCTATGTCATCTTAGGTTACAGGACAAGACTTATTTTCTCATCAATAGGAGTCATTTGAGTAAGATTAATTTAATTAATTTTAAACATCTCTGGTGTAGAAATATGTGATGAATTATGCACTTTAGTTCTCTTCAATAGTCAGAGAAAATTATATAAATATAGTCAGTGGAGTCTTTTCCACAAAGTATTTTTTAAAATATCAGACTAAATGCCACAATTGAGCACAAAATTATTTCTTTCCAACCTCTAGAAAGAGAATTGAGGTCTACTTTTTCAGTTTTAGACAACAGTTGCCATTTAAAGTCTCATCATGTATTTTTATTAATAATGCTTGCGACTATCTCAAGTAATTGAAAAACTAATTAAAATAGTAATTTTTATGTTCTCATAATACCCGCTTTTATTGTGATATACTTTCTTCTTCAATTAATTAAGTTTTACCTTAGTTTGCTCAAGAAATTTTTAAAACAATCATATCCCGGTTTCATTCACAGCTTTCTGTAGTATGTTTTATGTGTGCCAGCGTTATCTCAGGATAATAAGAAAGTAAGAAGGAAGTAATGTTTTGTATTTCTGTTTTGCAACAAGACTGCACTACAACAAATTAGATGTGGTGGGAACTGAGACCAACAGAAGAACGGTTTATACCTCCTGGTTTATGGTACTACCTGGGAAGAACTCTGTCAAACAAGGAAAAGTCTGAAAGAAGGAGCTATATGAAGGGAATAATAATTATAATAATAATAATTATAGAAATTGTATTCCAGAAAGCAGAGGGCTGAGTGACAAGAGCAATGTCAAAGATAGTAAATGATATTTGTGAAGAGACTTGGAGACAGACCAGAAGAATTAGATGTGAATTGCACATGAATATACAGGCAGGAGGTTATTTGGGTATCATAAGTGTTCTACGACAAAAGATTCAATTTACACTCAGAAAAGTATGTATCTCAATTCATATGTAGTTTTAGGTTGCTTTTTTTGAGGTCGTGTAAAGTGTTATTGTCAGACAGATGGTTTCATATTTCCATGAAAGACATTATTTCAGGAGTACTCTGAGGGTAGCACATTGCTCCTCATTAAAGGAGACATTTCACCATAATGAGAAACATGCTTTGCTTATAAGGCCTCTGTGGGAAGTTATAGCAAGCATTTGCTAATGTTCAATAAAACCAGAGATTGTAAAAGGAAATTCTTAAGATAGACATGTACCTTGTAGCTCAGCCAATGTGGAGTTGCTATTGCTGTTGCTTGTAACAGGTCACAGACTGTGTGCTAAGCTAACAGAGCAAGCATCAAGTCCTGTCAGGCTTTGTCAGGACTTTTGGCCTGTCTAGAAATTTGTTTCAGCTTGTAACAGCATTATCTAATACCCAAAGAACTGCTGTATGTGTTGTTTTGGCTTTTCCTTTGCTTTGCACAATGGTGCGGTGTAACACTTTTTGTTATATATATGTAGACTTCTAACTGATAGACACTAATATCAAGTGACCTTTCTGCATAGAATGAACTGTCTTTGACCCCAGAATAAAATGCAGCTGTGAGTGGGTGAGTTGAAAGGGGAGAGCAGGCACTGGGTGATGTCAAAGGCTTTGAAGCACAGGCACAGACTGATACTGCAGGCCCATGATTGTAAACACTTCACCAGTGGTCAACTCCAGGTCATCAAAAGAATAAACCCATGCGTCAGGTATATGTACCTTTAGAGATAACAAAGACAATGAAGAACAAATATACAATGTATTTAAAACATATCTTTGAAAGGAAAGTTGCAGGTAAAACTAATTTGCAGACGATAAAAAGAAGAACAAGGGGTAGAACAAGTCAATTGACAGAAGAAACTGACTCCAACCAGATTGTAAAGAGAAACAACCAACAACAACAACCAACAACTGTACTGCTCCAAGCAAAGACACAGACAACTAAACCTGCAGTTCCTCTCCTGCGTGAAGCCATTGGCCTCACAATAGTGAGTGCAGCATTTGAGACACACATAGAGACTGAAAAGTGTGTGTGTGTCTGTGTGTCTGTGTGTGTGCACCATTTAAATGATATACAATTTGAACCATCTTATCATCATTACAGCTGTTCTATTAACCATGTTTTATTAGACAGTTAATAACTCTTTAGTTAGCCTAAGAGTATACAATTGGCTTTGTACATATATGGTGCTCTTATTTTGGCCATAACCCTTTTGAATACCACAAACTGATGGGAATAAAATTGGTTCTTTCTGTAAACTGGATATAACAAACTGGTGGCATATATTAATTGTAATTCTTACCAATAGTTCGACTTTGTAAAGCTGTAAATGCCACACAACAAAGCCCACAGTTATTTATTTGCTAAAAGAATTTAATCTTTTCTGATTTTATGTAAACCCCAAATTTTTATTTGTTTTATAACTGTAAATCATTTACTTAATCATTATCTTAAAGCATTGAATCTGTCCAGGAAAAGCTAAATACAGTCATATATTTTCTATTTAATTTGTTTTTACCAATAAATATTGGAATGTTTCTAGTTAGAAAAACTTGGAATAGTTCTAGTTAGAAAAAAATCACTCCTATGACACTCACCAAGGAAAACTTTACACTGGATGAACAAATTAGTTTAATGGCAAGAGATGGGCAAGGTTTTTTGCACTTTCTATGCTCTCCTATTACACTGTCCATTTGCAAAAGGTGTGCAATGGAGTATGATATGGAGGTTTATAAATTAAGAAGTGCCAGAGAAAAGGTAGTTTGGAAGTAATTATTTGTTATTCCTTACAATGCAGAATCCTGGGACTCTTCTCAAATTTCATGTTTCACTGTCTAATTAAATTGTACTACTCATTTGAACACTGAATGAGAAATAAAACAATTTACATCAATTCTAAAAGCAATTTGATTAATTAATTGGGAAAAAATCTGTCAAGAACTATCAAATTCTAAAATATCATTTTTGACTCATTAGTACACTTGTAATACACATTAACAGCATAAGTACATTCTCAAGAAAGTGTGACAAAACCATTGTATATTTGCTTTCTTCTTTTTGAGTTTGGCCTCAGATATGTGATATCAAACATAGCTATTTTAAAAAATTGCTCTTCCATTTAACTTTCCCTATAGCATATTGTAAGACAAAGTTGATTCCGAAAATATCAACTGTTGTTCTTACACTTCTCAATATATTGTGTCTGTCACACATAGATTTGAAACAGCTTTGTTATGCATAATTTATTTATCATTCTAATTATTGCACACCATTACTAGTAAAATCTATTATTGAAAAGGTTCATCAACAAAATAACCTCAGAAATTATTACTTTATTTATTTCTTTTTTTTTTGAAGGGTCTGAGATTTGTATTATTGATTTTAAAATTTAATTTTTTTTCATCTGTTTCCATAAAAATAAGTCCATTAATCATTAAAGTTGTGTTGCCTGTATGTTGTCTAGTTTTTGAACCTGCTCACTGATTATAAATTTTGACAGAGTGGAAGAGGTCTGACAAATGTTAAGTTTTTAAAAATTTGACAATGTTAAGTAGCTCTGTTACTAACTCCAATGAAGAAGGTGCTTTGAGAACTTACTCTTTATTAGACACAAGAATTTACAAGGCAACCAGAGGTACTCAATTTTTTTAAATGCTGGAAAAGCTTTGATCAGAGTTTCTGACTTATTTAACAGAGAACTCAACCAACCAGCTAAAAGCCAGAGTTTTTTCACCTTCCACTATTTTCCTTGCTTCACATGAGTGTCTCAACCCTTTATTGTCTCTCTAACCTTTATTGTTTCTCTACTACTTCCTGCTCTCCAGTCTTTCAGGATACTGATTCAAGTTTTCATGGCAATTTCAGTGAGTTTTTTGCCCCCTCTTTAAAAACTTCAAGACTTGTAACGACCCCTTTTCAGTCATTGAAGAAGAAAGAAAAGTAATAATTATCAATATCAATTTTTTCTTCTTCCTTTCTCTAAAGAAAAGCAAAACAACCTACTGTAGCAGCACTCTACATAGATTTGTTGGTATATTGGTATTCGGTTGTCACCCCAAATATTTTATAATCCCGTGGGGATTTTCAGTCATCATTTTGCAAAGATATTTTCTTTATTCTGCTTTTAACTAAATGATTTTACCAGTGTAGGACAAGCATAACTCACACTAACCCACAAGTTCATTCAAATTGTTCATACACCTCCTTATAAAGGATTATGTTTTGAACAGTAGTCTAGGAGAAACATTTTCATACTTGCATGCTATATTTTTGTTTATTTTTGCAAGAAAATATTTTTCTTCCCAGGTTAGGCAGTGGAACATCTGATGAGGCAAAATATTGTTGTTTACACCTTGGTCAGTCAGTTCCTCTAAAGTGATGGGAAAGTCTCAGAACAATCTATGTGACTTCCAGGGCTGTGAGTCCCTTGAGCTTAAGCATCTTCCTCCAACTTGGGATGGAAATCTTTCAATTTAATTAGTTATCCTATGGCTATTTCTCTATAAACTCTCCTCTGCTAAATCCCTCCTGACATCTACAAACAAAACCTCACTGCCTTGGAATGAACCAAGACTGATTCCCTGCGACTGATCTCACCAATAAGCTCGGTGTTAACAAAGGCCTTTGGATCTGACAGCGGGTCTGTGCCATGGGGCCTGAGGGTAAGTGCCGTTCCCAGGTCAGGCTCCTCTGCACTCTGCAGATGCTTCAACTAGCACTGTCTGTTTAATTAATTTCAGTCTGCTTCACCTATTTAAGCTTTTCACTTGCCTGCTGTTTTCCCTATCAATAAATATAAGTAACAGATTATAAAAAGATAAATTCTGTATAGAGTGGGATGAATCATTTATGCTAACATGATTATCCCTTTCCATCATTAAACTTGAAGTCTTGTATGCAGCATATGAAACAAATTATTTGAGTGTATTGTGTTCCTGATATAGTTGAGCTGTTCATATATAAGCAATACCTATGTTTGTAAAAGTATGTTACAGTATCTCCCTCTTTATACACATGGCCATGAAAATATATTAGGATATACCCATTTAAATACATACAGCTCTTATGACTAGATAAATTTTTTCCTAAATTCATTTAAGCATGATACAAATTTCAGCTTATCAGAATTTGTTAAAATCTATTTGTATTAGAACTATTTCCTGTGTCAGGTAGACCTGGAACTCTGTTTTGTTAAAATGCTACATAAGCAGGTAAGCCTATTAATTTTAGTATTGTTGTATTGGTGGAGCTATACTGACCTACTGTACAGCAAAGCATTTGAGTACAAATCCCAACCTTACACAAAGTGTGTTTTTCTAGGATACTTGAGCTACCACTTCCAAATCCATACTAGTATTAGAATTTTAGCCTTCAGCATCAGTAGTCCTGTCTATATAACAGACCTATAAGTAAAGCCATGGTTTTATAAGATGGGATGAACAGGAATATAGCAACCTGTCACCACTGAAAATGAAGGTCTTGAACCAAACAGCTCTCTGTCCTTGGGTGAACTTCTCTGTCATCTGGTATTGGAATATGAATCCCAATATTACCAGTTAGATTGTGCCTGGGCCAGTCTGACCCTCGCTGCCGGGCCAAAGGCGGCAGCTGTGCCGTATCACCCCAGAGATACCTTGGCTTGCTGGTGGTTGCAGCTGGGCACTGAACAAGTCCAGGCTTGTTAGGAACTCCATTTACCTCAGGAGAAAAGCTTCAGGCGATGGTGAAGAGAAAAAGGAGACGGATTCTGCTGGAGGGTTATATCCAGAGGTTTATTCCATGGTCACAGAGGTCTGAATCTTGGGAACAGCTCCAACAGAAATCCCGACCGCATGGCTTGATTCACCTTTTCAGCTCAGGGACAGGGGAAGGGGAGGGACAGGTGAGCTACCAACCAGGTGGAAGGGGCAGGGTCTCAAGGGACGAGGGACACCTAGACAGGCCAATGACCCCCAGGCCTGAGGGGCATTCTTTGAACTTGACCAACCACATGACGCCTTGCTGGAATGTTAAGCCTGATTTACAGGACTCACTCAGCAAGGGGGCGAGGGGGAAGAGGTATAGGCACACCTGGGAGGTGACCTGGAAGTCTAAAATGGGACATTACAGCACACCGCAACAATCTGGGAAAAGAGTCTGGTCTTAGTTCATTCAAAGAGCTGATTTAACTTGGAAACTGGTTAATTTCCTGCCTGGTCAGTTTAACAGCCCAGGGAGACTGGGAAGTGCACTACAGATGGCTCAAGGGAAGAAGGGAATCTGTAGGATCACAGGAAGAGGCAGAGAAGGAGAGGCAAAGACGGACAAGAGAGTAAAACTGTCCTTTCTCAATGTAGTGGATGATAAGACCAACACAGCTGAATAAAGAAGGACAACTCAGGTATTTTGAATGATCATAGTGGATACAGGAGATACAGAAGGGTATTGAAGAGTCACAGTGACCAGAAGAACTGGTGACCTTATTTAGGTGAAGCAATATCAGTCAATTTTGAATAAGCCCTTTTTGTATTACCTTTGTTTGACTTCAAAAATGCAAACACATTAACAGTAGTTATGATAGCCCATTAGCCTTTTTGAGAGGATAATGCTGCTTCCCTCGTTGTGGAACTTATAGTCACTAAGTTCTCATCAACAGTCTTCTGAATATAATGAAATAGTGTAGAAAATAACAGGAAAAGTGATGGTGCTACCAAAATATCAAAGCATGGGAAGTTATAAAACTACTTTTCATTAATTTCTCACAGTATTGCAAGATGTGGGGAAACTATGCATCTTTCTGTGAATTTCTTCTTTCTGTGTTAGAATACTGATGCTCATTCAGCATGAGGTAGGACATAGCTCTTGAAAACGACACCCAAGGCTAAAGACAGGAAGAAATTCTGAGTAAATGGGTCTGTGACTAAGGGAGTCTGACAGCTTTTTTTTTCCACTCAAGGCGTAAAAACTTTCCAGACAGGGACATGTTTTCTAACTCTGAGTTTATTAGAATAAGTTTTTTTCCTCAAAAAAAAAAAAAAATCAAGTTAAAACATTTCTCTAGTAACTGTGATAAATTTTGGTCATATAAGTGAAGATAAACCATATATGAACAACCTCATGTCCTTCTTTTTCCTCTGAATAACAGAACATTAACTTTCCATTTTTACCTGCAAAAAGGAGAAAATCAACCTAAACATCCAGAATAAAAAAGCCATAGTTTCTAAATGTTGATAACTCCTTTTAGTTAGAAATTTTGCCACACCAAAATTGTTACACATCTTAGGAATCTCAGTAAACAAAGAAATATAGCTTTAAAATAAGTGCTGAAGCTTAGCTCTAAACCAGTTTTACTCAAATGATAGGCAGTTCAAATTATCAATTTTAATTTTCATTTAATAACTTTTATTTAATAGCATTTTGGCAGAAAAATAATATTTTAATTAACTGTCTTGTTAATACTAACCAATATTTCCAGCATGCATGGATCATCCTGTTCTCATAACTTTTCCCTGTTTCTAAGCCCAAAGCAGGTGACAAGCACTGCAGAAATAGCTACTCATAGAAAGCAAGCTGCTCTCCAGCAGTCTTACTTTTTTCACTGTTGGCTATGTAAGCACCATTTTACTCTAATTTGTCAGAGCAACGGAAGAATCCCAATTATCCAAGTGATTGAAAGAATGTGCAATAGACTACATTGTTATTTGCATATTCTAAGTAAACCTACTGTCATATTTCTACGAAAAGTTCTTTCAAATTAATAAAACATCATAGTATGACAGGTACATTCATCTACAGTTGATGGGTAGTGATGAGATGACAAGCAGCAGTGAAATAGTTAAAAATGTTGTCATTTAAATTAATCTTCAAAGTTAAGTCTTCCAATTAAGATGAGTGGAAGATGTCTAGAAATATTTTAGTGCTATTTTTTCAATCTTTACTAATTGCCATAAAGACAAAAGTACAGGCATTTACATTATTAAGGCTTTCTTTTCACCTAAATGTAATTAAAATGAGTAACCAAGCTTTTAATCTTGGAATACAGCATAAGGAAAAGTTTAAGGACACCTTTTTTTCCAGTAATAGCTTGCTGTGGTCCAGTAAAATACTTTGCCATAAAAACCTTCCAAGCTCTCCACCACTTATGTGTGACTCTTGAAAGGCTTATATTTGAATAAACACCCACAACATTTCAGCTAAGGAAAAATAAGCACATAGCACATGAGATAAAGAATGTTGTTCCATTCCTCCATATGGGGCCTCTGCAGTGCAGTCTGTATGTGACTCTCACAAGATGTCTCAGAAATTCACACAGCTGGTGCAGAATTTGGCAGCTTGCTAGCTGCATGGTACATATTTCTGGGAATGTCTGGCATTTCTCACTGCCTCCTGAATTGATGCAGGGGGCTGCATGAGGTCCTGATTCCAAAGCCTGTGTGCCCTGACACTGACTGGCATGGGAGGCAGCTGCTCCCCAAGAGCCTGGGGAGGTTGTTCAGCCCCTGTCCAGACTGCACATTTGGAAGCTAAACCTTGCTTACAGCATAGGTTAAGAAGCTGGTTTGTATTTGGTCTGATTTTGCTTTTTCTGAGGTGTGCGTTAGACTGGTAGGAAGCCAAAAGAATGAAATATAATTTGAATTCTGAATTCTGTATTCATAAGCGCTCTAAAGGCAAGCCCTTACTGAATGCAGACGCTGAGAACCAGCATGCACTTCTCTGTTCTCACAAGAGACAGATTTAGCTCGTTCTGCAGAGGAATCTAAATCCAAATTAACATTTACACAGTCATATGACTCTAACAAGTGTTATTAATAATGTGGCAGTACAGACAAATTGCAAGAGCTTTAGCTTTCCTGCAGATCTGAGTTGCTCCAGAGGCCTGAATGAAATACAGTGCAAGAGGGAAATGATGCAAATTTGTGTAGCTATGCCTGGATGAAAGTGTCAGATGAAGGCCACATAGAAGCACTAAAAAGAGAAGCAGCAGTAGCTGCACCTACAGCAAGGAATATTGTCTTTAATAAATATGTATGCATGCAAAGTAAGGAAAAAAACTCTGAAAACAAAAGACTTGTATCTGAAATACAGTCTCAAAATGAACACCTGGCATTAAGCCTATTCAGTAAAAGATTAATTTTGTATCTTAGGAATGTCTGCATTTTATCTCACTTTGGCCACCCAAGTGGGATTTGCTGTATGGTAGCCATCAAAGTTGTTTAAACCATCAATGGAGAAAGATAGCCACCTTAACCTGGGCAGGGTCTCCAGGGTCTCCTCAGAGGAGATAAAGCCTCCTTTGGAGGTATTATCATTCTCCATATGCAGAAAAGAGCCTGAATGGCCATCTTATGTCACAAGCTTAGCAGCTAGGTAGCTGGATCTGGCTGAGCTGAAACCCACACAGCTCATGCAGTTCCACTCCCTCAGCCTTCTACATGGTTCAGGAGAAGCTACAGCTGTGGATTTATTTATCTATTCTTCAGCATTGGTGGGATCTTGACTAAATATGACTTTCCAGCAGGTTTATTGACTAAAGATGAGTCAAGCAGGAGGAGATTTTAATTTCTACTGATATTCTACCAAAGAAAATCTGCTATCTTCTCTTTCTACAGCACCAAACTTGGAGGTGTATATCTGATTCACATCAACTTTCTGAATGACTCAGGACTCATCCTAAAATCACAAGATATTCCTTATGCAGAACCCTTTTCTAAAAATAGTGTTGCACTTTTCTCTTTTCTTCCTCCTCCGGTATCAGTGGTGAAAGATCTTTTTATCTTAATCCTTCTTTGTCTGCACATTATTTAAGAGGTAGTCTGTAAAGCTTTCAGCGTTTGTCCATGCTGAAACTGGAACAAATTTTTCATGTTGGCTGTACTCATTGTTCTCTTTCTCCTACTAAGTAAAATACTGGCTCACAAAAGTAAACTGTTGTATTGTCATCTAGATTTTTCATCTATTTCTCTCTGTTTCTCTTATTAAAACAAGGCTTTGTTTATGCTATATTTTATTGTGTTCTCTGTATGACTCTTCAGAGTTATACAAGGCTTAGAGGATTACAAATTTTATTGTATTTTTGTCTATTTATTTCTATATTTTTTATCTGCTGCTCCCTTTAGCAGCTGCACCATTTAGCGTTTAGGTCCAGTTAGCATGCTCAAGTTTAAAACAGAATGCTATATTTACTTAAATTGCTATTAGAGGATCTTTTAGACATCATTTTCAAATTGTTCTGTCAGCTTCTGTCAATGACTTAGATATTTTCATTGCAGAAACAGTATTTCCTCATCATAATTTTTCTGTTAGAGTTTCTCCCATTGTATTTAGAAATTTTTTCTCTGCCAACAATTATTAGTTTTAGCAAAAGACTTTTCTCTTTCCTGCAACTTGACATTGCAACAACTTGTTTTCCCACTATTCTATTTTTCTCTTTAATTTTGAGTGTTGAAGATTAAAAAAAAGTAGAGCTAATGTTTTATTCTTTCCCTTTAAGAATGTAATGCCAGAGTGAAGTGCTATGATAATTTGTTGCCTTTTTCTTCATCCTTTTAAACCTGTTAAGAGAAGGAGCTATGTCCAGTGGTTAAGCAGCAGGAATTACAGGTGAGAAATTGGCAATTCAGTGCCTGTCTCTGGCATGGAGTTTCTAAGTAGATACAAGCAGGCTGCATCAGCATTACATGAATGATGGACTAATGGAGTCATACATGAAAGGTAGATAAAGAACCAAAAATAGACCAATTTTATTAAAGTGAAGATACCCATTGCATTTATATTTGCATATAGCATCATAAAAACTCTGTCCATGACTCAGTGAGATAAAATGGCATGGAGTTATTTGAAAAATTTCATTTGCTTTTTCTATGAAATTTGCATGTTCCCTAAGAGACACTTTTTCACAAGGAATATAGGAAATAAAGATATAGGCATATTTTTGACACTGCTAGTTGGTATGCATAGAAGTGGACTTTTTCATCTTCTTCCCTTAATTCCTGGAGAATAAAAAAAGATTTATTCCTGTTATCAGTCTGAAGTGGTTGCTGCCATGTAAAGCTAATTTCATAAGTGCTTCTATTGAGGACATTTTCTGCTCTTAACCAGAAAAAAAATGAAAGCATTTTAGTATAAGTGTATTATCTTATTTCATTCTTCTTCTCCTTGTTCTTCTCACAGATATTAAGAGTATAAGGTTCATAGAGATAGTTCATATCATCTGACTCCTGTATGTGCCCATCAACCCCTGGATTCCTCCCAGCAGCGTTATTGGCTGAAGTGCACCTTGCCTAATTTAGGCCATGCCTCATTCTAAGTCACCTCTTGGTGCCTCATCATAATACAAATTCCTGGACAGACAAGTTCTTAAACTCCTAATTTTTTCACCAAATCACCCAATTTTACGACATTCTTTTAAAATGTGGATGCTATATCTCTGCCTTGTGCCATATACTTATCACAGTGACAAAGGAAGTTCTGCAGAAAGGATTCATTGCACTTAATTCAGATATCCTCTCCACAGACACCTACAACTGAGGTTATCAGGATCCCTTTTCAGACAGCTCAAAGAAACACACACTTTCAAGGCATGCAGCTTTTAGCCTGTTTTAAATGCCTGTGTTAGACAAGGTGAATCATACTTCACTAACAGGCTGCAGAACTTTTTCTGACTTTGGATGTTTTCTACTCATTACCACTCTGCTTATGCACTGCAAGTGTATTACCTTTTTTATCCACTACTACTAATGAGGGCTCTTACTGAGTTGCTTAACTAATGTGTCTCCTGAATTCTAACAGAATCGTGCATTTCTGATAATTTTTTTTTAATTTCTACGGTAATTGATAAGTTCCTTGTACCAAAATGCATTCAGTGATATTTTTTTTGTGTTACAACGGAGGCTGTAAAGCTTAAACTTCTCTTTTGCCTGGTCAAAGCAGCAGGAAAAGTTATTTTAATAGAGAACTGCTGCTTTCTCCCATGAAGTACCTCATTTCTCACAAAGAAGTTGAGCCATCTTGTTTAGATTTTGTTTGTTTAATTTTTTTTTTTAATAAAATAATCTTTGCATAGAACAACCTAAAATACATACCAGCTAAATTTTGGACAGTTCAGAACTAAGAAATTATTAGAATGATTGAAACACAAATATAAATTAAAAAAACTTCTATTGTCTCTTCCAACCCTGTAAGTCTCCAATTTTATTCATTGAATTTTTTTTATAACTCAAGCTTTTTAGATTTGCAGCAGAAAAATTTTAGAGGCATTCTTGAAGACTGCAGAGCATTGATAAAGAGCAATGGGCTTGCATTGATGAAGAGCAGTGGGGTTGCTGAATTCTTGCATACCTTCAAGAATATGCTGGACAAGCCAATGAAAGCAAAATAAGTCATTTTGTTTACAATTACTTTGTCTTATGTCATCAAGAGTTTATTGAACCACCAATTACCAGAAACAGGAAAATTAGTCAGAAAAATGCTGCTATGTATTGTGCCTGCTCTGATATTTTCTTCTAAACCTCTACATACAGGCACAATCAAGTGTTGTGTTTGATGAAACTTGCAGTCCCGACAGTCTCCAGAAAACCAAAATAAAATTTCAGAATTCTATACATAATATGCTTTAAAACAAAATACAGAATTTTATAACATGATTGTGCCATTGCATTTTTAATGAATGGTTTTAAGAAATTGTGAAAGATTAGGTAGAAAATCTACCATAAGTAGCTTGATAGTTTTATTCTGTCTTATTGTGACTGAGGTGATTTTCTAAGTGTTTATGGTAAGGATTGTGTTGTAATCTGCAGCCGTAGTTCCATAAGTACATTATACTGATAAATTGCATTCATTAAAGTAATGTACAGCAGAAATAAATTAATAGAAAAATCAAAGAGATAGTAGAAAGTTCTGCAGAAACATTTATATAGAATTTAAATGGCTGCTGAAGCTGTTAACATTCAAATTGGAAAAGGATAGAGAGCAAATGTCTATTTATGAAATAGGACAACAATGAAATTTATCATTGTATATACATATATTGAAATCCCCTACATTAGATAAACTGTTTTGGATATGTTTGTTATAACTCCAAGTATTTTAAGTTGGGAAAAGAATGATATATGGAAAAAAGCTTGGTACAATGTTTGATACTGAGACTCTGTGCTGCATCTGCATGCATAATATGACAGTAAAAATGTCCATATTAGATGACGAGGGTGGGTGAATCAGTCTATGGAAATGGAGCAGCACACTTGTGTATGAATGCAGATTCAGGACAAAAATAGTCTAAGGACAAGAACCGTTAATTAATGTTGCATTCTTCTCCTCTGTGAATCTCTTCTGGGTCATGATTATTTTGCTAAAATTGTGTAATCAGGAGCTCTGACTGGGTAATCTGACATCTCCAAATTCTGAAATTGCTGCCCAAAGACTGTTTGATGCGCCATAATCAGCAAGTGTTGTCTTTCTGTTCCATGCATCATGAAAGGAAACCATTGCTTCATCCTCTACTAGAAGCTCTTCATACCTGCTACTTTGCTGTCCAATGGATAGTTACAGTTTTTTCCTTTTATTTTTTACAGTTACTTATTTGTCACAATGTTAAGTATTCTAGAGGTAATTAAACAGCTTAAGAATGTCTTTGTTGAGAGAGAAAACATTATTATTATAGTAAACCTTATTAAAATATACCCAAATAAATATATCATTATAAGTATAGAAAGAGGTTAAAGGTATATGTGGTATGGGAAAATCAGACAATTATCTTTCACTGACATCAGTTAGAACTGTGTGCTTAACTCTGGTACATGTCACTGCACCAAGCTGATATTAAGGATAGCCATGAGGAAAAACTTTCTGATGATACAGGCACTGAAACACTGCAAAAGACTGCAGGACTGCTGGAGCAGACTGCTGGCCTTCATTGTTGGAAGTTGCACAAACATCTGTCTCCATTGACCTAGGATGATCCTGAATTGAGACATAAGGATAAAATAAACAAACTTCCATTGTCTCTTCCAACCCTATAAATCTGCAATTTAATTCCTTGAAATATTTTTTTTGTAACTCAAGCTTTTTAGGTTGAGGGTTGAGGAAGAAATTTATATTGAAGTAAAGATAATACGTGGCAAAACATATAAACAAGAATTATTATACAGATCAAGGTATAGAAGAAAAGAATACTAACGCTGAAATTTGTTAAAATAGTTCACTATGTCAATGACCAGTGGAATTATTTTAGATTTTGATAAACTAGAAGAGTGTTACTTAGCTTATGGCTATATCAACTTATATCAAACGTGAGGCGATACCTCTTCAGATATTCAATTCTCCCAAATGAATGTGTTTCAATTAAATGAGTCTGAATGAAACATCAGAAAGTGTTTTAACTGAAATTAAACATATTGAAAAAAATACTTATAATACAACTATATTGTAAAAGTAAAAATCTGTTCATAGACTCTCTTTTGTTGTGAATAAAAACTCCAGTGAATTAAAATGACATTATTGTATTGAATTAAATGATGTTTTTCTTACAGATTTCCACTGACAATATTGAATATTTTGTTGAATATTTCCTGCTATATTATCTTTGGTGAAAGCTGTGATAATCAAAGATATTTATATCACATCTTTCCAAAACATTTTTGCAGCTATCTTTCATTTCTGAAATACGTAAGATCAGTCATATTTATATGAGTTCCAATTTAATAATCTGGACAATGGCAACAATAATAATTGCTTTATAACACTATCACTATCATGGCAGCTATAAGACCATCACCACACTGGGTGCCATGTAGTGTTCATATTAGCCGCATGGGATCTGGGAAACTGAACTTGACTCCCCTCTGATCATCACATTAATGAAGTAAAAAATCTGATGAAAGCAGTTGACCACATCAGTGATGGAATCAGAATTGGCTTGAACACGCAGAAATATAACACCACACATCATTTTTGCTGTCTAAAAGACTGTTATGATGGAGTCAAGTTTATGAACTAAATGTACTCAATGGACTTCCACAAAGATAGTCCATAGACTATGGAAATTATATTTGTGGGTATCAAAAGACAGGAAAGGTGGTGAGTATTTGGAAGTGAGGAACCTGACATGACATAAATGATACGGAATAAGGGGTGGTTACTGTCCTGGTTTAATCTGGGACATAGTTAATTTTCCTCATAGTAGCTGGCAAAGAGCTGTGTTTTGAATTCAGTATGATAATAATGTTGATAACAGATGGATATTTTGACTGTTGCTGAGTAGTGGTGACCCTAAGTGAACAGGGCCTATCAGTGTCTCATGTTCTGCCAGTGAGCAGGCACACACGAGCCTGGGAGAGAGCATGGCCAGGACAGCTGACCCAAACTGGCCAAAGGAATATCCCACACCATGGGCTACCATGCCCAGTGTATGAACTGGGTGTGGAGTTTGCTGTGAGGGACTGATCATTGCTGGGGAATGGGATGGGGATCAGTCAGCAGATGATGAGCAAATGTATTGTGCACCACTTGTTTCTTGGGTTTTATTCCTCTCTCTCCTTCCTTTTCTATTACTATTAATATTAGTAGTTGTATTTTTATAATTTATTTTGTTTCAATTATTAAACTCTTCATATCTTAACCCAAGATTTTTTACAATTTTTTTCTTCTCCCCAGTCCACCTGGGACAGGGTTGGAAGAGTGAGTAGGTGGCTGAGTGATGCTTAGTTGCTGGATGGGGTTAAAACCATGACACCAGGATGACTCATAATTGATGTCCTTTTAAATTTAAAAAGGATCAGTAAAGAGAGATTCAACAAAGCAGGTACATCAAAAAGGCAAAAAATTTTACAAAAGTAAACTACCAATGTAAAAAGCCCATCTGTGTGACTCATGGTACGAAAATCATTATAAAACACTTTATGACAGTGTTTCAATGATATCCACTTCAAAAAACATTTTCAAAAATGCTGCAGAATGTTTACTCAGGTTAAAAAGGGTTTTTTTGCATCTCCTTAGATCTGCCTTGACTTGTAAAATATGAACACACAAAAATTGATAGAGTATATGTATTCAGGGGTAATAATGGAATCCACTAGTAGTAAATTTCTGTGAAATATTCTTTCAAAATAAAGGACGCATATCCATCATCCATCATCCATCCTATCCTAATGATAGGATATATGCTTTGTAGAGTTTCATTATTTCAGCATTTACTGTTACTTTGAAACAAATTTGGAATTGCAAAATGTCTGTTTTTGCAGAATTCTAAATTTGACTCTATTTTCTCTTTTCCTAAAGGCCATCCGAGTAAAGACTATTTTAAATCTTTTACTTCCCAGAGTTTCTTGATAGATCATAGGCTATTTTGCTTTTTAGCCATTTATACTTTCCAAGCACTTCTCCAGCACCTTTGTGAGAAGTGCTCCTGTTGGTGACTCCTTGCAGTTGTCTAGACCCCTGAAGCACAGACACATCTCCAATAATTATATGTGATTTTATAAAAATGACTGACTTTTTGATTTCCTGTACTCTTTTCTTTTATGCAATATAAATAGCATAAGTCAAGTCACATAAAGCATGTATAACAACTGGAAAAGAGCAATTCAGAGGTAAATGTGACAATTTCTTAATTAATTATCTGCAACAGGCTAATTAGAAGGTCCTGATAAGAGGTATTTTTTTCCCCATCTGTTCTGAGTAGTGTTAATAGTCTAGCTAGAAACACTAGCTAATTCTTGTATTAGTATGTCCAGCAACAGCAGAATTAGTGTCCTGAGCTCTGTAAGTCTATCAAGCTGCAGACATCTCCAGAAGAATCAAAACCAATATAAATCACTTCTGAAACTTTTAAGAAAGCCAAGGACGAGATGCTCTGATGACTCTTTTAAAGCTTGGAACTGAGAAATTCTTGGCTCAAAATGTTCAAAATGCTGACTTTTAGCCAAGTCCTGCACAGTAAGTTTACTTTCTGGCATACTATAATCAACTCAGAAGAAGTACAAGGTGAACATAAAGAAAAGGTTGAGGTAAAAAAAGGGCAGGAAAAATAAACAGTTAGGACATAGAAAAAAAATCTGTAGAGTTCAAGATGTGATGGATGTTTTCTTCTTAGATGAAGAGACCTAATGTTAGAAAAGCCTTTATTTTATCAAATTTACAGATTACACTTTGTGAAATACCTGATTTTTATGGTTTGCAGCTGTGTGAATAGACATAGTCCCCAGGATTTGAATTAACATGATGTTGATATTCAATGCTATATTTCAATAAGTTTCAATTGCTTGATACCACAATGTCAGTGGACATGAGAAGTGCTAATGTGTTTAGTCTAAAAACAAGCACGTAAGAGATACCTGATCCCTGACAAGGCAGAAAAGCTCAAGCAACAAAGTCTGGAACAGAGCTGGGACAGTATGTTAGTTTTTGATTAAAGTAGGTGAATAGAAAGTATCCTATATTCTGAATGAAATGGACCTATTAGAAAAACTTTGAAATTTAATGATAATTGTACTACCCAAAGAAATAGGGACAAAATTGTATCAGATTGCAAAATTGTGGACTGTATGGCTTAAATATCTTAAAGATATGATCCATATTTAAGATATGATCCAAACATAATTTAATTAACAATGACTTCCTTACTTGAAATTACTACAGCAATGGAATCCTATCAGATAGTGTTTGAATTAAAAGAAATTTGTGGTGTTGTCATTTATTATTATTATTATTATTATTATTATTATTATTATTATTACTACTACCACTACTACTATTTCATTTATTTATTTATTTATTTATTTATTTATTTAGAGTAAAGCATTATTAGACAGCAAAAAATCCAAACCCTAGTATTATTTTATTGGTTTTTAAAAGACCTATCTGATGTATCTTGTGTTAAAAATGCATCACAATATGAATATAACTCTCAGTTGTAGTGCTATCATATTTTTATTTTGGGAATACACATAAAGGATGTATGTACTTCATGAATAGTTTTCCATTTTATGTAAATGGGAAAGCCATGTTCCAAACACTAGTCACATAGTTTATTCTTTGGTTATAAGGATTCCTAAGGATTGGTCTGTGAATTGATTTCAGAAATATGTATGGTCTTAGAGTTAAGAGTACTATCAGTTAAATTTTATGTCTTCCATCATATCTTACAAGCAAGAACTTTAAGGCATTTGGATAGCCACATCCAGAGGGTAGTTATCAATATCTCCATGTCCAGAAGAATCCCTAAGGTGTCAATATTGTGACCAGCACTGTTCAATGTCTTCAACAGTGAAACACACATTGTGATTGAGTACACTCTCAGCAAGACTGCACATAACATCCAGCTGGGTGATGTGGCTGACATGCCTGAGGGATAGGATTCCATCCAGAGGGACCCCAACAGCCTTGAGACCTTGACCCATGGGAGACTCATGACGTTCAACAAGGCCAAGTGCAAGGTGCCTCATCTGGGTCGGGACAACCCCCCATTATCAACACAGGCTGGGGATGAAGGGACTGAGAACAGCCCTGCTGAGGAGAACCTGGGGGTGCAGGTGGATGAGAGGCTGGACACAACCTGGCCATGTGCACCTGCAGCACAGAAAGGCAGCTGTGTCCTGGCCTGCATCCAAAGCAGCGTGGCCAGCAGGAGAGGGAGAGGATTCTGCCCCTCTGCTCTGTTTTTGTGAGACCCCACCTGCAGTGCTGCATCCAGCTCTGGGGTCTTCAGAACAGGAAACCACAGCTCTGTGGGAGCAGATCCAAAAGAGGGCCACAAAACCCATCAGAGACCTGGAACACATCTCCTCTGAAGCAAGGCTGAAGGAATGAGGGATGTTCAGACTGGAGAAGGCTCTGGCAAGACCTTATTACAATTTTTTAGTACTTAGAGGGGGCTTGTGAGAAAGATGAGGACAAACTCATCTTAGACCCTCTTTTTAGTGGGGCCTGTTGTAATAGGACAAGGGGTAATGGCTTTACACAGAGAGAGGGTATATTAAGATAAGATATAAAGATGAAATTTTTATGATAAGAGTGGTGAAACATTGGAGCTGGTTACCTGGGATGTTGTTTTCATCCCTGGAAACATTCAAGGTCATGTCAAATGGGGCACTGAGCAACCTGGTCTAGTTGAATACATCTCTGCTCACTGCACAGGGGCACACTGGATTTGGTGGTTCTTAAAAATCCCTTCCAACCCAAGCTAGTCTAAGATTTTATGGTTCTATAATTCTATGACTAACACCTAAAATATAAAAAGTATATGACAAGATATAGAGATGTGACCGTGATTTCATTTTTGTTATTATTCAGTGAGTTTCCATTTGACAAAATTAGTGATGATAAAGGATAGCTGGAGCTAACACTGTCAAAGTGGAAATATAATCTTCTTTAAAACTGGTTTTAATTAAAACACTTAATTTGAATAAAAACCTGGCCTAAATATGGATGCTTATAAAAGACAAGATCATTATTGTCCTGACTTATTCAGTCTTGCATCTACATATAAACTCACATATGTTCTCAGCTTTCATAGAGTGCCTGATGTACACACAAATGCAGAGATGACTAAAATCTGAGAAGGAGGAGCCACTCCTGCTATCTTGAGGAAGCTGCATTTCAGCAGATGTTTATAAAAGAAAAGGTACTACATTCTTCACTCATTATTGCAAAAGCATTGTCATACATAACTGTTTATGCAGTTATGTTTGACAATGCAGATACAATTAAATTCAAATTTAGTGTTATACCTCTCCCAGGCAATACAAGAACAGAGAAGTAATTGAGCTTCTGTGATATATCACAGTTCACACTTGCCTCCTTGCAAGTCGAGAAGACTTGGGTAGTATGTTGTTTTTCTCCAGTATTTGCCTAATGTTAGTGTGTAACTTCACTGTGATGACTGAGGCCACTATGCCTCAAAGACTAGTGAAAGTGAAGAAAATTAAGATCTGTTCCCAAGTCTTGAGCTGGATGCTGAAATGAGCTTAATCTGTACAAGAAAAGAAGGAAAAACATTACATATGCATAAGAATAAACAAATATGCAAGTTCAGCTTTGGATGACTGTCTTGTACCATGTTTGCCTTATCCCAGGATTTTTCAGTCTGTATGTCATGTTAGGACATGATAGGAAAATACATGTAATAAGTATGGATTACATCAGTGGAAAAACTTAAATGGCCTAGATTTAAATTCTTATTTATGCATCCATCTATTTCTTGTCTAACTTAATAAGTACTGGTTTTAGGTACTGAAATCAAATAGACTTTTGGGAAGATATTAATGTCTTTTTTCTGAAATATACAAACCAGTACAACTGATATCTGGACTTTAGCTTTCTTATCAGCAGGTACTGAAGAAATTTTCATTGTTATTTATCTCTTCCATTATGTACAAATTTCTTACTGAAATCAAAATAAGTACCTACTTCACAGGTCAGAAAGAGTGACAAAATTTAGCCCCATGTTTGTAAATATAGGTCATTTTTTAGAGGCAGGAGACTTAAAGGCAGCAAAATTTGCCACTTTAATGAGTCATTTGACAACACAGGGCTTGGTAAAGCAATTAACAACATATGAAGCATAGAAAAAATGCACACAATTAGGAAGACAAACAATAGAATAAAGACTATCTCCTCTGGAGAAAAGTAAGCTGCTATTTCCCCTCTACCTGAGTTTGGTTAATTACTGAAGAGAGTGCTGAAGATCTCCCTAATGAAGGAAAATCATCAGACTGTAAGGAAATATATGATACTACATCTGCTTCATTAAGGATGGCAGCTATCATTCTTTTAAACATAAAGATTTAGCTTGAACCAAATAGCTTACTTTCACTCTATCTAGAAAACATAATCCTACCCCTTCTTAAAAGCCTGGGTGAAATTTAGCAGACTAAGCACACTTTAGCTTGGTAATACTTTAGAAAGACCAAATCCAAATTAAGAGAGAGAAATCAAAATCACAGGATGAACATAATATCATAACACTCCGTTTGCTATAATTTATTCCACAACAAACTGGAGTCCAATCCAGATTGTTCTGTGGGGAGTTCCTGCTTCAGTAAAGTTTAGATCAGATCCTTCTGACATAACAGTTTTGTAGCCACAATATATTTAGGTGTGCACCTCTACTTATCATGTCCTCATATTATACAAATTCTGTATTTTATAATTTAGTAAAACAATTTTTTATGGTAGTATGCATCCTAGACCTGTGCTCAATGGACTGTCTTTAAGATTTGTAGGTTCAGTGATGGATTCTGCAAATGGTGCTCCCTCTCTTTTTAAGCATTTCCTGTGAGGGGCAACACTGTACTCTGATAGTACAGTGTCTTAATGGAGCACCAAGTATTGACTAGATTTATATTTATGACCAATTAATTTAGTATCAAAATGTTACTCTTCTGTTAACTTTCTGGGCCACCTTATACCATGAACTGAGCTGTTGGTTTTAGCAAGATTTTATACACAATATAGAAAAACATAATATTTTTGTAGTTGTGACTACAAAAATCTTACCTGATCCTGTAAGATTTTTCTTAACAAGAAAGTTCTAATCGAATTAGATATGAATTGAATCCTTGAATTTCAGTGCAGGACATATTCATACCAATACTAGAATTGTCTTCCATAAAAATGAAATTTTAAACTTCTTGAACTATGAATATGCTGTAAAAATAGAATGACACATGTTTTTATCACCTTTTAAATATTTTCTTCATTATTAAATGCTTATAGAACATGATTGTTTCATTTTTCTTGGTTTTTTTAAATTTTTTCCCCCTAAAGAATAGATTCATCTTGGAAGTTCATCTTAAATGTTGAATTTTATCCTTTTTAATTAGAGGACATAAACGATTGCCTCTTTCGTCTTTGCAGTTCTTTGAACTGCCTTTGAATCAAGATCAGAGACTACAATAAAAGAACTTCCTACTGTACATTTTTATATCATTCCATGTGAGATACTTAAAATGTTGAAAAACTTATTATTCAATATTTGTTGCACTAAAAAGAGACAAATGTAGAAGTTTTCTGTCACTTCTTTTCATGTATTTGCTGGAGGAAAAATAAATTTTCAGGAACAAACATAATTTACAAACATAATGTTTTGAAGAAGAGAAAACATTATTATTTTATTATTTCTTCTCATTGTTCAAAGAAAATAATATGTGCGTAGCAAAAAAATTCAAATAGGGAAAATGTGTATCTGAAGCAAAATTGCAGTCCTGTTACTGTAAGCCCAGTGCAGGACCCTTTTCCTCTTCCAGATACTCATTTTACTTGTCAGCAGCTTAAATACTTTGAGCTCTTGAAGCTGTTCATGCCTTGCATATTTCTTCCTTGTGGTTTTAATTTGCAGGGATCTGGGCTGCTGATGCAACTGCAGGCGAGCCCGGGCTGGCGCGGGCGGGAGATGAAAGTGGCGGCCTTGCCTCCCGTGGGGCGAGCGCCGTGACCTACTTGAGGGCAGCCAGACAGAGCGCGGGCACTGCGCGCCCGTCCGCCGCCACAACAAACCATTAAACCCAGCAGCGTGGGGCTGGCTTGGGACCCTCTGGCCTGTGAGTGGAGCCTGATGTTTTTGATCTGCTAACTGATCGCAGGTGGATGAAACAATTAACCATGAACTCGACAGGTTCGCTGCCGCAAAGGAGAACGGTTGGTGTTTCGCCTTGGAGGGCGTTGAAAAAACAGCATTTGATGATTGTCATGACAGAGACAAAAAAGAAAAGCAGAGGGTGAAAATATGGTCAGTTAATATCCATGCAAAAAATTCTGCCCAAAATATCACATCCTCCTGATTAAATTCTTGGTTCTACCCTCGGTAATGTTGTGTTTCTACAGAGTCAAATATTCTATGACAAATAAAAGCACAGCTAAAAACAGCTGGGAAAAACATTGTGCATTGAAAATCCCTAGTGGTGCCTAAGAAAATCATCATTTTTCAATAAACTACTGATATCATGCTCAACAAACTTAGCATTTTTTAAAAAAGGATTCCAAACAGACTAGGTTAATAATTAAGGTTGTTTCTTCTTTGTTGCCCTCCATGTGATCTGAGAATTATGCTTGGCAGAGGTTGACTAAAGCCGCTGAGGCAGGGCACCCAGGGTAACATTTTCAAAGGTACCTAGCTGAATTTTTTTGCACTGGAATTACAAAATAATTATTATTTATTAAGCAATTGTTGTTATTATTATTTCATCATTTTTATTATTATTTTATTATTCATCTTATGTTATTGGTAATTTTGAATAGCATCAAGAATACATAATTGCATCTCAACAGCCACTGAGATAGACAAATTCCATATTCCACATGAAAAAGGTATGAATATTACTCTTGTTCTTTTTTTTCATCAGTGACCATGGACTTTTTCTTTTTTGAAATGGAAAGATGGTACATGAAGCCAGCAGACCATAGAAATCTGTCCTATTCTATGCTTAAGTACTAAAATGTGTCTTACTAGAACCTCTTTATATGAGAATCAATACATTTGGAAGAATAGATGGCTGCTGCTACTGCTGGTGGGCAGTAATTTATTGGCAATTTGTGAGAAAGTTGTAAAATACTCCATTTCGTGCATTTTTTTCTTATTTATAGCTAAAGTAGCTGTAAAAAAATGCTGTTCTCTGGTTTTAAGAATTGAGAATGCATAGCATGACATTAAAAGTGCATCAGCTAACAAAACCCCTCTTCTTTTTCATAAAAAACAGAAAATGCCTCCCTCTCCTTCATTGAAAAAATCCATTCGTTAGAGATATAATTATATGTAGCATTGGGGGCCACATCTCAGCTGATATTCTACAATTGCTGGCATATTTGCCCGAGTTCTCTGACACAACTAGTATCTGCTATTTTGACTCATTTTAGGAGGAGTGATTCTCAGGCAAGGTGAAAAGAGATGGATAACTGGCAACTGAACCTGCTCACAAGCAGAGGCAGGTCCACCAGGGGTCATCTGGCTTGGCAGAAATGCAGCTCAGTGATCAGAGGAGCCCATCACTCTGGCGCAGCTGGCCCCAGAGTGTCCAATCTCACACTGGGTTGTTTCGTATTGTGAGTCTGGGTTCTTTTAGTCTCTCCAACATGCCATGGACTCTAGACCTCCATGATGCAATGTTGTGCCTTTGGGCATAGTAAGCTCTCAGAATAAAAAACAACTGGAGTGAGTAGGGAGCCTTTTATTTTCTGAATCTCTGTTTTTATAGTAATTTTGCTTCTTAGGACATGCCGCAGACATAGCCTGAGCACATCTGGAAACTCCTACTCACTCCCATGTTAAATGAGGCAGGGACAACCTAACAGCTGATCTAGAATCTTTGTCTTGGACAGGATTCATATTTTCCATATTAGATCCCTAGAACTTAGGCTTTTAGTCTAACTCTTATATCTCTAAAAATTTAAGCTTTTATATTAATTCTTACTGCCAGCAGAGAGAGAGACTTTCAAAAAGAAGGTAGAACTGTTTAAGACACAACTTACTTGCAAACTTTTCTCCACTGCCAAAAAGAAAAAAAAAAAGGGAAAAAACCCAGACTGAAACCAAACTACAACCCACCAATTCTACAAGAAAAAATAAATAATGTCTTCTTCTCAGCATTCTTGCCAAGGAACTCAAAATACTTTTAAGAATATAAAAGGCTTTGTGATGAGTTTGGGCATTGTTATTTTAAGCATCCCCTTAAAACTTTGAAATCTTGATATAGCGTACATATTTTGTAAGAACATAGTGTGACTCTTGGGGACAGTGCTGTGCTCAGCCAGGAATTGGACTTGATGATCCTTGTGGATCCCTTCCAACTCAGCACATTCTGTGATTCTGTTTCTGTGATTCTATGATTCTTTTTACAAAAGAGATGATTATACTGAGATAGAGGACTTTGAAATGTTGTCAATGTTACCAAAAGTATCCTACAGCATGTCATTGTAATTTCTTAGTGGTCTTTTTGGTATTTAACAAAAAAGGGACTTTTTTTATTGTTTAATAATGCATAATTTGCAAAATTCTTTTTCTGTTATTTATCTAATGTAATAGATGCTACAAAAAAAAAATCAGTAGCATTCATCACAGAGAAAGCCTTGGGTGCTATGCTTATTTTGGGAAATGAATACCTATTTATTAGAGTTATTTAGACAGGCTGTTAACATGTAAATTTTCTACAAGAATGTTCTCTTGGTGATGCATGTACAATAACAGAAAGAAAAAAATCCTATAAGATGAGATTAAGTAAAAGTAATGAAAATCACTGCATTGTTCTTACATACTGATGTCTTTAAGTTTTTTTCACTTTTTGTAAACATCTCTCGGACTACTCTTTTTACTTCTGGGACTCTTTTCAAGTCCCAATATTAGGTCCAAGGAAAATAAGTAAAGAAGTCTGTTTAGTTTCCATCATACTTGGCAAGTGAAAATTCTGGAGAACTGAAGGTTTGAAACAGAATAACAGCTGTATCACTCAGTTTTCTCTTTTCCTTAGAATACAATTTATATTTCAAGGACATAAACAAAAAACCTAAAAAAGTTAAATGCAGTAGCTTTTTTCTTGTTTGGTTTTCGTTTTTTTTAATATTTTAAAGAAATGGCCTCATTAAATTGTTTAGTTTGGAAAAGGTTTTTCAGACCATTGAGTTCAACTGTTGACTCAGCTCTGCCAAGTCCACCACTAAACCATGTCCTTAAGTGCCACATCTACACATCTATAAAATACCTCCACGGATGGTGACTCAACCACGTCCCTGGGCAGCCTGTTCCAATGCTTGACCACCATTTCCGTGACAAAAAAATTCCTTATATTCAATCTAAACCTTCCTTGGCACAACTTGAAGTAGTTTTCTCTTGTAGATGAGATATTAATCAATATTTCCACCAGACATAAATAATTCACAAAAAAAAAAAGAAAAAAAAAAGAGAAAAGTAACACAATAAGATCATGGACCAATAAAACTATGGCACTAACTAGAGTATCTCAAAGTCTTTAAACAAGTGGTAGCCCTGGTAGCCCTGCACCAACTAAACTGCAGTGTTTCATGGAACTGCTAAGGAATACAATGTTAATAACAGAAATGCATTTTGTTGTTTTTTGTATAATGAGAATAATTCTAAATGGGAGATACAGATTAATTTTGCTGTGCTGGTCACTATGAAGATTAATTTTCAAAATATTTATATTTTTTGCATTTTGACTAAATCAAAACATGATTTCTGGATAAGCTGAGAGGAAGAGTAATTTAACAATCTAAATATGTTTTGAATGAACAAAATAATTGTGTTGTAATTGCTTTAAGTGTGTGTTACTAAATTGTTTAGACTGCGCCTCATTTTGTATGAAGCTGCATTCAAACACCATGAACACAACAAGAAAAACTAAACAGCCCTCAAGTGTATATATCACATGTGCAAGTCCTTAGAGTAAGAGGGATTTTATCTTTTATTGTCATGCAGCAGAGTCCTAATTGCCTTATGTCTTGACTATGCCAACCACTCTGCCTCTCATCTGATTTTCTTCATGTTATTATGATGGAATGTGAACCAAGACTTCCTTGTTTTACTGCTTTTAAGTACTAGTTTCAGACACTATTATCTGCTTCTGTTTGAGCCTTTAATTTTGTCTACTGTACAGGAAGTGGCCTATTTAGTGTCCTCTCCCTTTTAGTTGACTAAACCTAGCTTGAAATATCTGAAAGAAAAGAGCTGCCCTTTGGTAAAACACAGAAATTGCTTGATTTCACATTCCCCTATCCTTCCTGGGACTGAGGACAAGGATGGGTTGCTTAACCAGAACCAGATATTTATTGTGCTAGCAGGTGCCACAACCTTTTTTCCATGCAAGATCCACATGCCATCTTTGTCTAAGATTCAGTTTAATTCATGAAAGACAAAGTCTTGGCACAACTGACCCCACAAGTTGAAATTCTCAAAGTTTCTGGGGGAAAAAAATTAGAACTGAAGTGAAAGGTCATGAAATGTAGTCCAGATTTTGATTCTCCAGTAGTCTTCTCCCTGGCTTGCTCAGACTACATGGTATAATTTCCAGAAAAAAATTATTCTTGTCTTCCTTATGAGTCATGGTGCATAGCAGAAAATTGCAGCAGTGCAAAAGTGAGGTGACAGGCCCAGAATCTGTAATGCTTGTGGAGAGACCAGAGAATCCAGCAGTAACTACAGGCCTCTCCCATATTATTTCTAAACTTTGCTATTGGAAACGACAGCTGCAGTCAGATCAGGTATTCTTGGACATTTTGTTGCTTGTTTTACTCACTGTTATCACCACTTTCCAATGTAATTATCAGAATAATGAGAAGTTCTTGCCATGGAGATTGAGATGAAGGTGAAAGTTCCCTTGGGGCTCCAGTAACATGAGCCAATGCAGAAAGTGTTTTTAAGAGAGAATGTTATGGGGAGGGAAAGCCTTCCAATGATGCCCCCTCACCTGTGGTTTGTGCCTTCATTGAGTGGCACATAACCAAAATGGTCTTTCTTTGGGTCAAGCTGTGCATTCATTACGACGTCTTTTAAAGACAGGGCTTATCATATTGCACCAAAATTTATAAATTTTATTTATTAAAATAGTTCTAATTCTGTATCCAGAATATCCTTCTGAGGCCTTTTCAGAATGCGTCTGTCTTTCTGTCAAACAAAGTTTACTGAAATAAAAGGAAATATATTTTTTAGGAAATATGTTGGCCTCTTGCCTACTCATTCTCAGCAACAAAGCATGCCAGTGTTAGTGTCCTGGCTATCTGAGACCTTCTCTCTCCCAGCAAGAGTTGCTTGTCTGAGCTTAGTCAGTATTTTAGTGCCTGGGCATAATATCTGAGAGCAGTTCCAAAGTGCTTCTCTTTAGCAGAATTGCATATCTACTCTATTTTCCTCTTTAACCACATTTTGACAAATGGGAATAATATCCTCACACACAGGATGACTTTCTTTTTATTTCTAACCTAATATCAGTGTAAGATTTCATACAACCAGAATCCAAGGAAGCAAGTTCTCTCTACCTATAATTCTCAGTCAGCTGCTGATAATTCAGTAAGGATATTCAGAGTAGTTTCTAATGCAAATTCAGGGTTATATGTTGAATGTTCATATCTGATTGTACTTTACTATTGGATTGGATGTTAATACTTGTTTCCCTGCTTGACCTATTTATTGGTAGTGTGGTCTGATGGGCTGTGGGCAGGGAGGACACCATATCTCACCATTGCACAGCTTTCTCTAGCACTTCTGCCACTGCCCTGAAGAGTTGAAGAGATGTTGAGATGCAAGGGAAAGGCAGGAGTTCCCTGCACTTCTTTTTGGCATGTGGGCACTATGAGATACTGGTGAGGCAAATTGCCTTGGATCCCAGAGTAAATCTCAGTCTCTGGATGAATAAATATCAGATTTTTTTCTGTGACTGTCTTTTCCCCTTAACAGGCTGGCACAATTCTCTAAGAGATGTTTGGTTCTAGTCTTTTATTTCCTTAACAGATAAATGGAAGCTAACCTTTTCAGCAGAGTTTGGTGAAAATGTATGAGTCTTTTTTAAAGTTTAACAGTTTTAAGGGTTTTTGTTTTTTTTTCTTTTGTTAATGTTAAAATTAGATCATCAATGAAACTGCAACAGATAGGTATTTAAAGGAAAACCTGTAATAAAATATTTTGGAGAACAGAAGTTATAAATGTCAAATGTATCAGGAGATGCATAAATTTTAGAGAATATCTCCAGGTCCTTCCTAACTGCTTGGCTACTGAGGTTTTGCATGCATCTTTCACTGCAGAGTAACTTTCCTCAAGGTAGGTTTTCCTTGGTATAGGTCTTTGTGCATAACCACAGTGCATTAAATACCACCAAAATTTTGTGCTGGATTGCTACCAAGTATATTTTTCCAAGGGTGACATTTTTGTTACTGGACTTTTGGCCCTTTCTATGTTGAATTATTAGTACAGATGAATATCTATCCACTATTCATAGCACATCTATCTTGTCTGGATGTTTTGGACAGTTTAGAAATGTTGATAACTAGAAGCAATTTCTCACCAAAGACAAAGCAGAGTATTTAATAATTAAATCGTTCAAAAGAAAAACAGAAATATATTTGTCTTTCTTTTGAAAGAGCATTCATAATTCTCAAGTTCAGACACCTTATTCTGTTTCTTGAACTAGCCAAATGGCTGCATCTAGTGCAGGAAAAAATAAAACAAACCAAAACTGGGACAAAACAAAGACTCAAGACACATTATTCCAGGTGATAGAGGTGATATTTCTTTTAATGCTTCTGTAGATGTCTGGGGCTCTCCAGAGTGTGAGATGTAGGTGTCTGGGTCTGTCACCCTCAACAGACATTTCATAGAATCATAGAATGGTTTTGGTTGGAAGCGACCTTAAAATTCCAACCTTGCTGCCATGGGGGATTGTTTCTGGATGCTGAGAAAACTAACCAAGGAAGATATTGAGTAAATAAGCAGCTTTATGTGGGGAGTTTTCACCATTTAAAGACTGTGGATATACAGTCTTGTATACAAACTAGGCAAGGTTTTGACAAGCAAAACAGCAGGATGTTTTGACTTAATTTTTGTGTCTGTTTACTTTTTTTCTTGCTTTAAAAGAATGAAAGTGAAATCAGAGGGTTTCACGATTTTATCTCTGAGATACACCTTTTTAAAAACAAGTTAATTTGTCACTTGTGGCTTCATTGTAACTGGGGACTGGAAAGGCAGTGTGGATAATCAGAAAAATGAAAACTGTTTTTGTGTAAGTTCTTTTCCTTTCTAGCTGGGAGAGTTCAATAGACAAATTTTGTACTATGCAGAGCATACATAAAAGATATTTACAAGGATTTTAGGGGTAGCTATATATTTTTATGTTTATGTAAAACAGAAGAAATTCTTCTAAGAACTCAAGTCAACAGTCAAAAATTTAAAGTGAAATTGTGAATAAGTATAATTACAAAATAGTTAAAACCAGGGACAATTTCTCATCTCGCCTCCAAAGCAGAGTTTAAGTGTTCACTGAACACTTTATGAAAATGATATCAAAATGTGATGTTGACATTATATCCTAAAGGAGCAATTTAATTAACTGTATTTACACTGAAAAGTTTGGAGACATTGAAACAGTTACCAAGATATCCCTCAGTTCAGCATGATAGTGTGTAAACTATGTAGGCAGCCTTAAAGGAACTGAAGTTCACATTAAGGTTTTTATGCTATTACTCAGAGCTATTATGGAAAGTATCCTTCCTTCACATGGAAATAACCTGCATTGCATCCAGTGGTTCTCAAGGCTGGGCAAGGAATACATCTCTGCTAACACAATAGCCAAAACACAATTGCCTCTCTTCAGGGTGGGCAGAAAGTTGGGAGCAGCAGCTGGAGCATTAGAGGAACTGACAAGTTATGTTTTTATGACCTGCTTGAAACAATCTGTTTCGACATTTCAGGAATTACCACAGCTTCTGGGAAAAGCCAAACATGTAGTCTGATCCCAATAAGCCAGTGGTCTGTGTTGAAGTTTAATTAAGCCACCTACTGAGAAAGCTACCATAGGAGAAGCTCTTCTCTGAGCATGGATTTGCAAACCAGTGGAGAGCATCCAGGGAAGACAGCAGTTTCAACACCCAATATATTTGCCCTAGTTCCTATGAATTACACGCCCTACTTCTTATGAATTATGCATACTGAAAGCTCAGTAAGGAATAATCTTCACAAATTTAGTCATTACAATGCTGAAATAGTCAGTTTATCAATCCATAAATAAAGTGTATATTTTACCCACCCTACTAGTTTAGTTTTGTAATTGAGCAGTATAGTTAGGCCTTAATTAGTTTACAGATTGTCATTACCATGATCTATTTACTTTTTAAGCTTCTTCTGGTTTAGTTTTAATCCATCACTATCAGTGAATTTTCAGAAAGCTTCATGATGTGATGCAGTATGTCACTTGTGTCCTTAGGTAGCACGATATAAGAATGAAAACAGGCACTGCGCCAGAGAACAAAGATCATTAGATGGAATTAAAGCATTTGCATGTAATAGGTGTTAGTTTATATTACATTAGAAAATGAGTTCTTAAGTATAGCCTATTTTAAAACAATTCAGTTACATTTTTACAGAATTGTTCTTTAAATTTTTGGTACAATACATTGTGAAGAAGTTATGAATGATTTTTAAATAAACACTGTGATGATATCAGTGGGACAGTTCCTGCAAGTAAAAATTCCCAAGGCTGGGGCCAGATTTGAAATGTTTATGTGAGGTTTTTTAAGTGTAAGTACAGCTTGGTACTCATCGGAGCTTGCTAAGATTAGTTTGTAGACCATAAAAGGAAGTGATACATGACTACACTCCTCTTTCTTCTTCCTTCTTTGTCCTACCACTTGTTGCTGTTTTTAGAATCAGTCCCATGTTCTACCTGGAACATGAAAACTGAGACATCTCTTTTAAAATGTCTTTCCCAACATATTTCTGCTTTATTGCTTCATCTACTTTGTCCTATCCACCACTTTAAAAGGTGCCTGTTTGTTACAGATGGTGCCTTATTTTAGCTTGCTAGGAATTCTTTTATTCAGGAAAGGATGATAACTTGTGGATATTTGGATTATTGTCAAATGCCAGCATTTTTAGTTTGTTTATAGCAATCAACCATTTTCTAAAAGTGGGGAAAATAGGGGATTTCTGTATCTGTCTCAAGTTTAATCTTATCCTAAAAAAAATCCTGAGGATGTTAGAGGGTGCAATTTTCCTATAAGGGCTACATAGATACTTAGAATTCATCTTTCACTGGTGTTTGAATCTCACCCTGGGCAAGCCCTGTCTGTCAGAAAGGTTGGAATTTTTAAAAACTTAAATGTCACAGAAGTTGTGAAATAGATAATGCTTTCCATAGATGAATTATGTTGTTTGCCAGTCAAGGATAGATTCCTCTATGAAAATTTTGTAATTTAGTAACTTAGTAATTTGTGCAGAATACATGAAGAGGGGTAATGAGGTTCCTCAATTTACTGGAAAAACACTCACAGGATTTTTTGAAGTAGGAAGAAATTCAATGGCCTGGGAGATGTTTTCTGTAACAGTTTCACTTCTTTGAAGATTGCAATGATATTTCTCTGTTTTTCAGTTTAAAAAATTAGAGTCAATCTCCACTAAAATCCCAGGGAAAAAAATACACTGGCTTCCATGAAAACTAGAATGACAATCTACTTGTTTATCTACTACTGAAATATTCCAATATTCTTTAACTCTTCCAAATCATAACTTCAAGGAAAATTTATTTAAACCATTTCCTGCTACCCAGACATGGCCACATTAAAAAAAATGCAGCAAACACTGCAGAATTGAAAAACTTAAAAATTACTTTTGATTTGAAAATATGGTACACAAATTCTTGTTCTTCATAGTAAAATTTTAAACACATTTACTAAAGAAAGGACATGAAATAACTGCATAAACGATACACACCTACATGAAATAGTTAGACTGTAATATTGCATGATTTTACTTGCTGTAATTTAGAGATGTTAGCAGAGAATTAGGATGAGATATCAGCTTTACAACTATAAGTAACAATCACTTTTACCATTGAAGGGTTTTCTACATTCAAAATTCAATGCCTTCATTAAAAAAAGGATATACAAGATGTTCACACTGTGCATATATGTATATGTGATGAAATAGTTAAATAATTAACTAGAACTAATAAGATTAAGATCCTGAAGAATGGACTATACAGGCAAAAGATCCCCAGATTAGTTTGGTCAGACACACACAGGTTCTTAAAAAAAGCTGCCTATAAGCTTAGGAGCTTGAGCAACTGACAGCCAGAACAGGAAAAACAACATAAGACATGAGATAGCTGGGCTGTAAGTCACATTTAAACAGCCAGTAAATGGATCTTTGCAGAGCTGGACCTTTAGCATCTGCAGGTTCTGTCAGACATGCCAGCTGTGTAGGACATGAGCACGAGCCTGGCTGCAGGGCTCAGAGCAGGAGGCAGGGAGCGAGCAGCTTTGACACAGGTCATGTTCAGGGGTCATATGTTCCTCCTGGTTTTCAGTGTGTTGTGGATTTTACCCAGAAAAATGAAACCTAGGTGAGGAATGACTATAGCAGCTCCTCCATAGAGCACAAAGTTCAGGCTGGCAATGCCACAGAGAGCCAGGAGGAAGAGTTTATCTATATACAAATAATAGGAAGTGAATCAGTGACCCAATTTTACTTGTTTTGATTTCGTGTATGGGTCCTTCTTTACAGGGTTGCTAGAACAAGATGAGTTTCAGTCACCTGACTAAGATCATCTGTTTGAGAACATTGATTGGATTAGTTACTTACTTCAAGGTTTCTTACACATGACCCTGGTACACTTTAAGAAATACTCTTTATCCAGTTACAGATTTTACGACAACAATACTTATCACAAAGAATAATGTCTTCAAAATAACAAATGTATGCTGAAGGTGCTATAAATATAATTTATGATCATGTTTAAAATTAAAATAGCTACTTACACTTCAGTTGAATTAGAGGAGAAAGCATGCTTGGGCCTTTTGGTTTTGTTTTTGCCATGTACAAGATTAGGGTAGAATCTTAAGTAAGTTGGATTAGTGTCCTTGTGTAGTCTCCAAATAGGATATCTATAAATAACCTTAAGTCTTAGTTTAGTTTGTATTTTAACATGTTCCAGGATTGTGGGAACAGGACCAGAGTGAGAGTATGAGGTGACCATGAGTTAAACTTTTATATGATGCAAGAAAAATGACCTGGGGCTGTTTCTCATGAAACTAACTTCATTTCAAGACCATTCCATAGTTTTTCTCAGAAAGAGGAGAATAGATGATATAATTTTTATTCCAGTTGTCTGTAGCTTATTCTTGGAGCACACTCTGTCTGAATTTAGAAAATGGAAATAAAGATAAATTCACATACCAAGGAATGGAAGGTGTAATAACAACTGACAGGTATATCAGATTATCCATTTGTCATAACATCAAACGAGCTTCAGCTGAAAGTACAGACCAGTGGGAAGGTTAAGGTTCGTGCACTATTTGGACTGTTTTGGGATGACAACATGAATGTTTATTTGCTTGTTCAATAAGTAATGGCCTTCAAAATGCTACAGGAATGAAGACATGCAAATGTCAAAAGAAAGTCTCTTCTCAGGAGACTACCAGTGTTACAAATGGTTTTTACTGATTATCTGAGTTTCAATGGAGAAAGGAAAAAGACAAGTGTCATCACCAGGTCCTTTGACTTTCTTGCTTTTATTGAAATATTTTTTTTAATCAGAATTTGATATTCCTTTAAAACTATTTGCTTCATGCAGGAAGCATTGCCTTGTTACCTGTTAATCTGATTTTGGATTCCAGAGCTCTTTTGCCACTTCAAAAAAGAACAAGAGGAGGGAAACCCCACAAAAATATAACAATGCAGGTGTTCACTGGGACCTGCAGCACTTCAAATGTCATTCAGGCAAATAACCCACAAATTAATTTCTCAGTAGTAAAGGTGGCAAGAGGGCAGCCATGTTGTGTGAGTGTAAGTCTATATGAGTGGTAACAAATATAGACTTAAAAGTGACAATTCAGCCTTATCTCTTAGGGCATTTTTCTGGTCACTCTTTCCCCTGAGTTAGTTTCTTCAGTGAAAAATTCTAGAAGGACTTACCAACATCAGAAAAATACTTTATTAGTTTGAGAATACAAGAATGCAAATACTGACATTTTTTAAAATGCAAGGTGTGAATGGGAAAATTAACTACAATTAAATCAGGGAAGGACATAAGATTTAGCCAAAAAGAAATTTCACTTTATGATAAAGATGTTTTGAGCTTTACTTTTTTCTTGTTTCTGTTGTCCTTTAATTTTAAAATTGCAATTGAAGCAGAGAAGCTGTTTTTCGAATTATAGTCTGTTCCTAGAACTGGCATATTTCTGTTCATTTGTAGTATTTAGCGATCACAAGAAGATAATAGAACTGCTTTAGTGATAGACTTTCATCTATGCTTCCTTCCTGGCCTGCTAATAAGTTTTGCCTCTTACCCTTCTTTGGATACTTAAGTTCAGTGACAGTGGTTCGTTGTTTGGCTGTTGTTGTTGCAGTTACTCAAGGTCTGCATAAAGAGGTCACTTAAATTCAGGATCAGTATTTGTTCATTTGTACACTCCTGAGTCACTAAATGGTGAGCTCATAGGCAGTAATTTTAAAAGGAAAAAAAATTCTGCTACCTGTCTCTGGCTTAGTGAGTTAGCAAACAGGATTGAGTAAAAATAGGAGAGTTAATCGTCTGTAGTACAGACAGCAAAGCTGTTTCTGACTGGGAATAGGTCACTTGTGCTCTATCACATCTCAGTCACGGTTTGTTGTGCCCACGTGAGAGCAGCAATGGAGTTACTGTCCCACAGGTAAAGTCAAACAGGCTCACAGAAGCCTCCATGCTCTACCATCCTCACCTAACCACAAACTGCTTCCCTCTTGGAGCAGCAGATCACAAATGTAAAACTGGCATGTGTGTGTGTTTGTGTGTGTGTGTTTGTGCGTGTCCGTGTCCAAAATCAAACAAAATATAACAAATCAGGAATGCTATTTAGATGAAACATCTGTAAAATGCAAATAGACTTTTATGGACTAATCCAGTCGCTTTGTTGCCTCCCTACCTGCAAGAAGGGTGAAGAGAGAGAAAGATGAAGTAATGACAAAGTTTGTGGATTCTTTTCATTTGAAAGAAAATGATAAGGGTCATAAATAACTGCAAAGTAGAAAAGATGCCCAGTATTTTAGATGCTGTGGGCTATCTTCTTGAGCTAGTTTCTTTGCAGATATTCACTGAGTGCCTGATTCTGCCTCACTTGGAGCACACTAAGCAGCATTTTAGGGAAAATTCTGTACTCAGGATGGACATTGTCAATTTATTTTGAGATGCACACTTCACTGTGGACACAGCCTGTGCTAAAGGCTCAGTGCAACTAATAAGACTCAGGGACATGAAGTGTTGTTCTCCCTCCAGAAAATGGGGCACCTCTATATTGTATGAGAGGCAGCTGCCTTTCAGCTGTGCAGCAGCACGTGGCACAGATTTCTGTACACAGGTAAAGGCAGGCAGGGGCTGGCTGCTCCTCCCTCAGCAGACAGGATGTCCACCTTATTATCAGGAAGGTGGATAAATTAACTGCCCAATTAACTCTCTTCCACCGTCATCTTCCGCAGAGTACTCAGTGTTTTCTTCTATCTCCCATATCAATCAGAAATTGTGAGTCTTTGCCCTGTAGTTTCAGAATATGACCACAAATACTGTTCAGATCCTTCCAGAACTAAAGTCTCAGGTACATTTGAAATAAAAGATGATTGTCACCTTTGCCATAACCTTTTGGGATGACTGCCTTTCAGATCTTCAAGAAGTCAATAAACTGAAGTTGAATGAATAGCTTGGCAGTGTAGAAATAATCTGTATCAAGAAAGTATGGTAGAATAATGATCTAAAAACAATATTAGTTTTAATTCATGCATGAAAGTGACCTGATGGCTCCTAAAAGATGAGCTATGATTAGACTAATTCTCTTTCAAGTAGATTAAAATGAGACCTTATAAATATCTAAGTAATAAATTCATGCTAAAATTAATAACCTGATTAATTGCTTAAATGGGATAGATTATTCCAATTAAGTCTTCAAACATGTTGCAGGAAAAAAATAATATCACACCTCATAAAAACAATATTCTTTCATTGAGTTTTTTAACATTCCAGAGTTCATGAAAGTACAGTAATTACATTTTTTATTTTCAAATAATTTATGCAGATAAAAGGCTACACCTTGTTTCATTTATATGATCATGTGTAAAACTAACAAACAGTGAGATTGAGGAATTTCCTAATCAAGATCTGAAACTGATTCTTCTTGCTATTAAAGGAAAAATCACAGTTTCAGCTTCTCCACTTTTTTACAATTTACATTTCCTCATAAAGAAATTCAATTTTTTTAAGCTAAAAGACAGTTGTTGATATGAGATCACTCTTCAAGGAAAGAGTAACTTCACATTTTTGGCAGCTAGTGTTACTCTGTGTGCATGCCCTACCAAGACCAATTGCTAAAAATTCTTTAATTATGTATGGTATGATAGGTGCTCACTCCCTGGTTCTTCCTCATGACAAGGTCAATACTGAAGGATAAATTTAATTTATTTTATTCATTATATACTGAGAACATAATAAACACAAACTGAACTGTACTTACAATATCATCTGGGAAAATATTATTATCATTGTATTGGTAAAAAGGTTATGATAGATTGATCAAATAATGAAGGAAATTCCCTAGAAAACAACTTACAAGAAAACTCATGTTATTTCAAAGACAGTAAATTGACTATATATATATATACTTCCTTTCTATAATTTAGAAAATCCTTCTGCTGAAATGACTGGAATTAAATGCTGAAAAATGAGGAAAGGCTGAGGGAACTGGGTTTTTCAACCTTGTGAAGACAAGGCTTGGGGAAGATTTTATCACCATGTTCCAGTATTTAAAGTGTATCTACAACAAAGGTGGAGACTCCACTTTTAGAAGGAGTCACACAGTAAAGGCCAGGCATGAAGGAATATAAATTATTCCTGGGGAGATTTCATTTAGGCACAAGAGGAAAATTTTTCACAATGAGAGCAGTCAGCAATTGGATCAATCTCCCCAGAGAAGTGGTAGATTCCCTGACACAGAACGAGGCACTCGACCATCTTCTTCAGACCACACTTTTGCCAAGAATGGTTGGACCAGATGATACTTGAGATTTCTTCCAATCTGCTATTCTTTGATTTTGTGATTGAAAGTCAGTGTGGAAAAAAATGTTTGTGGACATTAGTTACAACACAAATATTGAGATGCTGGTGTCCTTTGGCCATTCTACCATCTTGGTAACTTGTTTATCTGCAAATTGGTCATGCTAATAATGTTCTTGTTAGCGCAGTTTGTATGCTTGGATTTTTTTAAAATTGATTGAAATCCAGCATTGCCAGATAATTATGAAAGAGGTCTGAATATCACAGAAGACTGTTTCTTTTTTTTTTCCCTGATACAGCCCCTTAATAAAGTTTCTGATTGCATTTCTTTCATTCAAAGTAGGTAGTGCTTCTTTCCTAAGGCTAGATAATGCTTTCATCATGATGGGTTTATGAGTAAGGTACTATTCAACATAATGATATCACTGTCTAGCTTATGTCTGCTGTTCATTTGCAATTCTTAAACTGTACAGAATATCTGTCTTAATCTGTTGTAAGTCTAACTTAAAAGAGTTAGAAGTCATGCAAAATCAAGGGTAAAAAGAGAACCACCGTGATCCCATTGTTAACAATTTTACACCAGTAAATGGGAGTAATTCCTTACATGAGTGGGTCTATTTTGAATATAAAAAAGTTGTTCTCAGTGTTGGAAAAGGTAACTGCTCTTTTGCTCCTATTTTCCTCTCAAGATTTTTATTCAAATAAATTATAAAAAAAAATTGAAAAATCAAATAGATTTTTATTCAAATTATTGCCAGAATCATAAAAGAAAGAAACAGAATATCAGGCATGTTACTATCTAGAGCAGTCAAGGCAGTCATTTTTGTGACTTATTCAAGTCATTCATGGTGTACCACAATGCCTGTTGCTACTGAACAGGAAACAAAACCAATTGTGTACAATGTGTATATTAATATGTACAGTGTGAAGAGAAAACAGATGGCAGGGATGTGTAAAACTTTAATGTCCTCCAATCTGTTTACTTATTTTAATCAGCTATTATAATCATCACCCACTGTGTGCTTTGTTTACTTGGGGAAGTGCTGGTGTGATCAAGCAGAAGAAAATCCAGAGAAATATGCCAGATCCCAAATCTGGTAATTAGAACCAGAAAGCTACTGTGTGCTACAAAGGATTAGGCCAGACCAGAAGACACCATGAAGAGTCAGCATTCACTCAGGACTGCATTCACTCGCAACACAACAGAGGTGAAATCGGCCAGTGCAGATTTAGCAGGTGACACATACGGAGGGATGCTCCATTAGCACTGGCTTGCATGGCTCACATTTCTACACCCCCTGAAATGCTAACTCAAGCTTCTTTTCCAGATGCAGCATGCTTTTATCTCAGTTCTTATTCCCTTCATAAAGTACTTAGATATTTCTAGCAAAAATCGCAAGATGTAATATTCAATATGCTTTCTACGGTTAAACAGTGACTTGAATGGAGAAAGTGGGTTTTTGGGGGTTCTTTTTGATGTACTCAAAATCAAATAGGCAATTCATAATTCAGTTGAAAACACCTCTCTTCTAGTGACGAAGGTGAAATAAAATGCTGAAAATCAAGGCTTTCTGAAATTTAAAATATTCATATTTGTACAAACTTTTAAAAGCCCAATATGTACTTTAGAAGAGTGTTTGACAAATGTCTTACTCTGGACATGGTCACAATGAATAGGGTAAAGGAATCTTCAAGAAGATGATAGGACATAACAAGTGTATGTGATATTGTAAATAGCTCATTTATTTTAAATTTGCATGCTCTGCTCTGATTGTCAGGAGAAACAGTTGTTTCCTGATGACATAAGGATTTTGTTCATCTCAGGCTTGCTGTAGAAGATGTTGTCCAAAAAACCAAAATTGTACTGGTTGTAGGAAAAACAAGTGCTGGTCTCCAAATAATTCTCTTTTCATGACAGATGCAATTTTGTATTCAGTTAAAAAAAAAGAGGAGGGAAAATTATGGGGATGAGTTCTTAATATTTTTAAATGCAGCACAGAAACTGGTTTTTATGCTAAACATAATTTACAAACTGATTATATTATATTTAATAATAGAAATGTTTAGCAAAAATTTTCTCTGAGAGGAAGGAAGTGGTGTAAAGGAAAAAAAAATTGTGTTAATCAAGCTGTTCAGGGCCCCATAAATTCACTTCCTTGTCCAAAAGTCAATAGAAGCTCCTTCTTCCTCTTCAATAAGTGGAAGGAAATGCACCTGCTAGGGACTTTGACCTAGATTTTGTAATTCTTGAGTTAGGGAAATCCTAGCCTATAATTAGAAGTGAAGTAGCTAACAAATCATGAAGGAAATAACCTTACTATAGAAACAACCACCTGAGAGGTGACTGCTGATCTGCAATCCGCTGTGCTGTGGGCTGCAAAATTATCTGATGGCAATGAGGAAATGCATCCGGGGAAGGACCAATGACAAAACTAATCTTCGAAAGTCATTCTGGGAGGGATATTCCGATTTTCCTCCTACACAGATTCTTTCAGGAACATTATCTATGTCATTATTTCCTCCTCTCTAAAGTGGGTAAAATAACAATTACCTTTGAGAAGTAATTCTAGTTAGTAATAATGTCGACAATAGGTTCAAGATGTCTGTCTAATAGAGGTATTTATTTAAGAAATTAATATTAATCCTTGAACTTCAACAAAGGACTAAAATTCTGTGGAATAACAAACAAGTCAGTGACTGTGGCTGGATCCATTCTCTTGATGTGGAGTTGTCCAAGCTGAGGCACAGTTCTTCACAGCAGAAACTCCCAGCAGCAAAACAGGAGTGAACAGAAGACTGAATTAATGTCCTCTGTCAGCCTAAAAGCATTTTCTAGAATGCGTTCAATCATCTAAAAGGCATCAAAGAGTTCCTCTTCCCTAAAATTGTAGGGTTTAGAAACAGAATGATGATAAAGGTTCACTAGGCTGTTTCTGTTACCTAACAGTCCTGTGCTTTCTTTTATTTGACTACTTTTTCTTTTTTTTTTTAATTGGATAAAGGATAGTATTTTATTTTTTTTGTTTTACTTTTATACCAGGTTCCATGGAGGGAAGAGATTAGCACCTCCAGTATATGAAGGTGTCTTATCCTCAGATGACTAATTCTGAAGATCCAGGTAGAAATGCCTGTTGGAAAGCAGAGAAGTTTTTCAAACATCATTTCAAGAAGTGGATTTATACTACCAATCAGATATAATATATAAGCTATTTCACTTTTCTGTAATTGCCAGGTATCTACATGTTTTTTTATGTTTCAATTATAGCTCATTGCATTAACACCTACATTTATGGCAAACGATATTTGAAATGCTTCTTGTTTATTATTATATTTAAAGTTCATTGTGGATTCAGCAGTGTGTACCCAAGTGGCAGGTCAGCTGAGGTAACTCTTGTGCCTCCTAGCTTAGCAAAAGTAGTTGAAGAATGAACCAGAGAAGGTGAAAGCCAAACACAAACCTGAGCACTTAGCTCAGCTCATGCATGCCATGAGTTGCACACAAACAGATGGGCAGAACCTTCTCAGATAAACTTCAGCAAATATGATGGAGTAGCAGAAATACCAAGCTTGCCCAGTGTCAGCTGAATGACGGCAGGTTTGATACAGTCCCCTAGAAATCATGCATAAGGCTTACAGTACCCTCAGTTAAACAGAAAGAAGAAAATCTTAATATTTGGGTTATACCATTTGATCTTTCCTGACACTAACCAAACCAAAAAAGCCTTGGGAAGTGACCGAAGAACGTCAGTTTGTTTACATGAAGATTCCTTGATTAAAAAAAAAAAAATCTATGTCTTTGCTTCTGTCAAGTTTATATGTTCAGAAATTTTGAAAGGTTGAATCACAAAGCTTTTTAATCACATACACTTAAATAAAAACCTAATGCTGACCTGCCATGACAATCAGGCACAGTTTAAAATCAACTCACAGGAAGACAAAGTTATGTTTAGTTTGGAGAGTTTTTACATCTACTTTATATAAACTTACGAAGTTGTTAAGAGCAAATGGAAATGACATGAGAGAAAGAGGTTATACCAGGCAAAGCAGATTTCTTGGTTTTCCTTTCTATTTTAGTCAAAACAAATGCATTTAACCATTTAAATACAAGTCTGTTGACATGGATATAATTGTATTAATCTCAGTTGCACAGAAGATTTGACTTATGACAGAAAGAAGTATCTTCTGTTTGTTTTCATTGTATTCTATTAGTTTGACCTGGATGTCTGCCTTCGTGCTAACCATATGACAAAAATAAGATATTTAAAATTTTTAATACTATATCTTGGCATACAACAGAAATAGAAATGTTAGAACTATAAACTGATATAAGTCTCACATAGAATATAACATTATTCTATTGCAAAGAGGAAAAATCTAAGGTGCAAAACAATGGAAAGACTTATAAAGCATTCAAGAGCTTATTTTATAATGACATTCAGTACCATGTGTCATGGTCTGCTTGGAAAAAAAAAGGCTTTTGAAACTGAAGCAAGTAGGTTTTTATACACTCATTAATAAGAAATCTAATCAGCACTGATAAACAAATGAAGTACATAATGCATAACTTAAAGTGTAAGAAACAAGTGCACAAAACAATATGCTTTTACAGTATTCAGCAGGTATATGGTGGATTTATGTGGAGCTGCAGCAGACACTCTTTGATTCATTCAGCTCTGTGATGTCAATTTTATGGTAGAGATGGAAGACAGATAACAAATAAACTTATCCCCACATTCCAGCCTTCATTTTCTATTTTTCACTGAAGTTCAAATGTTACAAAGTATAGAACAAGTAAGGTGAAGTGAGCTCAGCTTTTGTGGAAAATGAGACAGGAGGAAAAGACAGGGACTGGAACTTCACCAGATGGGTATTTCTTTGTATTTAATACCCTATTCATCTATCAACTTTTGTTTACACATAATGCACAAATATATAGAATCTCATTATCAACACATTAAAACCCCAGTGTTGCATTTCTTTATTAAAATCAAAATGCAATCAGATGTAAAATCATGCATCTGAAGGCAAGGAAATGGTGGAAGAGGGTTACCTGGGAAATATCCATTCAGCACATTTTTCTGATTTGTACAAATTTGTGAAGGTTTCTGATTTGTACAAATTTGTGATGTAATTTTAATTAAATGATTTTTTTTCAGGGGACCCCTGTTTCATTCACAGTACAGAGTGGACGATGCTTGCTTAATGAGCAGCTGCTCAATACTGGTTTTGTTTCATTGTTCAGCATGTGTGGTCCCATTTGTTATTTACTAGACACTAACAATCCAGATCCCTACTGAGGACTATTAATTTCCTCACAGACTTTTCTTTTCTGATTTCACTATCATGTAGGAATACATCACATAAGCCTTCTCAGCACCCTGTGATACCCAGGATGATGTCATTCCCATCAGAGATGGAGATTTGGTATGCAAAGGGATTCAAGTCCAGAATTTCTATTGCATAGCCAGCTTAAGACAACAGTGGATTCTTTATTCATAGGCCAAAGCTTTGTATGTTAGCTCTATCTATTAAAATATATCTCACCCCAACTTTTACTATAACTGAGGACACCAAATGCTTAATCTAAGTTTGGATTAAGTGACTTGAAAATCATCGAACGTCTTTTTGATGATGATATTTCTCTGAGACAGTATTCAGCTCCCATAAATATGAGACAGCTTTCTTTTCCTGACAGTCCCTAACAATCTGCCCTTTGCCTAGCAGCTGTAGGACCTTCATGGTGAACGGCTTCCATTGCCTCTGTGGTGTGTGATGATTGAAATACTGAGCTGTGTCTTGGACAGTTAACATAATGTATATTCACAATGGGGAAGGTAAATTCAGATTGTGTCAGCAACCTTAGTTCTGATGTGTTGACATCTGTCTGCTCAGTTTTATAATCCTTGTAATATTCCTTTACCATATCTTTCACATATGGCTAAAAAGATGTTAATCTTAAAGCAGAATCCTCCTGACTCCTTATCACTGTTGCTTCTATGTGTTTCAGTAAATCAGTGCTGCTTTAGGATTAACAGATAACAAGGGCTCTTATCCTTTTTTTACTCTCTCTTTTAGTTCCCAGTTTAAACCTCCTTGCCTGGCTACCAGAGTGAGACAGAGTAAGCAACAGCCCATAGTGGGGCTTGGTACTGGCTATTATCTGAGACCTATCAAGATTAATGCTTCTATCCTGTTTGTTTGCTGCACTTCCTTGCTCCACTACTGTGCTATGCTCACAGCTGGGACGTCTCTGCTGGCCTGGAAGGTCGGTCAGAAAGCTGTGCCCATTCATGCTGTGCAGCTGCTCACAGCTACCAGTCCCTCATGCTGCCTGCCAGGGTCCTTGGGCACTTCCCAGCAGATGCCACAATTCCAGAATCCTCTCTAACTTGCAAGATGTTTTTCCTGTCAGGTTCCTCACTTTTTCTTTTTTAGACCCTCTTTTATTTTTCATGGCTGCTTCTCAAAAATCCTTCTTTTTGGCATTCAAAACCTTCCTTCAGGAGATCATTTTTCCCTCTTAAATAACGTACACACTGAAGCACAGTATCTGGTCTTCTCTCCAACTGGTGAATGCATCTTATATCTTTAATTAATATCAGAATTCAGGAGGTACTTCTCTTGTTTAGTCTAGGTGCTACCAAAATTTATGACCAGCTGGTAGTAGTGTCATCCAGGAGGTAGCAGATTTCCACTTTAGATTTCAGAAATTTGGTCAGGCATTTATCTCCATACAGACATGTACTCAATTGTGTGCCACCTGTTGGCATTCAAAATTTAAGGTACTGTCAAGATCCTTGTTTTCAGGCTTCATGCTCAAACAAGCTTACTTTCTGTTTCTCATTCTCCAAAGCCAAAGGATGACTATGAGAAAAAGAAAAACCTGTCTGGAAAGTCTGAGGTCAGACCATGGGGAAGGTCAGTCCTAAAATGAATTATCTTGATTACATTTATATTTGAAACAAGTACATTCTGAAAACTGTAAGAAGCATGCCCATTAATCAGTGATGCTAGATTTAGAGACATGATTTTCCTAAAACCTAAAAGTTTCTTCCAGGAACTTAGGGACCACAGTTTTTCGCAGGATTTTAATTTACCTTTTGTAAGTGACGTCAAGTCACATTTCCAAAATAAAACACATTTCTTTCACTTGCCGTGGCCCTTATTTTTCCTCTTTACAGCAATGACCATTTATTAGTTTGGGGGTTGTTGGATTAACCCTCCCACCACCCACTGGCCAATATAAATATTTTCCTTCACCTAATTTCCTTAAGCACTTAAATCAAACTGTGTGGTGTTGAGAATGATAATGGAAATTAAATTTCCCTTTGGTATATGTCTTCAGCTCCAATTTAAATTTCAAGATGTCAGACACAAACTTCATGCTGAAAAAATATGAATATCATCTAGGCAGCAGTCTAGCATGTTCCCATTATTATTTTAATGCATAGGGTATAGATTGTATGTGCTATTCTAGGGATGGAACATTTGCCTAAAAAAGCAGAACTCAGTCACAGATTTTAGAGATTTCTAGGAGAAATAAGACTTGGCTAAGTCATTGTTTCAGTTCAGTTCAGTTCTGTCACTCAATAATAGTGTAAAATATTTCCTTTCTAAATTACACCATGGCACCATTTTTGGAATGAGAGCAGCTCAGCATGCATACTGTTGAGCCTATGTATAAATAACAGAATGCTTTTGGTACTGCATTCTTCAGTAATTCTAAAAAGTTTATTTGAATGTCCAGCCACTATCTGGCTGCAGAATACCCTACCACAAGTAAAAGAAATTATTAATTTTCTGGAGTTGGGAGGGATGTTTGTACCATGGACTGTGATATTTTCTGTTTCAATTGCATGCTGAGAGTTTTTATAGTCATGGTCAAGCACTATTTCATAACACAATAAAGACAGAAATGTATCATTTATATCACTACAGAGTCACTATACCCACCATAGTTTAAACACAAATACACAAATTTGGACCTGATTACAAGGATTACATATTGATCACTAGCATGGCAATATTGAATTCTGATATGCTAACATATCCGTTGTTTGACCCACAAAAGCCTCTTGCTCACTCCTCTGCTGCAGCTGGACATAGGAGACAAAATCTAACTAAGGAGTTTTGAGTTGAGATAAGAACTAGGAGAGAGATTGCTCACTAAATACCCTCAAGGGCAGAAGAGGCTCCTCTCAGAAATAGGAAGAAAATTTATTGCTAACAAAAACAGAGCAGGGTAATGAGAAGCAAAATAAGATCTTAAGTATATCAGAGAACAGTACCATGGGTTGAGCATGAACTGTACACTAATAACAGTACAAAAGCTTACAACACAATTTTAGATTAGTTATTTCTAGGCTTGTTTCCATAAAAAGATTGAAAGTGCTTTGCTTTTGTGGAAACCATTTTGTAGGCTCCTCTCCCAATTCTTAGTCCAGTTGCCGGTGAACTGTTTTTGCATATGCCTTCTTTCTTTTCCCAAGGGTACTTCCTTTTCTACAAAAGAATGGTTGGTAGGTTGTTTTGGGGGTTGTTTTGCTTTATTTTGAACCTGGTAGTTCACTTTCAATTACTGAAATCTAAAATCACATATTCAGAACCCTGACTCCTTACACATAATATACCAAGAAGGATTTTATTTTTAGGGGGAATAAAGACAATAACACCCAGAGACAGAGGTGTGTCTTTTGTCCCACAATCCACTGACTGTGGGACAAAGATGAGAGTAAATATCATATAAAGTTGTTACAGAGACCAACAGCAAAGACTGCAATAAGAGGTCAAAGATACAATGACATTGCCCTAAAAGACTTCATGGTTCAAGAACTTTCTAAGACATACATCTGTACGTTTAATAGCCCTTGACAGATTTTGTTTTCTTGACTATGTACTGGATAAAATTTTTCTTGTTCATGGAAGGATTTAAAATTTAGTCTCAAAATAGTGTTTTAGCAGGAAGGCTTAGGGTACTTAATTTTTCTTTGAAGGGCTGTTTATGTATTTTGCAGTAATTTTCCATTGGACAAACCAAAGTAGAAGCCCACGGGGATGTGAATGCTTTTCACTTAGGTGCAAACTCAGATACAATCATCCTCTCTTCAATGCTTTTCTTCTGGTCTCCAGACTGTCTAATAATCTTCGTCACAGTAGCTTGAGAGAAGGAATAGGAAATGCTTTCTCTAGGTCTAACAGTGCCGTATTATGGTGCAATTATGAGATTCTTGGTTTGAACCTGTCAGCCTACAGTCTTCAAATCTGTCTTTAACAGTGTGAATTAGTGTTCAGATGAGTATGCATATGTACATATATATACATATGTAAAACATAGGTACACTCTAATCTCAGATATCTATCAATTTGAATAAGATCAAGCAGCCTTACTAAATCTAAATTATTTTTCTAGAGATATTTCCCAGGTCAAATCCAGGCCAGTTTCTCACTTCTTCATAGTATGTCTCAGTTTTGTAGTCAGTCATTTAGCAGTATCCAGGTTAGATCCAAACTGACAGTCCTGGCAGTTGGGAAGAAAGACAGAACCAGTAACAACAAACTGAGTGATTTCAACTATTGCAATTAAGTGCTTCTTAAGTCATTATAAAAATTTATCAAGGTGAAGTAGAGAGCACTCAGTTCCTGCAAAATAAATTCAGTATTGATAATATTATAATACACTGTTGACATTCTAATATTTGCTGTCATACATTGAAATTAAGTGTATATAAATTAATGTTATAATTTTCTCTACTCCTAAAAAAGAGTAGGTCTTCTGGTATACTGAAGATGTTGTTGCAAACCCTTGAGGCTTTTGTTGCCTTCAAACCCAGTTACAAAGAAAATAAACTTTCTAGGAAATGGAAGCATTGGTAAAGTGTTAATCTATTTTAAGCCTCAGGCTATTTGAAAAATCACAGATATACCATGTGTCTGCAGAGCTAAGAATGAAACTAGAATAGCTTTTGATTTTGTGCACTGCCATCAAAAACAGTAGAAAACACAAAAGGGCATATTAGCAATGAAGCACAATGCTGTCTTGTTTCCTTGCTTTCAGCCCAATACTTTCATAAATGAAACATGCTTCATGTCAGCAGGAAATTGTTCATCTTTTTATGGCTAATAAATATAGGAAAAACCATGGTAATTAGAATTTCCAAGTGTAAATTTGACAGATACATATGCATGGAAGCATATGTGCATAGACATGTGAAGAAATGCCCAGGTGAAATATTACTGTAAGAACTCTTGCAATGTAAAGGTTCCTGTTAATGTCAGTGTGATGCTGGTGGTCAAACATAGGAACAGATTGCCAGAGGGGCTAAGTTCTCCATGCAGATATCCAGATCCTGCCTGGACAAGACCATGACTGAACTGATCTAGCAGGTTATGAGTGGGGAGAAGGAGTAGATTATCTCCAGGGGTAAATTCCAGCCTAAATATTCTATGAGGCTACTGTTCATTGAAATTATCACTGAACTGAGGTTGCTAATATTTTTAAAGATAAGTTAGAAAATACATTTTCCTGAAACTTTTCTTACAGAAATTATAAAAATGTCTGCCTAGAAGGATTTTTCACGTTTTTAGTCAAATGTCAAACCATAATACTGCCGGCTGGAAGTGAAAATAAGTGCCTGATGTTTTCCTTATTTTCATGTTCCATTTTCTCTACAGTGTGATAATTTTCCTTTCCTGAGAGCCACATGGCAAGAGTGTCTCTTTGGAGATGAACCTCTTTGATAAGACTGGCTGTAAGGAAAGATAAAATAAGAAGACAGTCCTAAGGAGACACTGGTAACTAATAATGCAGAAATGAAGTGTTGTGGAGGGTTTCTTTCCTCATTCCCCTAAGAAAATGTTGATTTCAGCTGAAAACAATATTTTAAGTAATACAAAATTCAGCTTCTTAAGTAATGCAAACCAAAACCCTCAAAGAATTCAAACTATTTTTCTATGTTATTAGAGATTTTTGGTCATATTATTGTCACCCAGTGTTCTTGAATGTATTCTCTTACATTACATCAAAAAGGAGAATATACTGGAGCATACATTTTTTTCAAAAAATTATAATATTACTAGCCCCACAGCTCTATAAATGTAATATTTTTCATTCTTTTCCAGATCTCTTCTATCAGGGGAGAATTTTTCCTTTGGCTGATAATTAATAGTAAAATCTTTCATGTCTTTCTTCTCAGGTAGCAATGAGATGCAACTCCACAGTTGCCTTCCAAGAGCAAACCAGCAGTCCTGTCATTTAATATTTTTCCCCTAGCTGAGACATTTTCAATGACTTTAATACATTTCTGATATTGATCCTAAAGAAGTGCTGCCTTGATCTCTTATCTCTTGGGACAGTATTAAATGAAGTTCCTTATTTTTAAAGGTGGAATGAATGAAGATGTGATCTAAAAACCCCACCTAATTTTGCATCACCCTTAATGTATCACTTCAACCCATTTAGTCACTGTGATAATTTTTTTGTCATGGAAAATTATGACATAGTTAATAAAAGTTTTAGTGGAGTAGTTCTGTAGTAATAGTAGTAAGTAGTGATAACTAAGTCCAATGTGTATTTAAACTTTCGAAATCAAACCAGTATGTTATGTCACAGTAAATCAGGAAGTTACATTCAAAATACATCTTTGGTTCTTGCCAAAGGAGGTGATTTGAGAGGAATAAGTATTTTCAAACTATTTCAGTGCTTTTGGACTATACATACCACAATTTCTGAATTAAAAAATTGCATATCTTGAAAGGAAAAATTATAGAGTCAGATAATTTTCTTGAAATAGCATTACTTAGGGGAAAAAAAACAGTAATTATCAGGGAGTAGACCTGCATATGAAGCATCAGACACAGAGTAAAGCATTCTATTTTTTACCATGTCTGAAACCTGATTATTGCTTTTTAACAAAGTCTAAATGGGGCAAACTGGAGATCGATAAACTCAGCTCAGATTAATGGTGCACTGAAACTTGTCAAATTATACATTATGTCTTGTCATGACACAGGAATGCCAGTGAGTGCAGAACCAGAACAAAAGAACAGCTTCATGGCTCTTTTTTTTATTTTTAGACCCTTTGAGCAGTAAGACATGTTGCTATCAGAAGATGTGCCTGGGTACTTAATGTCAGACTGGACATACATAGATTCCACCTCACTCTTGCCCAGCTGTCTAGGCTCTTCTGTGACAGCAGCCACTCTCCTGTATTAAAGACATTTTGAAGCATTTTCACTGAGTGCAATGATTTTAAGGTGGCAAATTGAAGAAATTTGTGTAAAAACTAATAAAAATCAACAATGAAAGAAATTAGTATTTCATTGACCATGAACAGATATGTGGTTCGCTTTGCCCTAAATTGTTAACTGAAGAGTATAACAGATGTCAAAAATGGGCTACTAAAATAAATAAATGCCCACACTAAGATTTTGCAGAGATTAAAAATACTCAAAAATTCTGTAAATACATATTGCTTAATCTGTCTTCAGACTGCTCTTAGGCAAAGCTAAGAAAAAACCCATTTATAAGAGTTACTGTGTTTCTATCACCAAACCTAGCTGCTAATTTATATCATGTTGTTTCCGCCAAAGAACAAGTACATGAACATAAAATATTTAATTTCATTCTCTAAAAGAAACGTGTAAAAAAGGTTAAAAAACTACAAATCAATATCATACTTATCTTATTCTCTGAAAAGACCTTTGTTACTGCCTGGAAATCAATTACATCTGAAACAAAATGGGTATCTTTGATTCTGTTTTTATATTCTACACAATTTTGTATTTTTGTATGTTGGAGGAACTTCAAAAGTTTGGGAGATTTAGGTCAGTTGAATACTTAAATAGGAATGTTGTCTCTGATTTTAATCAAAATGTTTTGATCTATAAAACTAGGTTGAACTATCGCAAAAATGCTTATGGGGGAATTTGTGATGCTTCTATTTCTGCTTAGCTGGAAAAGTTGCAATAACAGGCACAGAAAGCAAGTACAGAATTTTGGCTTGATGGAAGAGAGGAGATAGAAAACCGTCACGCCTGTAAACAGTTTAATTTCTTATTTTGTGTGTCTTTCCCATTAAAATTGCTTTTGTCTGTATTCATAAAGTCTTAAACTAAAGCCACACATTCTCTAAAACAGTTAAAACAGATAAAACAGTTACCCTGTCACAGAATCCTTTGTGCATCCCATACAGCTCTGTAGAGGACACACAATGGAACACGCCCAGGAAATAATGGCACCAATTGTCATGACAGATACCAAACAAATACTAACTTTTACCACAATTGTGTAAGAGAATTTCCTGCAAGAACAGAAGAGATAGAAAGCCTTATTCTTATTTGGCTCTAGTATAACATTATTATTTTCTCCCATCTTGTGAAAAAGGCTAAATATCCAGAAGGTAAGAAGATTCCTAATGAAATGTGTCATTTTCTCTGCTGCAAAAATCCTAATCCTAGAAAACAATTTAAATGAGATTATTTATGAGAGGGGCCTCTGATTACAAGGGAAAAGAACAGCAGCTGTCTGTTATGGAAAAATTAGGCTTTTTGAAAATCATGTTTTCATGTGATCACATGGATCAGAAGGTGCTTGATCTGGCTAAAATGCTTTAAGTGAGGATTGCAGTGATTTTCCAGAAATAATGGTAACAATATTATCTCCATTATATAGCACTATTCACTTCAATCTTGTTCAGTTAAACACACTCAGCACTACTGAAATGTGATTACCAGTGAGGTGGAAATCTCAGGCATTTAAAATGTAACACAATGGTGGAAACTCAAAATGTTTCAGCTGAAGGACTTTTCAGAGTTCTGGGGAAAAAATTCAAGAAGAAGACAGTATTAAAATAGACCAAATCAGACTCTGGGTTTAGAGACTGTTTTGAAAGAAGTACTCGTAATAAGTGCTTTCCCCTCAGGCTAACAGATTAGGAAGGACATGTCCTGAGTCATGAGCTTAATTTTTGTAATCTGTGACTCCTGATATTTTGAACTCTAAACAATGCCATGAAAGATCACAAATGATTTGGCAGAGCAGTGCATTATAAGCAATTTTCTGCCAGTGAGCCAGCTTTTTTTATAGTTACTCTACATATTTGTGCAGTTCTGAATGTAATAGCTGAATTAATCTGTAATCAGTTTGCATATGCAACTCCTGGCTGCTTTTCTCCGTTCACACAGAAACATTATTTCTGTGAATAAAATAAAAGCAAAAGTTATTTTAAAATGAGGGTTTTTAAAATGTGGGGCATCTCAGGAAACCATGCAACAAACCATGCAGCACACACCCTTGAATCCAATTTTTTGTCAGTAAGTTCATTACTCTATGGGCAGATAGGTAATTCCCTTAAGACAATGAGACAGTGGAGCTTGTCCTGTGAAAGTAATCTTAGGTTTGCTTCAATTGTTAATATGATGTCAGAATCACAGAATCATAAACCTAATTTGACTCTGTGATGTAGCTTTAATTGTGTCAGACTCAGATCAATTTAAACTGGCTCCACACCTAAGGGATGGTTCTTCATATTTCCAGAAATGTTGGAGCTCAAACGTAGATACTTGACAAACTTGTAGACAGGATTCAAAAAAATATTTACCCTTGAAGGGCATTTGCCAGAAACGTGGCAAATGGACAAACCTTTCCAAATGGACAAACCTTTCCAAATGGACAATCTTCTCCAGTGAGGAGAAAGCACAGCGCTGCAGCAAGGGATGGTGTTCTGATCAGAGCCTGGCAGGACCCTGTTGTAGCAATACTTGTGCTAAGTTTGCAAATTGTGTTCTACCTCCCTAGCTAACAGAGAGCTGATTACAATCTACTAAACAGGATTTATAATATTTCTGTCTCAAATCTTCAAGTCCCCTATGCTTTCAGATAAATAGAAAGTGCATCTTAGAGGGTTATTCTCTACTTCATCCTCCAAGTTCAGTTGTTTTATACTGAAAACAATGAAATGCTTCAGAAGAACACTAAACAATTAGAAATAAATGAGCATTTCAGAATTACAGCAGTTCATATTCTGTTATCTTAAATTAACACTTTAAACTGCTTGATTTTACCCTACTGATATTTATTAAGCTCACCATGTGCTCATATATAAAAATTAAGGGAATTTTTTTTAAAGATCTCATCTAGCTTTAATTACAACCTGCTGTGTATTACACAGAAAATACTATTCCAAAGTACTGCTTTCAGTTCACATTTGATATAGTCAAATTAATTAATGGCTATAATTTTAAATGACTAACAAAGAAACAAAGCTGAATCTCATAGTTTAAATTACTGTATGACCAGGTACTAGAGAATGAGATAATTATTGTCTTGCATGGCATATCCAGTACTAATTTTGCAAATCATCTTAATTCACGTAGACTGTGTTGACTTACTTTTGCTTAGTAGAATGAGAAATTAGATTCCTTTTTTCTTTTCCTTTGTATAACTTGTTCTCTTTAAATTAAATCCTTCCAGGAAAGAATTTAAACATGACCATTAAATCCATTTACTTCAGAGCTTTAATTTTGAAAGGTGATTAGGTAAAACTACAGTCCAGAATTAAGGCCCACTTCAGTCTAATCTTTCATTGAAAATCAGTGAGGAGATTTATTTTTTCGATTGATAGTGTATGACAAAAGGCAATGCAAATTCCAGCTAGATTTTTTGGATACCTTAACTATTAAAGCTAAGTTAGTCTGGTTATTAAATCACAAGTACTGGTTTGAGACCTCTGCCCAGCCCTGCTTTTGGCAATCACATTTGAGAAAGTTTTGTGGTTCACTCTCTCATTAGGTGACTAAAAACTGTGACCTACCCTGTATTCTCCCAATGAAAACCAAAACCAAAGCAAAGCCATAATATTGTCTGAAGTATATCTTGAAAATTTGCAGAAACTTGAGGAAAGTAATTATTTTTTGAAAATATTCAATTGTATCCATTTCCTGACAGTAAATAACCAATCAAAAAGACCTGGAATTCAGGAGAATAAAAAATAGAAACTCCCTATCCCCCTCAAAAAAACCCCAAACAAAACAAACCCCCCACAAAAAACCAAAAACAACCGAACAAAAGAAATCAAAATCAACTCCAACCACAAAAGAAGAAAACCAACCAACCAAACAAACAAACAAAAAAACCCCACAAAAAACCAATCAAAAATATAAGGACAAATTGAAGCAAATGACTTAAGCTATCTGGCATCTCCCTTTAGAGACCAAGTGCCTACTATCTAGGCTTTGGGAAATTAAATTAAACATGTCAAGCGAACAATACAGGTCTTGGTCAAAATCAATATAGAAAAAAATCTCTATAGAAAGTCAATAACATAATCTTCTATATGATGAAAAAGGATAGACAACTCAGATAAATATCCAAAAGACGAGATTAAAAGATAAACAGAGATACATAAAGATGTAAACAAATAGATTTATCACAGAACCTCATGAATTAGCCACTTTAGGGAGCATCTGAACATGCTTAAGTGTGTGAGGTTAAAACTCAAAATATAATAGGCACACAAAGTAGGTTTTTCATTAAAAAGATGGCAGTAATAAAAGAGTGACTTTTGAGCTAGGGAAAGTCAAAGATTGGCATGCAAATAAGAAGCCTTACTGTTTTTACCTACCTAAAGCCACTTCAGATATTTAATTCTCAGAAGTAATTAAAAGACAAAAACATCTCTATAAATAACATGCTGTTCTCAGGATATATTTTAGATAAAATAATAACAAACAAATAAACTATATGCCAGCAGCTAGACCAAAAAAAAAAGATAAATCTCCAGGAACTGTGGATATCCCCTTTGAATTTTATAGGATGTCTAAAGTCCCTTAGGGAGACCTTTAATTCTGTTATACTTTGCTACAAAGACCTGATCTAATGATGATTTTACTTGGTCAATCACCTGTGAATCATAAATTAAAATAGAAAGACACTACAATCCAAATTAGAGTCCACATTATCTGCCTTAGACACAGTTCAAAGTAGACTCACAAAGGATGAAACACTGTGTAATACTCACTAGATTTGCTTATGGTGTCAGATAAAAAATAAATAATTTTCTGTGCTTTCACACAGAAATTTATTTAAGCACACTTTAAGAAATTTAAATTTAAGCACACTTGTACTAGAATAGGGCAGAAGTTCCTGGTTTAAGTCCTATTCCATACAGAACCCACATTTGCTTCTCCCTTCCAGGTACTAGAATGGCTTATTTGCCTTTATTTACAGCTAAAAACAGCTGCTTAAATCAATAGTGTTGAATCTCTCTTGTTTGAATTGCAGGGAAACATGTCCATCATCTCTTTTGCTGTTTTCTGTGGCAAGGACCACAGAACATTTTGTGAAGGATAGAACCCCATGAATCCATCACGGAGATCTGACATGGAAAAACAGAGCAGAAAAAAAGATTATAAAGTGATGATGCCATGTTATTTTTATCTAACCTGAACAGTTGCTTAAAATAAATAGATAAAGCAATCTGTGATTTTAGGAAAGTGTCTGGCTACATAGTAAACAATGCCTGATAGAAAGTGCCAGTTAAATCTGCCTTACTCAAAGAAGTAAGAGAACACTCGGATTTGATAACATATTCAAGAATTAAAATTTTATGAATTCAAGATTTCAGTGAAAAAGAAATACCAAAACACTGATATATTAAATAAACAAACAACATCTGAAGTGCTGATGAAAAATGCTATTCCTTAGCATGTGTTTTTGTTTGTGGAGGAACCAATCATTTTTAAATGAAGATTTCATCAAGTTATCCTTTTAATTTTAATTTTATCTAATAATCCATTCATATAGAGCTTTAATAGATCAGAGGTATCCATGTAAAATCAAAACAGATTAGGAAGAGCAAAGTTCATATGAGAAACAAGGCAATTATTTGTTTAAAATGTTACATACTACTGATCAATATGTAAGAGGAGTCCACCTTTGAAGAAGTGAAAAAACCTACATTTGAAAAAAGCAGCATATCACCTAGACTGTGTTAGGAAGAAATGGTGCCACAGATATAAATTACCTCAGATATTTCCTTTTCACCTTTAGATTTGTCCCACTTTAAAACAAAACACAAATTATTTTGGTAGGCTTTACTAAAATCTTTATTTCACTCTCTTTTATTAACATAGGTTAACACAGAGCTCTCTGAACTAATTTTAATTATTTTTTTGAACTAATTTTAATTATTTTTTTGAACTAGTTTTCCTGAACTAATCTTAATTATTTTAATTATTATCATAGATTGTATATTGAACAAGTAAACGACGTGGATCTTAAAAGCATCTGTGAAATCATTAGAAGCCTGGATAAGTTATACAAATATCTAATTGTCCTGTTGAATGGATGCACTGTAGTCTTAACCTGAACTTATCTACACTTCTCCTCTGGCCACTGGACATAAAACTTCAGCAGCCTGCCACTGGGCAAATGCAAAGGAAATCGAGGTTCACTTGAGACTCTTCAGTTTATGTATCCAAAGATACCATCTGCCATACTACAGTATTCCTTATGCTAGATATACCAAAGTACTCCTTATGCTAGCCATTTTCATGCATTTAGTACATGTGTAGAACATTTCTTTGTCAGAACACACGTTAAATAAATGGTAGCTCATAGGCTCCTGTGTTTCTGTCATCTTTCACTGCACTGAGGATGAAGTGTCCTGTTGGAAACATCATCTTTGTCTAACCTGGATGAGTGCCTAAATGTGCTTTTTCTACATCTCATGGCAGTGAACAATGTCAGAAGACCAAATATTTTTCCTTTAAGCTATAGGTGGGAGACTTCCATTCCAATGCCTATGTCACTACTGCTTTTTGCAGAACTCAAATGCTGTTTGTGAGAATGATTGTTTCTAGAGCAATGTGCAGGAGGACTGTGTTAATGCTTTGGCATGTCTTGCACAAGATCTTTCAACATACTCCTTTACTTCACATTGTTTTCTTGTTTTTTAAAAGGAATCTCTTTCAGAATATTGTGGGACTCATGCTGTCAGGAAATTGAATTCTTGTTAAGTCTCCTCATTCTTCAGAGAAAGAAATGTCTTTTGTTTCCAAATTGTTGGGATTTTTTATTATGTGGAAATCATTACATGCAAAACTGCTCTTAATAAAACAAAATATTTAAGAAATCAAATTCAGTTTCAAAACTATTTAATAAAATATTCCAGTGTAGACAATGATACTTATAATAGGGAAATCAGAAAAAATAATAGAAATTGTCCCACTTTTCCTTAAGTGGGACAATTTTCTTCCCATGTCTGTTTTACATTCCCATCCATCCTTTTGAATTCATTGTAGAATATTACATTAAATGAAATAAAGATATTTCAGGAACTTTCCCTTTCTAGGCACCTCATTTTCTTTTTCTTTTGCTGAAAATTGTATCTGAAGCAGTTGTGCTTCCATGAACCCACCTCTTATCGTGATTTCCTTATTTGCATTGCACTGGATAACAAGTAATTTAAAGATGAGAGGTGTTTGAAGAATCTAACCTCTCTCCTACAAGGAACAGCTTTCTGGCTGAGAAACTAGTAGCTGATCATACAAGACCTTTTTTGTTCTTTTAAAAAATGATCAGATCAGCAAGAATAGGACAGGAATTCTTCACTTCAATGTGAGTTTTGCTCAGCTTTTAACAGTCAAAATTTTCAATTATCCCTAAAGGCAAAGAAAAAAGCTTGAAGTGATTTTTTTTTTTTTTTGTTGCTGTACTTCAAGGATATAGGACAGCAATCTCAGTTCAGGAGGAGGGATGCTCACAAAGCCTGTATGTGGCCTCCTTGTCCCTCTGAACTGGTTAATGAACAAGAATAGCTCTGGCTGAAAATTGATCAATTCATGTCTCAGTCCAATCTTTTCAGTTGAAGATTAGTGAGCCTGAGGTCCGTATTCAGGCTATTCAGGTGAACAATAACATCCCCTAATTTTTGGCTTTGTGAGTTACCCTCTGGCTAAACCTGAGGCTCTTAGATTCTTTTATGGCACTCAAATATTTTCATTAAGAATCATGGGGGCTGTAGAAGCCATGTGAGCCTCAAATCTTTATTGTAAATGAAATGACAGTAGGACACACCAGGTGCTGCAAAATGGTAAGTGAATGCCTGCTAGTCAGGGAAGACAATAATGTGAGGCCGCTTAAGGTGTTGCCCCATCATGTTAGCATGACAAACCAGCTGTACAATGTTTCTGCTTGAACTACACGAAGGTATGATGCTACATTTTTCACACAACAGTCACTGTGCAGTACTTTGTGGCCATTGCACTGTGCCCACACACTTGAATAAATCTTAATCTTTCACGTCCTTTCACTGTAAGTGCTCTTGTTCTGATAATTCATATGGAGATACTGGGGGTGAAAAGACCTTTCAGAAACTACACATGATGGGCAGTCTTTTGTATATTTGGATTTCACAGTGTTTAGATGCAATATTCAGTTGATTTTGTATGGACAGATGTAGAATTAATCATTAATTGATCCTTTTATAAAAGAGATATGGTTTAGCACGTTTCTTTTAAGAATCTTCTCAGCAAGATGCTAAACTTCCAACAGTTAGCACTGAAATATGACAATTCTGCAACCTTGTCACAAAGAGAGACCTTTTGACTTCACCAGAAATAAAATGATAGATTAAATTTTCTGTGTGCAATTTTCAGTCTTTTAATCAGAAAGTACATCATATCTCTCTTCTTCTTTTGATACTCAACATTTGTAAACTTATTTGTAACTTTGAAGTGTGTTTTGAACTAATACCATGACAGCTGTTTCTAGAAATGGAAAATATTTCTGGTAAAAAAACCCATTTAGAACCAAGTGCATACAATAGAATATTGAATCAAGAAGTGTGCTTTCAGCTTCCAAGTTTCTCCACTTGTGAACTTTATCCAGCAACTTGATAGACTTTGAGTTGTAGTCACTGTGTGATGAAGTTATGATTCCAGAATACCTACATGAAATTAATGTTAAGTAATTAGGCAAACCTAGCTAGATCTTTGGCCAGGGACAGTAAACAAGAGTAATTATGTTAAATGAGTCATTTCCGGCAGCCACAGACAGCTTGTCTGTACTGATCAAAGATGAGGCAGAAAAGAAAGCCACATCAACCATTATGTAGGTTGCTATTAATCATAGTTTACCAGGGGTTTCATATCATGTGTATTGTTGCACTTCTTTGCCTAATATCAAGTCAAAGTGTAATTTCACATTGCTCGTTGGAGTAATAGATTTTTTTTCTCGTCCTTTTTCAGCATTTGGAGAGAAAGATCAAGAGGATCTAATTGTTATGTTGGTGCAACTGATTTGGAACTGTCTTTGCCATAAAGTCATAGCCAGAACAGTGTTACCTAATCTTTAGTAAGAGCCATTCTCAAGGGTTCTCTAGATCTCCAGAGAGTATTTTCAAGGAAAACTTACTTAATCAACACCTTAATTTAAGAGATAGGATCAATAATTTAGAAGTAAATGAAGAATATGTTTTTTGAAGAGGCAGCCTTGGTCCAATTCCTGTGAAGTGCTGCAGTGTCTGGATCAAGTTTTTTAGAATATATTCTTGAAATTGGATGTTTTAATTAGTCAGGAAAACTGCATTAATACACAACTTTTATAATCTTATCAACATGAGTGATATTCTCCCTATAAATATGAATGCAGTGTAGTTTATTTTGAGCCACAAAGTAGATATTAAACCACATGTGGAAGATAAGTCATTGGTAGCTACCATTTTCCAGTGTATTTGTGATAAAATATTCTAAGCTGGCCTCAGAGGAAGAAAACAGAAAAGCTTTGGCAAAAGTACAGTTGTTAAGCAGACATCTAAGCAGACTGATGATTTCCCTGAAAAAGGCCAGTGCCAGAAACTAGCAAAAGGTTATTCCAGTTTGTAGCCAGCTTTGGTATGTGAGTCCTTTGGTCTGGTACTAATCACAGCAACACAATAAACCCAGTGCTCTGAAGATACCACACAAAGTGCAATCAAAATTACAGGGAATCTAGAGACATTCAAATTCAGTTCATTTCTGTGCAGTGTAAGAGTCAGCTTACAGCTGATTATGAGCAGATCAAAATATTCTCAGAGGAAAAACAATAGAAAGGATCCCAAATCTTCATTAGGAAAGGGTTTTTTCCCTTGAAATTAAAACATTTGTCAGTATCCACCAGCTGATCAGAGGGAAAAGGGGATTTTTTTTTTTTTTGCCTCAAACTTCTTTTTACACTGAGAAAAGAAGTATGAGGCAACTGTAAGGCATCAAACCAACTAAAATGATCTGCTGATCACTCTTAAAAAGTAAAGTCCCTCAGGAACGTAAACTGAAGGGTCTCACATCCCATCTTCTATTAAGAAAACAGCATGTCTAAAAATTAGAATTCACTAGGGGAATAAAACATATATTTTGATTGGGTTCCTAATTTGCCTGTCTGGAAACTGATTGGATGTGTGTTACATAATGCTTTGTGATTTTAGCATGCATAAACAAAGGAATTAATACTTTCCTGTTTCAAAGTTACTTCTCTCAAAATTTGTTTTCTGATATTTCAGATAATTAAAGAACTAGTCAGAATTATTTCAAATAGTTAAAAATGTTTCTGATTTGGTTTCCAGGTGACACACAACAACATTTTATATCACATTTGTTATATCTTGAATCTACAATGCAATTTCCTCATATCTTTCATATTAATAACTTCACTTACAAAGAAATTGGTTTTAGTCTGTATGAAATTTTCCATCAGTGTGAGATTTTTACAGATAGTTCCTGCCACTATGTGCAATAATGTCCTTAAGAGGTACTTGGAGCCAATCATGCCCCAAAAATGTGCTAAATACGGATAGGGATCCTATCCTAGCGTGAGGGTACTGAAGCAATGGGTGTGGTGATACCACAATACTGTACATTTCTGAAATAATCCATATTTCTGACATAATTTTAAAAAATAAAGGAACACGTGTTTGGATGTTATTTTCCCTGGTTGTTACTAATAAAGGCCCTATCCTTCATGGCAAGATTTCATAATAACTTTTAAAATTCGAGAGGATAGTTGAAATAAATTATTTAGGTCAAATCATAGTCAGTGCAGTTTGCAGACACAGAAACTGGTGATTGTTCAAAAATTATCTTCTGCAGAGAATCACAGCCATTGCATCAACAATCAAAGAGACTAAGACTCTTATAGAGATAAATTTTCTCCCTAAGGGAAAAAAAATGTAAATATTATGAAAAGGGGAAACTTTAAAGCTTCTGGTTCTACTGTTTCCCACAGTGAAAAAAAACTTCTATGAGCTGGGCACAGAACAAACCAAAAGAATGAGTTACTGAGTCAAAATGGTTTGAGACAGTGTCTGTTGTGAAAAATTAGGCAAATTCAGTTCCTATGTAAACGAATTATATGATGAGGGGAAAAAAGTAGGCATGTTCTTACATTTTAAAGAATTACATAGAAATTGGAGACTGCATCGTCTTTGGAGTTTGCTGAAGTTGTCAGGATGTGTTCCAACCATCTTGCAGACTTTAGAAGAGATACAGTCAGTGTAGAATTCTTGATAGAATATTAAAAAAATACTCGCAGATTAGTAACAGTAATCATAATAAAATAATACTGACGCAAGTTTTTCCTGAGAAGCCAAGAAATTATATGAATATGAAAAGGTGTCATATATTTCCTTGACTCTGGTCAAATCTGATCACAGCAACTAAAGAAATAAAATCAGTAAAGATTTGAGGGTGTGGGCTGTTAGAGCTGCCTAAGCCACAGACAGGATTCCTGGAATAATTGCAATTGAATCCACTCACAGCTCTTCACCTTCTCATGGGAAGCTCTCACCTTTATAAAAGAGACTTATTGAACATGTGGCAAGAATTTTGTATTTTGAAGCCTAGTACAATATACTTGAACTGGTAGTTGGTTTGATTTTCCTTATTATGCTAGGCTCAATGCCTGCAATGTGAGCAGAAGCTTTTCCCTTGCCAGAGAGGCAGAGCAGGCACTAGGTGGCAGGAACTTCTACTGCTCTTCCAGTTCAGCGGCTCCTTCACCCCAAAGCCAGCTGGGCTGGCTTCACAGGTCAGTGTGCAACAACAGTGGTTCTCCCCACAGCTGCCCTCTGATGCAAAAGCAGATGAGTTTCACTGGCTAATAAGTTTATAAAAGCAGGTGATCCCAAACCTGTGTATCAGCATTCAAGTGTTCAGACATGAAAACTGGTTTGGGTTTTTTTCTTGTGATAGAAGAGAGATTATCCACAAAAGTTTTGATGAAGTTTAGCTGTTTAATCAACTTTCCTTCCCTTTGAGGTTAAACAAATTATTCTTTCATCTTGATATGATTCACCAGTCACTGATTTCTTTCTTACTAAGATCTAGAAAATTTTTCTTAATCAATAATTGCCAAATAAACTGCAACTCCAAGGAGAGAAAGCTTATTGGCTGCTTCTTCAAAGCCAAAAGTGTTGTACTTGATTTTTAAAATTAAACAAGCTGTTCAGTAACAGACAGATTTTCCATCCTTCTGTCTATTGACCTACTGATCTAACGAGTAATCAATCAATTGATCTATCTTTAAACATATGGAGTAATACCTTGTCTATCCATGGATCTATAAGTCTGTTTCTGTCTTGTTCCACCAAAATGAAGTAATTGCTTCCTAAATATGTTTTACATTAACATTGCTCTTTTCTTGATTTTATTTAAAGTAGTTCTGTGTCGTTTCATCAGTTATGCAGTAATTTGTTATGATAGAGTCATAAGGGCAAAAAATCAGAAAAAAATAAAGAATGTGGTACAACTGCAACACAAATTGAAAAGACATTCCTGTTCTGTAATATATTTCCAAACTGGCAGTTTATCAGAAACTTTCTCTAAAAAAAGAACCTTTCAGTTAGCAAGCTTGGAATAAACTCTTCCTCAAAACCAAAAGGTCTGACCCAGCTGTTGGCATTATTCATATGAAATATTTCACTGGCATAATTAAAAAATACTTCAATATTTTGTTTCAAGTATTGTTGAATGCAAGTACTGCAGGCCAAGCTCCTTCTTTCAAAATAAATGAGCAGTTGCAGAACAATAAAAACAGTTGAGGCATTTATGCTAAGACATGAAAAGCGAGATGCCAAGGCGGGTTTCTAAACGACATTCCAAGCATTTTAAATGCCTTTTGATTGTTACCACAAATCCACCGATTGTTGTGAAAAGGGTATGTGTCATCAAGCCACAGGCAAGGCCTTGAATACATCTGGCTCAATGTTTGCAGCATTGATGTTAAAACACCACTCAGTCACAGTTATGCAGCAACAATTCCCAGTCCCTCATCACCATCCTTTTGTAGGAGCATGTCTGACTCTCTGCTAATGGCACAAATTAATTCAAAAGATCAGGATGAATTCATGCATACTTCTCTACATAAAACACATTTATGATTTTAAAGCTACAGCACACAGTGAAACTGCATTCTTTCATCAGTCAGTATTTGCTGAGATATCTTAAGGCTCCAGATTCCCCCAAAACTTTTCTGTCATGGAGGCATGCTGCCTGACCACATGGTAAGATGGTCCTCTTTGCCACTCTAAGTACCAGAATAAGAGCACAAGCAGTTTTAACTAAAATGCTTCCTGAATACATTTCTGTCATTCTCCAAACCAATAGTAGTGACAATAGCAGAGTTTCAGGGGAAGAACTCACAGGTAGGATTTCTTTAATCCATTTTTCCCCAAATACATTTTCTTCTGCTCCTCAAAATTTCTTTTGTGTTGGAAGGGAAAAATTTAGGGTTTTGGTCAGGCAGAAGTCTGGTCAGAAGAAAATCCTCAGCAAATAAATTCTGCACACACACATTGATTTAGTAACTATCTTGCATTTGATCTTCAGTGTACAAAAGCAAAGGACTTGATATTTCCTGTGTTCAACAGCCTCATTTCAGTTGATCTAGAAAGCCTATCTGTGTATGCGTTTAAAAACACATATCACTCGTCCTGTGCATTGTGGGTTCAAGACTAGTATATCAAGAGTAGTACAGCCAAAATTCTGTTCAGATTTTCGTGGATCAAAATATACAGGAAATCCAAGAAATCATGCTTAATTGTTCTAGATCTGATAAAGAAGAAAAACCCTTGGACTTGTTCAACTTTGTGAGATTCTCATGGACCCACTTCTCAAAATTGTGCAGGCCTCCCTGAATGGCAGCCCTCCCTTCTGTTGTGTCATGTGGACTGCTCAGCTCTGTGTCACCTGAAAACTTTCTGAGGGGGCACTTGATCTCACTGTCTGTCTTTGATAAAGATATTAAAGAGCACTTGTTCCAATAAAATGCTCTGAGTGACACCACTCTTCACTGGTCTCCCACTGGACAGACCACCACTGACAAAAACTCTCTGTGCCCCTCCAGCCAATTCCTTATCCAGCACATCCATGTCTCAGTGTGGAGAGAAGGAAGTTGTGTGGGATCATCAAAGGCCTTGCAGAAGTCCAGATAGATGATATCATGCTGGCTTCCCCTGTCATCCATTTAAGCCACTTCATCATAGCAGGCCACCTCATTGTCCAGAAGAGCATTTGCATGCAGAGATGGCATTTAATGCTTTAGAAATAAAATAAATATCATAACATGCTTTGTTTTCCAATGTGGGTTCAAAAATGGGGAAACTGAACATCAACTGTAGGCATTCACCTCTAGATAACAATATTTCTGTGATGAAGATATTGCCTTTATCCTACAGAAAAGCTCTCTCAACATTACATCAAAGAGATGAAATTATACCTCAGGCAGTTGATTCCCTGTCCTCTCTGCAGACATCACTTGGCTTTAGGAAGTAATACACGAAAATCTTTAATTTAAAGTAGTATTGGATGGACTTCAAATGATCTAGTGAGCCTTGATAGTTATCTGCTCCTCTTTGATGAGAGGTCGGAATAATTTCCTGCTTCTGCTGTGATCGAAAGTATTGAGACATTTTCCAGAGCAGTTTCATAACTTGTCACTTCTGATGTTGCTTACTACAAGGAAGAAGAGTCTTTGAAAATCAGGGGAACTCCCTGATAAAATGTTCCAGGAATTTTCTGAGCTTCCTGAAAGTCCAAAATTTGGTTCAGTCTGTATTAGCAAGGTCTTGAGTCACATCTTAGTTTTTTTTCTTACATGTCAAGTCTTGCTTTTTTTTTATTCACATGTAATGAAAGAGCAAGGACTAGGAAAAAAAAAAAAAAAACCAAAAAAATAAACCATCTGTCCCATCATTGTCTTAGAAGTTCAGCTTTAGTCTTTCAGTGGCCTCACCTGACAAGACAGAACAAGGGTGTTCTATACACAGTAGGGAAAAGGAGATGGAAGGGGATGGGGGAGATATTTTTTTTCTTAACAGTTTAACCCGATGCCTATGTTGTTCAGGGGAATTATTTTCCTTTGAAAATATCTGTTTAGTGAAAAATATAGTTATTCCACAGAATGGGCCAGTGTGCAATCTGAATGGCAATGGAGCTTTCATTATCTGTATAACACTTGATACCATAAACTCTGTGCACTTCAGTGAGCCTGGAAACATAATGTTATGACCATAAATCATGTTTGTGCTTTCAAAACACTGCTTTTATATTAGTATTATTTCTATTATCATTTATTGAATTCTCATATATTTAGGTTAACAAATGCTGTCTAATGCATCCATTAAGGTTAGGACAATGTCTAGAATTATATGGACCATATTCATATAATTGTTCTCAAATCCTTTGCAGGAAGTTTGCAAACTGGAACTACTGTTGAATGCTTCAATGCATCCATACAAGTAATAAACAAGCCAAGGAAAATGCAATGAGAACTGGAATCTGATTCTCACCTAGGCAGTGTAAATGCTATCTATATGACAGCAACAGACTGAAGCAAGTAAAATTTACTCCAGAGAAAACATAAAGAATGTAGGGAACACACAGACTTTTAAAATCTGCAGATCAGGTGAATAAAGATATCAAGATGTTATGACTGGGGCTGCATAATACAAAGGAAAATATAAATCAGGCCAAATAGTATTTTCTGAATTAATATTTTATTGACTTAATCAGAATTTTAGAACTCCTACTTTTTTTCTCATTGACGAGTTCACACACAATGAGTTTGTGTCACTGGAAAGGAGAGTAAAGTTAAAGAAAGAAATGAAAAACTGCATCTTAGAATAGAATGGACTGGAAATAACAGGACAGAGGAGTCAAACACTAAATGTCTGTATCCAGTAATGGAAGCCAAGAGGACAGTTTCTGCTGAAACTTCTCTATCTATTAAATATTCTTACTCATATGGTAGCAGTCAAATTCAAATATGCAGTTATTTCAGAAATACAAAGGATGAAAGTGACCATCAATACTTGGTCACCAAACAGATGTTTTGTTGGATAGAAAGTGCTTTAGGGTGTCTGGCTTTTTCTTCCTAACCTGCAGTATTAGACTGCCATTTCAAAACATAGCCAAGTATAATAATGGTATTTCAAAAGATTGTAAACTAAGATTAAGAAATGCCACAATTATATTTTTCTGGTCAATTTGAATTAATTTCCTTTCTGTATATGCAGGTGTTGACAGTCTTTAATGATATCATAGTCACTATTTTTCAACCTCATTCAGTGCTCAAGATGTCTGTGGAGGTGATTCAGGGTTGAAGATTGCACTGCCAAGGGATCTGCAACCTTGTTCACTGAAGAAGATGTTTTGTTCATTGTTTACTAAATAAACATAAATATGATTTGAAGATCTGTGACAGTCTTGAATTAAATTCGGAGACTCCTGGGGAATCCAAGTCTCCAATAAATCCGAGGCTGTACAAGCCTGTAACATACTGTAACTAATTTGATACTTTCCATTTTTCCAGTGTCCACCATAATATCCTTGTCACAGATTCTTAGAAGTACTGAGCATTAGCACCTCCCCTCTGAATTACACCAAGCTGTATGTTGAGATTTTAGAGTGCTTAACAGTGCTACTTTATCTGGAAAAGCAAGCCCAAGACTTTTCACTGTGGGACTCTATATTATTAAAATTATTTGACCCTTATTTAAACTTTTGATATTACACCAATGAATTTATGCACAGCAAATAAAATTATTCTCCTTTTGTTGAAACATTTCCAAGATTAATTCTCCAAATTGTGAAATATTCATATATGATAATAATAAATAGTATTGAAAAGTCACAAGAAAATTAATATTCTGCCTTTCTAAAATGCTTGAATAATGTGCAAGAAGTAGGATATTTGACCACCCAGTGAACAATAAAACAGATTGTGAAATAGTTTCTCATTTAGGAAAAAAACCAATCTATCCTTGCGTATATAGAGGCAGAGTCCCCATGAGGAGAAAGTTTTATGATCACTTAATTGAGCTTTAATGTACCAGAAAATGCATTAAGACTTCAATCTTAGCTTTCCATTTTTCATGACATGTGAATGCTTCCCTTTTAATAGTTTTTTTCCTTTTGAGGCCTTTTTATACATAATTTTGTATTTTGGTCAAAGAAATTTTCCCAGAACCACTTTCATGTGTAAATTCTGTGCTTGTTAAATGTTTTTTTCTGTTCCCAGTGTCAAAATTTTTATTGACATAAATGGCTGCATCAAGATGACTTGTCAATACGCTTTCCTGCTTGCTCACTCCCAGATTATTGTAATCTGCTGTTTGAACATCCAAATCTCTCACATTGCATAAGACTGCAACGTCTTTAGAGAATTAGGACTTTTTGATTTACACAAGCTGGGGGTAGTAAAGCAGAAAGAATGAGATATGTAAGAAAGAAAAGGAGTATTAATTATTTTGCCATGGAAATTTCTCTGCACAGACAAAAATTTGTATGCACAGCTACTCTTTTGATGCAGCCTGAAGGTAATAGAGTTTATTGAAAGCACATGGACTTAGTAATCCAAAAGTTAATATGGTTCAAAATGTCTGATGTCTTGCAGATCCTTTCCAGTAAAGTACTTGGTGACCCTGTCTGGAGAGATCCCTTTGAAAAGATGTAGGTAACAAAGCCACAAACACCCATTGTATGAAGCCTCTTCAGCAACACAACATGGTGCAAGCATAAAAGGTAAGCAAAAAATTAAAGTCAGCACTTTGACATAATTAGCGAGCTGAAGCAGCTGGAATACAAAGGGCATTTAAACCGTCCTGCAAAAGGTCATGGCCAGGCTGAGAACTGGGTCATGAAATATGTAGCTAAGGCAGCTAGAGATCCCTTAGCCAGATCATTCACTCTTTCTAAGCCCTTTAAGAGATGTTTACAAACTTAGCACAGGACAATATCATCTGGGAGGGTTCCTACAGGTGAGGGAAATTCAACAAGTAAGCTGCTTCACTTATTTTTAACAGAGATTAATTTTCATGGAAAAACAGCTGTTTTTGAACCACAGGCCTGGCAGTTAAAGCCTCTCCTCATATGTGTCAGCCTTATTCCTGACAGTGTAAGTTATCAGCACAGCAGAATGGCAAGTAGCCATTTCTCAGGTGGCAGCAGGGTCAGGAGCCAGCACTGTGTGCATTTGTAAGTTTAATGACCACTAAAGAGCAGAGTGCTTTGCATGTTGCATCAAATTTACCTCTGCAATTTACAGTGAGCTAATCAGATAACAATTTTAAAGTTCAAACAGTGAAGGAAATGTTTTCAGCAGATAACACTTTTTCTTATAGCTATTTTCATGGCAAAACAATACCAACTCTGGAATTCTTCCAGCTCAGAGGAACGTGAATGACTTCTGAAGATATCTCCAGCAATTATGATGGCTATCATAAAAGCACTAGAGTCATTGTGATAAGTTATACGTTAAGAAAAGTGACTACACCAGCAATTAAAATCCACTCATGACAAAACAAACCAAAGATTGAACTGTGTCAACCACTGGAAATGAAGAAAGCTTTGATAAGTAGAATCCCATTTAAATTTTTGCCTCTTTGCTTCTGTCTAATGGTGGTTGCATGATTTAAGACAGTGCAGTTAGCAGTTTATACTCAACATAGACTCTTCAAACAACTCACCCTATTGCAGCTTGACAATTGCACCACAAACCCCTCCCTAGTGTTATGCAGATTTCTCTTCCAAAAACCCTCTGTATTCCAGCCTAGACTGTAAGTACTATGTGAACAGTATATAGTATAATGTTTGTGGTGAGCTCCATAATCACATTGTAGGTGCAATTACAGTATGGAATAAAATAAAGTATATTTTTACCCCATTATTGCCAAAACCTGCAGATTTTCAAATCAAAACTTTATGCTCAGAGGAAATGCAAAGCCATTAATTCAAGAAGCCAGGTTTGAATTCTTCAGTTTGCATCACATATAAAAGCTGATGCAAGGCATGTGTGTGAAAAGTAATGAGTAGTAATAATTAGTTACATAACTTATGAAGCAAGACATGATGTTTTGTCTTCACAGCTTTCAAAAGAATTCTGTTCAACATTATCTCACAGCGATTTGAAAGGTATTGATGTCAGCCTGAGCTACCTCTATACCATTAGAGTAACCTCTCATAGCAAGGAAGTTGCCAAAGGGGACTTGAAGCCATTAAAGGAAGCAAGTTTGGCTTTTGCATTCCAGACAGTTTTCCAGAACTCTTAGGAACCTAGTGAGTTTACTTTGACAATACCACTCAAACAATTCATAGCTCTCACTATCCAAACTGCACTGGCCTAGGATTTTTCAGGATATTGCTAAAGAGCAATCACACACAGAGAAGTATTGTGGCATTAGTCATCACCAGTTATGTGCTGCATGAAGCTATGTGTTTAAAAGCAAAATTAAGATTATAATTCCTCACACTAGGAATACTTCAGAAGGGGAAGTTTGAATAGCTTTTCTCCCCTAAGAATTCATATTATACACTGTAAACCAGCTGTACCCATGTAGACCTTTTTGTCAGTTGTTTCCAGAGTGTCTTAGGTCATGTTCTGCACTTCTTTCCTGCTCATAGTACTTCTGGCATACACCAGAAACAATTTGAAATTGTAAAGGGACCTACTTCTGGCAGGAATCCCTGTGTACATTCTTAACACTGTTCAGACTGCTTCCACAGAAATTATGCAGCTGCACAGGTATGTAGCAGAGAGAGATGCCTTGCCAGGAAAGGCCAAATTTTACATTTATATGCTAACAGTAAATGAATAAATATTTCTTGCAAAGAACACGAGTATGTGTGCCAAGAGAAATTTTCTCACTCCCTGTTTATAGTTCCAAGGAAGTGTTTTGTTTAAATAAGACAACATGTGATCATACTTTCATGTTCCAAAAAAGGTTATCAGATCCTGAAGTAAAAATGGGGCTTCTGAAAGGCCTAGGTTAAAATATTTCCTACGTGTGTCTCAGGTGTACGGGTGTGAGGTAAAATCAAGGCAACCTCTTCAATGTTAAACCACTCTCACAGAGAAAGCAGGACATCCCTTCCTCAGAACTCCTCCAGAAAGCAGAGGGAGGAACACAAATTTTTCAACCAAAATTTTAGATCAGCGCTTTAATTTTTGAAAATTTTAACCTAAGCTCTATACATTTTACTTTGGAAAAAGAGTTCCACCTTATTGCTTCGCAGGTTGCTCCCTTCCCTCACTGGTTGTCTTGCTTTCTTTATCATCCTTACTTTTCAAGGGCCAACTTTAGAACATTTTTCCCTTGTCCAGGGTCTGTTGCAATGTCTCCAGCTCCCTCTTTCCCAGGAAACTAAGCTGGCAAAGCCCAGGGAGGTTGGATACACAAGCAGGAACAAGTACCTACCAACAGAAGGTGGGGAAAGACACGGAGAGAAATCATTTGGGAGTGCCTTAGGAAGATATCATTGCCCAATAATGAGCCTTATGCCAATTATCTTTGTAATTACATGCTTGAGGTCAGCCCAAGTTGGTTAAGTATGTTAATAAAACTTCTGCCATATTTTAAAAAATAGTATTTGCATCTGTAACGGGGGCAATTGTGGAACATGGAAAGAGTTGAATTGGTAGTTGGTTACAACTGAAAGTTAAGTTTGATTTAGCTTTTTTGCAAAATTCAGTCTGAATTTAGACCTGCATCATGGAGGCAAATCATCACTGTTTGAGTTCTAATGTTTGGTATTCATGAGAGCAAGTGTGGCACCATATATTGTCTTGTAAATATTTAAATTTGCTAATTCTTGCACTGTTTAGTTGGATAAATTGTGCACTTGCATAAGTTAGATGACTTAAGTTGACCAAAGTAAATAATCGATAGGCTCCAAGGTAGTATATTTTCAGGATCATGTATCAGCTTTTACTGATCAATATTAGTCCAGTTATTTTCTGAAATAGCCTGAAACCAATGGCATATACCAATGTCAAGAATTCCTTAATCTGCTCCTAGAACACTGGTAGATACCTTTTTTAAGTGATGAAAAGTTTTGAATTATTTCATTATTAACCAAACAGACATAATATAATTGAGGTTAGATGACTACCTTATTTCAAAATACAGACTAGAATTTACATGTATTTTATATTTTGCTTTATGCATTATCATTGTCAACACAGCACATTCAAGTCTAAGAGACTACGAGACTTTTATATAATGTTCCTTGCAGAGACTTTGAATTTTAGGTTATATCAGCAGCCCAGTATCAAATTTCACTAGTATGCAATTATATTTACATAATAAACAATCTATTAATATACATTGGACAGTGACAATAATCTGTTCTTATCCTTGTCGAGTTATTTGTGGTTAATGAGACCTAAATTAATGAACAAATACAGCTCTCACCAGCATAGTTCTGAGTAATCCCATTGAGAATAAATTTGCATGATGACAGACACTGATGTGAAACTGTAGAAAATAAGGAGGAAAACTCATTCAGCAGAAAAACATTTGCATACAACTGTACTGGGAAAACACAGGGATTTTTTTTTTCTTATGACAGAACAGGTTTCTCGTAAGGACAAATAAAAAATATTAGCAAAATGAAACACATTTTCTTGAAAATTTAATATCTTGTCCAATTTGACATCAGTAAATTAATGGTATAAATAGACTACATGTGGCAACTTAGCAGCATGTAGTCTGCTACTTAATACTCAACTAACACATTTTATTCTGGTCAATTAATTCACAATTTTGCTGACAAAGTCAATAAAATGATCAGACCTGTTGTTAAATTATCAAACAGGATTCTTCATCATGGATTTTCTGAGCACTTCTGTATTTGTCTCTCCAGTTGTTGATCAGCCAAATAGAAAGCAAGGATTTCTCTCACCTAGTGAAAAGCTCTCTATGTGTCATCTATTTAAAAGAAAATGTTATCCAGCCCCCATGCCATGATTATATATAAGGAAACATTCAGAGGGGCTCTGCACTTCTGCCTACAGCTCATTACTTAGAAAAAGAATTTAGGAGAGAATGAGGAAAAGTGAGATTATGTGGAATTAAGAGGTTTTGTGCCTCATGTTCCCAAAGAGCCACTGCTTCATATGGTGACATAAATTGTCCCTCTGATACATGATTACCCTGTGCACTATGGTAATGCTGAGCCAGTTTGGTCTCAGTAAATCTTGAACTTCTTTATACCATGCTTCAAAGAGAGGTTTAGAATGCTGCAATTGTATGATCATTACTGGATATTATTATTGCAATAATTATATCTGCTAAAGACAATATGCTAAAAATTTATACAGTCATGATGTTGCTGATGGAAAGAAGTGTCTAAGCATTCTAGAACCCATGATTTCTTATGTTTATGAGATAGTAAATGCCTAGCTGCTGACTTTTTTCCTTGAGGGCAGAACTTAATGTATATGTCTGTATATTTTAAAAATTCCTATTAATTTCGACTGCCCATTCCCTGCGAAGCAGCTATGTTTCCTTACTCCAGGCTCAGAGGAACTCCTTAAAATCTCAGAAAAGGATATTCAGACACACATTTTTATGTGACTATGTTGTTTGAGACTGCAAGCAAGATGGAGTTTGTTTCCATTTTCTAAATATAGTCTCTGAAGTGTAATCTGAGATGCTCAAAGGTTTGTGAGACATTCATGTGTTGTTAATAATTTGATAAAGGACCTAAAAGGGGCTCATGATCTTCTGCAGTGGCAGCCATAGGCCAGAGAAGGTACCCTAGAGAATCTCAGAACTGGACAACTGTCTCTTGGGTCTAATGATATCTAAACTTATATTCAGTCAGTGAGTTCATTTGATACAGTGGCATCCATGGAGCCATTTGAAGTACTCTTTAGCAAAAACAAATTTAGTGAACTGGTGTTTAAATTAACTAAACTAGGTTTCAATAGCTGTTACAATTTCATAAATTTCTATTGCATATAAAGAAAGTCCAGACAATAATGACGCTATAAAGTCTATTAAGTAGACATAAATATTTACATATCTTGATCTGTAAGCTGAACCCTGTATGACAATCTCCAGAAGGGTTTGAGTGCCTTGTGCCTCCCATGTCTTATCTGGAAGTAAACTTGCTGGATCTCCAGGGACAGCTTCAAGAGCCATTGGCTGCCTCAGCAGGTGAATGAATCAGACCCTCCATGTCTTAACTTAGGTGAAATTCATCTCTTCTTGATCATCTAAAATTTATCAGAATTATTTACTTGGGACTTACTCTTATACGTTGGTATTAATGAGAAATCAGATGGATTTTAATACATTTTCTACAATAAAATCAAGTAGTAACCAGAAAAAGTTACTACCACAAAAAAAAAAATGATAGGAAAAAGAGAGATTAAAACTTCCACGATATTAAAAAAAACCGACTTATACTATAATCCTAATTTTGAAAGCATCTTTTAGTGGCTGGTTTTCCAAATAGAAGCAACTGACATGATTGAGGTTTGAATAAATCAATGATAGTTGCTTAGCACCTAGGTTTATGTTCTAACTAGAGGCATTGTAAAGAGGCTGTTGTTCCTTGTCATGTCCCTCAAGATATTTATTTTGATGTAAATTACAGAAGAAGAGAAGGAATGCAGTTTCTATCTTAAAGAAAAACTTTGTGGCTCTGGGATATGGTAAGGATATATTTAATTTTTCTGAAATTAATAAATTATATCTATGTTGATTATGAATATCCAATTATTCCAAAACCACTTGAACGCACTGTAATACTCTGATAATTTCTTATTAGTTAAAAAGTATTTCACAAGCAAGACTTTGCTCCAGTGCCCAGCTAGCTCCAGCAATAACAAGAACAGTGATGAACTGCTGACTTGCAACAGGAAAACCAAAACCAGAATACAGGTCTCTGCATCAAGCTCCACACAATATGACATAGAGGTGTAGCCTTAATTCTTTCTTTAGTGAGATACAAGCCTAAATTTAGGCACTTAGTTGCTTAAATCTCTTCAAGTGCTCTGCAGATAGGGGACTCCTGCAGAGATTTTAAGAAAGGTCTTCAGTGTCTGTGTAAGGACACGTAGGCATGATAACTCCAATATAGGGTCCAGCTGTACTTCCAGAAGTCCGCTTAAAATGCTATATTTATTACTATTTGAAGTAAATTTTGCCCTAAGATTGCCGCAAAGAGATGAAGAACAAATATGCCTTTCCCTCCTCTGTGGCCCTTGCAGCTTTAGATGAGAAAGGTCTAAGAGTTATTGTCCTAATGACCCAAGACAGAAAGATGGGAGGAAGTTTTTTAATAACTTTATTCCTTTAAACACACAGATGAAGCTTTTGAAGCTTTTGCTGTGAACACAGGCAATCAAGGACATCATGATCCACACTGAAAGAGAATAAAGTGATACTAGAAAGAATCAGAGATATTTTATAACTCAGTTTTCTGATGAAAGTGCATGTAACATATGCATGTTTAGAGACTTATATTTCCAATGACATCTGTTCTGTTTAGCACTCTTGTCTCTATGCATGGACCACAGATGGCCTGGCACAAAACTAAAGATGACCTGCCCATAGATAATTTATTTTTGATATATTATTATGATATGTAGGGAAGGTACACACATTTCTGGAAAACATCAATTGCCAGAAGAAGGGAGTATTTACATGTCTCAGCTAGCTCTCTCCCTGTCAATCTGCAACAAAGAGGAAGACTAGCATGATTGGTAGATGTGGTAAAAGAAAGGGCAGCCAAACTCTTGGACTAGAACTTGTAGGAACAGGACACCTGGCTTTGACACAAGGCAGGCTTCATGGTAGATTTTGACCCTGATGTCCATTAAACCTTAGGACTGTATCAGCAGCATGTTGTGACATGTCTTGCACAGCAAAGTTGCAAGGAACAACATCATGAGATTATTGAAGTCTGAAGAGACATATGGAAAACAGTCTTGTCCCTTTTTTCCCTGCTACACACATTAACAAGCTGGGATTTATACATTGTGTGTGCAGCAGCCAACCCTTGTGCTACCCAACATAAGGCTCAAATCATTAGTATGTTTTCAGTGTTCATATGCTTTCGTGATAACTGATGAAGGAAATACTTCCATAAAGAAAATACATAATCCTTTAGCACTAGAGGAATTTGAAACTGTTTCTGTACTAGTAAATCTTGTGGACCAGAGGTCTGTTTTCTGGACTTTTATTCTGATGAAAAAAGTGCAGTTCATGGTGATAATGTCTTACATCACCTTCAAAATTGCTGTGAATGGTGCTTGTCTGTGCAAAATCTACTGCTGCTCCTATATATTATTGCAAATTAGCATGAAACACTAATAAGCAGGATTCCTAGCAACTTAGCATCCTGGTCCTTAAGCTACCTTCAAATTGGGTGGGCTGTAAAGAAAAAAAAAATTATTGAGCTTAAAAAAACATTACTTTCATCACAAAAGAAAGGAAAATGTGAAATAACCATATTTTCAGAAATTCCTCCAAGAGCATTTTGACACATATTCCTTTCCCCTGAAATGTCAAATCTCACATTCCCAGTGGATGTCTTGGGTCTTGTCCATTAGAGAGAAGAGTAATCTTGAAAATGCCAGGTATCTCAGGGGAAGTGCTCTGGATCAGAATAACTGGTAATAGCTCATTCATGGCAGGATCTGGTTCATGAGCAGAGCTTTTAAGCAGTCATTTTATACATCATATTGATTCCTCCACTTTACTTACAAACAAATTACTGCAATCTGCTTTTACCTGTAAAATTTTGTGCATAAAATGTTTTCCTTTATCAAAATACATTTGGGAGCTGAGAGGAAGAAACCAAACATAGTTTTATTTATTTTTTCTTAAACAAGAAAAATCTCACAGAAGTTATTTTAATTTAATTCCCCCATTGTTTGCAAAATTCTTTGACAAGTGGAGTCTTTTGACTAATTGCATTTATTGACCACAGTTTTTAATTAACAAGGGAGTTAAAGAGAATTTTTGAGTGCTCTTTCTTCAGAAAAATATTTTTTTCTTCCTGTCCTCTTAGTCTCTCCCTCTGGATGTGAATACATACCACACCATTGCTGGTTGTATGCCAAGCACAGATGCTTGGGGCTGTGGCTGCCTGATTCTTTGTTCCAGCATGACTTCCTGGCTCTGTGCAGTTACTGGGATGCACTAACTCTTGGGCACACCTATTTGCATTGAGTATTTGCATTACTCAGCATTTTCCAAGCCATTTCATTGGAAACTGTAAATATTAAACCAGGGTCTTGGAATTTCTCCAATAAATTTCCAATGAAATACCTTGAGTGCTGTTAACAGTATTGCTGTAACATATAGAACACAGTGTGCAGTATGTCACATTTTGAAATCCATTATTGTATTTTTGAGGTTAACATATATTTATATATATGTGTGTATGTATCTTCAACAAGCTAAAAGTAATATTCAGAATTTTTTAATAGGATATGGTAAGTTATGAATTTCTGAGTTGATTGCTTTTTTTTACCCCTTTCCTATAAAAAATTCACAACATTTTTTTCTCAATATTCTCATGATATTCACATTTCAGACATTTCAGTCAATGTTTTGAATACTCCAGTTTGAATTGAATACTCATCAGCAAAATTTTTATGTAGCCATGGACCTGGATACCAAAAGCACACTTGGCAGTTGATAGGAAAAACTCATAGAACAGACAGTTTAGTGACTTCCTGGAAGACAGACTGAGCATAGTGCAATGTGAAACCTGACACAGGTGGTGTTACCAGGTGCTTCCATGAACAAGATAAAGTGTTACTCCACCAGTAATTAAACCTCAAGGAAACTTCTCCACTTGCCATAAAGGACCCATCAGGCTGGGTGTTCTGCACACAAATATGCTAACAAACTTTCCAAAACTGCTATAGGTACTTAGTACATTGATGTGGAAGATAGCGTGTCAGTGGACTTCAAATATCTGAAAACTTTGTCTTAAAAGCCAAAGATGTATTCATGGTTATAAATCTGTTCTAAAATTTGTAGACTATCACTTTTCCTCCAGAAAAGAGCATTACTGTTTGTATCTGATGATATTCACCCTGTGTTCCAGCTGAAACCATTATAGTTTAGGGGACTAAACAAATATTTCTTCAAAACATCTCACTATATAATAGTGAGGTACATATACTCTGCATAAATACATTCTTTTTCCTTAACAGTCATGATATACAGTTCCGAGGGTAAATCATGGCTCCTGAAATATATTTTCTACAGTAGTCTGGTTTCTGTTGCCATATTTTAGCATTTTGCTTCAGTTTTGTAGAATCAAACATTTTTTTTTAAGGAACAAAGAGTAGCCCTTTACTTTTGCTAACATGATTAGCACTAGATTTTGGTTTTCTTTTCTTACTTGCCAGCAGCACAAAGCAACACAGACCTTGGAGTCCAACATTTTCTTTGTTTATTGTATTATAAGCAAGATTGGTTTTGTCCCTAGAACTTCTAATCAACTATCTGTTTTGACAGACATTTTAATCTAGCATTTCTTTCCAAACTGTCTTAGTCCATACAGAGGATTGCTTATCCTTTATGATATGAGGTAGGAGAGTAGATTTCGTGATTTATTACCAGTTTAGTCCATTTTCCATCCATTTAACCCTGGGACAGGAGGCTGGTGGAACCTGTGAATTTACTCCAAATAAAGTCAGGAGTATTGCATTAATCCATGTAACTTCACAAAATTTGGCCTCTGCCAGAGTGCAGTTCCTCCATAAAAAATACCTTGTTCTGGTTCTCTCCCTGGCTCTTCTGATGTGGATGACATCATTCCCAATTCCTGTTTTTGCATGAGTGAATGCTTACAGATAGGCATAATCCATGTTCTATTACCTCATCACAATGCCATCTGACCATCTCACATTCACTAATGAACTCTATCAACACAATAGTTCTGTTTCTAAAGATGAGGCATTGACACACAATGAAAGATTAGTCCAAGGCCATGTTGGGAATGTGTCTGCATTGCATACTGCAGGATGGAATGGAAGCACTCAGGGTTGTCCAACCATTCTCAGCAGCGTAAATGTTCAGCATCATTTGCTTCTGCCCCTATCTGTATTGTTTTAGATACAGAGGTACTTTGTCTGTCTTTAGGCTTTTTTGCAAATTTATGGAGTTATTCAGAAATAGCTGCTGCAGAGAAGCTACTCCTTAAAAAACTTTTCTGGACTAAATTCTGGAACACAAGAACCTAATTTACTTCAAAACCTGCTAAAATTAGCTTTCTAATCCAGTTTATTTTGCAAGTGCATTTTACCTTTATTAATGAATTTATTTATTTTATTTAATTCTTGAAAAGAATGCATAAAGGCCTGCAAGAAAATAAGTACATTTATGCAAAGGGAGAAAACACCTGAAAATTATCAAAGGTGTGAAGTCTCAACTGCTTTTAAATTATATTTACAGCACATGCTGCACATCCCATTAATGCATGAAATAATTATGATGTAGGGTTTGAACACTGGTGGATGTTAAGCGTGTCAGGCTAAACCCAGCTCTGCTTATACTAGAATTTCAAATTTCTGGGTAGAAATAATATCATGTTGATGGAAGCTTCAGGACACACAGAATCAAAGTCTTGAGAAAGGTAGAAAACTAGCTTTACCTCACAGGAAAATTTATGGAACAAATGTGAATACTCATTGGAGGCTGAGATGTTTAGATGTTTCCTTTCTGGCTTTTGATAACCTGGACAAGGACACTCAGTTTTTTCAGAATTTTGCCACTTTCTATATGTTTCAGGTGTTTCTTCCAAATCTGATTAAAAACACATCCATTCAATCACAGATATTTTTCAGAATGCAATAGCTGGAATTCTATTGTAGAAGAGACAGCATTGCTCTATGAATTTGATTCTGTGTGTTACCTGACACTTAGAGATGCCCTTTGACACATCAATTTGAACACAAATTTTAAAACCAGGCAGTAATTTCCAAAGTTAAAATTCACAATTTTCAGAATTTAAAATTTTGATGTTTACTGTTATGCTCTAAAAGATATTTCTAAACAGCTGAAGTGCTGTATCTCAGATAGAAGTAGTGAGCTGGAATAAATTACCTTCCTTCTCCTGTTATTAATTTGCATTTTGTTTTCTTTCTATTATTTTCCCCTGTTTTTAATTTGCTTCTTCAAATCAATAGTTTTCATAATTTCAAATTCTCATGAAAATTCAGATGAGAAAGTTGCTCAGAACTTCTGAAAATTCAAAGGTTTGGTACCTTGCATTGGGACAAAAATTGGTACCTTGTGTTGAGACAAAAGCTCTTGTAAATTTTGGTCTTCTCACTCTTTGCCTGTCTTCTAAGTCATGTATGAAACATGTATGGCTAGATCCTCATCAGGAGCAGTGCCATATAGGGAAGATAGAGAAAGGAAGTTGGAAGACGTGGCTCACTCAGAGCAGGCCACTGTGTGATATTTGGATAGTCTGAAATATTTAGTATTTTTTTAATGTTTTGAGAGAAAAGGATCTTGTTCTCTGCTGTTATTTTCATGAAGATGCCATGTGTATGCTTGTTTGCATATAACTGGTGTGTAGTGAAAATGACACAGCTGCTGTAAATAGCACAGCTCCACTGACTTCAGGATATACAAACTGTGGATCATTCCATGATATCTACAGTCTATATCTACAGCTCTGCAGTTGTGAGTTTGAAATCAGGACAGATACTGATGTTCTTTACAATTTTGCAAGAAAGGATTGATAACACTTTTCCCTCTCCACATTGAACCCTGATGCTAAATAAACTCATTAAGGTGACTAAAGGAGAAAAACAAAACAGCATCACCTTGTAATCAAGCTGTTTATCTTCTGTCTGCTTCAGTGGAAAGAAATGCGTACATTAGTTGTGTATGAATTTATGCATATTATATAAATATACACACATTAAAAGCAGCATCTCCTTTCCTCATTACCACTTATATGTTTTGGCAGGCACTACAAAACAAACAGGTGGTCTGTTATGAACTGATAGTGTTGTCAAAATCTGAAGAGCTGAGGGAATTCAGACTGAATTTGCATTCAGCCAAACTTAGCATAAATGTTATTGGCACTTATTGCAATGAAACCTGTCAGAGGTGGAAAGATTTGTCACTATGTCTGGCCAAGCGCAGGAGGTAAGGGAACAGAAATATTTCTAACTCGTTTGTATTTCAGGTTCTTCCCAGTGGAAAGCCACTCTTGTTCTTCCATGTTTGTTTGTGAGGCGTTCAGAGGTTATGAAATGTAACAGAACCTGGCCAGTAATATCACAACAATGTACAGACATCTGATGGAAAACCACAACCACCAGTCACCACATGTTGTGTCTGGATGCTCTCGCTAGTTCTGTGTCCTCCTAATATTGAATCCCAGATGTTTCAAGGAAAGATGTGTTCCCTGAATGTATTTACTACAATGGTTCTGTGCATAGGGAGAAAATTCCTTCCTGATTCCACTAGTTTAGGCTGATTCCACTAGTTTAAGCTCATCACATCTAGATAAGTAGTACCTGTAACAGTCCCACTTCAACCACCATTTTCTGTTTCACCTTATGATGTGTTTAATTTTTTTTTTTCTGAATAAGTGTTGGGGGGGAAATACTAGTCTTCATGGTAATTTAGCACAGATTTCATGTGTTCATTATAATGTGAGTAAAAGAATTACTCCTTTCATAATACTTCTTAAAAGCACACACCTTCTTGAGACATCACAGTGCAGTGCAGAGTGCCAACTCCTAACATCACAGGCAGCAGTGTATCACAGACAGTCTGTGCACAGCCTTGTGCATGCCAGTGAAAATGAGGGGATAGAATGGAGTCAGTACCTGGAAAAGATTGATTTACATCTTCTCAGCATGAGAAATTATATATCCCAACAAATAGCCTGGGAAGAACAAAAAACCTGAGAAGAATTTAGACTGATTTCATATACCCCCTTTCTTTAGTAGTGGGCAGGCCTCAGGATTGAAGCTGAGACCTATATTTAATTTTCCTAGAAATCACTATTAAAACACTTTTGATAGCTGACCTTCGAAGAAATTTTGAACCTATTCCTTCATGTGTCATACCACTACAGATTCATCCACAAGGAGTACATTTTTTTACCCTTTCCATAAATTAACATGTTCTTATTCACAGAATATCAGGATCATGGAGGGAGCCTGACTTTCCTTTCTATGCACTGAAGAGTTTTGTCAAGAAATTAGGAGCTGCATATTTTAACTTTGGACTGCATACTGACATTTTTCAACATATGTTTATGTCTAGCATATCCAGTGTCAGTCTGCAAAACAACACGATGAGTGCTAAATTGCCAAGAAATCCTCTTTAAACTACATATGTATACATGCAACTCATACTTATATGAGTGAAGAACTCCTTTAGGAAACCAAGACATGCATCTTAGATAATTCATTTTTTCAGTTAAAATTTCATTTAGCCATACACCACCAAAATAGGTGTTTCAATCTTCATGCACATGATCATTCATTTACAGGGACAGGCCTTGAAACTAATTTCATGACAGGTTTCAAAACAATAAAAATAAAATAAATCTTCTTAAATACAGTCATAAATACTGTTACATAGATGGTTTCACACTTAATCTTATCAGGTTACTAGAATACTAATTTATTAGTAGAGTGGAAAAATACATGACAAGTTTCAAAACAGATATTTGCAGATACTGCACTATTAAACATTTCGTTTCACTATATCTGTTATACTTTTTTTATCACCTTCCCTTTTATTCTTTCCTTAAAATGGTCAGAAGAAAAATCAAAATACAACACAGTTGATGTCTGAATTGTAAATTAAATGAAAAGTGCAGATCTGGTAAAACCTGTAGTACAAAACATTGGAAAAAATACTGTATTTTGTTTACAGGAAGCTTATGTTTGGAGATGTTTGAAAGTGGCAACCTTTCAAGGGAGAAAAACTAAAAAACCTCCATAGTTTACATAAAGCACTTTCAGGTTGCATTTGTTGCTTTCTGGTTTGGCTAACTTTTCGTGTAGGTAATGATACAAGTGAATCTGGTGACTAATTTTTTTAGTTTCTAGCCAGCCAAGAGCTTTCCCAGACTTCGGTCCTGTCCATCTCCTCCTGTAAGACACCTAAAAGATGAGGGAGAAATAAAGGACAAGAGAAAGAGGTCAAATGATGAGGGTTTTAGTTCATTTGGGATTGGCAGTCTATCCTTTTAGGAGTTAAAGCACAAATACTGTAGCTGCTGAAGTGCCTTTGACGTTTCACTGATAATTGTGTGAGCAAAGAAGCGTTCCACCGTAACAGGAGGCGATGGTCTGGCCCAAGAGTCCTTGCAGAGGTGCTCTGCAATTTGTAACAAGGCTCAGAAACACAGTGCTGTCCCTGTTCCCCTGAAACCCGCTGCAGACAGAGCAGTTAGTGTTCACAAACACACTGCCTGGTTTATGAAATGCTCCATGCAACTGTAAACAGTAATTTTGTTCTAACTTGGGGAATGTGCGCAAGGTAGCAATCTCTGGCACAGCCCTGTGCAGTGAAATCTGAGGAATCATGAAAAGGAAAAGTTCTCCATGTAGAAATGTATATATAGTTCCAAGGCATGATCATAGCGTGTCCTGTTTTTATCAAAAGGGAAACATATACTCCTGGGGGTCAAAGGCCCATTTGTTAACCAAATGCCAGTTACATAGAAACACTTAGGGAAAAGAAATTCACATGAACTGGAAAGAAACTGGAAAATATTCATCAGTGTATTGAATCCCAGTGAATTAACCAGCTAGAAAATGGATTCTGGATGGCATGGTTTTTCTCAAAGTTTACCTAAAACTCAGTATGAGTCTCCAAATCCAGCTGCCTAATCACTGAGGTATTGGGGTTACCTGGCTTAGTTTTATTCTTGAGGTCAGGGGTGTGCACTCAAAATGAACCTCTTAATCACCTGCACCATATTTTTGCTCACATTGTGAAAGTCTCCTAATGAACTCAATATGGATTCTTTCAGATAAAACTAAACTGTACATACAGCCTCACATTCCTGCCACTAATGGGCATTTAGCAGCCAGGGCCAGGCTACAGACAAGCCAAAGTAAACCCCTGAAACATGTTTAACATGGTTATGATGGCTTCAGCCACAGCTTTTCCCCGTACAGATCCACTGCACTGCATGACATAGGCTCAGTGAACTTCTCCTTTCTCTGAACAAGTGTGATGATAAAGGGCTGCCTTTCATTTCTAATTCAGTGAAAAAAATTTACAAAAAATTACAATTGCATGAATATTAAGTGGAGAGAAGCATTTCCATGCACATCAAACTTAGGGACAACTTTGTAGCTGAGGATTAAGACACTCACTTCACTGTAGGTTAAGTGCAAGCAGCTGTGTTAGTGTCCTGAATTTTATGGTTCCCACTTTTAAGTAACCAATTGACCACAGACATAACAACAACAGCTACTTGAGTCAGCATTAGGAATGCCACAAAATGCTATGTACCCAAAACCTGGTATTTTAGCTAGCAGCTAGGACTTAATAACAACAACTGAACAAGGTGCACTTGTCAGTTGCAAGCAAGTCCAGATGGCACTCACAAAGTTTTCTTCTAGGAGGATGAGACAGATCTTGGGGCTTCATTTAAAGTACTCAAAGAAATGTGCTGGCATGATTGTGCTACCTTGTGTTTGCCAGAGGCTGAGTGTACATGAAAACAGTGACTATAAGTCAGCTGATATTCTTGTTGCCTTGTTTACTTGCTTGTATGTCTGGATGTTTGCAGAGGTATTCAAATTGGACAACTGTGGTTGCAATGTTTTGCTGCCCAGTATCAGTGGTTGCTTTGTTGCAGGAGTCATTAGTCAAAAAGGACAGTTGAGACAGGAATCATAAAAGCTAAAGACTAACACAAGCCCTTGAATTTGATACTGGATAAATATACAGCGACTAACTGCATTTTAAGTGTGTGGAGCAGTAAGTCTGGTTTGAACTCAAAGCCATCATCCCATAAGCACTCAGAGTTGGAGAAGGTAAATTTGATGTACAGCAGTCCATTAAATAATCACCCAAAACCCCTTTCCACAGAGAGAGGGTAATTTAAAACCAAGATAATTTTTCTTCTCTTCAGTCAAGAAGTTGAAGTAGGAAAATCAGGTGAAAGACAAAATGGGTTCATCTTGTTTCCTCTTTGCTTCCTGAGAAGCAAAGCATGTACTTGATAGAAAATATGGAGGTTCACATTCAATGAGGTAGAACTAGAATGGCAAATTGGGTCAAAAATCCATTTCTGGCTTGAAAACCCTCTCTAAGGTGGAATCCTCTAACTTGCTGAAAGCATTGTGCTGATGATATCTCATCTGGATTTGGAGAATCTGAGCTGCTACCTTGAACATTTCTCCTTTCCTAAGGCAGCCACATGGCATGAAAACACCCTGGAAACCAGGTATATCCTTAGCAGCAGCTACAAGTGGGACACTAAAAAAGTCAGAGCTTGAGTTCACTTCCATTCATCAATGATACTCATAAAAGTCACTGTATTTGTATTCTAAAAAAGCAGAAGTGGCAAGAGTAATCATAAAATTCCATCTTAATCTTCATAAATATTATTGGCTGCTCCACTGAACACTTCTGAATCCCTGTCTTCCTAGACAGTGGTTAGGTTGACTTCCATGAGCATGCACATTTTCTGTTCTTCATCAACAAAGATCTAAACAACAGCCAGGAAATTGCAGCTTCTTTTCCTGCTGTTAAGAATTATTCTAGAACATGTACAGGCACCCCACAGAGCATTGCTGTCCTGTTAGGTCACCTATTCTGACTAAGATGATTTAGTGATGATTGCAGACAGACATAGGAAAGTTGATTTAGAGGTGAGACTGTGCTGTCAGCAAGAGAGGCCAGAACTGAAATTTGAAGAGCTGAATGTATATTCAGGAATGCCAGACTTCTCTGCCTGTATTATTTTGTAGACTTGTTGAAATTTTTCATATAGAGACCAGAAGGTGAGCATCATATCAAATGATTGCATAATCTTCCTTTATGTGTGATGTATTTTTGCTCATTTTTGTATGATGAATTTAAGAATCCACCCAAACCCTGACTTTTCTTTCTTCTTTGTTTTCTTTTGTTGTGTGTTGTTGTTGAAGACAGATACTCAAAATCAACATCAGTTACATAAAGATACACAAAGACACAAAAGGAAAAGAAAAAAAAAAGAGAGAAAAGAACTGGGCAGTGGAGTCTGGAATGTCTTCAACCAAGCTATAAACTTACATTGTTAAGAAGAGCCAAACCACAGTCACTGCTGATTTAAAGGAACACTCGTACTCAGTGATCATCTTCATGAAGCAGAATGCATGCAAAACAAACATCAAGGTTTATAAACAGAAAGTAAATAAATGGTGCCCAGTGTTGGTCAGCACCAATTCATTTATAGACTGCTCCTCTCAAACCATCTGCCATTTAAGCACAAAAGCACAGAAGAACTTTGAAACTTCAACTTTTATTACAGAGTATGAAAATATCTCAGACAAGCTGAAACTGAACCCCTTGTCTCTGTATATTTGTCTCTGTATATTTGTGTGCATACACATGTGCTTTCTTGTTGACATGTATTATTATAGAGATGAGCTTCCTACAGACATTGGCCTCCTCTTTTACACTGGCTATTTTGAGACCTAGAATAAACCAAGCGACATTTGCAGACATCAGTAGTCTGATCCTTACACAGAAGGTCATCATGAACCTCTAGTCATCTAAAGAGCACTTGAATTTTGCCAGGTGCATATGAATGTGCCTGACCTTCGCATTCCACTCTTGCTCTTGTAGATTTTCTTTAGTTCTGAATGAATTTCCCCAAAGAATTGTCTACAAAACAATGAAAAAAGCAATCACCTTGGGTGACTGTGACCCTGGTAAGAGGTGTCTACTCAATGACACCTCCCAAGAGCATTGGGAGGTGTCATTGAGTAGAGCTAATATTTCTCACTGATTCTACATATTTTCCTATATAAAATAGAACAGGGTGCAATTTATTATCAACCCAGTCAAAAATGTAAAATATTTCATTGCTCTTATGTTTAACTGAACAATATAAGGAAAAAAAAAATGTGTACAAGTATTAAAGGTACAACCAGGAAATGTATATTCCAAATGTATATTCCAAACCTATTTGAATTTATTCAAGCCTCCTGCAGCAGGCCTTCAATTAGAAATGATAACAAAAATGTCTCTTGACTTCAGAATAGAGTTAGCCAAGCTTCCATACCTAGCAGATTTGATCAAATTATGAATTCTGGAAGATTTTTTAAAATACATTTTTAAAATTACCTTTATCATTTTAAGTTAATAATTTGTGAATAACTAAAATGTGTTTTATTCCTCATATAATACCTGTATCCAGTTCAAATATTTAGAAACAAGAACTGTTATGTCAATAATAATATGATATTAGGGTGGTAAAATGGTGCTCTAGACAGGATTCTTTTTAGAAAAAAAAGAAATCTTATGACTTAGCTGGTGGTCCTCAGCATTTAATGGCGCATGTTGTTCTGAATTTTCTGTTTGCAGCTGAACTGCTGCTTGGTTCCCTGCAAAAATGAGCTGGGGAACCCAGTGGAATTCACTGGAGTTTTCTTCCTGCCCATGAACCTAAATATCTACAGAAAACTGAGGCATGTAGAAGGATGGGACATGCCCATATCTCAGTCCTGAAAGATACTGTGACTTCACAGGGGTTTGCAGTGCCCTGGGCATCTGGATGAGCTGCAAGGTCAAGCTGGGTTTAGGAAGGGCCAGTCTTGCAAGCAATGGATGTTTGGGGAGCTGACATTTCCTTTTTATCATGGCACTTCAGTCTGTATGAGAAAGCCAAGTGCTACTGTCCCACAGAACCTGAGGCACAGGATAACTCCACTGATGTGGGGCTTGTGCCCAAATTAAGAACATCTGCTAGATCCGCCTGAAAAAAGTAGTCATTCTGAATTTGTGTTACTCTCTCCATTGCTGAGTTAAGATTTGATAACATTAAACAAAAAACACACAGAATTCTGCCCTAATTTGTGCCTCCAGTGAGGCCCAGTCTTTGTCTGGCAGTTAGAAAACCACAGGAATATTTGACTGCATATTTGTGATAGTTGCAGCCTATTAGGGAGATGTTGAAGGTTGCTGACTTGCTGGAACAGGTGAGATCCACCCTGCATATAAGAGATATAACAGCAGCCATAGGGAGAGGAAGGAAGAGAAATTCAGTATTGGAACAGATACTGTGGGAAAAAGCCTGTTGAGGCATCTTTCAGTACAGTCACACTGTTATGAATTATTCTTCCTCCTGGTAAAAACAAATTCCAAACACCCTGACTTATCTAACTACAATGAGTGTCACAGTGGAAATTCACCCTATTCTTTTAATATGAACATATCCAGCTGGGAGTGGAGGAAGAAATATAAGCTTAAAAGAAAAGAAAATGCTGTGCTTGTAGTATTTCTACCACAGACTTAAGCTAGAAAATACTGCATATTTCTTAGAAAATGTTGTTTGCATGAGGTCTTTAGCATAATTTCCATAATTCTGAATTCTTATTCATTTGAATACCATCCCAAATCAGGTTTGCAAACCTAGTAAAATATCTCTATAACTATAAATCTGACTGGAGTGCTACACCTAGCCCTTAAATATTCATTGCTACAATTAAGTAGTTGTGTTACATGAAAGAAAGAAATGGATAGTGGCCAAAATGGTGAGTAGTTAAATTCCTACCCAGTAATTAGAAGCAGCGTTATAAAATGTGGATTTTTCTGCAAAACCTGACACCAGCTCAGAACTGAAATTTGTTCCAGAAGTGGAATACTGAAAACATCCTCCTTCAAATCAGATTTTCCTTTTTCCTTAGAAACTTTTCCCCTTGTCCTGTAGTTAATCTCACCACTAAAAATATCTGAAAAAATATGGATTAGCATCTTTCCTCCTGTGATACTGAAGAATTGTTCTGGAGCAACAATATGAAGTCTAAATAAGCAATCATTCTTATTCAGATCATTGCCTGGAGTTGGTCAGAAGTCATGGAAAGAGGAGTTCAAGTTACTGGACTGTGAAATATCTTGGTGAAAGGAATGTAAGCATTTAGAGCCTGGCTCAATAAATACCTCCTAGGGTAGGAAACAAAATCAAATGAAAATCCATTAATCTGTACCAGGGCTGAAGACAGCATCATCCCAAATCTTAAATTACTTCCAGCAAGCCATCAGCAAAGAATCCAATCTGTGTAGAAACTGCTGGAGACTTCCAAAAGGCACTTGGCCCCCCAAAATGCATCCATTATACATCTGGTGTAACAGGACATTGAATTACAGATAGTCCAAACCAAACCATACCGAAAATCTGACAACTTTTTCACAGATTTTTAGGTGAAGTTTCAGACAAAACCCAGAGCAGTATCTTAGATTTTTATTGCCGTACAAATATACTGTGCAGTGGCTAGGTGTGGTCTATTCTTAAACCCATTATGGTTATTTTACTCTACCATAAATAGCAACAGGCACAAATGTTTACAAATGAGACTTTGTTCCCATATCCCTGTCTGTGCCTTGCCAGCTTCCTGGAGGGAAAGTCAGTGATGCAGAACTTTATTCACTGGAAACTTTATGTGCTTATTTGCAAACGAAACCTTTGCATGTGATCTGAAGCCGATGATTTGCCTACAGTATGTTGTCATCCCAACTGTGTTTGTTAACACCAGACTGAACAAATCGGAGGGAGTACAAACGGCAAAAGCTCAATTGAAGATTGAAAACCTGAGTGTGTCTAAAGCATTCACTATTGTTTATATACAAAGTCACATATTATATGGCATGACATCCCTTATGCCTATACAGCAAATGAAGATGGAAAATAAAAAGTAGTAACTTTTATACACAGTGGGCTTACAATCATTGTAGGGCTAATTACTGCTTTATTTTCCTCTGTAGTAAGAGAAGCTTTTGAAAGAGCTTTTCTGATTTATTTGAATGCATGTTTTCTACTACTTAAAATTTATATGGTGGGCTCACTCCTTTTTAAGGATTTAAGATTTTCTTCTATTTCATCCTGTGAAAAACTGGCAGTATCACATTGCCTGAAGTGTCTTATGGATGAAAACATTAGTTTGCTAAGCCACTTTTATGCTCCTGCTTCTTTCATTTAATACCTATAAATGTTGCACTTCCCTCAAAGTCCATGTTTAATCCAGATCATGCGTTTTACAACTGCTGTTTTTCAGCAATCAAGTGCTCTTGCCATTCTATACTAACATGAACTTTCCTACCAAACATTTCAGAAGATCCTTTCTTGCAAACAAGCAGCAATGGAGAAGGACTGTCAAAAACAGAGCTCACTTTTTCATGAAAAAAGCCAGATAAAGGACACTGATCCCACTCTGGCATGGAGATCTTGTGGCAGAACTCTTATCAACCTCCTTCCTCTTGCTGGCATGTGCAAACCTCTGATGATCAAGGCCACATACCATTATCTTCACAACACCTTAATGATCCTGGCAACTGCGTAACTGAGAGCCATTTGTTGCCCTGAAAACTTCTGTCTGTTCTAATTCAGGGTCAGTAGACTGGATCAAGGCACTGGTGACACTCTCACATGGATTCCATGTAGGACACTTGACTATGGTTAACACCTAACAAGGGCTCCAGATTTCTCAGTTGAAGGACCTCATCATCATGCCAACAGAAGACATTGACTACAGCTGGATTTCAGACAGGATCTGTGAAGTGCCATGCTTGGAAAAAGTTTAACCCACAGATGGAAATATAGCTATGCCAAGAGCTGTATGGAAATATAGTTGTGCCCAAAAACACCTTCCCTGTTGCTCAGCTGTTGTAAGAGAATTCATGCAGCACACCACTGCACTGACATAATCATATTGCCCCTGGGACCCTCTGCAGAGAGCTGTACTGTGTCATAAAGATGGGGCAGCTACTTTAAAGCAGCTCAAGTATCTCTCATGAGCTTATTCCTTCTGAGGCAGGAATAAGGGTTCCCAGGCTGCAGACACAGTGGATGATCCATGCCACAGTGAGATTTCTGAAGTAAGCAGATAAAGTAATTTAGAACTCTGTGGTTAATGAAAACTCCTGAAAATGAGTTTTGAAGTCTGAAATGTGTCAGAATATTCTGCTTATATATCTGCACATTGACATACTGTGTTTTTGGAAACATCCTGTTACCATATCAAGGCCAAAAGTGGCAGTGATTAACAAAATATCAGTACCCTACATATTCTGCAGACTTTGAATTTTCCTCCCTTAACAGTCTTTTGCTGAAGCATCATACTGCAGTGTATCTAACCAGCAAAAGACATTGTACCAGAGAGAATAGGAAGAAAGGATGAACCTAAGAGAAGCATATCTCCCCAACCCTCCTGATCTGTAACATCCCACATATCAGATCCAACCTAACTAATCCTAGTTAGAGGAATGAATTTGATAGATGGGTTCCACAAGAAATGTTTCAGTTTGAGGTACTGTATTACTTAAACTCATAGGTTACATTGGTTTAATGGAGAATTGGAGAGAGAGCACTGACTTCCTTCTTTGTTTATACAGTAAGGCAAAGGTTTTGACTTTATCTTTAGACACAGTTGAGTAGCAAAGGATAATTTTAGAAGCCTTCAAAAAAAAAAAAAAAGGATAAATACAAAGAGGAAAATATCTGGAAAAACAGGGACCTATATCTTAGGAGAAGATTCTCTTTCTGCAGAGAGCCAAAAGAGAAGGGACTCCAAAAGTGTCACCCCACCACCCCACCAGGAATTACAAAGAATTACAGGACAGCAGTCTTGAACATGAAAGCCTGTTTCACCATTCTGCCCTTGCAACTTTTAGATTATTATACTTATCTAGACCTGGATCTACATTGTCAGTATTCTCTTCAACTTATTTCTACTAATATGCTTTTATATTATTCCTGTTTCTTGCTCCTTGTTTCCAGGTCACCCTTTCTCTCCCACCTTCAGTAAATTTCCTACTGACAGAAGGATTTTTAGGCCTTGCAGCCTGGAAGAAGTTTCTGAGGGCTTGAAAAGATCCCCCTGCAATTATTCTAATCAATGAAACTACAGAGACACACATGTGGAGAAATGCTAGATCCTTAAAAAGCCTAGAGGCTTTTATCCTCTTAGCCAAGAAGTTATTTTGTTTAGGTCAGTCAGATCCTTTAGCAAATTATTGCTACACTACATGTCCAAATAAAAGTAAATTTCATCTGAAAGGTCCTTCTGTCAGGACCTACTTTTATCTAGAATTCCTATTTTAAAGCAATTATAATTTAAAGCCTTGAAATGAATGTTACGTCCTTATGAAGTTATTATTCTTAGCATTTTCAGAATGAAAAACATATCTGCTATAAGCTCCACTTCTGTACTTGCCTACATTTCAGATTCAGATCAAATCAAAGGCAAGTCTAAGAATGACCTGAAAAACATCTACATGTGTTTTTTGTTTGGATGAAATATGTAAAGCATCCTCCTGAAACCTACGTTTGCTTCCACTGCTAGAGCCACTGAGTGAAAAAACATGAGGGAGACAAATGGTTGCATAGTTTTTGTTTTTTCTGTTTATATATCTACTTACATTAAAGCTAGAGATATATTTAAGTACTGCTATAAGCATTTGACATGATAAAGCTGTAGTCTGAAGAAAAAGCTCCTGCATTAATAGAGATCTAGCAAAGCAAGTAAGCCACTGATATCTTGTCAGCATTGGGCTACTGCAGCTATCCAACAACAAAAGCATGACAGCCTCCAGAGCATGCAGGGATTGTATCCAGAGAACATCAGTTTTGTCATTAATATTCTTTCTTAGTTGAAATATAGTACACATGAAGGGAAAGTGAAATGGTGAGCAGTAGCAAATGCTGAGTTTAAGCTACTAAACCAGGAATGTCTCCATGTTCCTTTGGGTAGGTTGTTGATCAGACTCCTTTTCCACACAAAGAAAGGAATTGGCCATATGATATATTGTGTGCTTATTCCTGTGCAAGAGGGCTTCACACAGTAGATACTGGAAATTACAATCTACTCCAATAATTCCTTTTTTTCAATCATTAAATCTCTAATTTACTTACCTGATGAAAGTTGGCGCAACCTAATTGGGACTTCTGTTTCTTTGCTATTTTGAACTTTTTTTCATGCCATTGGGTTTCCATGCTGATTTACTTTTAGTAATATGCTCTGTGAATAATGGTGATATGATCAGGTTGTTGTGGATGGAATATTTTTGTATGAGAACTCTGATGATACCAAGTGTCACACAGGTCTGTCTTTTGATCTGCTACAACACAAACAGTACCAAAAGGACTGCACCTGCCCAAGCAGAAAGGGAGATACATCCTGAACTCTCATTAAATTGACTGAAATTGATTATAGACTTATGATTTTAATATTGGTGAGGAAAGGATTAAAAAGACCTAATTTTTTGTGATTCAAATTGAACAATAAAATGTAAGTCTAATGAAGAATAACTACTGTCTTCATATTTTCAATAACCCATTTTCTTTTAACTCTGGATTTGGCAGTTTTAGCTCACACAGGTGACAGACATCAAGAGTGTAAACACAACCTTCCATTTCATTAAATGTTTATTGTCTTATGTTTACTCTTGATGTATCAAAGCTAATCCACTTAGAAAGGTGCATTTGTAACAAAATACCACCACAAGCCAAAGTCTGGGTTACAAAAAAAAACTGTTGGGGAGACAATGGGTTACAGAAGAAAATTTTTGGAGAGAGATCAGTTTTGCTGAAGTTGATATCAAAGCCAACTGATAAAAAAGTAAATAAAAATTAAATACTGTTGATGCATGAACTGTAATATTACTAACATATTATTAAAAAAGTAATTTAGTAAAAAAATCCATACTTAGGTGACTGCTTTGGTCAAAGAAATTATATATATGGAACTCAGTCTCTTTCCTACCTTCCTCTAGTGCATCATTTATCAACATGGAAATCTCTCTCACTTATTATCCTAATTTCTACCTTAATGAGACCATCTTCAGTTGTAACCCTGACATTTGGAGCAGTGGATAGAGAAAATTAAAGAGTGAAAAGAATCACAGGAGGAGGAAAGGTTACTGCATGTGCTACTAAACATAGAGAAACTACCGTAAGACATCCTTGCAACAATGCAGAAGCATTTTCAAAATAGCTGTCCAAAATAGCTCACTCTTTGACCTGGTTTAATTATGTTGTAAATGAGTACAGAATAAAAAGTTTTGGTATTAAGTTTTGAAAGGCATTAATGATAACCTATCTGCTCCCTTCCAATTGAAGTTCCATTTCCTGCCAGATGAACCATGAAGTGGCAATAGCTTGGGACAATTCTTTTGATATGAGAGTTCTTCTAGAAACAAGGCTTTGAGAGTGAGAACCAGAGAAACCCAAAAAAGAGTACACAATGGAATTGATATAATAAAGGACATATTTTGTTAGAAGATTTAAAAAAATATTTAAAAGGAGTTAATATATTACACAAATAAAGCTGATTGATTGCATTTGCAGTGTAGTTAAGCAATTTGAAGAGCGCCAGATCAGTATTCTTGTTCTATAATGGCCATGATAACTCATCATATTTGCTTTCCTACTTGTAATCATATTTTATTTTCTTTACTAGAATTCTACAAGTAATTGCTAGTGGCATATAGACTAAGTCACAGATGTTACAACAAAAGATAAAACAAGTACACTAAATGTACATTTCACATTTACACCCAACAAAGGTTGTCAGCTGTTTCTTCTTTGCAGCTGCTTAAAGGTCCTCTCCCACTGGAACAACTATCCATTGCACAGATTTAGAAGTTGGGGAAAATTAATTCTTTTAATTGCCAATTAGTAACAGAGGTAGTTAGTGTGAAAACAAAGACACTAAGCTACCTTTCTCCCAGCATCAGCCTTCTGCTCAAGATCAACATCAGTCCTTCATTCCCCAGCTCCTCTACCTCCTCCCCACTAAGTGGTGTAGGACAGGTAGAGAATAGTGGTTTATGGTCACAGAATCATAGGATCATAGAATGGTTTGGGTTGAAAGGGACCTTAAAGATCATCTAGGACCAACACCTCTGCCATGGGCAGGGACACCTTCTACAAGATGAGGTTTCTCAAGGCCCCATCCAACCTGGCCTTGGATACTTCCAGAGATGGGTCATCCACAGCTTCTCTGGGCAGCCTGTTCCAGTGCCTCACCACTACCACAGTGGAGAATTTCTTCCTAACAGCTAATATAAACCTACCCCCTTTCAGCTTAAAAGCATTACACCTTGTAATCCATAATAGTTGTTATGACTTGTTATGGTCAATCTATAACATTTCATCTCTGCTGCTCCTTTCTTCTCATGAGTCCTCTTCACGGACTGCAGTTCCTGCAGGGAATATCCTCCTGCTTAGTTAGATATGGGGTCCTCCGTGGGCTGCAGGGGAATCTCACCTATTGCACATGGAGCATCTCTTCTCTCTCTTATTTTTCTGAGGTTGGTGTTCCCAGGCATGTTTCTCACATATTTTTTTCCCCTCACTCCTCTCTGCTGTGCAGAGGCTTGAACCTGTGGCCTGGATGGGGCAGTCCCAGCCTCTCATCATAGAGGCTATCCCTGTCTGAGGATTGAGAGAATAAAGTCTGTAGATGTTATTTTATGTTTTATATATGTTATAAGTATGTTTTATATGAATAAATTAGATATTTTATTTTGTCCCTTAAAAGGTCAACTGAATAGAATAGAAAAAAACCAATGGAACTGAGTTCTTTGTGGCTGCTACAATAATAAATGGTGCCACATTTTAAACTTTACAAATGGTAACAGTCACACACTATAAGAAATAAGAATAACAGAGGAATGGAAAGAAATAATAAAAAGCTGTGTATCCTTCAGACCATTTGTCCATAAGGAGAGTCATAACTTGTGTTTTTATCAACTCATCCAGAACAAAGAAACACAGAATTATTAAGGTAGGAAAAGACCTCCAAGGTCATATAATCTGAACTCTGACCGAACACCCACCACCATATCAACTAAACCACATGTATACAGAAAAGAGCAGGTTTTGATATGGTTCACATGTTTTATTAGACTACTTGAATTCTTCACTTTCTCTCACAGACCAGGTTCAAAGACATGGTTTCTAGACTGCATAAAAGACCACAAACTATGTAAGCAAACAGTAGATGAAACTACTGCCTCATTCCTGCCTGTGGCCTTCCCATTCTCCAGATGCCCTGACCAACATCCTTCTGGGTGTTTGGGAAGGTACTCAGAGCTAACTTTTACCACCCAAATCTCCACAGGGCTGAAATGGCAGAGGATAGGCAAAAGGCAAACTATGCACCATATTGTATGTCTCAGCCCAGTCAACAAATCAAGAAGAAGCAAGCTGAGATCTGGACTAAAAGGCAAATTTTCTTCCCCTGAGAGTAAATGTACATCCATCTGAATACAAAACTTAGAAAGCAGTGTAAGTGCAGCCAGGAAACCATTTTGAGTCTGGTCTGAATGCTCTAGTAATGGGTACAGACTGAAGAGATATCTCCCACAAACCATGTTGTTTACATGTCTGATGAACATCTGGCTGATGCTCAATGACCGTGAAGAAGAACTCACTCCAGAGGAGGAAGGCAACGGGGAGAATAATATTTAAGATGCATGGCTGCTTCATTTTTATATTTTCACCGCTTGGTCACATAAATGTAGCCCCAGTGAGGAAGTGGTTATTGTTCAGTCAAAAAAAAGCTGGAGCCACTAGATGACATAGGAAGGATTCAGACATCTGAAAATGCTGAAATAGTTTTATGTTCTTTCTTTTCAAGGCAGCTGAAACAGATATTCCTGAGATAACACTGCCAGAGAGAAAACAAAGTTAATGCAATAATCTCAGCTACACTATGCACATTAGACACATAGTCTACCACTGCAATGCTGATTATGCTGATATCTGACAGAAGGAACATCAGAGGCACAGGACAACTCACCTCTGCTGTGTGCTTAAGCCAGGGTCAATTTTAGCAGTAGCCCAAACACTTTCATTGCTTGTCAAATTTAGTTGTACAAATCTGGTGTTTCTCCTGCTGGCAGAACATAATAGACTGTGTTACCTATAACACAGCTTTTGAAATGCTGCTTCATCAACTTCAAGTGCATTTCTGTTAATTGTGAAACCATTTATTCTTGTTTGGAAACCCATATACATGAGCAACACTAATAAAAATAAAAGAAGAAAATAATTTCCACAGAAAAATCATGCTAGCAAAATTAAAATAATATATTGAAACAAACCAAAGTTTTATCAATCAACTATCTTTCTCATTTCTCTTTCAGTTGCACACTGGCTCAAAATTATTTTGGTTTAAACTGCTCACAGCTATCTGCACTTTGTTCTTTTAAGGAGGCACTGCCACCTTGGGTTGAGGGGCTCTGCTGTGCCCTGTGGTTGGATCTGGCTGGAATCTCTGGGCTCCCCTCCCAGAGCCCACGGCCTCTGCCTGGCACTGACACCCAGCATGATGAGGGGACACCAAAGGGACAGAAGGCAGCTCCTGCCTGGCAGCTGCTCCCCAGTGATTTCTGCAATCACGAGAACAGCTCACCTGTGAAGAGTGGGCATTGCCACATGAACAGGGATGCATTTCTGAACGACAGATACCCATAATACAACCAGGGCTCATGGTTATTACAGTCTCTCCATGAAAGCACTATCTCCTATTTTACACTTCAGGTAAGATTTTAAACATATATGGCTAGCTGTTGCATTTTATGATCTGTCAAAAGGTGGTAGTATTGATGAGCAGCTCACAACAGCTCCAAACATGTGAAAGCACCTTCTCTGATGACAATATATTAATGAGATGATTTAATATGACAGATTTGGAACATCTTATCTGACTGATAAAAGACAGATTACATCTGCTTCAGACTATTTCTACTGAGAATGTTAAGATGAGATTTTATACAAGCCCATATATGAAGAATCATTTACTTGAATGTTCTAATGGAAAGTGAGCATGAGAGATCAATTACCCCTGGTAACAGTCTGTGAAGAATCTGCACCAACCCTTTCTTTCTATTGTTCTAATTAATTCTGTACTTTCTTAGAATTTCTGTATATAACTATGAAGTCACAGTGTATTTCTGTAGCATCTCAATATTTAGAGATATATAAAAAGAAAATAAAGACTTGAAAAAAATTTAAGAGATTAATTAATATTTTCTTTCCTTCTTAATACTTACAGAATATTCAGTAATGTTTATTGCAGAAAACAATCAAAATAATTCTTGTTGTTTAACACAAAGGATAATAACCTTCAATAAATAAACTAGATAAAATAATACAGCATTCAAAATATGGGTTGGCATTTGAGTTGAAATTCCGAGACTTTGTTTTTTAAAACTCAGGAAAAAGCTTCTCTTGGAATTGCTGGGTCCTCAGTTTTCTGGCTTCCCTGACCTTTACAAACTTTGTCTTGTTCCTCCATTTGGGAAAGCATTTAAGCACTTCATTCGTGTTTCATTTTGGATAATTTTTAAACTGTAAAAGTCACCAGATCTAAAACAAATACAAGATAAGAGAGTACTTAAGTATTCAATGGAAACCTGGTCAGCATAGTTCTTAGACAAAAAGGGGGAAAGTACAGAGAACCCGGACTTTCCCCTCTTTAAATCTTGACACCATCAGTGTTGGAAATGACTGGATGACAATCTCTGCCACAGGTATGTCAGCCTCCACCTTGCAAGCAGCGTGGCTACAGACCTCAATGACTGTAGATGAAGACTGCTTTGGGAATTCTCCTTTCTCCAACATCGAAGAAGGTTTCCTTAAGCAATGAAAGGGAAGAAAGGTTTCAGGAATTATTTTATGTGTATAGCAAAGACACAAAGAGGATATTTTAACTACTTTCTAACGGAGAGCTAAATTACAGAAACAAGCCCATTAGATTTGTAAATTAGAATGATAATTTTGTTGCCAGCCTCTTTCTCTTCTATCATTTTCTGTCTCATTTATTCCAATTCTTCAATAAACAGCAGTCTTGAGAAATCTTGGGAAATGCTCAGAGACAGGAATTTTTTACCCTGTCCCCAAAAAGTATCCTCCCTGTTTCTTCCTGTGTCATACCACCCCTCCCCATTCCCCTGGAAGACATCTGTCTTTTGAACTCAGCTGAAGGTGAGACCAGCTTGTCTATTAGGAGGAAAGGATAAAATTATTGGATACTTTTTTCACAGAGTTCATGACTGGGTATTTAGTAAAGTTACAAAAACATCACTAGGGAAAAGTGGCGAGTGTGTTAGGGAGAGCAACCTCTGGAAAAAGCACAATTGCAGAGTCCAAAATGAGTGGGGAAATATGTAGCACAACACTTATGGAAATATGTACCCTAAAGAAATAATAGAAAGGCTTTGAGGGATGGGAATTTCTTTCTACTTATTCTAGACAATTGTAATGGCATTCTGGATTTCTGTGCTGTTCACACATGGGTGTGAAAGGAAATGCAGATTTCTCTCAAACTCAGCCTGTTTGGATGTATTGATTGCAAAGCTCCGTCTCCAAACCAAGTACACAGGGTAGTGCTGTTCCTTACCCCCCCAGCCTTCCTGTCAGTAATCCTGCAGCCTGCCTGCTGGCCAGCCATCTCTTTGGCTGGCTCATGGCATAATAAAGCTCCCCACGTCCTTCCAGTCTGGCTTCAGGGTGCCAGCCAGCATTTTGCGCATTCTCTAGGCAAGCTGTGAAACCTGTTTTGAAGAACCAGTCAAAAGAACATTGAAACACAATCGATTACCACAACTGGCAATCAGGAACAGCACAGGGACCTCAGCAAAGCTTCAGTTCAGACAATGTCAAAACAGTTGTATCTGCAAGGCTAAGAGTTCAGAGAGCAGCTGCACCCAAAGCACAGTTCATAACTAGGAGAAAAAGGAGGCTCTCCTCCCCTCCTACCCCTCTGCAAGCTTCTGCTGCTAGCAGAAATCTCACCTGATCACACTTCAAGCTATCGCTGAGTAACAGGCAGGGAGACATGAACTGGCAGCATGTGAGAGTACAGGCCGGCTGAAAGGAAAGAAAATGAGGCTGAAAGCAGAGGCAGCAAAATGGAAATGCAGTGGAGGATGAGGATGGAGTGAAAGGATGGAGAATATGGGAGGTGAATGCTGACTTTTAATAATTCAGTACAGGTATAATATGATTCCTACAGTATGTTTCACTCATCTTAGGTACGTTAATTACAGAACATGTGGCAGTTTTAGACCACAGATATGATCTGAAGCCCAGACATTTATCAATACTCAAAAATATTTCCTTTATTAATTTATTTTGCACATAAAATCTAAAAGGTGAACAGAATCACTTTTATATTTTTTCACAGCTTTCTACAAACATTTTTCCTTCCATGCCTGCTAAATTTGGGGGTTTTTTTGCAGTACGTAGGAGCAGATGTAAATTTCATCTGGTGTTTGTTTTCTTGATAGCTACCTCCTCCCTAAGCCATCAGACAGTTTGACTTGGGACACCATCAGAGGCCAAGGCCATCTACCCTCTTGAACTAAAGTGACTTCAATTCTGCCTTACCTATGACCTGATATCTGCAAAGAAACCAGAGAAATAAATGTTTGGGGCTGGCAAAAAACCTGCCTATTCAACATTCCCTGTTTTCCTCTCCCTAACTCATATCTGCATTGCTTGTTTCTCTTCATTCTCCTCCTAATATATCCCCTTTTTTATGTTTACATGCATTCAGCATACTGAAAAATTAGCCTAAAATAAAATTTGCTTAGTTCCCAGCTTTTTCTTCAACCTATCTTCAACCTACATTAATACAAATGTAAACTTGATTTTTCCCTGTTGGGCCTTTGTAATCTTTGATTTTGTTGTTTGTAGAAGAAGCAACCATTTCTGTGTACAGGAAAGCTAATGAAAGCATGAAATATTCATACTGCATCCCTAATTGTATAATAAAGTGGAACATGTGCTGTTATAGTTGAAAACCTCCAGTCTAATTAGCAGTAGCCTAATAAATGCTTAAGTGAAACATAAAATGTTTAGTGCTACTCAACTAAATCTCTTTCCTCATTCAGTTGTATTTAAAATGACAGTAATAAGATAATTTAAAATAATACAGAACATATGTGCAAATATATGTTCTTATTGTAAATATCTAATTATTAACTAAGGAGTTCCTTCAGGGTTTCATAATAAAAAATTGGCTTGTCCCATTATTACTTCTACTATAAATTTGTGGCTTTTTTATTTTTCTTTACTTTTTTTCAAGTTTAATTTATCATCAGCCAGTATAATTTTATGTATTGTGGGAACACAATATACAGTTGGAAAAGTCTATTTCAACTTTTTATTTACTCTGGAACCCTGGAAAAATAATCTCAAATTTATCCTTTAAATCTAATGAAACAAAACGATTTTGAATAAAGAAATCTGAAATACCATGGTCTTCCCCTTTTCTTTTTCAAAAATCTCTGCTAAAAAAAATCATTATGTGGTTTCCAGGAAATATTTCCTCTGTAATAGGTAGGAAGACACAGAGCAAAGTGACAGTTTCTGTGGAAGAGCCAGCAGTGCAAAACTAAAAAAATGCTTATTCGTTTTTTCAAAGGTTACACACAGTTTCAGATGAAGAAAAACATTTTGGACTATGCCAAGACGCTTCTACATTTCAGATATCCTAAATAGAAAGTTTGTCTGACTATCCAAAATACCTTCAAACACAATAAATAGAATACATTTATTCCCCCATTGACTAATGTAACCACTACTGGAGCAGCAATTGGATAAAAATGTTCCCCTTGGCCAGGGTTTTCTACAAGTGTCTATTACATTGATTATTTTCTCTTTCTCAGAATTTCCTGATATCAATCCCTGAGACACATTTCAAACAAAATTAATCTGATGTAACAGAGAATAATATTATTTTTTCTCATTGCAATGCTTCAGTGTGCTTCATGTATATATAAGCTAATTGCCTCCTTTACTTGTTATTAAAACCAACAATAATCTCGATATTATGACATGATAAATGTAGTATTTTATTTTCTGTCATTATGGGGGCCATTTTTGCTACATTATATGGTTTTATGTGCAATTGTAACAAGGTAAATATTAGCACCCTTTGGAAGTGTTGGCATTTCGCTTTCCTTATTTATGCAATCAGAGTAAATTGGATTGACATTTAATATTGCCAATTTACTGACATTTCTTTCTAATTTATTTCCCTTTTTCATGCACTGTGGAAAAGTGTACTTCATTGTTGAATTATTTATTCAAAATTAGGAGTTGTTTGACATCGAAACAGTGTGCCACTTTATCTAAGTGAACAAAAAGCATATTGATGAGGAAGTACATTTACATGATGAACATCTAATCTATACCTTTGTGAAATACTTCAGGATTATTCCATCTAAAAATCACAGTGAGCATGACAAATTTCTTTTTTTATTATTGCTTTAAGATGTGGGTTAAATTATGTGTCACTTGCAGATTATACTGAAAAAAATATTGACTTTCCTCTCTCTAGAATTTCCTCAAGGTGCTTTCCCTCCTTCCTCTTCATAACACAGAATGTATACACCTATTTGATTTGAAGCTTTATGTGCCATAGGTAGCACTGAATTCCTCTACAGGATAAAGTACTGAATTCAGTACTCACAAAATCCTCTGGGGGACAATTGCTTTAAATTAAGAGAGGTCGTGCTTTGCTGAAGTGCCTTTTCAGTTATTTTTAGAATCAATAACAATTTTTAGGTAGTTCTACTCTGTTTAGTATTAATTTTTGTACGTGTATACAATTTTGATGTCCCATAACAAGTAAAAAAATTTATAAAAAGAATCTACCACACAATAATCAAGTTGGACCCACTAGGAAAGTTCTACTGACAGCCAAAACTAATATTCCTCTTGCAATTCAAATTAATACCAACTTCAGTGGCAGGTTTAATCAGATTAATAGGCCACGAATGAATGATATGACAAAGGGCCTTAGATCTTTAGTTGTTTAAAGGATCCCCAGTCCATTTGAAGCTAATATTCACTGCAGAAGAGCAGGAAGAAGATTATGAAACAGACATAAGATGTATTTAAAATGTAGCCAGGAAATTACTGTATACTTCTCTAAGTCCTACGTGCAGACCAGTCCTTGGGTCTCCCAGAAGCCAGGAAAACCTCCCAGGTTTGTGTTGTCACCAAACTTGCTGAGGAGGCACTCCAACCATTCATCCAAGCTAGTGATGAATAATTTCATATTCTGCCCAGTGTTGAGCACTGGGGAACACCAGCAGTGACAGCTCCTGGCCGACCCTGTGCCACTGACTGCAGCCTCTGGGACCTGCTGGTCAGCCAGGTCTCAGTCCATCTCACTGCCCACCCACCCCGTCCACACCTCCTGACTCTGTGTGTGGGGATGTGAGATTTGCTTTCTTCCAGTCACCTCTCCGAATCGCCACAACCATTCAAAGCCCCTTGGGAGTGACCTTGCTATGGTGCCCACCAGCTCTCCTGGCATTCATGGATGCATCACGCCCATGGACTTGTGGATGTCAAGTTTGTTCAGGTATTCCCTAATCCAATCTTCCTTGAACAAGGGAAATCTTCATTTCAACATTCCTTTACTCTGGCATCCTGAGCCAGAGGTTTCTGAGAGCTGGTTTTGTTACTGTGCAGCATTCAGAACCACCTCAACAGGTTGGAGAGATGGACTACTGCTTTTCTTGTTCTGAAGTTCATCTGTTTTTCTAAAATTCATATGCTTTTAAGAGTGTCCCAGCTTTTTGTCATGAGTAGCATACTCTTACTCTTGAATTGAAGAATTGACAGCTACAATCACATGGCACTCCACATCTGTAAATACATGCAGGCACATATGCCCCAAACCTACTATCACACCACATTGTTTGGGAAAAAGACCTATCTAGAAACCGATTCCTTCAGGAAACTGTCTTCTTTTCATTATTCACTGCAGGAAGATATATGCTTTTCTCATCAATCTTACTGTCTTTGCTTTTCCAAAAGGATTCAGTGAGATTGCAGCTCACACTGTTTCAGTTAACACATAACTGTTTGTTCCTTCCCTTCTCAGTGGTGGCTTTTGCAGTTAGTCTAGCAGTGCCTAAAGAAGCACTTCAGTAGAGAATAATCACAGCCAGATCTTCTACCTAGCAATGTTCTACCTATCAGTACAAATTTTACAGCAAAATGAAACACATATAATTTAAATGATAGTTATAATTTGTTAATCCCAAATAACTCCATTTTTCTAAGAACAAATCAGTAAAATACAGTGAGGTTGTGTATTTTCATGTGACATTTGCCCAGCCACTGCCTGGGCATAAATTTTGTGTTAAAGAAAAATTTCTGATAATAACTGATAAGCATCTAATATGAGCTTAGCATGTGGTTAATAAATTATTATTTTAAAGATATGACTACAGAATTTGACAAATAACTTTGTCATTTGCAGCCATAGACAGCAAGTGAATATAATACATTTTACTGTGGTGTTCATAATCATTCGTGGCACGTACCATATACACCTGTAACACACTTGAATCTTTCATTAATAATTGATGAATCCTAAATAAATTATGTATACATTTACCTCTGTGTAAGGTACAACCCTGAGGCTGATGATAGCCATGAAGAATTGAGTGTGAATTCTTCAACAAATTCTCCTCTGTTAATCCAAATTTTCTATTAAGAAAAGGTTATTTAATTGCAAGTTAGGTAAAACAATTGTAAGCCTCTATTATTACAACAATGTCTCTTTCAGGACTTGAAGATAACGATGATAGTCCCATTTGCAGCCAGCTGCTTCCCTGAGGTTGCTGTGGTATGAAATGTGCTTCTTTATGCAAGTGAACATTTATGTGCAACAATAGCAGTCTGGAATTGCTATATTGAGCTTAAATAACTCTGAATATCAATGTTTAGGAATCACAGTTGCATATTTTTCTCAATTAATTATTTTTCTCATTTTTCTCATTTTCTCATTTCTCATTTTTCTCACTATCCAGTAAAAGCATAGTGAATCAAACTGTTATGATTGAAGATGCTTCATTAAAAAAGCCTTTAAGGTTCTTTATCAAAGTTCTATGTTTCTTGTTAAAAAAATAAATTTTGGGTGCATTAAAGAGTTTATTTCCTTCCTTCTGTGAGTGGTATCACCTGCCTTGATGAACTGACTGTCCTGCAGAACAGTTTCTGATGCCTGAATTTTCAGGTTCACCTGCCACCCCACACCACTGATCCATTTTAAGAAATGAGGCACCTTGGTGTCACCTACCTGCTTCATATAAACTAGGATTCAGAATCTTGTCTGTTTTCCAACAAATGCCAACTTAGAACTCATTTTTCTTATTATTCTTGTGTACCTAAATTACAAAATCTTTCTGTGGTTCTTTTTACACACCATCCTATATCAGGAAAGAATAATGGTATTCATCCAGAATCACCCTCAAGGCTTTTACCATGGTGATGGAAACCAGCTGTTTGACTCCTAAAGTCTCTGGAGGCAGACATACTTATTTATTTAAAAGGTATCTAGATTGCAGAAGAGTCAGAGAGGCTGTTATGGCTGATCAAATAAAGCAAAAATGATTTGTTGAATAATTTATTTGACAAATATGGACAAAATCTGGCCAATACACTGTTCATCAAATAGTGCTTACACAACTAAATTGAATAAAACAACCATTAACAGCCATATGCCAACATATATAAAAATCTCTTTCTGGGTTATACTGAAAAGAATTTAGAAGAATTTCCGTGAAGGGACAAAGGGACAGGTTCACATAATTTAGGCATTTCAGTTTATCAGTTCTTTAATAAAATTCTCTCTCAAAACCTTTAGGTAGGGAGAGCCCATAAACATCCTGTCTGTCACAACTATACCCCCTAAATAACTAGCAGTCCTCCACATTTTTCCAGAATTAATTTATCTTTATCGGATCTAACCAGGTTGTATACATTTCACATTTAGGATCACAGACAAGGTTCCCCATTCTTGTTCATGTTGAGGACCCTGTTCTTAGAACATAATTTTGAATTCCTCTAGAGACAGAGTCCAAATATCTTGAGGCCCTTTGCTTTTATTCAAAGCTCAAGGGAAGGAAATGTGACCTCACTCACACAAGAACTTGTGCTTTAAGGGTACAGGAGATATTTTTTCTTTCTAGAGAATTAAAGCACTTATATCCTAGTTCCCAGGAGAGGGTCTTTAACTACTCTCGATTTTGCCAGATTGAGAATGAAACAAATGACAGCAAAGCAACACAATCATTGGTATCCCTCCTTAGTCTTAGTTTTTGTCATTATGCATAGGCTGAAAAACTGCCCTATAGAAGTTCAGACAGGGCCAGACAATGTGCTCTGAGGAAGAAGCAGAAAGGAGTGTGACATGATGTAGAAATGCAAGCAACAGCCACTTATGCTTACATATTGCTCTTCTTTTTTCCTTCACCACTGTTATCCTCCCTCACAAGTAAATCTATGACTGGTTAAGGTTACTCCTTTGCCAAAACAGGTAAAACCAGCCTAGTTTTTCACTGTGGTGAAACTACATAGTTTCTATTGAAAATTCATCTGGAAAGCTTAAAGTTGCAGCTGAAAAACCTGTGTGCACAATGTTTGTTAACGGTGTACTAGATGTCTCAGGTATCTGATGGAGGGAACATTAAAAGCTATGAGATTTTTCGTCCAAAAGTCCATTAATAACATTAATAAAATGTTAATCTTATTTTTACAGTTCATTGCTTCAGGTAGGAATAGCTATTCTCTCCTGGCTTGGACATGAGGGACACCTTGAAAATCACAAGGAAAAACAAACTTAAGTTTCCTTCCGTGGTTCATGTGGCTTTTTCTGGGGAGCACTTTGTAGTACACTGTCTTGCCTTGGATTACTTTAGGTGATACATTTGGGAGTGTCAGACAGCACTGCACCTTTTTTCCTCAATCTTTGGGAAGTAAAAAGTTTTTCTGTAGTTGAGGTACATAACTATGTAGTTAAGACCAGGAAAACAAGATGAATTCATAAACTATCTATCTTCTACATCAATCTTATTTTGAAATAGTGATTGACCTTTGTTTCAAACAGTATGTCAGTAGTTAAATTTCTTCCCTTTTTCCATGTGTTGAGATACAGGTACAATAACTTCACAGGGCTTATTCAATACCTATGTAGTGTAAATTTTTGCATGTAAAAAGAATTCAGATTAATATCTCAGAATATTTAAAGGAATAAGTGACATAATGGGTTACATTATGCCAGGGCTCTTTTGCCACAAGCAGTGTACGAAAGAGAGGAAGGAGCCCAGGAGCTGCCTACCTCACAGCAAACATCTGTGCAGTCATCAGGAGGGAGAGCTTGCCATACTTATAGACACATCTGGTAGCAGATTTTCTTATAAAGGAATATATATCAGGCAATGACAGATCACTTGCTGAAAGTAACCTCCTGAGCAATGTTTGGCTTCTCAACAGCTGTGTTTAGTTGAGGATTCCAGCTGAAGGTAGCAACATTTGCAGACACTAGAGGCTGAAAGCTGGGATTAAATGATTAATAACTTTCTTTTATTACTCAGCTGGATGATTCGTATTAATTGCACTGAAGCAGATTTACATACAGTCTAGATTTACATAATAATTTGATATAGGTATATTAAGTATTTACTTTAAGGGAGGATTGCAGGAAGTGTCCTTTCTTTACCTCTGCCCATCATATTCTGTCCAGCTTTCCACACACATGCCGTATTTTTCAGTCCAATTTCCTCTCTTTCTAAGCTAGTATGAATGCTTAGAAAATATGCACTTCCAAAATAAGATCCCAGAAGCTCTAGCATCTGCTGCATTTCTAGTAACCATTCACTTCAATAGCTAATGCGACATACATCAAGGGAAAGAGAAAGGCAGATAAGGAATAAGGTAAATTTTTCATTTTCAGTAATTACTCCAGTGAATTTTTTTGAATAAAATATTTGCATTTCTTTCATTTTGCTGCAAACTCCTAAAACCATGCATGAAATATTAAAACATGGAAGGACAGCTATAAAAAGTGAAATGTATATAAAAATTTGAAAAGACCCTATAACTCAGTCAAAACATACAAACAAACAAACACAAAAACAGAGAAGAACACCCAAACTGACAAAAACCCACAAAGACACTTTTAAAGAAACACCAGAATAAAAATCCCTTGTCCTACTCAGCCTTTAGCCAGAGAGCTTTCTGCTTGGACTCACTATTGAAGATAATCCTATTATTTTGAACACTGGTAAAAGCAGAGTGATTTGGGGTTTTTTTTAGGTTTTTTTTTGTTTGTTTGGTTGGTTGGTTTTGGAGGGTTTTTTTGTTGTTGTTTTTTTGGTTGGTTGGTTGGTTGGTTTGGGGGGGTTGTTTTGTTTTTGGGGTTTTTTATTTATGTTCAGTGAAAAGAGTCATGTGCTTAATTGCTATTCATAGTTGAGGTTCTTGCTATTTAGAATCAGGTGTTTTGTCTGCAGAAGAGATAATTGCATTTCAAATACCTGCTCACACCAGTTAGACTACAAGCACTTCTTCACCTTGCATGCTTTTTGATGTGAGACTACTACTCTGATGTCCCAAAACTGAGTCCCAGATAAGGGTTCTCCTCTGGTTTTGCTCTATCTGGTGTAATTTTTCCCCAGGAAAAAAAAAGTGTGACTAGCCTTTATCTGTGTCTGCATGGAAAACTGCAGGCAGTTGAAAAAGAGTCAATGTGACGAAGGCCATCGCAGTATCAACGCACTGCTTGTCCTGAAATAACATACCCTGAGAGGAACCAGAAATACCTGCTTGTGTTGCTGCAGTAAAACAGCCACGTGATTTCTGGATTGATGTCACACTTCTCAGGTCCTGCTGGCTCGGGGGTTGCATGGAATCTGTCTGCCTGCAATGTCCCATGCAGATGTGCCTTTTGATTGACTTTTTCCTTACACTAACTTCAGTGCAATTTCCTCAGTCACAAGCTTCAGTAGGCTGAAGCTTTCAGAGTATCTTGTTACCTTTTGTTTCTAATTCCTCTAAAGTCTGATTATAGCGCCAGCTCTTCTGCCATACCAGAGAAGTCTACTAGCATTTTATCACTTTTAATTCCAACCTAAATATTATTAAAGAAATGCAGTACATTTTAGTTGTGGCATATGTAGACTCCATATGTATTTTTAAAATGGTTTGTTTTGACTAAAATATGTGTGTTCACACGACTATCACATACCTATAAAGCACAGCTCTTTAGCATGTCTACATCTTGCCATCTTTCCTCAGTCACCAGTGCAAACTGTGGAAGTGATTCAGGACATAGGATAAGAAGCTGCCTTCTTATAGCTGCCTTCTCATACCTAGCAAGAGAACTTCTAATTGAGTTCTCTTTTTTCAGTAACTGAAGCACTCCCACATTATTCATTTCCTTGGGGTTTGGGTTCTGTTTTCAGATTTCCAAAATTCTCTTTTTCCTTAACCACTGCCATGTGTCTCAGCAGACATGTACATGCAAGGCATTTAATAAAATGGAGTCTCTTTAAGTGATGATATGTCACATCTTGGTTTCAGTCTGTTGCATTTCATGGTCTTGTATCAGAGAGGAAATAAAAAAAAATCTGCATCTATTACTGAATATCTTAACAAATTATGTGAGTTATCTTTTAATTAGGCTAAGTGCTGTCTGTAAGTTTATGCAATGTGATCTAGTTTATAATGATATAAGTACTCTTCTTTTTGATTTAGTCTTTTAATAAAATCTGTAACAAAAAGAAGCATCAAGATATTTCAAAATAGCAAAATCTAATCAATAACAGTTTAGAGACTTTACTTTAGATGTAGTATTTTATTTCAAGTTATTTAATATTTTCGGGACATGACAGTGTTTGGACCCCATAACTTCTCCTGTAAGTAGGAGATGAATGTAAAGTCATTAATTTTAGAATTCATTTAAGCACACAGCATAAGCAGTTCCCTGCTAAATCAAACATCCTGATTTAAAAAAACAAGTATCTTATGTTTACTAAGGTAATAATGTTCCAGATTCTGCCAGCGAAGAAGTTCAAAAAGTCAAGTTGTCATCAAGCACTCCCATACCTTTATCTGTAGCTACAGAGAAGAATGTGACACACAGGGTTCCAGATTGTGCTACTCCTGTGTACCTTGTTCTGACACAAAAGTTGCCTCTTAGGATGTGTGGTCTGGCCTGCTTTCCTTTCTTTGCAAATGAAGGAATTGGTGTTAGAATTGCCTTATTTCCAGGTCTTCTCCTAATGTGGAACTGACCTGTTATTTGCTGTTGCAACATGTATACCATCTGTTTTCATTTCCTTCCTGGCAGTTTATGTATGAGTTTGGAATTCATTATGCATTTCTTACTACAGACACTGATTTCTACCACTCTAGTTTTAATGTTTGTACAGGAATATTTGCAAGGCAATTTTTTATATTAGAAATTAAAACAATTACAGATTTAATTGCAGGCGCTACATCTGTAGATTGGAGTCTTTGTTTCTGGAAAACTGATGTTTTAATAGGTTGGCACTATTGTTATGACTAAAGACTAAGAGCTTAAGCAACACTTAGTAATTTATTAAGTAGATATAATTGGAAACAACACTAAAGATGAGCAATTATTCTTTAAATTTGTACTAAAATATTTTCAAGTCTTACACTTAGTTCATAGTTTTATAATAACCCACAGTTTCCCATGTGACAGTAGAAAGTTAATCTTCTGAAGCTTGCATGTTTGGTTTTTACCAGTAGACAATGTAAATGTAAACCATTGCTTTTCACAGGATTTGTACATCTTTCAATCTGAATTAAGAGCTAGCTACTTAGACTAGAGTCAATAAAATAGTTACATCCATCACTTCTCTGAACTCTGCATTTCCAGGTTATCAAACATTAAAAGGAAGGATTATTTTAGATCAGAGGTGCTTGGTTAAGAGAACAAACTCCTTTCATGAACACTACAAACAAGTCCAACAGGTTTATTTCTTTCCCAAATGGCTAACAAAGAGCAGAATATGCACAGGACAGGTTAAGGACAGTAGTTGTCCTCATGACAGAAAGGATCAGTAGGAAGAGTCCTTAAACACAGGAGATTATTTAGGAAAAATAATTTCAAGCACATCATAGGATGGTGGGAGTTTTGTGTGTTTATATGTGTAGGAAAATATACATTTTTAGAGGAAAGACAAATCTAAAAGAGAAAACAAGAAAAAACACTTTTTCTTTATGCAGGCTAAGTAACATCAGGAAGCTTTCCTGAGTTGTTCTCTGTGATTTTGGTTTTACAGAAGTGGTTGGTCAGTACAGTCAGCTTAAGTGAGTGCATAAAGAAGTGACATTTGAAAAGACCTTTTCAAACATTCCCCGCTGGCAAAGTGGAATATTGGTACAGCAAAGGAATGCTGCAAAGAGAAGGAATAAGCAAAGGAACACGACTAAAATAAAGGAGTCTTTTTGCATAATTTTAGTACACCAATGGACATTGTAATATTTCTTGAGGGAGAGAGGCTCATTCAGGACAATTTAACAGCATTTAGTTCCTTAGATGTAGTTAGTGGCATATTATGCCATCAATTCCTTCTCTGGTAAAGCCCTTCCCTGCTCTCTGGCACCAGGACAGTCTTGTATAAAATAATTGTCCTGGGTTCAGCTGGGAGAGAGCTCATTTTCTTCTCAGTAGCTGGTACACATCTGTGTTTTGGATGCAGTATGAGGATAATGTTGATAACACATTGATGTTTTGGCAGATGCTGAGTAGTGCTGACAATGAGTCAAGGAGATTCAGTGTGTGTCAGTGTGTGCCATGTCCTGCCTGTGAGGAGTTTCACAGGAAGCTGGGAGGGAGCATGGCTGGGACAGGTGACCTGACCTGGCCAGGGGGATGCTCCACACCACAGAACACCATGCTCGGTATAAAAACTGCAGGACCAATCGTCACTCATCTTTCCTTTCTCTCAGGTTTTATTCCCATCTGTCTCTTTTTTATTGCAATTTTTACTATTATTATCAGTATTATTATCATTATTAGCATATATTTTTAATTTAATTTTAAAACTTTTATAATCTCAAGCTGCAAATTTACTTTTTTACTTTTCCCCCCCCTTTTTTCATCTTTTTGACTGAGGAGGACAGTAAGGAGAGAGTGAGTGGCTGCATGATGTTTAGTTGTTGACTGTGGTTAAACCATGACAACTTTGAGACACAGTTTGACATAATAAAACTTGTATTGGTATGGATGTTTATGGGTCAAAATCATTAAATTGCTCTTGACTTTAAAACACCTGTCAAAAAAGTGCCAAAATCCAGTTAAAATCAACCCATCTTATCCAGGTCAGTATAGAGCTGTGTAGAGTTTTCTCTGGTAATGAAGAATGATTTCTTAAAATCACCTTGCTGAGGAAGGAAACACTTTCTATAAATAATTCTTAAGAGAGAAGCTACACAACACAGCTAAGCCAATCAATATGAAAAGGTCCTGCTCCTCTTCTCTTTTCACTTTATTTCCTGGTTGGGTTGTTTTTCTTTTTTACTTAACAATTTGACTCAACACAGCACTACACACTTTAATTCCAGGGTGTAAGAAGAGGGATTTTATTTTTTTTTTACTCTTTTCATGACAAATCCCCTCATCATTAAGCTCCAGAGACCATATAAGCAAAGAATAGTGGACTGATGGAAGGAGAAGTGAAGATACCTGCTCTTCATTTCCTATAGCTGCACCCTAACTGTGTCTGTGGGTATCACCAATGTCTACTCTCAGTGCTACGTGGACCTGACACCTTGTATGTAATAAACCTTGGAACATATTAAACTGAAAAATCAATTATAAGCATCTCTGGTCCCCACCACATCACACATCCTCTAGAACATCTGAATATCAGAGATGTCATCCTTCTGTATTCTCCCTGTTAGTGAGAAAAAAGGTCTGATCCCCTCTTTATACCATTTACTTTGATGAAAATGATGGAAATATGTCCTTCATTATGTCTTCTCATCCTGTTAGTCACAGGCATCTTTCCAACTCCTCCTTAAGGATGCACCACTTAAACAATTACCCATACCAGGGAATGGAGAGAGATGGTAACATGGCAGGTACTAATAAGTCACAAAAGTGCAGTCCTCAGTGGAGAAAATGGTAAGGTAGAGCAGAGTGAATAATTTTGGCATATGTTTTCAAAACTTTTCCACACATTTTCTTTGCAATTACAACAAATATCACTTTGAAATTAATTTTTGCAAAACAGTTTTGGTTTTTTTTTCCCTGTAGGCTGACAGAACCATCTACAACTTGATCTGACTCTCATGCAAAACCATGATTAACTTTAATTGGTGATGGAAATTGATTATAGATTTTGTCTTAACGCTGACACATCCAGTTGCTCTTAGAAGAGACAGACTTTATAGACCTCCAATATTGAGTCTATGTTTACAGATGATGAGAGATAAGGATATAAGAGAATCTTATAAGAGGGTTAAAAGTTAAAATTGACAAGGATCTATGGGCGGCCACAGACATTGAAGAAGACGGGAGAGAGGAAAGAAAATATACTCCAAGGGTGTGGTTTCATCACTGGATTAAGGAGCTATGAAACTGGGCTGCTGCTACAAATAATGTTCCTCCTCCCTTCCTGAGATCCTGCACTTGTTAGGTCAGCTCTCTGACTCAGGTAAAAAACAAGGGATTAATTTATCTGCAGTCAGCTCTCTCCACTTTGACTCACTGAGAAGCCTCACAAACCCAGTACTGATGCAAGGGATGATTGTGCAAACAACCCTAAGGGAATATGATGGAGTTTCAGAAGATCAGAAACTCTTGACATTATTGTCAAGATTAATGCAAACAAATAGTGTGTTCCTCCTCTCAGGAAGTGACTGGTTTGTTTCTCTGAGGTTTATAGTCTCATCTAATTAACTTTAGTGATTTTAATTTCTTTTCTCCATTTTGAAAAATCTACATTGTGATTTGTTTTAATGGCTATTTCATAAACCGTATTTATTATTTCAAAGGATTTTGTTATGCTTTCCCACGTGCTGCTCACAGTTTAGCAATTCTGAATAACTGGCAGAAGACACTTGATGAAAACTATGAGATATTTATTCACAGCTTCACCTTTTTTTATTAAACCCTGGAATCTGTGGTGTACCAGAATTTGTCTCAGTTGGCAAGTGTCACTCACAGTGGCAGGCCACAGAACAATTTTGCCAGCCTAGAGGAATCATGTACAGGGGAAAGTTGCCAGACATGATCCTATGCTGCTGACCTTCACAGACCCAGTCTAACACCTTTGAAAACCATTGAAACTTCCCAATGTATCAATTCCCATGAACTGGAAAAACACAAAAATTTCTTGATGGTCAATTTAAATTAAAAATAGTCTATAATTATATTAATTAGCAATTTTGACCAGGCTTCTGGCAGCTTTAATTAACTATGGATGCCAATAGGTCCAATGAGCTAATAGGGATGTCAATGACTTGCCCAGTTAAAGAGTGCTCTATGTTTGCCTATTTTTTCCTTTTTTAGCTTGACCACCCTTTTCACTCTATCCTGCACAAAAAAATTGTGGTGAACAGACTCGGATAAAAGCATTTAATATCAGCTAAGTTCTCTGAATAATAACTTACTTATGTAGTTAGGGGAAATGGAATAAATCAGTCCTAAAGCCACAGGGTAATGACAGAGGACTGAATAAATTTCCCAGGTAACTTGGAGTTGTAGAAGATGATGTCTCAAAACCCTGATCACAGCAATTGAGCAAATTCATGAAGCGGAGGATGTCAAGTTACTATCTTGAAAACTCTATGTATTAAGAAATCCTTAATATTAACTTTACAAATTCAGGTATCACTCTATGTAATATGCTACTAGACTTGTAAATTAGCTTCTTATCAAAACTTTGCTTTTCTCTCACATGTCTATATTTGAGAAATTCTTCAGCTTTCTTGTGTCTATCTGAGACTATGAAAAGATTTTAAGTATGGCTAAATATTTAGGGTTGACATAAGTGTTTCACTGCTGTGACTTGAAAAACCAACAGGATGAGACTCCAGAGCTGCACTCAGGAGTCTGTTCTGTGATAATTCATCTGAAATTTTCTCATGTCTGAACATTTTGATCTGGCAGTGTCTGAAATCTTGAGGCACTCAGATCAGTAAGGACACTCCAAGTCCTATGTGCTTATATAGGTGCAGTCACTTCTGGCATTTCCAACTTCCTTTATTTTGGTCATAGCATATGGTAGAAACTCAAACCAATCTTAAAAGCACTTAAAAGCACTTCCTTGGCCACTATGCCCACAGACTTTCTATTCCTTTTATGTTTTCCTGTCTAAGTGAGTTTTTTCTCTCAGTCACAAATAATTTATCACCTGGAAAGAGTACAGGGACTTTATTTTTTAATATGAAAATGAGTTTACAAAGTATATTCAGTTTGTCATTATAGAAACAAACAGTTCTTTAACACAGTCTAACTACAGAATTTGTTATTTCATAGTTATGTAGTTGTGACAAATTCAAAAAAGCGCAAGATGCTTCAGTACAGCTTAAGAATAGCTCCAGAACAGCTCTGTCCATAGCTGTGATAGAGTGATGCCAAAAAACTAGCATCTCAAGGCAGTATTATCCTTCCAAGGGCATAGCTGCAGAGCAACATTATGCAAATAATAAAGGAAAAATAAGTTTGTTTTAATTAGTGCAACATGGGCTCAAATACCATTAATGAGCTATATTTAATTTGCTAATTCAAACTTCCAGCATGACAGGAACTTATTTCAAATTCTGCACTGAATTCTCAAATGCCTACTGCTAGGCCAGAGAGAAAAAGAAAAGCTTGTCTCTGCCTCCAGTGCAGCCATTTCAGGATAAGATTGGTGGACAATCTGAGTGTTTTGTCCTCTTGGTTCACCCTTTCCGTCCTGACTCTGTGAAGGCCTGTGCTAAAGGTTTGCCTTGCCTCAACATGTAACGATCCAAATTGAAGGTTTCTAAGCAAAATATACAGGTAAGAGACACCCCCTGAATGGCCACACAATGGAACATCACGCAGTGATATTTGATGCAATTCCAGATAACCCATCATGGCTTTTGGCACAGGGTAGGTCCAAAAGCAGTAGAGACTTAAAAATTTGAAGCTGCAGCTGAGCTAAGTTACAGGGACTTTAATTTGTTTCAGCCTAGAAGTCCTCGTCCAACCACAAACCCTTCAAAAGAAAAGAAAATGAAATGAGATTTTTCCAGCTTCATAAGCTAAACATATAAGAGGAATAAATCATCTGGAGTACACAAAAATAAATAGAGCCTAGTTTGTTACTGATTTGTGTCTTACAGTTGGCAAGGATCTGATTGGAGATGTTCTCCTGTGTATGGACAGAACCGGAGTCTCTCTCCCACCCTCATATTCTGCCATATTTAACAAATGGAGAACTTACCCTTTTCCTCTGTAGGAAGAAATCTGCAGACTCTGTCTTTAGTTTTCTCAGCTATTTTGTTAAATATCTGGAAGCATGAAGTTGTCTTCAAGATTCCTACTACTTTGTAAAATTTATTTAAGTCAGTTATCATTTAAAAGGATTTATTTTGTTTGAATTTTGGAGGCTATTTATTAGTGAGGAGGAGAGAGACAGATACTTCTTTAAGGATATATTTACATAAGCTGCATCTTTTTAGTACTTAGGACATAGCTTTGTTTTCCAAAAATTGTACCTGTGCTCTGAAAGTTCATGATAGCTTTAAGATAATGAGCATGACATCAGTACATACAAGCAAATGTGGAGTCAGTAATTCACATCTAAACATTAAGGCATATCTGAAATGCCTAATTATTATGATAATAAGTTCAAATATATGAGTAGAGGCAAATAAGCATAAGTAGACATGATAGTATATCTCATGCTGAGCTGTTCAAAGATTATCAACCTATAGCACCAGAGAAAAAAATGTTACAGACTAGTATTCACACCAGAAACAAGAAGAAATATAAATTTATTGCCAGTCAGGAAGGTAATCAGAACTGAAGCAAGAAAAAAATTTGATAAACCTTGAGTTAAATTCAGTTCTAATTTAACATAGCAGACATTTTGATAATACAACACAAACTGAATCCTTTGATAACTCTTAGAAGTTCCAGTTCCACTTTTTGGTATGAAATACATCAAGAATAAAAAGTGTCTGTGACTTTTAGTCATCTTAATGAAGCAGATAATTCACGTCCATCTTTTTTTTATTATTACCTTTGCTTGCACCCCAAGACAAAAAGCAGAAAAAAGATTTAGAGAAAAACTTCAGTCAGGAATCTGGGCTTAGTATCCTCTGAGAGTATCCTAAAAGGTACCTGAGATTTTTTAAGCAAACCAAGCACTACCATGAAATTTCCAAAGGCTGTGTTTAATTTTCTAAGTATCTAGAAACCCTAATCTTAGATTTATGAACATTTTCAAGGACTCTCTTGAGTCCCATAGAGACTCAGGCTGGCATTGCTGAATTCTGAGACACAACTTAAATAGGTTTATTTGTCTTGCAGTTCTTTTAGAACTTCATCTCACTGAAAAAAATGGAAATTCACCAACTTTGTTTTCTGCTTACATTTATTAATGCAGAGTGATGGGTTCTGTTTATACTAGGATAGCATTTCTCCGGCTACAGTAGAATTTTTCTTCAGATATTTATAAAAATTTTAAACACTGTAGGCAAGGCAGATATAATAATGGGAAAATAATATAATTTTCTGTTAGGTTAAAAACAGATGATGAAATTATTCACATGGAACAAATTAGAAATTATTTGCATCATTTGGCAAACTAAAAAACTAAAGTTTTACTGCAAAATAATTTGTTTCACCTGATTCTGACAATTAAATCCTACTTGTATATTCTCTTTATTAAGTTAATATATCTTAATTATAAGACCAAACCCTGCCCCAAGAAACCCTTTGGTATAAACATATAATAAATTCTGCAAATTAAGTGTTTAGTTTAAAAGATATGGAAATTAAATTACCAGTCTCCTATGGTAACATAGGCTCTCACTTTCATAAACTAACTGCTCAGGAGCCTTCCACAAAGATTTAAATGTAGATTAAAAAGATAAGGGTGGTAGAGAACTTTGAATGGTTAGAGAAAAAGGGAGATTTCATGGACCTTCCTGGCAGACTGGTCTGGAGAGGTTTTGCAGATAGAGCAGCCTGAACCTACCAGTAAAACTTAATGACACTTGTAAGACATACAGGGCTGATACCATCTAGCAAAGGTCCTTTCCATCAGGCATTTCAGCTAGAACTACTATCAGTTACTGCAGTTTTTACTTTCATTTTAGCCACTCTTTGATGTGTTTATGGGTGATAAGGGAGAGAGGCAAATGGGATTGATAGATGATAGATAGATAGATAGATAGATAGATAGATAGATAGATAGATATTATTTCTTATACTATATAAAACCACAAAGACAAAAATGCTGTAAAATATAAGTGCCAAGACCAATAACTGAATGTCTTTAAGCATAGAAGTGTTCCCAAGGCAGAGAGGTAAAGTTGGGGGCCAAAGATCTGCTTCATTTCCTCCTTGTCACCTCTGTAGTCTTAGGCATGTGAGTGATCACAAAACAAAATTAATTACTTAAAAGTTTTTGTTGATAAACTGTATATTTGTTTAAGGAGCTCACTGAAGATGGTAAAATAAGAGTTAAATCATAACATAAAGGACAAAACAGAATCATGCATTCTATTGACTATAACCCAGGACCACAGCAACTTGACATGAACAAGCACTCTGAAAACAATTGCAAAACAAACGGCAACCACCAGAATTATCAAGTCATTTATCTGTGAGTCCTGAAAGCAATTAGGGAATTCCATACCCACAAAAGGCAATTTAGCACTTTCAGTTTATGTGACTGGTTACATGTGATATTTTGCTTCATTCTACAGTAAAACTTGTTACAAACATTCTTACTTTCTTACTATATGCATTGAATGGAACTAAGGAAGCATTTCAATTATTAATAATGATGAGTAATAGGCTACAGCTTATTTTCCCAGGTCATTTACCTCTTTTATGTGGTGATGAAGAAGAAGTTTAATTTTGTCACTGTCATTACCAAGACAACAACAACAGAAGCACAGTAAGAAACTTGTCTGTATAATCAATCTGATGTTTTAATATGCTTGGGTTGGCACATTTGACTCCAGTGTATAACCTTGAAATAAAACCAAAGCTGTATTATACAGGCTTTGAATATCTCAGTCTGATTGAAAACTACATATCATAAAGTAGTTTTAAAAGCAACAAATTTATTTAAGAAATGTTTTAATGGTTAGTAAAAGTCAGCAAATTCAGAAAAGCTCTTTAGGTAGCTAGCTCTATTATAAGAATTTAAGGCCAGTCTCTATGGATTATGAAATTAATCCCAGAGTAATAGGAGAGTTGGGTGAGGCTGCTGTGTGACCTTTCTCAGTTATTTATCAATGGCATTGGAGATCTGGAGAGATCCCAGTCAACTGGAAGCTAGTAGATGTTTTTTGTACTTCAAAAAGGGCAAGAGAAGACTCTAGTAATTATAGGCCTGCAAGTCTTACTTTGGTGTCTGGTAAAATTACAGACAATTGTTCTGTGAGGTATTGAAAAACTCATGAAAGACAATGCAGTCATCTGTCAAAGCTGACATGGGTATGTGGAGGGAAAGTCATGCCTTACTAAGTGAGTACCCTATTATGAGTATCCTAAAGTTACCTTCCTCCTAGATGGAGGCAAGATACCAGATTTGTTGTTGGGTTTTCTCATTTTAATAAAGCTTTTTATACTGCCTCTCACAGTATCCTCCAAGACAAAATGTCCAGCACGCGGATAGACATATATATACTGCAATGAGTGAACAACTGGATGAAGGGTTGGGCTAAAAGAGTTTGTAGCAAATGGAATAATATCTGGCTAGTAGCCAGATATTACTGGGATTCCACAGGACTCAATTTTAGGGACTCTTTTATTCTCTTCCATGTTTTTATCCATGACCAGAACAAAGGAGTTGAATGCACACTAAGTTTGCCAAGAGTACAAAATTTGTATAAGTTGTTGATTGCCTTCAGGAGAGATCTTGATGGATTAGAGCCTTGGGCAGGCACCAACCATATGAAATTTAACAAGGACACCTGCCAGATTCTGCACCTGGAAGATTGTGATTCTGGCTATATGCATAGAATGGGGGGACAAGGACAGGAGTGCAGACAGGAATACGGGGGCTTTGGTTGACAGAAAACTCAATATGAGCCAACAATGTACCCTGGCAGACAAATGGTCCAATCATATCCTGGAGTGCATGAAGTGCAGTGTAGCTAAGCAGTGGAAAGGAGGGATTGTCCCACCATACAGCATTGGTGCAGCCTCAACTCATGTCCTGACTGCAGTTTTGAGCCCCACAATATAAGAAGGATATAGAAATAGTGGAATATGTCCAGAGGAAAGCAACAGAGATCATTAAAGGACTAGAGGACAAGACTCAGGAGGAGTGGCTGAGGATATTTAGTTTGTTCCCCTTAGAAAAGAAGAGACTGAGATGTAACCCCATTGCTGTCTGCAATTTCAGACACAAGGTGAGTAGAAACAAAGTGCCGATCTTTTATCTCTGGTGTCTATTGATGCATGTGAGGGAATGGCTTAAAAAACTGTATTGGGGGATACATCTATTCACATTGGATATTAGGAATATGCAATTTCCTGAGTAGGTGGATCAATCATTAGCACAATCTGCCCAAGTAAGAGTCCACGGCCCAAAGCTGGTGTTTGTTTTTCAAGGTATGTGTGTACAATTGATATATGTTTTTACCTCTAGGTTTTTTGTGTGGAATCAAGATTTGGACCTTATCTTCTTGTGTCCCATCCAAATCAGGATAATCTATGATCCTGTTATTCTAGTGAGAGTCCATACACTTCAGGAATTGGTCCTTAACAATTTTTAGTTGTCTGCTTTTTCTCAGCAGATTTTGTGTTCATGGATGCTGTGGATGTGGGAAAGACTACACAGATTTTCTGATTCCTCTAGGGAAGGAAATTTTACTGTAAATATGCCACCCTCATAAAAGAAGGATTGAGACAGAGGATGAAACACAAAATACCAAGGTCTTGATCTGGAAAGCAAGTACATTTTTTTTCTAATAAGCAGAGAGAGAAGAAAGAACAGCCTCATTGCCTGATGAAAGCAGCATCAAAAATATGGAACTAGGAAAGAGATTCATCTAGTTTTCTACTCTTTCTGACAGGTAATGTGAGGTATTTTTTAATTGATCAGTTTTATTTACAAGATTATTAGTTACTTACAAGGATTAAACTCTTCCCACATGATGAACAAGCATTTAATGGGATAAATAAGTTCATTAAAGCATTACTGGCCCCATCCCAGGAAATTATATTGGTTATGCTCTATTGTAGAATCAATATTTTGTTTTTTTAGTCAGTGATGGCAGAAATCTTGGAAATCCTTGCTATGTTGCAGTTAACAGACACTCAAATAAGAGAAGAACCACCTAGTCCAAGTCTTCGCCAGTACAGTGCACTAAGTACTTCAGCAACCTGTCCAGTCAAAATATGTGTTAGAGAGAGAGATATAACATCCCTAAATTCTCTCTCAAGAGTCAGTTTCACACTCTGATAGGTGTCAGGGTCTTGAAACATACAATTTATAGGAGTTCTGATAGGTACTCAACCCAATACTGTAACTTTCCAGAAATTTACTTGCAGTTTTTACATAAATTCAAGACCATTTTTAATTGCTTCTTTATAGAAACATAAATAATCTTAATCTTAAATAATCTGTCTGTTGTCATAGGTTTTACATAATTTAAATATTAATAGACTCCATGTTTTATCTTGACTATTAATTAAACATGCTAAATATATTATCTAGCTTTTTCAGTCTTTCTCCCATGTATCATTCTCTCTATCTTTTTTAATTGTGTTACTTTTTTGCCATTTCCTTCAGATTTGTCAATATTCCTCACTAGTAGAGAGACAGAACTAATTGTAATGATTTGGGTGTATGTTCTAAGAAGTTACATCTCAAACATTATTAACTTGTTGATTTAAGTGTGATGATTTTTGTCAGGAAAGGATGGCACAGTGGTTTAAATGCTATCCTGGCCATCAAATATTTGGACTTTTTTCTCTGAAAAAGCCAGATATCCTCTGTAATTTTAGGCAAATCCTTCAGGGTCAAATGCCAATGAGGTCCTTAAGGCAGACCTTTACTGGGCTTTGTGCAAAAAAAAAAGAGGGAAGTCATCAAGATCTCAGGAACTTGAACCATTAGAGTTACACAGGCTTAGGTCAGTGCTGCATTTACAGTTTTGAGACATGGATATTTTCCTAAACATTCTTTATTAAAGAAGTTAAGAAGCTGTAAATTTTCCTGGCTATCAAGTTTATTTTAAACTATATTTTATTCCAATACTTTGGTGATTAAGATGTTTTTTTCTGAAATCAAAGACATTTTACATATTCTATTACCTGTATTCAAACCCCAAATCCTACTTTGTTCCCTCTTTTCCCTCTGCCCTTTTTTTTGGCTGGTAAGTTTTAATTCCCTCCTGCAGTTGTGGCAAAGATTCATTTTTAGTACTGATTAAAGCACTCAGCTAGGAAGTACTGTCTACACAGAGGTGACTGAAGTTCAGTTTCTTTGGCAGTGAAAATGTTCCCACCATTTAATTAGTGGGGACCAGAAGAGAGACAGGGTAGGAAGCAGAGCTGGTGCCGTGCATTAATTCATCGTATTAATTTGAGGTCAATCAGTAGCTACTAGGAAAGTCCTCTGCTGGCTCTAGTTCCTCATCTTCCTATATCCATAGGTTGCCCATGTATAAGATAAAAAATAATAGTATATTCAAATAATTGTCTTAAAAGCATTTTCTTTGCAGAGCTAAAATATGGTTGAATGTTCTTGAGATTTTGAGATACCACTGTACTATGGAATGAGGGATAATTAGGACCCTTCAAGAAATGGTAGCAAGCCTAAAACTCTCTTTCAAAGCAGAGTTAATTAACTTTCCACTTTTAATTAACTTTTCACAGTTTTATGGGTTTTTAAAATTATTCCTTCATGTTAGTCTCTCATTTTATGTATACACACGATCTATACAATGAAAACTCATTTTCTGCTATGCTGAAACACAATTTCCTGAACTGTTTGTTTTAACTGGTTTTTTTCTTTCTAGCTTATGTTTCCATGGGATCCCATCCCATTGTTTTAATATATAGATCCGAAACAGATTAACAGATACTCATTTGTGAGTTTCATTAACTTGACATTAATCCCCTTTTCCAGTTCATTAACAAAGATGTTAACTACTACAATACTTAACATTGATTCCATTCCACACTATTATTTGTTTCTTCCCATTCAATACAATGCCATTTACTACGAATATTCAGTAACAGACCTTCAAACAAGGTAATACAGGTAAAACAGATAATACATTTTGGTTACAATAAGATGCTCTGGTCCCTTCTCCTGAAGATTTGAGAGCAAGTAGAAATGTCTGCTAGAAGAACTCAAATTACTGCATTTGCAGTTTTGACTAAATGATCTCAGAGTCATTAGAAAGAGCAAAATATGAATGTTCAGTAACTAGAGTTTCAGAAGAATGTCAATCTGCTCCTGAAAAGATGCAGGGAAATATTATTTATTAAAAAGACAGTCCACTTCTAAGTGCAATCTCTTATCCATACTGTGCCATGCTGTACTATCAGTATCTTTTTTTTTCATAAAACTGTCTAGACATCTGCTAATGTTCATTGCTTTGATGACAACTTATTCCATATGTGTCCTGTCTCAAAGAAATTGCACTGCCTGAAACTGGCATTTCTTCAGCTTTCTATGCTTCAGATATTGTGCATGCTCTTATTTTGAAACTAAATACCCCACTCCTTTCTTCTAACCTGTGAACTGTTTGAAATTCAAAACAACACATATGCTCTAACTTGTCAGTTTAGTGCTTTGATACCATTCTCCCCTGCATTTTTCCTCCTGCACCTGTTTCAGCCATAGGACACGGCACACAGAGGTATCTCTCTGACAGCCCCTCCCTTCTGTCTACATGGCTTTTCTCTCTTGCCCTCCTTCATCCCTGGCTTATTCCCTGCCTCCTCAGCTCTCTTTCTTTTACTTCTGGCCTCTTGTACTAGGCCTCTCCCCAACATTTTTTGGTTTACTCCCTCCTTTGAAATGGGAGGACAGGAGGCTGGCAAGGTGTGTGTTTGAGAGCAGAGCAGCTGTGAGGCTGCAAATCCTGCTCTCACCTGCTGAGCACCAGATGGTGCCTCAGGAGGAGCTTGGGCGGCACAGCGAGAGCACCTGATCCTCTTGCCACTTGCACTTGATTTGCCCAGATGCCTTGATGGCTGTGAAGGAACAGCTGGGCCCAAGAGGGAAAAGGATCCAGGAGGGGCAGCCCTCAGTTTGAGTGGAGACACCGGGGCAGTCTGGAACAGCAGTGTGTCTCCTGGTTAAACCACTGCCCCTGCCCACAGCTTTCTCTGTCAGCTGCATTTGCAAGCAGGGCATCAGTGGATAAACCCCTGCGCTCCCCTTCAACAAGCCCCTGCCCCTCAACAAGCCAAACAAACTTGGCTGCTGGGTTTAGTTATAAGTCAACCATTTTACAGAGGGATCTGTGTTTGTATTTGCTGTTACTTTGCAGTAACAGCAAAGATGTAAAGTGAGCCACTGTTCTAAAAAGGCTTCCATGAAAACCTCTCAGCATTGTTTGATGCCCTGAAGAGGTTTCTGGTGCTAACATGACTACAGCTCTCTGAGTAATGCTTTCCTTAACAATATTGCCAAGTGTTAATTAAAAAAGAAATGAGAGTTAGTTCTTTGACCTGATTGTAGTCCTGCATTAGAATTGAGTTTGCCAAGTGAATTTTAAAGGAAAAAGAAAAGCGTATAAATCCTCTTGTGCTTTAAAACGACATTGAAATTTTATATATTATGTATCATGGCCCAAAAATGTCTTGAAAATACAAAAAAGACAGAAAAGGACTGGTATAACCCCTATGCCAATTAATACTTTTCACTGGATATTAATTTGTGGGCATTAACCCCTTTTAATTGACCTTTGGACATATGATTAAGCAGACAGCGAGCTCTGCTGACCAGCACATATATAATTATCTAATAGCAAGGTGAGGTAGAACTGGTTTAATCTCATTTCATCCCTGAGACTTTATCACCATTTGGCCTAGTTCCCTTTATCCAGAGATAACAGCCTTATTTGGCAGTGAATTAAAGAACCAAGTAGCTTTGCATTGTAATATAGGTCAAACAAAACCAGCACATTTGGTGTTGGGTTGTTTGACAAGCAAAATGCCTGGAGATTACTGGGGGTGGGAATAAAACAGTTTCAAAGGGCTGTAGAAGATTTTTAGTCTTTAAATAGTGCAAAAAAAAGGTCAAATATTTTAGTTTGAGCCATTCAGCAGGTCCAGGGGCAGTTCATTGTGCCATCAGGCCAGAAATCAGAATTTAAATTCCAAATTGTCTGGCAAGGACTTGGAGCAATGTGAAGATTTGGCCAGTGTCTGGGAGATTTCCCCTCAATAATTTTAAATGAAGTCTCCTATTTGACTCAGGAGTAAAAATCTGCATGAGAAGGAAAGTGAGCCTTTCAACTCTTTCAGTTTCCTCATGAGTAGTAGCACTGGTAAACTTGTTCGAAGAAAGCAAAATATTATATCTGAGATCATGTCCCCATGCTCAACTGATCTTTTCAATAAAAACAACCTGTTTTCTCACCTACAAAATAATCTAAGCATTAGGTTATTAGATCCTTACTGGTCATCCTGATTTTGTTCTCCGCATATCCAGTAAAGACCCCAGAAGTGATTGAAGAACTTCTGTGATTTTCAAGATTTGTAAAGTCACTTCTACCCGTGGGGTACAATGGTATTAACTCATTTGATGCCACACTAGGTTATTTCAGCATATGCTCAATCACATGAAACTAAAAATATTCCAGTGACTCATAAAGCACTTAGCAGATTTTATTAGAATTTTTTGCTTTATCATTTCTTTAATAGTGGATGGCTGCAGGTATTATTCATGAACAGCAGATAAGGTACAGTGTTACAACTCCCACTCATAAAAGCTTTTTCAGCTTCTATTGCACCAGTGACTGTCTGTACTCAGTAATCTGTCCCAGACAAGTGTGTTGCAAGTTTTGTTCAGGTTTACTAAATATGACACTGTTTACAAACTGATCTGCAGAAGTGTGCCAAAAAATTAGGAAAAGAGGAACTGTAGGTAAAGTAGATTTGGAGGACTTCTCCCTTTAATTTGATTGTTAACATAAATAAAATTACACTTCTTTCTGGTATGGGGATAGAGAAAGGGAAATAGTAGTATATCTTTGATCTGTTGCTGGGACAATCTCATTTTTGGGACTTATACTGATGACCATTAAAAAGAGCTATCTCATATCCAGTGGGAAAGCATTCTGTGCCTCCCCTCAGAAAACTCAGTGGAAAGAAATCTTGATAAGCAATGGGTTGATCACTTACCCAGAGCTTTGCTAGGAGATTTGATCTAGGACACGTGGCTCTTTGGAGTTTAATTCTTCACTGACTGTCATCCATAAAACTACCTTGTGTCCTTGGTTGGAGGGGATGCAGTGGACCCTCCACAGTCTTGAGTGTCATCTGAAACTCAATGCTTCATGTGTGTATACGGACACTAAGCATAAACATTGGGTTAAATTACAAGCACAAGCCATATTGGTGATTCTGGGTTCATGTGGGAAAACACTTTCCACATATCCACGTGCTCTGAAGAAAGTGGTATCAGCTCCCTAAATTTTATTTGGACAGCTAAATACTGATAGTTCTGCTGTGTCTGCACAAGCACAATTTACTATATGGATGGAGATTTAGTGGGGCAGGAGGTGGTCTCTAGCTCCATTGAAGTAGCTGTGCAATGGAGTAATGTTCTCCAATTATGCCACGTGTTGTATGGAGGCGGCTTGTGGTTGCATTGAAACTCCTTCAGACTAATTTAACAGAAATAAAAAAGGGGAGGACATAAAGCTGCCTTCATGCATCTATGCATGTTTTTAATAGAGAACTAGGCTACAAAAACTGACAGAACAGGAACAACAGAAACAAATTTAGGATGGAACTTTAATTTGCAATCACACTATTGAGGCTACAAAATCAGAAAATAAATAGCTGTGAAATGTACCCTAGTTAGACAGGAGCAGTAATGTAATTTTTGGAATTCAAGGAAGCTTCATTATTTTGATTTATTTTCCTATTTCAAGAAATGATGATATCTAATTCTGCCAAGTCTGATATCTTTGTGGCCTCTGATATTGTAGTGTAACATTTGGTCCTCAAGATATTAATCAAAAAATTTTTGAATCTACAAAGATATTTTAAATTATTCTGTCAGGAATCTAAATGCACAATAATGCCAATAAAGATAATATTTTTTCAGATTTTACTTCTATTGTTTCTGAGAATTGGGGAGCAAATGAGTGTGTATAAGGAGCTTAGTGTCTATTAGCTGCTAGGAAGATATTAATGATTTTGTTACTAGATTTCAGAATTATGTTCCTCAGTCTGAATAAGCAGATAGATTTAGGTAGATAGTTTTGATACCACACACATAATCCAAGGGATTTAGGGAGCTTCTTACATTACCCTGTGCGAATGCAATATAAATACCACTCATCAAACAGCACAAGTTTAGAAAGATGATCCATGCACATGGTGGTAATAGATCTTAATGCGGTTCTTTTTGCACAAAGTAACACATTTCTTGTTTATATGAAAATGTAATGTAGAGAAACTTTAGATTTTGAAATCCTCAGTGATGAAAGAGAATCAAAGTAAAGTTCATCAGACCTACGTTAAAGTGCTAAGAAATGTGTCTGATAATCTGAATTTCTATGTAGTTTCTCTTGGAGTCTATCAGATAATGAATGGAACTTCTACAACAACGCAAACAAAAGTAAAATTTGAAATATGGCTTTAGGAAGAAATGTCAACATAACAAGATTAATTACATAAAAATGTCATCAGCATGAAAAGAAAGACTTGACCCTTCCAAACATCTCCAATTTTTAAGTTAAAATCATTTTGGACAACTTTTATCTCTCCCTTTTGCTAACATTCAGGTAAACAAATGACATTTCTGTAAATGATTCCAAGAAAGTAATATCGGGCCTATAGATTTTAGTCATAAAACAAAATATATTTTGTGACATGGGAACTGCCTAAATTCAAGACTCACATTCCAGACTAAGACATATAGAGCTAATGAATACACATCATGGCTCACTTGGGATGCCTTACAGCTTCACACTGCACTTCCAATTTCTACTCCTGTAAGACTTTTAAGAACCAGATCATGTGGCTAATTCTTGAAATCTTACAGCCTCAAAAATGAGCAAGTTCTTACGACTGCTCGTACAGGAAACGTTGAGTACTTCTGTTTATCCTTTGTATATACAGAAGCGTGCAGATTTTAGCCTCCTGTTTTGCACAGCATGAGAGCAAGGCAGGGATGTAACCCATCTACCGTTCTGAATCCAGGGTTGGGTCCTCTGGGTCTGGGTGAAATGTGGAGCTTCACTCTCCAGTGCACGGAGTGGTGCCCACTCTGCAGGGACTCACTGGGGTGTCCATGGCCTGCCTCCTGCCTCAGTTCCTTGCTCCTGAAATTTGAGCTCTGAACTGTCCCAAAATAGGGTTGGGTCTCATTAGTGTAATTTGCATCTACCTTTTTCCCCACAGGAAGTTATGCATACAGATTTATTTCCTATGATTCAACCTCAAAAGACCATAAGTTTATACACAATTATGCAGAGGACTGAATAAAAAGCTTACTTTTATTTGGGAATAAATGTCATTTTACTTCAGTCAGGACATGAGAGGGAAAAGGTAAAGTAATATGACAAAAAAAGACTACAGCCATTGAATAAGAAATTTTGAAATTATTATGAAAGAAAGAAAGAAAGTGCACAATAGGCCTTGTAGTGAAATCCATATTTAACTAGATAAGCTAAGGTTCATAAACCCAGATTTTTAGAAATTTTGAGCACTTTCTTTCTGGTGCTCAGCTACCTAATCTTAAATTTGGCTCGGGAAAATATTTATTATTTTCAAAGCTATAAGCAAAAGAATATTTACAGTATTATTAAGTTCTGTAATACCCCAAATTGTCCCTAAACACCAGGAGTTCACAGATAGCCAAACTGTGCCCACATTACTCATATTTTGGCTTCAGGATGTCACTATGAGATTTCTAGATTTCTACACATCTTTCTGCAGATAGCTTAATTTAAATCTTGTCCAGGAGTTCAAAATAGAGCTGAAAATAAAAGTTTGGTTTATTTTGCCTTCTAAGCAATCTCAGAAAAAACATTAGGAAACAAAGAGAGGCTGAGAGTTTTAAATTCAGTCCCAGAGGAAGGAAAATTATTTCAGGTTTATAAGCATGTCAAATCTAGGGTATACTGTCATTGCTGAGTGACTCTCCTACACACATTCATTTGGCTCAGAACTCTGAGTGATGCTGTTGTTCATGTTATTCATTTGTCTATCCAGAAAAAAAGAATAAAAAAAGGAAAAAGTAATTAATGAATAAGGTTAAAGAATAATATGGTGCATAAAAAAGGCTCTCATCTTTGCAGAATAGAATGTAATTGTTGACCTCAGTAGCCAATATTGCTCATTTTTTCCAGGTAAACCTTTACTATTTGCCATCCCTTTGATTATAAAGTTCACTGATTCCAACACCACTCTTGGTTGTGCTTCACTCTGCAATATGTCACATCATTTGAGGATGTTCAGCGCAGATAATTAACAGGTGACCTTTAAAGTTATCTCTAAAACTCTTCTAATTTATTTTAACAGAAAAAAAGTAATAGTGCATGTGTAAGCCATCCATGCATCAAAGCCAGTCATCTAAAGTAAATTCCAGTTCACCTTTAAGTATCAAAAGGTTTAAGCCTATTTACAGCTTGGATTTACTAATATTTAGAGAAAAAATATAGTTTGGCAAATCCTGTCTGAAGTTAAAAATCACACAATTCAATGTTTGCCTTTTAAATGTCATATTGAAGGAAGTTTCTCTGGCGGATGAGAGCACAGTATGATGGTTAAACCCATTTTCTTAAGAATCCTTGAGAATCAAGATAGAAAAGTGGTGCAGCAGATCAATTCTCATGCTTAAAGCACACATTTTTGTAAATGAGTGTTTTCCTTCCCTTTAACCAGAACTTTTGACATGAGTAAATGTCTTGAAAAATTATTTATTTGGATTGCACTGCACATACTGTCTTCATGATTTAAGATCCACACATTATGAGGAACATAAATTTGCTTTGAATGCCTGTTTTTCAGTAAGTGCTTGATTTTATATATTTTTTTACTTCAGGAAATTGTACTAGTGTAATGTATAAAATTAATGTAATAACTAGTAATTTCTTTTAAAAAATTTTAAAAAACATTGCATTAACCTGTTCTTCCTCTTTTCCTTTCATATTGTAATAGCCATCATACAAACATACTCAGAGACACGAACACATGGACTTGTTCTTATAAACCCTAAATAGCTCAACAAACAGTTACATTGTTATGCCTATTTTATTTATTATTATTATTATTATTATTATTATTATTATTATTATTACTACTATTATTAAGGACCCAAAGTGAAAGGCTTAGGCTGAAAAACAATTTTGCATGTCAGACAGTTTATGTACTTTAAAACCAGGGAAGATCCAGGATGTTGTAAATCAGCACAATGTTTGCTAATGAATGTTTGCTCCTTCTTTCATAAAGGCAGGTCCTGTTCCAGAGTAGCACAAAGGAAATTAAATTGTCCATGACTCTTGGCCCTTCTAACACCACCTGGATCTTCTGCTTTTTTTGCACTTACCTGGATTTCAGATAAGAAGATGAAGCAGTTCTGTATAGCTGTGATGCAAAAAATATAAAGAACTGCTCTAATCTGTTCTGACTGCTACTGAAGACATTATACTTGTGTTATTGGCCAAAAGCTGCAAGATCCTACATTACTGGGAGGGCATCTCCCAGTCTGAAGGGTTTTGATTCCTTCAACCTTCTTCATTCTTAAAGACAGATAAGAAAGACACGATTAAAATATTATCTGTGTGTGATGCGAAGTACTCGATTCAAAACCACTGGAAATCCTGAGAGTTTGTGGAAAATATGAGCATATACTCATTTATGAGAACAGTCATAGCTGTCTGAGATTTCTTGCAAAATGTAGATAATTAACTCTTTCTAGATGATGATGATGATGATGATGATGATTCTCTGTGATATCTTGGCCTCTGTGATATATACAATAGATAGAACCACCTATCACTCTTGTTTTTTATCAAGATATCATCCTGCCTTATTGATCTGTTTGATAGGGGACATCCAGGAAAAATATTTCCTGGCCCTACTGACTACTAATAATGTACCAGTTGAATGTGCAGTATAGCTGCACACTAGCAAGGTTTCTGCTGGGCTGTCTTCAACAGCTGTGCTTGCTTTAAACACTGGGCTTTAGCAAATACTTAAGAAAAAGCATGTGTTGTGCATACCTACCACTCTGGCTTGATGTAATATAAGCTTGTGCAATATAAGACAAATTATTTCAACACAGCACTCAAAGATTTGGGTAAAGTATATTCAAATGCTTCATACTCAGACCAGTCCTCCTACTATGCCAGTGATGTCACCTTTAATTTCCTTTCAAAGAACTGACATTTCTGGTTCACAAAGTACCAAAGACATTCTCAGACCTAAACAAGTTCTAAAATACATGAGACCAATATAAGCAGTAAGAATAATGCCTGTAAAAACAAATGAGAAGGGTTTTAATGAAAACCTCTGCATACATTTCAGCATCTGAGAGCCTTCCTAGGAATTAAATTTACAAAACAAATTCTCTTTACTCTGTTTTCAAAACAGTTAATTATCAACTAGGAGACCAATGTCTCACCACATGCAAAATGCTAGGAAACTTAGAAAACAACATTAATGTTTTAGATTAAATTTCATAGCTCACTATAATGTGGCTATATTCTGTGGAAGTAACAATTTGCAGTGCTCTTTTTCAGCTATATAAATATCAGCTGCATTTTTTGCAGTTTTAGTCATTTTCTCTTTAACAAAAAGAACAATTTTTATCACAGCAATTCAGAAATAGATTTATATTTTACTCCAAGCTGTATCTTTTCAACTGAAGACCTCAAGAACAGTAGTGCCAACTCAAACCTGGAGGGTTTAGTATAGGGTCTTGTTTCTATAAGTATGTCTGATAATGGATACTGAAGAAAAACACACAAAACTGCACAAGTACAGAGAATGAGTCCATTCCTTCTATACTGTAGACAGAAATGGCTTAAGAGCTTCTTAACTGGTGATTGCCTGCAGACCATCATCTTTAGCTGACACCAGTGGACCTCTTACCATGCATTTATTTAATTTTTTTCTGAATCCTCCTGTATTTTTCACCTTATCACCTTATTTTTCAATAATAAGGCAAGAAAATTCATAATTTCTTTATTAATTGGATGGGAAGAATAATTTTAATTGTATTAAAATTTTCAGCATCATGGTATTGTTGATGCACTTAATACTGAACAAGAAATGGTGAATACTTGTTTTTTATTCATTCTTTCATTTTATAATCTCAGTCATCTTTTTACTAAGTAGAAAAGCTCCAGTTTGACTTCCATTCAAAGGTTAGCTTCTCAACATCTCATTTAAAAAAGAGGTTGCTATTTTTAGTTAAGCAAAATTGCTTGTCAAAATAATTTCAGCCTGACTTCCTAAGAGTTTGCATTTAGCTTGTTTCTTCTTCATTCATTATTTTTTAGGTGCTGCCACAATTTACAATTTCTAAACTGTATTCTTCTTTTTGGGATCATCTGTTAGAGTGCCAATAAACTCCACCAATCTTTGTGTTCTTTTCTTTACATTTGGGTAGAAATGGTGTTTTGTTTTTTTTATTTGTCAGTCAGGGATATGCATGAACACTGAACAACTGATGTGCTAATTGTAAGCAGCCCAAGCTTCAGCTGCTACTTAGAATGGCTTTGTAATTAGCATTCTCATTTTAATCTCATTGCCTTACTTGAAGGTAGACAATGCAGTGTGCATTTTTATGTCTCCTTTCATCCAACTGAGATGATGAATTTTACACTTCACACTCACTATGAGAAAATGGCTCTTTAACAGCTACATATAGAACTGCACTACTTAAAAGAAAATCAAGGATTACTACTGTTCTAAGATATTTTTTTAAGTATTTTCTCCTACTAACTGATTTTTTTTTAACACTTGGTCTGTGCACTATGCCTCTTCATTATATTAATCTTATTTACTTGGGTAAATGACCAACCTAAAGAACCAAGTTTACAACTGCTATTCCTTTACAGCTTCACTAATTCCCCTTGATATTTTGAAGTCATAACTGTTTTATTAATCAAATTGCTGACTTTTTAAATCTCTGAACACTTCCTATTTGGGCAGGAATTTAATTGATCTTAACTGGATGATACAATTTGACAGTATAAACTTATTTACTTTAATGAAATAATCCTTTTTTTAGTATATATTGTTCACTAGAACGATATAGAAAAAAGATGCATGTTCATGTCAACTGACCTACAAGGTGCATGGAACTTACCCTGTCAGAGCAATCCCAGCCTGGATCACAGCATGCACAGCTGCCTGGAAGGGCAGGACAGCTTTCTGATGTATCTGCAGACAAAGCTGCCTTCTGGCACTTAAGGAGCCTGGAAAGAGTAGGTCTAATGTTGTGCTTTTCCACTCAGTGAAATTCCCGTGGGAGGTGCTTCAAGGGCCAAGCAGAAGCAGCTCTTCAACCATGATATCTGGGAGAAGACACACACACTGCTGTGTCTCTACAACACCTACCATGACACACTGAGCATCTGTCGGGTATAACAAGGGTTTTGACTCTTTGCTCCTGTCCTTATTTAATAAATTGCAAAATAATGTAATTAGGCAATTAAAGGATCAAGAGTATGCATATGATATTTCACATCATTTTTTTGGACTACCTTTACAGTCAGGGGGTGCAAGATATTCTCTCAGTGCATATGGAAAAGTAAGCCTCATTCTGTCTTACAATCTATATTAAAATTTTACAAAATGTACAAGAGTATTCTGTGTTCAAAGGTTGCTTTATGGGAGAAAGAAAGAGGAATTGTCCAGTGGTCAGGAGAAACAGAAATTTAAGGTATAATTAATGTCTTCCTTTGCAATTTTTTGGACACATGCTGTAGTTTCTAACATTCTTATTCTAGCCAATAACATGTTGCAGCACAATGTTTTAAGAAAATGAAGGCAAAGAAATCTGCTTTCTGAGTTATTATTATTATTATTATTATTATTATTATTATTATTATTATTATTATTATTATTATTTTACATATCTTATAACTTTCTGCATCAGTCCTGGACAGGCTGAAGCATATGAGTCATAGTGTACGCTTGATTTTCAAACTAGTTTTTAAAATGATTTGTGTAGTTTCTGTTCTTAATAGACCACATTTTGTTCATGCTTTTGACAAGCAGCAGCTGCCCAGTGTTGCAAAGGCCCAGTTTCAAAGCAGAGGCATGAAGGCTGAGCACTGGAATGCTGGTGTGGCTGCTTGGTGCTTCAGCCAGAATTCCAACTATTTACTGACAGCTGAGGTGACTAGGAGTCCACCCCACATAAAAGGGGTCTTCTCATATTTCTTAGAGAAGACAATTTAGCATGTATGTGCACATGTTTTTAATGGTTCTCTTCTGAAAAAGAGAGAACTTGCATTGGGTGAGACAGTGTGCACAAATGTATTATTTATGTGTAGTGCTCAGAATGGCTTTTGAGAAACACACAGACAAGCATGTTCCAGGCCCTTAGGAGCTTACATGTCAGGCCCTTAGCAGACCTGACAAAACCAGTGGGAGCTGAAAACAATAGATGGAGAAATGAAAAAAAAAAAAAACAGACAAATGTAGCTTTCAAGATCAAAGGTAAATTAGATAGTTTATCATATGAGTCCTTACAAAATATTTCTTTATGCTGCTAAGTAAGCCAGTCCAAGCCAGTGGCATTTCCTCCTGTTGCCAAAACCCTTGGAACTACTTTCACAAACATCTCTGGTTTTCAGTCTCCAACATGCACAGACTCCTCCCATGTATGTGTTTCCCCACTCCCCACCCCACTCTGGACTTCACATCCCATGAATATAAGCTCTCTGTGCCTCTTTGCCTCTTGAGTTATACCAAGGGCTGTGTTCCATTGGCTAAAAAAGGAATGCCACTCTGAAGAACGTTCATACCTGATCCCAGTGAATTTGGATGTTCAAAGCCACGTCAGATGGGACTTTGAGCCACCTGGTCTAGCTGAAGGTATCAAAGCTCATGGCAGGAGAGTTGGAGTAGATGACCTTTAAAGTCTCTTTCAACCCAAGCCATTCTATTATTAAAGATATGTCAAAACAGTCCATTATTTTTATTGCAGATTAATGGGGTTATGTCACTTAATTGCCATGATGAAGGTTCAGGAAGGACAAACCATCAAAGCTCTAATTTTCTACTAGAATTAGCAATACTTTTAATTATAGTTTAAGCTGAGCCTGACAATTTTAATGGTAAAATTGTAGAGATTATTGGTAAACCTTTAAAATGAGTAGGCATGGTTTAGGTGCAGAAGAATACAGAATACTGTTTTCGTAATAAATAGTGAATATTTTATGGAAAATGAAAAAACTATGTCTAATATTAGCCCTAGTGATGTGACTTCAAATATTAGTGACCACTCAGAATGTTTACAATACCATCAAAGCCCCATTAAGAACTTTTCAATAAAAATGCAGTACTCCTAAACTCCATAAAGCATCTGAAAATCAAGGACTCTTCCCCAGTAGTTCATCCACAGCTTTAAGAACAGGCTTCAAGATGCTCTAGAATTCAGCTACTGATTTCTATGAAAGGTAATTAAATAACAGAAACATCCAAAAACTCTTGATTTTACCTTCCTTTTTGGCACTACACAAATTTTTAATATTTTTTTAAAATTTAGGCCTCAATAAGCCTTCTATAGACATCCCTCATATAAAATTGCATTAAACACAGCTGTCTCTGCTGTGCTTTCTGGGAAATACTGCAATGGAGAAAATGGCTATTGGTTTTGTGATGACAAATTATTGATCACACATGTCTTATGAATTACTTGACATTATGGATTTTTGCTGAGACCATTAAGGGAACAGCCTCAAGCCCTTCATGTCCTGTATATACTGACAACACTCTCACATCCAAATTTATGTGCATACCACAAATGACCACAAAGAGAAAACAAAAACTTAAAAAGACAATTTTGAAGCAGGAGGTTTAAATAAAGGAAATTAGAAAATAATTTTAAAATGCTTAAAAACATGCAAATGTGTAACTAGCCATTCAAAAAGAGAGAATTAGATGAGTGTCCCGAATGTGCATAGTATTTCTAAACAGATAGCTTAAGACTTCAGGCAAGTGAAAAAGAAAACAGTGGTACTAATGTATGTCTTTCTTCCTTCATCGGAAATCCTCTGATTTTCAAAATCTTTTTCTTGGATATGAATAGAAATAATTTGCAGCTGTATTGGCACTAAAGAATTGGGCAGGTAGGCTGTCAAGACCTCTCTCCTAAGGCTCAGGTCAGAAAAAACACAGAACTGATTGTAATTTATGCTCTTGACCTCCTGTAAACCCTTGACTGCCAAGCAGCACAGAAAGAAAGTCGCTGATTGCCCCACAGGTTCCACTGCACCTGAGGGTCTCAGGGTAAGGACGCTGATATCCTGACTACAGTCTGTGCAGGTTTATGAGAGGGACTTCCTTCACATTCTCCTCCATCTTCTCATTAAAACTACAGCTCTCAAAATGTAGCGTATAGGTCATGCTATAGAGCAATACCATGTGTCAAACTGTCATATTGTATAAATCATGAGCTTGAGCCTTCATTTTATGAAGCCACATTTTCAGTTGTTTATAACCTTGCCCAATTCTAACTGCTTATGTTGAACATTTCAGCAACGGGAAATTTTACCAAAACTATTCCAGTTATTTCTCACAGCATTCAAGAAAGAATATGTTACAGTTTCTTCTAGGCAGCAAAGAAATGAGGCTTAGCTCAGAAGAGGCAGCTGTGGAATTCATATGAAAGGAAGATAATGTAAGATAATTTTTTGTTGTTACCCTATTGATTGATTGACAAAAGCCTATCAATGCCTCCTTATTTGCAGAGAAAGAAGCAATGACCTCACATGTGGGAGACACTCACTTCACACTTTTGACATCTCTTCAAGAGATACTAAAAGTACTCCACTTTACATCTCTTGAAAGTCTCACTTCATACATCAGTAGCTTCCTTCCACTAACTCCCAGAACATTCTACCTGCATGAAGGACTAAAACGAATATGGAGAAAACTAATAGCAACCAATCTGTAGAAAACTGTTGGTGCTTCTCCTGAGATTTCATTTCATCTCTCCCTTTGGTGTTTTGCCCTCCTGTTGTAGAGAATCACTGTAAAAAGTGTTAGACCCAAATTAAGAAAGACCAGGTTAGATCAAGAGCAAAAGAAGGATTTTCAGTTACAGGTAGGGTGTTGGAGACTGATGGAGGAAGGATAATGCAGTAAAATCTTTTCTGCAGAAAGCTGAGTGATGGGAGCACAAAAAAAGAAAAAAAGTGGAAGTTTCAGAAGAAGATATCAGAAGGGAAATGGGGCCATGTGCAGAAGATGAAGTCAGAGCCAAAACAAAATGAAAAGGTCAGGAGGAAAGGGGACTGGAAACCCTGGGGAATAAGGAAATTACATTCTATAGCATCTGTAGGAGCTTGAGATCCTCCTCCAGCAGGTCACCTAGCTGACAGAGCAGAGAGGGGGTACAGAGCAAAGACCTGGAAGTATGCTGGAAAAAATAATTTGTGGATTTGTGGAAGATCACCAGGAATTTTAGTTGGTTATATGAACATATTTGTTATGACAGGAGCTTCAAAAACCATCTTATATTTTCTGCAAGATTTTTGGCCTAATTTAGTCCTCAGGGGTTTTGCATTTATTTACCATGGTATGTTCATGTTGTTCTTTGGGAAAGTAAATAGTATAGCTTATATTTTTTTCTTTCTACTATGCCCACTCCCTCTTTTGAGCAGTTCCTTGTACTAACTGATTATAACAAGATTTCAGATGGTTCAAATTGGCTAAGACTCCTTAACATGGGTATGTTTAAATCTTTATGTAAACCCTACACTGTTTATAAAGTTTCTTAGAGTCTTGGACACAATTGTTAAAATTTGCTGAATATTGAGAGTTATTTTATGGTAAAATTTCACTCTCTCATGATGTTTATTAAATTAGTATCAGGCTTCAAAAGAAATTACATGATATCACATGTACAAGATGACAAGCCTTAAGTAGAAATAGTTGTGTAGGAGGTTCTCTTTTAAATGTGAATATACTAGTCTTAGCCCACTAAAACTACAGAGTACCGGATAATTTTTTGTTATGTTATGCAACATTCTTTCAAACTATAGACATTTGAGAACCAATTTTCATACACAACTCTTAAGCAAATACTCATAACCTCATCCTGCAAAGAGAAACTCAGTAAAAATTATTTAAAATCCATATGCTATATAAGGAAATTTACCTGGAGACATTCTTCTACCTTTTACTGAAAATAGGCTATACAAAGGTGTTGTTAAAGTGCACACATCACTCACATACTGGAAGCTTTAAGAGGGCCCAAAGCTATTTATAATTTCCAACTTTGCAGCCCTATTTTAATGCTACTTCCTTTAACTTTTGGTCTGATTCCCAGGACTTTCAGAAAGTGAATAGACTATCTGTGTGTAAGAGATTTTAGATAAGGCTGCAACTGCCTTCATTCTTTGAATTTTTTGGTCTGCATTTCCTGCTAATGTGATTTGAATAAGCCAATTACATTGAAATTTGGTCCGTGGTATGCAAATGAGTTCACGAGTGTGGATCTCTCTCTCCCGTGGATTTAAGTGGTGAGTGCAACTGGTGTACCTTTGGTTGTATAAGGGGTCTGCACAGGATACTGGGGTCATGTTTTGTGCTCTTTTCTAAGGTTCCATTTGCACTACACTGGAGGGAGATTTCAGGAAAATAGGACATTCAAATAAATAAAGAAAGCCTTTAAAAATACTGAATTGCTAAAAGTATAGGCTGAATTTTACTTTCTAGGTGCAGGCTGCAAATGTGAGGTTTAAGCACTCATTTACTATATGAGATCTATAAAATATGCCCGGGAAATTATCACTGACAGCTTGATGAAAATATTCCCAAATGCCCATTGTGTACAGTAAAACACTGATCAAAAGCACTGCTGTAAGAGTTATATTATTTAACTCTAACATCTCTTTATCACTAACATCACGTGCACAATTAAGCCTGATTCACACCAGCCAAGAACTCCAGACAAAAATTATTTATTTTTCAAAGTCATGGAACTTCCTAAAGTGCCAGTGACCTTGAGACAGAATAATTTTTCAGCAAGCACTTCTTCACAGGATGGCACTGACAGCAGTTTTACTTTCTGTGTGTTGTTACACTTTCTTCACAGCTCTGAAGTGATTCCAGATGAAGCCAAACAGTTGGGATTTTTTCAGTAAATTATATTCCAGGCAAAGAACAACAATCTCTGTTCTCACTGAAGGAGGCATTCCTGAGACACCACAGTAGTGCTCTATGTGCAAATGCTGAATTCCACAATTAGTCTGTAAACAATAGAGATGTGGGCTAAATGGAGAGATTTGCCAAATTTGCTGAGGTAAGGGTTGCTAGAAACAAGCAGGAGTAAATATAAATGCTCTGGTATGTGAACACCTACAACAAATTATCCACTCCCTCCCAAGTTTAGCAGGTTGAGTTCCCACATTATAATGCTCTTAGTTTTGGGAGAAAGCCAGGTATCAAATTCTGTTCTTGAGAGGAAAGAAGGAGACCAAACCACTTAGTGTCTGAGATACTGCATTGAGAATTGTACAATGTCATTTTATATAAAGATACACAGCCAAATGCTGCACAACACAAACTTGATCTCATCTTCCTTTCCTTTCAAAGGCAAAGCACACAACTGCAACTACTTACATAGATATGCAGAGCCTTGAAATGAGCAGTTTGAGAGTAAAATCATGGACACATTGGAAGAAAATATGGATTTTATTTAAAAAATTTTGAGGAGAGTACAGATATTGATTATATTAGAAAACTTTAGAAATAGCATATATATCAGGAAAATATATTTTTTTAAAGTACAGTTATTTAACATTCAGTTATTTTAACTTATCTAAATGGCTGTAATAATGCACCCAAAATAAGATGATTATAATGACCTTTATGATATCATGACAAAACCAGTTTTTCTCCCATAACCTATAAAATTGAAATATGTGTGGAAAAAAATTCAACAAGCTTTTGCAACAATCAGTTTAAATCCCTTAGAAATATGAACATCACTTGCCTTTATTACTAAATGAAAACATATTCTAAGCCTCCAACCTTAATGTAAATTCTTTTCAAATTTCCTTTTGGTAGTTATGAAGTACCCTAGAAAATGTGTGATTACAAAACAAGCCTGTTTTACATAGGAGGCTTTCTGACACCATAGTGACAGCAATAACACAAACCTCAGAGTAAGTAGATCACTGTTTGCTTTCTCTCTCAGTTTCCTATTTGTGTTCCTTGTGGGAAATTTATGTCATTAAAAGCAGAGCAAGGCATAAGAGGCATAGAACACTAGTGGGAATTTTTATTGCATATCCATTCCAAAAAACATTAAAATTATTTTTACCTCTATAATTTTTTTTGCCTAAATAGCTATTTACTTTTTTTTTTTAATCCAGTGTCTCTTTTTTTTCTAAGATTGCTTACGTTAAGTCTCTTACACACATGTTTTATGATAGCAAAAAATCAGCTTTCCAAAAGTTCTAAACCCAGTGTCTGAGTTGTTACACACAGAGCCTGAAACTCCTGGTGAGAGCTCACAGCACTTATACACAAATGTGTGTCAGGAGTCCATCCAGCAAAATATCTGTCTATCCAAATAACTGTGACAAGCAACACAGTCAGAGCCTTTGAATCAGGACTCTGCTTTCCGTTAAGTACATTTTTATGTGGTAGGAAAATGATCTCTAGATCTTAGGCAAAAGAAAAAAAAAAGACGCTACTGTACTCAGACCTCACAAGGAGATCAAGACTCAAGAAGATGACATTTGATCTTGCACATACTTTTCTCCAACTTCCCATGGCCTTCTGCTGCAGGAAGTGCTCGTATTCAAATCAGCAGGACTTCACACATGCTTAAAGACAGGCATGTGCACAATGGCTTTCTGAGCTTGAGGCCATCCTTTAAATTTTTATTAAATAAGAGAAGCTTGTAATCTGATGTTCAACAGTGGCCCAGACCTCAAGGACTTCTCAGCTTTTACTCAGTCAGTGACTGTTTGACTGATGACTTCAGGGTTTGGCAAGACTGATATTTTCAAAAAACTTCCTGTAAGTATGTCAAAGCTGATATGTCCTCTGGTTCAACTAAGAGGATGGCCCTGAAGGCAAGAGCACTAAATCAGTTGCAGATTAGAGCCAGGTTCACTTATTTGACATACAAAAGCTGTTCCTAATATAAATGGCTGGGAAAAATGCATACAGTATGACAGAACTAAATAAAGTTCTTCCTCAGTAACAATAACTGCAACATAAATTTATCATTAATGTAATGTGGGCAATACTCCTGCTGTACTCCAATTCAACTTTAAATACTCATAACCCATAAAATTACTAAACAGCATTCCCTTCCCTTCCCTTCCCTTCCCTTCCCTTCCCTTCCCTTCCCTTCCCTTCCCTTCCCTTCCCTTCCCTTCCCTTCCCTTCCCTTCCCTTCCCTTCCCTTCCCTTCCCTTCCCTTCCCTTCCCTTCCCTTCCCTTCCCTTCCCTTCCCTTCCCTTCCCTTCCCTTCCCTTCCCTTCCCTTCCCTTCCCTGTATTTTTTATATGGTGATAAGAAAACTTTCTCCAATAAGCTACAGGTTACTCATGTTTATGACTAAAAATATGCTTAATTAAAGTCAATGTCAAGGATAACTAATGTTCTTTAGCACTTTGGAGACCAGAAAATATAACTCTATCAAGATATGAAATATACAATTATTTGTGTATGTATTGGATAAGATAGCTTGTGCTCACACCCACCTTTTTCCTCTCTTCTGCTATTAGTTTCAAAATCAATTTAAAGTGCTTTCTGCATCTGAATAAATTGTACCAGAACTGTCATTTGAATAATGCATAGCTTCCTACTGAAACTAAAAATATTTAAATCATGGGAAAAAAAAAAAAAAAGAGAAAAAGGATTTTAAGTGGCTGGAGGCTGTCCTGCAAGTTGCTGAAATGAATTTCTTACCTTTATGTATTTCCAGATCTTTGGCCAATACTTTTCATGTCTAGCCCCATACAGACATCTCAGCCTTCCTAGAGTCTTGCCACAATGGGAACACCTGCTCTGATCAGACAGGTTCTGTTTTGAATTCATTCTCCAGTTCACTTCTACACCAGCAAGACAGTACTTCACAACACTACTTAAATTCATGTGCATTCTGTGTACCTGTCTCCCTCACTGAAACAAATAACAAAGGTACAGAACAACACACCTCACTTGAATGTGTAATTCCAAAACCTTAAGTGGACCAGGCATGGAAAGGAGAAGAGGAATAAAAGATACAAATACTTCATCTGCTCAGGTTAAATCTCTGGGTTCTGAGAGGAGCATTTCCTCTTGCTAATGTGCAGGAAACTCCAGCACTTGAAACTCCACATCTTAGAGAAATTCCACAGTTTTTAGTTTCAAATCATGAATTTAGAAATCTCAGATTCTTGTGCTAGAAAAAAGCCTGACTGAACAAAATAGAGTCTTCCCTACATATGGTACATGACTAGGTCCAAGCCCTTGGACGCTCCCTTTCCCTCCCATTTCCTCCTGCTCCCCATGGGCATACAGGGGTGCCTGGGACCTCTCCCCTCTGTGCCTGCTCTGGCAGGATTACATAGCAAATGCAGGAGGGTATGAGAGCACCACAAACATGTGCCTTCTCTGAAAATTTGAATAGACCCTATGAGACTTATTTCCCCACAAGTGAATTGCAATCAGATCTCCGTTTCATAATTCAAATAACAGCTTATATAACAGGCATGTAGTCTGAGGTGGTGAACTGAGGTTTTACAGTAAGGGGACATGTAATTTGTTATCAAGAGATTAGCGAAGAAATCTCCCCTCCTCCCCCCACCCTTTTTTTGCAATAAGGTCTCAAACTATCAAAACCTTTCCATTGTTACAACTTCAAGTAACACAATCATTTCACATTTCTTAACTAATAAACTGCACCCCTCTCCTTCCCTTTCTCTCCCCCTTCTGAGAAATGCAATGACATCAGGAGATTATGCTTAGGTCAAACAAATCAGGGAGATACAAACTGAAAATATATTAATTCCTTCCTGCTCAACAGATTAGTAGCATTTGATTTGACATGACTATAAGTTTACACTTCAAAGAATTTTTAAAGTAATACCTTCTAAAAAAGGAATGAATAAAAAAATGTTCTTGCACATTCCACATAACTAGATGATGGATGGTTTTTTCAGTATTCACAATCTATTTTCATGCCTTGGTGCTAACAGTCGTGAACAAAAATCAACTCCAGTATTGTAACATTAATGGGGAACAGTCTGGCCTCCACCTAACCCTGAAGATAATTATGCTAAAACAATAGTGATGAGCATCCAGCTAACTAGCTGTAACAAGGAAAGACTGCTGCTGCCATTCATCAAAAAGGCCATTGGGATAATGAGGAGAGATGGCTACTGAAATATTTCAGCAGGGGAGGCCATCCTGCTGGGAGTTTCTTTCATAACGCCAAATTCTATCCATTTAAAAAGCAAACAGCATGCTCTCTTTGGTTTGTTGGGTGATCTTGGGAGCAGAGACAGAAGTCATAAAGTACTGACCAAGTTGGAATAAAGAGCTGGAAGAAGCACTGAAGGAGAAAAAAAATGTTGTAGTGTACATATCATTGTAATCTTCAGCCTCCTGAAAGGACTAATCCTAATTATGAGCAACATGACTGCTGTCAGTCAGGAAGAGCAAATCCCTTGCTTTCTGTTAGAAGCTACTAATCTGATTATTTATGTACAATTCTGGAGATAGTTAAAGAATGTGCATCTCAAGGAATCTGAATATCCTGACTGGACAGACAGTAAAACATATGTTTAGAAGAAGTGTTTTGCTATAAATAAATAAAATAGCAGATAAACCATAGTTTCCCAACATATTTAGACATCAAACTATTGAGTGAATAAAACAGAATGAATGTTAACCTATATGTCTGATCTAGTTTGGTAAGTAGTGTCTAATAAGACATCCAGTTCATCATAGCAGAGGTCACAGATGATTTTCTAAAATAACAACAAGAAGGAAGATAAAATAGTGATGGAATTTTCAAGTAAAAATTAGAACAAATGTGTTGTACTGTCTTGTGTTTCCTATCTGAAGACCACTTTTCCCATTTAAAACTGGTATTTGCTGTGATAGTAAAGAAATGTATTTTAATTCGTCTGTGAAAAATATGCTTTAAAAAAAGTGGTTTTCATAAATAAAAAGGAAGCAAAGGAAATTTATGTCCTATTTTTCAGTGACTTGTGCAAACAGAGGTGCTTTCCAGAATAACAAGCAAGGACCACATTCAAAATTTCTCCAGTGCCATCCATTTTCAGCTGCTGAAGACAGTGAAAATCTCAGCACAGCTTCAGCCCCTCTGCTTCTAGGATGTCAGGGTCCTCTCTATCACTGGCTCCTCACACAAGGGTGGATTTACTTACTTCCTTGAAAAGGTCACTAAGAAATCCATGACTATCAAAGAAGATAGAAAAAAAAAGACACCTGGAGGAGAAGGAAATTCAGTAGGATGTTTCTAAAAGAAAATGTGAGCCCAGTGAACCTAATCTCCATGGGTTTCTTCTACAGTCTTCAGAAGGTAAGAACCTCCTCCACTGAAGTTTTTCAGAATGGGATTTTGGCAACTTTTTCTGGAAGGATCTATCTTTCTGCACATGCTCTATGAGACTTATGGAAGTTGGCTTCAGTAGGCTAAAATTCATCTCTTGTCATTCTCTGTATAATGAACCCACCCAAAAATTATTCTATTGAGGAAGCATCTATTCTCTTCCATTTCAAAAGAGAAGCATCTTGGGATGCTAGAACTTATAGCTGAAAATTAGAAATCCTTCCGAGGGCAAAATTGTCTTTTAGATTGTGATGGACCATGGTGTCAAAAAGGGTTTGTATTCCTTCCCTAGAATTCAAATAAGCACATCTTTTTCCAGTACTGTGAGTCATAGAATCATAGAATAGTCTGAGTTGGAAGGGACCCAGAGTGATCATCAAAATTCAGCTCCTGATCCTGCACAGGACCATCCCAAGAAGAAATAGAGTATGACATGAAAACATGTAACCATATAACAAGGAACAAATAATTCTAAAATCTAAAAAACTTTTGTTATATGTAAGGGTGTTCAGTTGCATTAATTGGATTCTGTCACAAAACTGTGTGTTTCTACTGAACTTTGTTCATGCTGAAGCCATTGCAAGAGGCTGATCATAATGTACTTGGTTTCTCTGAGGTGTTGGAAATCAGGAGAGAGCACCGAGCTTGCTGAGTACCATTAGACAGCAGATTAATAATGTTATACCTTGGATAAAAACTGTTTATTGAAACCAGGTACAAACAGACTTCTTTTGGCACAGTGTGGGGTTTGCTATGTTGATCAACATTTCTAAGTTGATGAACTCTGCAAAAGACAAGCTGTTAAAATTGTTTACATTGTGTATTCCTTGTACTGATCTGTGACTTAGTGCTATGTGAAAAATGAAGAAATAGAGAAGGAAAGATTATTTGCCTTTCTTTATGCAATACATGATCATGACTAATTTGATACTAGAACTGGAATCAAAGGAGCTTAGTAAAAGGTTCCATATCTAATTCTTTCCCACGTTCAGTCTTACCTTGATCTCTGAAATGCATTCATTCTCTCCTTAGGGCATGAATACTTGCTATTTACATGTCTGTATTTTTGTAGGAGAGACAAATAAGGGCAAAAATTCTCAACAACAAAGTTCCACAGTGAAGATAGACAATTTCGTATTTCTAGCCATAGTGAACTCTGGGAAAATAAAATTCACTGCAGCTATGTGTAAGTGGTCACAGAAGTACATATTGTCTCAAAACCCAGCATAATTTTACTATAATAAAGTTAATTGTCCCTAATATTTGGAGCCAGTAACAATAACTTTTCTACTGCAATCATAGTCTTTTGGACTTTATAGCATTCAAACAGAAAACTAACAAACCCCTCACATTTCTCTTTGCACTAATGACAAAAGAACAGGGTGGTGCCATTTTGGCAGCACTGCTGGATTGCACTGATCTCTGCCATTTTTGGCAAATAATGAATCAACTTGGCCCCTCTGAAAACCTTGTGTGAGGTTAGAGATATGCTATTAGTGTAGAGCTAAAAAATACTGCTGTGGTGTTTACAGAAAGCCCTCACTCAGATTATTCTATTTGAAGTCAATTAGAAAACTCCTTTGATCTTACTGGCATGGGTTCTCACAGCAAATACTAGACAGTTGTTATCACCAGCACTGAAGAATGCAGCTATCCTGGGAGAATGCAAAGGCTTGTTTTAGGAGCTATTCACTATCTCAGCTGATGCTCATTGCATATTTGTCTGTTTTGTAAAGTCAGATCAAAATCATTGCCTCTAACCATAATGCAGACAAGCAAAGGTTGTCAAGGACCTGCCAGTTTTCACAGTACAGTTCACATATCTGCTGGGCATTGTGGTTCCACACAATGTTATTCATTTCTAGTATACCTTCTGAAACATTAACAGTGCCCAGCACACCACTGCTTTGAAGAAAGCACCAACTGAAGAACAGAAAGAGAATGTAGATTTTTTTAAAATTATTTTTTATTTTGCTTTTTCCATTTGTTTTAATTGCTCCCAAAACCTCATTTATGAACTTCTTTCTGTTCACTTTGGCAATATTGAAAAACACCTAACTGTAAAATTTTCACTTATACTAGTCTTCCAAACCAAAACCAGGTTGCATAAACTTATCTGCATCTCTCTATCACTATATAAACCCAAAGTCACCACATCTGGAACATGCTTGAGAGACAGAACAGGACAATATTAAGATCTTCCATACCAGAGTGCAGGGAAAATGTATGTGCAAGGGAAATCTGAAAGCATTCTGAGGTAGAGGTGTTATCTTCTGATTTGCCTTTTCTGAGTATTTTGTTCAGTGCATTTTCATGCTGCTCCTGTTCAAAGCATTTTCCACCAAATGCTAAAGCCCACCTTGCCCACTCAAGGGAATATCTCCAGCTACAAATCTTCAACAAGAGAAGCACACCTGACGCCACTTCCATTCCTTCTGCAAGTATAATATAACATGAGATCAGATTTGCATTCATTTTCTCATTTTCTTTAGCAATATACAGCATGTTCCTTGTATATTGGCTATATTGCTTTGGTCTTCAAATCAGCAGCTCTGTTGAATATGGCCCTTTCTTTCTACAGCTTTGTCTTCTGATCCTGAACTCAAAAGAGACTTCTCAGTGGGCAGCATTATCCATGTTGTGAAATCCTGCTCTCAAGACATTTTGCAAAACATGAAGAGCAAACTCAAAGGGATCAGAGGCAGAGGAAAAGGATTTTCAGGTTTTGTAAGGTAGATATTGGGCTTTTACCACTGCCAAGTTTGATTCACATGCATTCTGATTTTATGAAGTGAAAAACAGTGGTTGATTTCAGTCTTAATTCAGTGTTTCCCTTTATAAGTCTAAGATTTATATTCACGATGTTTTCTTTATCTGACTTTTTAAGAACACTCTGTTATGTTTCTTATACAAAAGCCCCTCTTTCCTAAATTACTGTGCTCTGAGAGATCAAATAGTATACCATGATGTACAGTTCTTTCTACATACCACCAGATATCTCTGAGGAATTACACTGAGACATCAGCCTGGCATTTGAACATTAAAACACAAGTAATAAAGTTAGTAACAAGTCCTGTTAGCTAGAGAGCCAAAACTTTTCCACTAATTTTTATGAGCCAAAAATGTTGTATAATTCAATTTGTGTCTCAAGTACAGATGCACCACATACAGTCATCTAGCATACAATTTACTACTTCAGATAATGCATTTGTAAAATAGAATTTTATCTGCTGTTATGTGAAAGTTTCAACATCCAATATGATTGCTGATAGATAAACAGTTTGCTTTATTGGTTCATCCTTGAATATACTGAGTGACTTTTGTTAATTTCAGAAAATGTTGTGCATCTGCTTTCCAAAATTATCCCTCTGCCTTGGTTTCCTCTATCACTGATGATTTCTGGGAATATAGACCAACACTATAATTTGCATCATGAAGCAAGAATGGACTTTTAATTCAAAAATTCAAATGGAATTTTAAACTGATCTAACATTGCACGCAAATTCATTAAGTGTTCCACATTTTTTGACTGTGTCCATGGCAGTGAGATGGGAAATAGATAACCTTTAAGATAATTTCTAGTTCAGGCCATTCTGTGATTCCATTCTGTGATTTTCCTACATAACAAACATTTTAAAATTTTTATTTAAATTTTAGAAGTCTTTCTGGAAACAAGGAAGATCTTTCCATTGTAGGCTGTAAGATCTGCTTTCTGAAGTATCATGTTCAGACAGATGTCTGTCCATCAGGCTCTGGAGAGCTGAATGAGATATTTATAATTACTTATTTTGCTGGAGAATTAATAAAACAGAAAAGAAAGCTTTTTATCTTGCAGTGGACTATTTCAACTGTTGACTAAAAATTTAAAACACTGATGTTTTTAAGACTAATGAGGGGTTTGCTTTTACATGTATTCATGCATCTGATTGCTGTTAAACTTACTATGTAATTAACTTTAATAGTAATGAATAAAAAGCAAATATTTAATTTATGCTTCCATTCATCAGCAAAAATGAAATATAGCTATGGGTAAAACATACTGAACATATCTTCAACAGTTTATTGCAGCACAATAAAACTAATCCTCCTCCCCAAAGAATATCACTTTCTTGATAAATAAAAATATGTTAAACTTCACAAGACAATCCTATGAATTTTTAAGACAATATGTTCAATGTTCCTTATCAGACTATGTATAACAGATAAATCCTCTATCTCCCAAACCAGAATAGGAAATACTCCACTTATCTATTTTTCCTCTCACTTCTTTTTGTTCCTTTTGAAAAATGAATATATGCTTCAATTTTTAGTCAATAGGAAAGTATTTCATCACCTATCATTCCTTTTACACATTTCTTATATTTGAGAACGCAATTGAGAATTTTTTAAAAAAAGAAAAAGAATAAAAATATGGGTAAAATATTGTGTTTTTTAAAAAAAAAAGTAAAATCATGACTGAATGAAACGAATTTCATCAGACCACTGTCTTCCAGAGTGTAAAATGTAAGTTATGGGGAACTTTACTCATAGAATTAACTTTGGAGCTTTGTTACGGAGATTTAAATTCTTCTACTACTAATTGCTTCACTGATTGTTCTAGAATAAAGAAGCAGAAAGGAAAAAAAGTGTTTGTTTTACAATTCTTAACTATTTATAATTCTTTGCTTGCTGACAAGCTAGAAAGCAGCTTTTGCAATGGGTAATTTCAAAGCTTTTATCAAGTCATAATGGCATAGCTAGCAGAGTTCTGCTCCTGTTCCTCCATGGGCACTGACGCTCCCAGGCGTGCAGAGAGCTTATGGATGCATCTATGAAACCAGAAAAGGTGCATTAGACTCCTGTGCTGGCTTTGAAAAATGTGTTCTTTCACTAATTGGACTAAGACTTACATCAGACAAGATGTGCATGTCCATTTGGAGACAGTCTACAGTCCAGCACTCTCTAGACTGAACACACTATCAAAAAATATATTTGCCCTTTTGCCTTTTCACTGGAAATCACATTAAATAACTCAAATATCCTGCTCTGGTTTGATCTTTTTGGGTTTGGTTTGGGGTTTTTTTGTCTGTTTTGTTTGTTTGTTTGTTTGTTTTCTTTCTCTTTATTCATTTCAGTAAAAACAGAGGCTACTGTAAAAACAGTAAAAACTTTACCACAGAATCCAAGGCAGCATTTCAACCAGGGAACACACAGGGTCCCTCGCACCCACTGAGATGTCTGACTGCTCCTTATTTCTGCTGATTTGTATCCAACAGAGCATATAACCAGCTCAAATGGTTGATTCCTCTGCTGAGACTGCTTTCCTGAATTGCAAGAAAAAAAAAAAACAGGGAAGAAAGAAGTAAGAAAAAATATTACACATAAAGAAAAAAATTAGATATGCATTGGAAAGAATATAAAAAGTCAAATTTAAAAAAAAACTTATAGAATGGCATACTTTTTAATTGCTTAAGTGTTTCTCATCTCCTTTAAATTGATGTGGATTCTGTTGAGGAATTAAAAAATCCTAATTTAACTCCACCACAAATAAATGAAAACAACAGAAAATTAACTGCAGTTTGTTCTATATTTGATGTAAACCTTTCAAATTCCCATCATGCTCTTTAGGACAGCATTTATTATTTAATTACACATAAAGAGGGGCAAGAGGTACATAATAGTAATGGGGAAAATGGGTACAAAACAAGTGACTCAATGATCTTCAAACTGTTCTTCTAAAGCAGAGAATATTTATTATATATTATTATAGCTATTATGTGATGATTATTATTACATTTATTAGAATATAAAAGTACTATTAAACTATTGCAAAACTGACACTAATTGCTAATTCTGTGTCTGTGATCTGTCAAGAGTTGAGCTGTTTCCGGATACAAATTCAGGCACTTTTTGCCACTCTTACAAACTCCATGTTAGGGGTATCCATGGGACAAATTTCCCAGACTAAGCTGTGGGGAAGATGGTGGGGCTTCTGCTGGAAAATTCTCTTCAGTTTAGCAGAACAGAGTATGGTATGTAGGAAATCAATTCCCCTTCATTCCCTTGCCAAAGAGGGTTTTAAATTTCCATCCTACATGAATCATATGAGATTGATGTTTTGCTTAACAAAGCCACTTTACTTCAGTGGCATTTGAAAACTGAGGTATTGTGTACACCCAAGGATAGTAATAACAACTTAATATAATCTTTTATGAGTCTTTACACTCAATAGTTCAAAAAGTACTTTTTCAAAGATGTTCATTTCATATTGCTGGAATAAAGACTATGAATATGCCCAGGATGTTTTTCTAGCCAATATCAGGACCAAAAGTAACACCCCAGCTTCCATGCTGACCTGCTGCACTGAGACTGGACAGACAGCCCTTGGAGAACCATCCCCTCTGGGCCATGTGCTGTGCACAAGATGTTGGATAATCACTAATTAAGAGGTTTTAATGAGAGTAGTGAAGATTGAAAATTTTGTTTTGTGTTAGACTTCTGAATTTCAACAATTGTTTTCAAACTCTGAAAATATTTCAGTTTAGTAATGTTTAATGTTTTCTTTTTGTAATGAAAATTTTAAAGTGCACTATTTGTGTTGAGTAATGTTTCGCTTTTTAATAGAAACTTAGACATTCCTTAAAAGAAAAAAACCAAAATATTTTGTTTCAAGAAGGCTGAAATGCAAATAGATTTAGAGAAGTGATTGTCCATGTTTATTTTTCAATGGAGATGCATGAAAAAGATAATCCCTTATTAACCTGCAGTTTATAATGCTGAAGTTTTGCTACTGCAAACACATGCAGGATTCCTATTGTAGACAATAATCAAGATTTGCAAAGCTGCCTGAGGAATGTAGGCCTACAAATTTAATGGAAGGTCTACAAGTTTGATGGAAGTCATGCAGCAAAATAGCTCAGAACAGCTCTGGGCATTTCAATAAATGTGTGTGTAATATTTTAAAGCCAGAATCTGCTTCATTGAGTTTAACTAAGGTTTGGGAAGTGACCCTGGATACAGAATGAGCAGTCAAGAATGACAGAAAAACAGGAAAGCTACTTCAGATCCTGTTTCAAAATAGACCTACAAAGATTTGATTTTTCAGATCTTAATCAATGATCTGAAGAACTGAAAGATTTCTAATCACTCTTGAAAGTCAGAAAAGGAAAACAAAAATTCTCATCCTCAACCTCCAACAACTACACCTGTAATGACCTTTTAAGTACTAATAGCAAGTCAAAAAACATGAGAAGGTCTTGAGAAAAAAAAATATAATCAAAACATCAAAGAGAGTGTCACTTTTACTTCCTTCTGGAAAAAATTGAGTTGGATCTTCTTTGACCTCCTTTGTCTGTTTGGATTTTTTTTTGCTAGAGTTATGCCAAGTTATCTGAAGGTCTTTTACAGCGTCAGAGAACCTGAAGAGCTGTTAGCCAGAGATGCTGCAGATGTGGCTGGATATTCACTGCTACAAACACAGCTCTCATCAAATTGCATGACACCACCCTGGATTCCCAGTCCCCAGCAGTGCATGAAAAGCACAAAATATTAGAAAAAAAAGCTAACCACAGTATAACAGACAAATTTTTAGCATGTCTGCACTCATGCCTTTAATTTTGTCCTTGGTAAATTTTAGAAAGTCATTATGTACAATGTGGCCAAGTGGTTTTTACTGTCTAAATTATGGCCAAAAGAGGTGAAATCTGATTCATTATTAGGAAGGTGGAGTCACAACATCACTGGTTGTTCATAAATCCATTAAGCTCCTATACAGTATCCTGCTTTGAAAATGCATTTCCCAAGTGTTACAGTCTGCTTGTTTATACTCTCCCAAGTATCTCTGCCAGGTATATTACTGAGTCAATACATTGAGAAACAGGAAAAGATTTTTAAAGGGTTCCTATCTACGCAAAAGTCTAATATGTCTTAAAGCACCTCATGAAACAACTGCTAAACAAATGATCTCTGAAATGTCAGTGTAGTGTTTGCATAGCAGGTCACTGCATTTTAGTAGAATTCTCACAGCTCTGACGTGCATGCAGCCAGAGAAAGAAGTTCCCATAAGAGATTATCGCAGGAAAAAGACTCATTCATGTATGCAATTGTTTGTTATCAATATACAGCATGTACTCTAATTTATTTTGACTTGTTGGATTTGATTCACTGCTTTTGCATGTTTGCTTTAAAGTGGGTAATCAAATCCGGCTGTGTACGAGCTGAACTTTTTGCCTCTATGAAAGTGTGCATTGACCATTTGGTGGCATTTCTCCAAAGGGAAGTACACACCTTTCTCACCAATGTGACCCTTCCACCTTTCTCTTCCTTTCCCAGAGCAACAACTGAAAATTTCTTCAGAAGGCTCAGCAAGTAATGCACCCTTCTCTAGTCAGACTAAAGAAAAAGATATTTATTAGGACATTTGCCTCTTTGCCTAGACAAACATAGTGTATGCAGTCATGCTCAGGGTGTGTCTCTCCCTACCTAGGCAGACGATAAAGTTAGTGATACAGTTTGGAGGGTAAAGGTCTGAAGGCAAATTAATTTATTTCAACTAAGAAGATAAATGGCTAGGGGAGGCTAAATGGATCAGAACTGCCAATAGGCATGTTTGAGGGAAAGGCTCAGGTGCAAGACAAGAATTAAATACAGCAAAATCTTCATAAATGTCCTAATTGAAGTGTCTGTCCCAGCTGTTAAAGTTGGTGGTCTAAAGACAGACTTTTGTAAGAAACCACACTTCATTGCTGCCATTCCTCACAGCATCACTGGAGCTATTGGTTTGGTAACAATTGCAGAAGTAGAGTCTTATTTGTGGAATGGAAAATTATACCCCAGAAGGATGCTCAACATATTAGTTGCAACAGAGAGACAAACTTCTCCTTTTGGCATCCTGATGCAGGGAAAGTGCAGAGGACACTGCCTGGTCTCTGACTGTTGCAAAATATGGCCTCTTGAATGTGCTATTTATTTTCTAAAGCTTTTTCAGGAGGCATTGAGGAAGAATCCTGCCTGCATTCTTTCTGGAGCTCTGGCTGAAGGGTAGCAAGCCTGAGCATAGTCTCTATTATGGCAAGCTTAGTCATTAGGATGGAGTCAGCAGCACAACCCTCTAAGCAGGTTCTGTAACCACATTGCAGGATCTGTATGGAAGTGGCTAAACCTGCATGGGGGAAGAGACTTCCTACCTGCCTCTGTGGGTCACCTTTGTCTTGGCTTTACCTCGCCAGGGTGTGAAGTGCGCAGACAACACAAATCACCAGCTGCAGGCCAGATGTCACTCAGGCAGCCTTTGATGTGAAAGTGTCACAGGACACAGCACATGCCTGGGAGGAATTAAACCTGCAGGGGCAGCAGGTGAGTCAACTGGAACCATGCAGAGAGACCATCATGGTGGCTGTGATACCAATTCACACTCATTTTAAAGGCACCTTGTCCCACTTTCCCTTCTCTGTAAGACAGGAATACTGGTAAAGGCTTCTGTATTCCTCACAGCACTATTGTTAGAAATGGATCGTTTCTGATATCACAGTGCACAGAAGAATTAACATTGTAAAAGAACTGGGCATAATTTTAAATGCATTTTTTGTGTTATAACCTGCCTACATCCACAAGGCACCATTACTGAGCATGTACATCCACTTGCCAACAAACCAGCTCTAGCAAACATGTACCACATTACCCTGGATGATACAGTGCTCAGAAACCCCATGGAGACAGCAGCTGCATAAATTCTATCAGAAGATGCTGTTGTGTTCCAAGGCATTATCAACTTCCTCTGCAAAGCTGGAAAAACATATGAAATGTAGAATTCCATTATGTTGTGTTACTACATTTTCACTGAAAATAAGACTATTTCAATTCCCATTCCTGCAATAAATTCATATGCAACAAATAAATGCTTTATTATCCTTTATGATTCTTGATTATTTATTGCAACTAACCATAAGAATTTTTCTTGCTGTATTTTAATTTTTTTTTTCACTTGTTTGGATAATCCAGAAAGGTGTTGGAATTTTTTCCTGTCTGACAGTGGTTGTTATGAAAGTAGGTGGGTGGACTGGGGGTAATTAGTAGCTTATACTCATCAATATTTATTCTCATTTATTCCAGAATTATGCCAAATTTTCTGTTGTTTCCATTTTACATATGAAATAAAATATTTTTGCTGACTAAAAGTAGGCAGATAAGTAAATAATGTGTATCCTAAGTATCGTGCAGAATTGTAAGCAGATGAAAAAGAAAACACACCAAAACAATCAAGCCACGCTACAGATATTGCTCACAATTTCATTGACTCACATTTAAAATCTGAGACTTTCAAAAGCGATTTCCTTTGCCATGAAAGAAAATTACTGTTGGTTTTGGCCTGTGATACGTTTTTGAGGGAACATCCCCGTGTGTATGACCACCATGGCACAATTTGAACACCCTTGTGCCTCTCAGTCCCAGCCCAAGGACGCTGCTCCGTGTGCGCCTCTGCCAGGGCTGCCTTGGCTGCCCACGCCGGCCCTTACACAACAGCAACACCCATCCTCAGTTTCGTGCTTCTCATTAGACAACACGGTCCTGCCAGGTGGCACTGTGTTTTGGCTCCTGCACACACAGCTGTTTTTACTACTCAGGGTATTTGAATGCTTACTCCACCCATTTGTTTAATGAGACCTGTAATCAGCTTCAATTCCAATAGGTCATTAACACCTCATCCACAGCAATATGAAGCCGAAATTGGACAGGTTTGTTATGCCTGTTACAGCATGCAGGGGTGATACTTTCTGCAGGTTTTAAAATGTCTTTATTATAACTCATGTTAGTAATAACTATGAGCCATTCTCCTTCCTACAGCAGCAACAAAAAGTAATAACTCTTCTTGTCTTTATCCTGTGTGATTATGCTTTGAAGTCTACATCTTTTTCCTAACTTTTGAATTTCATTTCATAAATATATCAAGCAAATAAAAGCACTATCATGAATGAGTCTCAATATTTTGGTCCTTATAAGAGAAAAATGCAAAAGATTAATAAATATATAGGAACTACATCTGGCTTAGTGCGGTTTACTAAGCCCCACTTAGTAACTGGTGGAATGAAATGTGTCATATCTATTCTTGTAATCATTTGACAGTACCCTAATTTCCATGACAAAATACTGGGCTGAATGTAACCTGTGTGGCCTTTCTCTTGTTCTTAAAGGACAGGAAATAGTTGTTGCTTAACATCTGAATTCCACCTGCTAAATGCACCTTACTATAGGATGTAGCACCAGGGAGTTGACATTTCCAGAGTGGAGAGTGGGTATGTGAATGACACACCTTCATTCATGTCTCTTGTTTTCTTTTTCCTTTCTGGGAATAAAGATGAGGCTATTAGTATGGTATCTGCTTACGCCTGAGAGAAAATGGGAGGAACATGTCAGAGGCAAAAGGGCGGGATGTGGAGAAGGAGATATATATCCCCAAAAAGTGATTTGTGCAGTAAACTGGGAAACCACTGTTTCTTTACATTGAAAAGTTTTAGTATATTTTCATTAACTTCAGCATTTTGCTATGAACTGCTGCTGTTACATGCTATACAGACGGAGTCTGTAAATAAGGGTGAGAATTAGCAAGTGCTTTGAATTTAACAATGGGCAGAGAATCAGCACTGCACGCTCCAAGCCCAGCCCCATGCCCAGGACTTCTCCCTCGCCTGCATGCTGCACCTCTGTATTTTACTGGCAGATTGTACAATACCTGTATATAGCTATACTCAGAAAGTGACTAAGATCTATAATTGAGAGATAAGAATGGATGCTCTTTCAGTGGTTTTTCATCCTGACTTCATATCTGTTCACTTGCCTCACTGGAATCAGAACTAGCTGAGAGAGCTAGATCCCGCCAGGAAAAAGTGAGCTGATTTCCAGCAACTGAACATGTGGCTCTTTTCCTCTAAGGAAAAAATATATATATATTATATAGATTGACATTCATGGTTTTTTAAAAGTTGGCCCAACATAAGACATTACTGTGCAAAAGTTTGTTGGTTTTTTTTTTTTTTTTTGTTATGTAGGGTGCAGAACAGGAATATAGATAGTCCAACTGGAGTTTGGCAATTGTCAGTATGATAAAATCTAGTATTAATTTTGGTCCTTTTTTTCAGATACCATAGTGAAAAGGCCAAGGACAGAAAGAGAAGATGGAGCTCCACCTCTCACTCCCAAATATTTCCTCTGTGTCACAGTTCAGCTGGTCTGCAGGGAACATACAGAACTCTCTGACTTCTCTGGCTAAGCCTGTAATTCACCTAAGTGCTCAGTCTCCATTGGTCTCACACTAATTCTTTTCCCAAACTCTAAATTTATTTCATAATAGGGACAAAGAATTATTCCTGGAAGTATAAAGAGAAAAATATGTCAAGACAGACTTACTTTGACTATCTCCCTTTAGCACTTTTGTGTAGCTGTAATTGAACTGTCCTTTTAAAAAGTGTGCCCTGTATTTTTATTTTTAAATTTTTTTGGCGACAATTCAGCTTGGAAATTAAATACATTTCTGTCATTCAACTTTTCTGCAGATTTGCAACTGTAATTAATTATTTTATTGCACTTCAGGTTCTTTAGAGCCCATAACAAATGGTGTATCCTTGGAAATATAAGGAGGAGGTAAATGGGGTAGAGTTCACTTAATTTCTGCTACATACATTATAAAGACATATATAAACCTTAAGGTAATGATATGGGTAATTTTACCAATGAAACATGAAATTACCTGCCCAATGGTACCAGGCAGACTTTTCTATGTTCTTCATATACAAAAGCAGGCAAATAAGTTGGTAAAACTATGGATTTGGAAGAATTGTGAGGATATGGGTCTTGGAACTCCTTCACAATGTTTTCATCTGCAGATTCTAACAAAATGGCTTATGATTTTGACTGAGCTTTATAGGCATGGTTACAGTAGAACTATAATCAGTATAATAAAAAAAGCAGTGGAGAATCCACATCACCTGCAGCATTCTTGCTTCCTTCTTGTAGACCTAAGGCTGTTTAGTGGAATGTTTTTAATTAGAAAAAAAAAAAAAAAACCCAAACTATTTACCCATTTAATTTGTTAATCCTATAATTAAACAAAAAGAGAACATTGTGTTTTTATAGTAATCATGTGAAGTTGGATACAGTTTGTTGTTTCACGACTTTAGCTCTTCCTTCAAGTTCCCAGATGGAACTTCAGAGAGAAAATCCAGGCCTCGAGTTTAGTACTTCAGCTGCCACAACAATAAGTGTAGGTTATGTGACTCAAAAAGAAGATGTACTTTTTAAATGAAGCAGATACTTTTTGCACTGTTTGAAATGTCCCATTGGCAAGACTAGACTAGTTTAACCATATAGAGTGGCAATGGTCCAAAAATACGAATCAGCAAAGGCAGAAAATTTGCTTAATTTGGGTGCAGATGGCTTGGGTTTACATGATGTTGCCAAGCTATTTTTATCATTGTAGTCTAGGTCTTGGCCAAAAGTTAGGAACAAAATCTAAGCACATATAAACTTTAATGATCTTTTAGATTTGAGCTGAACCCAAGCTTTGTTGACATTTCCACATCTGAGTTCTGAAGCTCTCAATTTTAAGGTATTTTAAACCATTGCATAAGTTTGTGTCTGTAAATAACACTAGGGAAAGTAAGCAAAAGGCCAGTCAGCTCTAAAGATAACCTTAACAGATTTTTTTTCCTTTTATATTTCCAGTAGAAAAAAAAAGAAAAAAACAAAAGAAGAAGAAAAAAAGAAGCGTAACCATATACCATTATTAATGAACAACAAGGTGTGGTCCTAATTTCAGTGGAAGAATGATGGCTTATTTGTAGTGAAGATCTGTCTCTTAATTTAAAACTTCACTTAGAAATTACATTGGTGGTTAGTCAGAAGATGGCCTGGTTTATAACAATGCTATAACAATGGTTCAGGGTAATCTGTCTATTCATTACTGATTGATTCTGTTCTGTTTTGGTGACTCTTATATTTATCTGTATGAAGAAGCTGAACAGTTGAGTATCAGGTTTGCCTGTTTCCTGTGATACTACTTTGAGTTCATCTTGATCTGAAAAAGTACAGGATTGGCCCCAGGGATAATTAGAAACTTAAATTTTCATGGTTCTCTATGACATGAAACCCTGTGAAAAAAGTGTTCAGTGGGTCAGGACCAGACCTTTGTTTTGAGACAGAGAGGTATCTGAGCAATAGGACATTGACTTTGACAGCTCAGCAGGGCTGGGCAGTAGCTATGCCCTGAGAGAACCCCATGCAGTTTTTAGCAGGTAAGGCTACTTTGTGAGAGGGGGAAGAAATGCATTACAAAAAATAGTAAATATTTTTAAATGTCCTGCAAAATTCCTGGTGACCAAAAAATTGATGGCAGTTGGACTAGTTGGTCAATGTAGGTCCCCTCCAACTGAAATATTCTATTCTGTTCTATTAAGTAACTAAAACCTGACTGTGATCCACAGCGTACACCCATCTTGCTCTGTTAACACATGAGCATATGCATCTTCCATATATGTGCAATTCTGTGAATGGGTGAAGTGCAACTGTTAAGGGGTTTCTGGACATATAATAGCAAATGGCTTAAAAAACCCATGAAATTGAAAGTCGTAAAATTTTACTTTAGATGCAAAAGTTGGAAGGTCTCATGAGATGGCTATGAATATACAGTATGCATAAATAACAAGTTAAGGTCCAGAACTTGTTCAAATGGGTTTTTATCTCCTTACAGCATCTTATTACATTAATAGGTACTGGAGTCACTAGGGCTATTCTAATCTTTAATGGTTTTATACCATATGGTAATGAAACTACCAGCATGCTTCACAGCCCCACTTTCATCTTGTATTCATTGTCTACATATATATTGTTGTCCAGTACAGATATCAAAGGTATATCACAGGTATGCCTTTTGGCATACCCTTTTTTAAAATGATGAGACACTTCCAGAGGAAAAAGACAACTCACTTTGAGTTAAGATAATAGAATATGACTCCCATTATAGGAATAACCTCTTTCATCCTTCTTGTGATCTTGTGATCACAGGGTACTGTGATGATGACAGGGGAGGGAATGCACAGAGATTGCACTCATGTGGGAGAAATGCAGCACTCTGTGTTGAAACACCTTCTCTAAATAGTGCTCCAGTATCTCTGCAGAGAGCACAGCTCATCCAGAACGCAAATCTAACAGACATATCTGTCAGTACAGCCACTTGTCTGAGAAAGGAGCAGCAGTGTTTACTTTTTTTTTTCTCTGTTCTGAGGAGTAATTTATAACAACAATATTCATTCTGTCTAAGCAGTCTCTGGCACCAGAGTATGCATATCAGCAATTGTAATACAGTCATTCACTATTGGCACTTCAGGCCAATAAAGTTTATTTCACTTGGAGTGCTGACATGGCTGTCTGCAAACAAGGCTCTGAGAACTAAGACAGCTGGAATGTCATTAAAGAATATTGACTCTCTTCTTTTTTATCTGTTTCCCTTTGGTGGAACTTTAGTGCATTTAAGAATGCTAGTTGCCTCCCACAATATGAAAGCAAAACAGGTAAAATCTATTTTTATATGTTCCTTTATGTGTATTGCAAGTAGCATAAATTAGTGAAGCAGATTAAACCATGAAACAGATTTGGGGAAGAGTACAAAGATGCCCAGGTGTGCCCAGATGGTTACACCAGAGTTTTCATGAGGGCTTTTTGTGAATTTAAAACTGGCAGAGAAGGGAGGGGCTGATTATAAATAATTTAGCACCTTTGGCAGGATCAATATGACTAATTTGTTATGGCTGCAGAGCTAATTCCTATTCCTTTGTGAACTGAAGCACTGAAAAATTGAAGTAACAATTTAAAAGGAAAAGCACTTATAGGGATTAAAGGGAACTGATTGATTCTGGTTTAGTCTTTAAAAGAATTAATAACCTAAAATTAGGGTGTTCTTTTACAGTTGTAGTATGTGCAACTTGAAGAACTTGCTAGAAGGGGTTTCTGAAAATCAAGCTTCACAAATGCTGCACATTTCAGTTATTTAAAAAGCATCCTTGCAACAGCTACACCCCTCTGGTTTGGTTCTGGGACAGCTCATAGGAGGAGTTCCAAACACTCCCAGAGCTTAATACAGACTACAGGAATGTAGGAAACTGAGTTCTAGGAAAAAGGGAGGGAGTTTGAAAGAAACTGGTCTTTGTCTCCCTTTCTTGCCTGAACTATTCAAGTAATTAAACAAACTTCATGCCACAGTAATGGTGTGTGTCCTTCATAGAGGTTTCTGTGCTGGCACAGACACCATAGGGAGAACCCTGAAGAATAAATGTCACAAATGAAGTTTCATAAGGGCAGAAAGCCACACCCTCTCACTTAAGGAGAGGTGAAGGGACCAAATCCATGGCTTGGAACTTCCAGATCCTGCTACCAGTGGGGTTCCTATCCATCTGCTCCATCTACTGCCTAAAGCACTCACCTATGCTCGGCTCAGAGTCTTGGGTGAGAACTTTCCCAGCTGACAACCTGTGCATCAGCAGTCCTTTCTCTGGTGACAGCCATCACAGTCACAGGGCAGGCCTGCTGCCATGCTCCTTCTCATTGATCCCCATTTCCATGACCTTTGAATTAGCATTTCATACCTCCAGGTCATTCCCTGTGGGACAGAATGCCTGGCTCCCTGCTATTGTTGTGGAGGCATCATCTGCTACATAATAATGGGAAAGCACCTCTCTACAGCATGGATTAAAAGGAAACACAGAAATAGAATGTTTTATGAATAATGAAAACAAAACACAGAAAAAAAAAAGACATGGAACAATTGGATCACACTCAAAAGGAAATTTTTAAGAGAAATTAATGGTGAAATTAACCTCTTGTAATGTTTACAGCTATTAAATACAGAACAGAATATTATATTTGGCTCTAGGAAATAGGAAAGAACTATTACCCAAATGACAGTTTAGAGTGTCCTAGAGTGGGTTCTGTTTCACACAAAGGAGAAAAAAAGGTGAAGAATTCTTAAAAAACCTTTAAAGAATTCCACTAAGTAGTTATACTATACAATGCAGGGGAATTAAAACTTAAAACAGCTTGAAGAAATGCCAGTATGGACTTGCACTACTTGGAGCAAAAAACTGCATTACCCTGCCATAATTAAAACACACGTGTAAGATTTAAGTTATCAGGCACTGGTAAAGGACTGTGAAGCACAAAATATTTCAATGTTTCAATGTTAGCACCTGAATGCTGGAAGGAAGGGTACACTAGGAACAGTTTCTATTAAAAGGTTCAACAAGTTTTTTGTTGTTTTTTTTTTTTTTTTTTTTCCAGAAGGCTGGTTTCTGGGTGGGAGGGAAGGGGTTTGTTGTTTCTTGTTTTAATAATTGGTCAATTAGTAGAGAAGACTGGACATTTGGACCCTTTTCTAATGTTTATCCACTTTATTTGCTTGCAAGTACATCATTAGCACAAACATGTGCATATATACATGTCCTTAAAAGAAGTATAGACTGTTAAAGCTCAAAATCTCCTGGCTTTGGCTTATGAAGTATGCAGACTAAGACTCTGTAGATTGTCACAGTTATGTTATTTTTCATGCAAAAGTAGTAAGTATGTAAGTTATTAGAAGTACGGGAATAGCCCCTGCAAAATAAAGCCATTTTCATAGTACATGAAGTAATTTCACTTCTAATTGCTGTAACAGTGGGCTTAATAGATTTCCTAAATAAAAGAAAATAAATTAAAATAATTATTTATAATAGTGCAAAATTATCTGGGTTTACACAAGGATAACCATGATCCTTGGTTATATGTAAAAAGCATTCTGCTTTCCACATGCACCTTGAAATTGTATAAAATTGTATAAACAATGACACTGTGCAAGACAATGGAGAACAATGATTTTGAATTTAGGATAAGAGTAAACAAGAAGCCTTTCATTGACAGAAGTAAGGGAACAGATATTGATGGAGAATCCTGTCCAATATATCTTCTAATGAATAAACTGCAATTATCAGAAATACTAACAGCAATTTTCAGAAATAATAGATTTTTTTTTCTTCAACTTTACAGAGATTTTCTCATATAGTCACTGAATATTCTTTGTCATTTGCGGTTCATATTAAGCAACTATACATTGTTTGTTCAAAATATTAAATTATTAAATAAAGGGATTGGCAGCCTTCTAGAAAGGGTTAAAATTCTGAGCTAATTTTTTTCAAATTGCTTACCTTCCAGGATCGCCCTTACATTTCAGACAGCTAATTCTGAAGTTGCAACATCCTTTCACGATGTTTCTACCTTTTATTCTGTACTCCATTGCAAAAGTAAAATGTAATAACTTCAACCTTCAAAACATTTGCCTAGAATTTTTCTTATGTCTGAAGCACCAAGTAGCAAATTAAGACTATGACTGTCAGGCCAACTAAAAAGGCAAATTCCATGCTGAGTTCTTCTCAACAGTACTCCATTAGCAATTTTTTCCTAATCAAAGGGCCTCAGCTGACCTAGTACTTCAAGAATCCCACCATGGAGATTTTAAAATTTTTAGAAAAATTGATTACAGCAAATAAATTTACCAGCAGAAACAGAACATTGATTACTAACAGAACATCCCAAAGCCCTTGTGTTCCAAACAGAGAAAACTAAAAGGCTGAAAAAAACCTACTGGTAAAATTATTTCTGACTACATCTAAACTGAAATACAACATTCAGCATGGTGAAAAGGTCATTAAAAAATCTTCAAGATTTTCCAATGGATGCTGTTTGTCAATAGCAAAAAAAAAAGCCCAACTGCATGATGTCCCAAATTCCAGGTGAATTCCAGCTTTTGTTTGTTTTTCTATTAAATGTACCAAAATGACCTCTGGATTGTAGTGTTTCTAGAAACTTTGTTTTGAGTGATCTAGTCTACATATATAATTAGGAAAATCAAGTTGAGTCCACGGGGGGTTTTATGCAGTGCACTGAAAATGGGCATAACCAAGTTATAAAAGCTGCTAAAAAAGTTGTATGTGCATGTACTCAAAAAGGGAGTAAATAATCAGTTACCTATTTTAAATAATTTTTTTTCCTTGAAAGTACATTACTATTTTAATTTGCTCAGGAGTTTTCCTTGAAAGGAAAATTACTGTAAAAAGAGAAACTACAAAGGCAGTAGTAGTAATAAAGAGAATAGCAGTAGAAATAGCAGTAGTAATAAAGAGAATAGTAGAAGTAATAAAGAGAACTACAAAGTTCAGTATGACTTCATTGTATTGTAGTTCTCTTCTGGTAGATTTTTCATATCCTTTAGATAAGTAGTATTTAAAGTAGTAGTATCTAAAGTAACTCCCAAGTCTGTCTACAACCTGAAGACAAAGTGCTCCTCTCATGCCTACAGCCCATAATATAGCAGAAGTGGTGCAGGAAGCTGTGAGAGGCTGGAGAGGCAGCAGAGACAACCCTGTAACCCCTGGAAATAAAGCACCCAGGGCCTTGCAGAGCTGCTGTCATCTCTTACGTGAACTATTTCTGGAGGTCCCATTCCTCTTGGTTGGGGATACACCTCTTGCGACTGAGACACATGAAGAATTTCCTGTGCAGTTCATAGGACCAGTCAGGTTGCACACTCCTCTCAAAAGAATCTCTGTGTAACCCCAATTTTTTTTTTTTAAGTTATGTTTCATTTTAGCTCTTAGGAAAGGCCTACAGTAGACTGTTAGCCAATTTTTCTTTGTACTCTGCTGTGTGAGTATGTTGAGGCACAATGTATTTATCCTGGTAGAAAAAAGAAATCACTAATTACCAGAAAGACTTAATTGCAGTTCTTTTAAATCAATATAAAATATTTAAATTATTTCTATTATCTCTACCTCACAGAATCCTTTCTCTTCAGTCTATTTTGTTAGCATTTTCAATTAGCATAAGAGATCAGATCAATAGATCAGTTTCCATATATAGAATCAGCAAAGCAGGGTCTTCTAAATTACACTGCTGAAGAACAGCCCTTTTCAGCTCATTAGACCAATTACAGAAAATTTTATTTGATTCATGGCCTTTATAACTTTTTTCTCAGATGACAGAATTTTCCTCTATCAAATTTAGCTTAATAGTAGGTTATTTAGAGATAAGTAAAGAAACAATCTTCAGCTTTCCACCAGAGACTGATAAGCTATTTTGTCTCACTTAGCTCTGAGAGTGCTGAGAATATCTTCACACTTTCTAAGGCTCTGGATTGTGCCATAAAAGCAAAATCCCATGCTGAGTGAAAGCCCAGCACTGAGCCTTAAGGAAGCACAGAAAACATACTGTAAAAGGGAAAAGGAATTAGTTACTCTAATCTTCGGCCCGTCATGGCTTTGGATCCATTGTCTCCTGATAAGGAAGGAAGCTGATTACTGTATCCAGGAACACTGGCCAGTCTTTGACCATTCATTCCTCATCCTGTAAATGTGGGTAAGAAATGAGAAGATGTTAGTCCTACACGTGGTAGTTAATTTTGCTTTTTGCCCATTGTAGTTTTATTCCCTTAGTAACTTGCAAATCATTTCATCTCCTACAGCAATCCCACACATTATGGTATGCAATGCATCCACAAGGAAGGAACATTTTTCACCATAAAATGATTGTTCTTGATAGAAATCTCCCCTTGTAAAAATTCTCTGCTCAGGAAGGATACATAATTTGTGAAAGAAGGAAGCCTTTTTCAGTAATAGAACCTTGGAAAATGTCTCTAATTCTCTTGAAGGCAGTTCATTTAATCTAACCAACTGTTGCTGCAGAGCTGTAGAAAAGCAAGTATTTCTGGTAACTTGACCAGAGGGAAAACAATTAGGCTACATTACTGAACTGTAGTAATATGTTTTCTTGGCAGCAGACCTTCCTCTGTGGTTACCGCCACGTATAATGTACCCTCTTGAAGGACTAGAGGCTGGAAAAACAAACAATTCAGAAGTGCACTGCACTAAGTCCCACACACTGAATACATGTTTGAAAACTGTATTTCAGTTGTGGATTCATAAGCTTGCTTTACCTCATTTCACATGTACTCAGACCTGCTGGTTCAGACACTATTTTATATTAAGAGAGAATTGGGTTAAATTTTCAAAGGTCAGCTAGATCATTACTGAATTCCCCCTATTCATTGGCAAAATGATGGAAAGAGAATCAGTGAGGAAGTGTGACAAAAAGATTGGTGAATAAAACAGGTATAATGGTTGTACAAGACGCACACACTTGTATCTTATAAGTACTTCTTCTACGCCTAAATGTGCATGAATTGCTGTTAGAACTTTATTAAGACTGAAGCATCTATTGCTCAGAGTTTATAATAAACACCTTTAAGATTACCTACTCAACTCTAATTCAACCTTTTTGTATATTTATATTAAGACATTCATCGTAATTACATGACTATGTGTCACTATTTTTAAGTAATGCTTAATGCAAATGAAAGAAGATTGTTAGTCATTTGGGAAAAGGTCTAGAACTGTGGTTTGGCTTAACCAAGTGTAGTTATGAGTGCAAAAGACCAATGGCTCAAGTTTTATCTACTTTGAAGAATCCTTATCCTACATGTAAGCAGAATACTAATTTTAAAGTGAATACTTCTTATGCTATTAAATACTAGAGATTAGTACTTGATCATGTCACAAACATTCCTAAATTTGCTTCTACAACACCCCTATTAACCAAGGCCATTTTAACCTCCAATTTGCAAATGCAAGACAGGATGGAGGAAAAGGGATCAAAGGTCAGAACATCCACAGTAGCTTAAGGTGCCAGTTTGCGACACTTATTCCATTTTCCAAGAAGCTGATCTTCATGTTTTTCAAGTTCAGGTTCCAGTAAGTTTAGTTGTAGTTCTGACTGTAGAGAATTTCTCGTAGGTCCTTATGTCTCATGCTGAACATGTAGAACACAAGGACATGCAAGTAGTGATGACCCCAGAAAAGTTTTGGGTTGCATGACTTGCTCAACATCACCACAGATGGGAAGAATGAGAGAAGAAATGAAATTCCTCACAACCATATTCAAAGATCTGAATCAGGAAAGCCTCACTTTTCTGTTTGATGTTCCATTTTAGTTACTAGCAAACTCTTAGTAATAAGACCTGATTCACTCTTTGAATATGCCTCATGTACTAAATGCTCAAGGGTTCTTGGGGAAATGACCACATCACTAAACACTGTTTCATAGTGCTTATGTACAAGCAGACTGAGTTAATATTACCCTAACAAATTTATCTTGGAATGCTCAAACTTCTGAATATCCTAAGTTTTGGGTTTGTTTTCTTTCTTTTATGCAGACATGTACCATGTATGCATGTCCATGTTTTGTGTGTGCATGTGTGACTTTGTGACCAGGTTGCCGCTGCAACCTGGAAACAGAGATGCTCCCTCTCTGGGCATCACAGTGCCCATGTGCCATGTGTCCTGAGCGTGGATTGTGGTCAGGAGCTAAAGGAGTAACTAAGACATAGCAGTTGCAGGTTTTTAGGCTCTGTGCACAAGAAATAAGTGTAAATGTCACCCACAAAAGTGCTTCTACTAGCAGATAGAAGAAGAAATTTGCTAATAGGAGAAATTTGGAATTAAAATCAAGGGTCCATCCTGGACTCTAGCAGGATCTTCTGTTCACTCCAGCCATAAGTCAGATTTTTGGCCCCCTCCAAGCATCCTATTGCCATTTCACCATCCTGGTTTCTTGTTCCTGCCCGTTTTCCTCTTTACCCTTAGACCCAAATTGGCTCATTTGCTGTTTCCTTGAGTCTTTTTTGAAACTGCTAAAGAAAACCAACAAAGTCTCTTCTGTTTTACTGTCCCTACAATCTCCTTTTCACAGACTGGTTTTACAGTCAGTTCCCACAATACTTGATCCCTTACATTCTACCTAAGTTTTCTAAGCAATCCTGCTTCCAGCTGCTGTAACATGTGGCAGTTTCATCCTTTGCCTCAGAAAGCTGTCTAATCATTCTTTCCTTGTCATTCTTTTTCAGCAAACCAGATACCATTTTCTCCTCTGCTTCCTTGATTTGTGCTGTTTTTTCTTGTCAGACCAACCTATATGTTGTCTCTTCACCAGCTTTTGGATGCAATTGCCCACTCACCAGACTGCAGTCTCATTCTTCATTGCAAACCTCATGTAGCTTTGTTTCCCTCAGGCATCCAGTCTCATGCTTGATTAGTCCAATTTTCTGTTTTCTGACTTTCGATCTCAATTCTCCTCCTTCCCAATCCTATTGTTGGTTGTACTTATTCATTAATGCAATCTTATTCCTCCCTCACTCTCCTGCCTGGCATTTTCCTTTATACTCCTGGAGAAGAGCCTGAGAGAGGGCCAGGGGCAGATAAATCAGACTACACAGGATGGGCAGGTTCCCTGTCTGTGGTTGTGGTGGTAGGCTCAGTGTTCCTGCAAAGACACTCACATAGGTATGATCATACACAGGTACTCTGGATAATAAGTCAAAGCAGATTCTGCCAAACACAGATGCAGGAGGCAGGAGTACTGTCCACACATAAATGTGCTTATGTGGTGAAGAGTCTTGCACAAGGTGAACAGTCTTGTAAAAAATAAGATAAAAAAAAGATGTTAAGAAAAGGGAGAAAAAGACAACAAATTTATAAATAATTGGCTCTTCCTGTGCTGTATGACAGATTAAGTACGTAGAAATCCGGATGAGGATGCAAGTACAATGTAACATGTAAGCACCTTGACCTCTATAAAAAAGGGGGTAAAAAAGCTTGCAGGTCTCAGAAATGCTTGGTGGTGTTGTGCCAATGCATGGTGAGAGCATCCAAGTCAGACCTGTCTGTCAGAGTGCAAGTATGTAAGAGCTCTGCCCTGCACTCTGGGCTTTGTCCATGGTCATTCTCTGAATAGAAATTGTGCTGGAGCTCCTGAACAGAACATTTGCCAGCACCAAGGTTCCAGAGATTATAACAGTGAGTGAAGACCAAACTGTCAAATGCTAAACAAACAGAACAGATAAAAGCAGCTATTTATGGCTTTTCTGAGTTTTCCCATTTGACCTGTAAAGTCCAGACAGATTTAAAACATAGACAAATCTGTGCAGCCTTTCCTGTGGGTGGCAAAAGGAACATCCCTGATAGAAAGACCTTTTGCTGTTCCTTCAAATAACTTTTACTTTATTTCAAAGGAAACATTTCTCTTATTTAATATGAACAAAGAAATGTATTTTCTCAAGCTTCATTTTCAGAAATATCCAAATCATTCTGACTTAAAATGTATACAAAAATAATGTAATTTGGCCTAAGAAAGACAATCAGCTTTTGAAATGTCATCTCAATTATTTAAAACACAACAAAATTATAGGTTGCAGACTGCAATAACTTATAATGGGAATCTTAATAAAAGACAGCGTTACCACTTCCACCTCTAACACTGAAACTAATTTAGTGTGTTATTTTCCTAGAGGGTGTTTTACCTATTTTGCAATTGTTTCTACCTTTGGTTGGTTTTCTAGCTTTTATCACTACTGATGAAAAAAACAATAAACAAAAACAGAAACAACTCACTGTTTACATTCAGATTTCAATCACAAACAGGTCCATAGTTACTGAAAGTTGGGCTGTAAAAATATTAAATAGAAACAGTTGCCCATCTGCATGGCCTTTAAAGAACAGATTGATCTCTTTTAGTAAATCAAGTCACAGAAATTCAATAGCAGCAAGAATCTGCAACATCAGCAAATTCATATTTTTTTTTCCATATATGAAATTTTGGGGGATAGAGGAGGTAGTAAATGTTTCAATTTCTTTTTTCTCTTCTAAAATATTTTAAAATAATTCGAAATGCTTTTGAAATATCTTTCAATAATCTTCTTTTGAAGGTCTTGTCTACAAAGGGATGGCACAACTCTAGCCTTTTCATAACTCACCAAAACTTTCCCCCACAGTTCCTCACCCCAGCACGGCTTGTGTTTCAGCAAAACCAGCTGTAAATCTCACATAAAACTTTCCAAAAGACTGTCTTGCCAGCACGCTGTTTCCATTATCATGCTCCTGTTCAAACCTTGACATGGCCTGGGTTGTGGGACCTGGTCAAACTCTAACAGCTGGATGTAAAACAGCAGAGAGTGGAAAATCAAACAGTAGGAAAGATCTGAAGAACTCTGGGAAGATACAGGTGGCAGAGCTCTCACAAGCTGATAACCTTGGAAGGTTCTTTGCTCTCTGTCTGTCTAAAACCTCTTTTATCAATTTTGCTCAGGGATCAAATACATTGTTTTGGAAAAATGAAGTCAAAATGAGATGGAAAATAAACCAATGACATTTGGAAGATTAGAACACATTTAAATGCTAGACTTTTTGTCTGCCTAATTTAAATACCTGCTTTCCCTCTCAAAATATATGTGTATATATACACATGAACATATATACATATATGTATATGCATGTATTATTTTGTTTATGTAAACCCTCATTTGCACACTGATAGCATAGTCAATTATTTCCAGTGAAAAACGTTTGAATTTTTTTTCCTCTCAGTTGTACCTATTTGCATGTGATATCAAACCTCACAATATTTAATTTAGTTCCCTCAAAATACTCCTTAAAGGGTGGGAATAGTACTCCTGTGGCTGGAGAACTAAAGAACAGAGAGCAACAGCCTAAGTGATTTGGAGAATGTCTCCAATACAATAGGAACTGAAATAGGCTGAACAAACTCTTCAAACAGTTCCTGGCTTTTGATATTACAATAAAGGCACAATGAAATGTCTCTTTTAACTTAAATATGAGTAAATGTAACTTAAAAATTACTATTCCAGAAGTTAAAATCTTATGATTCAAAGTGATTCCTAAGGCTTCACTTTTAAAAGATTTAAATCATAAAAAATAAGTAGACATCTTTGCAAAACCCTCTGAAAAGTATACAAGTCTTTTAAAGAATCCTTTTGTTCTTTTGAAGACATATTTTTTCCCAGTTGCATCCCCAAATCCTCAAGCTCCTTCAAAATTTGTCTCCTATTCTCTTAAGTGAAAGTTCATTATTTTAAGACTGGATCTAATTGTTGCTGTGTAAGTCCATACCAATAAGACTGTTCAAATTCTATTTTATTGATGCTGAGAACATCAGATAAAGAAATTAAACCTTGTTATTGCTGAAAAGGGCAAACAGCCATAGTAAAAACAGGAATAAAAAGGAAATTAGGATGATAAGGGTTTAAAAATATCTTCCTACCTGTATGCTTGAAATATATATTCTTTCCTGCAATATCCAAATGTTTCAATTACCTTACATAGGAGGTTGTAGATGTTGTCCATTGTTACCTTTTTAAAAACTCCAGAAGCTTGAGAGGTTGTTGTACTTGAGAGGTTTTTGTACTACTAGCTGGTGCCTGTGGGCATTCTCCTGTTCTGTCATAAGGGACTCTGGTCAAATCTGCTGCATCTGAAAACATCTTCAAAACTCTTTTTGTCTGAAAGCTCTTTACCCAGACTTCAAGCTTTTTGCTTTGCTTTTTCACCAGAGGGCAAATGAAGTACAGAGAGTCAACGAGAACCACAGCATTCTCAGAGACTGGGACCTAAATGGCCCCAGAGAGGGACCAGCCTGAAAATTAAATAATCTTTTGCTAACAGATGGTCTTTCATGTGATAGATGAAACAAATGGATAAAGGAAGATGGTAAAGTTAAAAAAGAGGCTCGCTCTCTTAAATCATTTGTAAGGCAGGTAGAGCATTTTTCTTTACATTGCTCTCAAATATATTAAAACACTCATGGAAATAAATTTTTAAAAATACAAAAAAAATGTCACTGTACATTTGTTTTGTTTTTCTTTGACTTGTTTTCTGAATCCAATTTACCTGCATTTTTAATCTGCTATAAAAGTACATTATTATTTCTATGCATATTTTTGGTACTCTTCTCCCAGCATAAGACCTCTACACAGTGTTTATCGAATGCTTTCTATTTACTCTATTCTGAATGAGAAGTTCAGAAGTACTATTCTTTCATCCTACATGATAACACTAGTTAGCCCCAGCCAGCTTCTCAATAAAAGCCCAAAGTGAGGTTATCCATCCTATGTGAAGTTATGCAGTTATCACTGCTGTCACCTGTCTTGTTCAGTGTGCACATGAGGTTGGGTGGGTAATTAAAATTAAAATCTCTACAGCATTGACAGAGATCAATGTTCCTTTCTCAGCAAAACAGCAAACCCAGATGGCACAATGTCTTTGCCTTCACAGTGTCTGGGTGCGATTGAAACTTGGCACTCAGATCAGATAAAAGAGAGATAATTGATGGGGACAGGAGGGGAGGAGGTGGGCAGTAAAAAGGAATGTCAGGAATTGTGTTTTCTCCTATAATCATAACCATAGCTCATCTTTCTCAAATAAATTAATAGGATAGAGCTCTGCCATATAACTTATTGTAATTATTTCTTCCAGTACTTGGGTGTTGAACACTTCTTCTATCTATGGGCAAAATTACTCTTTATAAAGCATAGTTTTTGCAAGATAGAAGAAAATCCTAACCAACCAGCAAACAAGCACAGGTTCATAGGTGCTTCAGCATGTGGCATGCTGATTCAATTCTGTGCATATTTGGGATGTGTCTACCCAAGAGACAACTCTTTAGTGCAGCTGTTAGGGCAGCAGTGAATTCTAAATTTATGGCAAGAGCAATTTCTACACAGCAGACAGACAAATGCTTGGTTAGGAAACATGGAGGTGCTGCACCCATCTCCCTGCACATCTCAAGGGCTGACTTGATAGATGGACAGCAGGCTAGTCACCAGAAAATGTGTGTTCCTCCTTTAACATTGTTCACTATGAATTTCCCAGTGGAAGATTTTACACAGTGTGAGCAATGGAGACATAAGAAATATCCTTATCTCATATGGTTTTAAAGAAGGATGTATTAAAAAATAGTGACCTTGTTATTAAATATTAAATGTTTAAATATATTTAAATATATTTAAATATAAATTATTAGTGAATTAAAAAATAGTGACCTCATTCCTCGGGCTATTCTGAAGTGGCTAAACCCAGAGAACTTCTGCTATCAGGTCAAGGCCTTTGAATGACTAGTCTTTCTTTCCAGCAGCACTTACTCATTCAGACTCAACACTGTTGTAATCCCATCACACAACTTGTATCCTGCTATCTTGGGACTGTCATGAGCAGACAGACTCCTGTCTGCTCCAGCTGTAATGTTTGTAAATACCCTGAGTGAACCCTTAGCCTGTGATACAGCCTGTATTGTCCTCATGCCTGTGAATCCGTGAACAGTTCTCACATGTATCTCAACATAAAAGGTCTTCAGGGAAAGGAGTCTGAAGCAAGGACTTCCTGAAAAATTCAGCTGACTTTACAAAAACACTTTCTACCACACAAATTATGAATCAACTTCAAACTTCACCAGTTCATATTATGTCATCATTCATCAGACAAAATTTATGCAGTTGATATTTATAGAGAAGTATAACTGCAAAAGATACAATAAATGTGTTGGTCCTCTATCACACTGCTCTTGAAATAGTTAAAAAAAATCAGTGTGCACTAACTTAAGATGGAGGGACAAAATTAAAATATACCAGTAAAAAAATACATTCTTTTATACCTACATGCTACTACACCTTTATTCTACACCACTTTTCAAGTTAATTATCTCTCTCCTAGACCATTAATAAGCAAAAAGGATTAAACATCTACATCAGCAATATTTTTCTGCTTTCTATGACTTTTAGCTAAATGCATGTTTATTATGTAGAGGCAGTAGAGCATGTTAATTTCTCTTGAACAAAATGACAATCAGCAAAGAAGAAGAGGAAAACATGGATAATGATGTGTATGTATCTGCTTATTAATGCTCTGCATGGAGCGTGCACAAGAAGCATTTCTGGTAGCCCTGTGTGAAAGTTACTGCTGGTGCACACAAATCAGAGGTACAGAGCATTTCAAAGTTCAGTAATTGACTACAAAGTCTACTTCTGCACTCCCTCCTGGGAGCTCATGAGGACATGCATCTGGCACAATGTTAATCATATTTGTTCTGACACACAGCAGTACACCATTTCCCCTGGCAGATTACTTTCTATTACCCAATATAAAAATGGCTGACATCTTCAAAATGCTAATGAGAGATATATCAATTTTTTTAAGAGCTTGGATGGCTTCCAAGTATTTTTAAATGTACTCAACAGATTGTGAAATATATTCAGTATATGGTTATAAATGCAATTTGTTAACTTTCTTTGTTGTTGTATGCCTTGTAATCTACACTGGCAGAGATTAAATATGACGGGATGAGCAAGTACTCCTGAAATATTCGTGTATTCTTTTGCTTAATTGTTTGTTTTACTTCAGCTATTTCTTATGCTCTAATTGAACAAAGTATATCTTTACAGTTACTACATCAGCTTGCATCACAAAGAAGTCTGGTCCATTGCATTTTGAGCTGGAAAATGAAACTATGATTGGATTACAGAAATAAAACTCTAAATCAATTGGAGTGCGGAAATACTTTTTCTTTCTTATTACACTGTGGTGAAAATGTTCTAAATTTATGCCTCTACCTATTCTCTTTTAAACATTTTCCTAATAGTATATCTTCCAATTCAGGGGTAATCTGGTTTTATTGCAAGCTTTATAATAACTGAGACACCAATGGCCTCAGCTGAGTATAATGAGACACACTCATGAACAGATTTACCTTCCAAGATAAATATTTGGGATTAGAGCTGTGATATACCATTCCTTGAACAAAACTATGTAGAGATAGATGCAAAAAAAATTGCAACTGGAGTTTTTTGTCTACACATTCTAATGTGACTGAAGTTAAATAAATAAAGCAAAGTGAAGCAAAGTGGGGAGGGATGGGAAGGAAGGAAGGAAGGAAGGAAGGAAGGAAGGAAGGAAGGAAGGAAGGAAGGAAGGAAGGAAGGAAGGAAGGAAGGAAGGAAGGAAGGAAGGAAGGAAGGAAGGAAGGAAGGAAGGAAGGAAGGAAGGAAGGAAGGAAGGAAGGAAGGAAGGAAGGAAGGAAGGAAGGAAGGAAGGAAGGAAGGAAGGAAGGAAGGAAGGAAGGAAGGAAGGAAGGAAGGAAGGAAGGAAGGAAGGAAGGAAGGAAGGAAGGAAGGAAGGAAGGAAGGAAGGAAGGAAGGAAGGAAGGAAGGAAGGAAGGAAGGAAGGAAGGAAGGAAGGAAGGAAGGAAGGAAGGAAGGAAGGAAGGAAGGAAGGAAGGAAGGAAGGAAGGAAGGAAGGAAGGAAGGAAGGAAGGAAGGAAGGAAGGAAGGAAGGAAGGAAGGAAGGAAGGAAGGAAGGAAGGAAGGAAGGAAGGAAGGAAGGAAGGAAGGACACTGTAAAATGATCAAAACATAGTGGTATATACTGTTTTGCAGAGGACCTGCAAGACATTAATTTTGCAACATGGCTAAAAATTTAATGCAATATTGCTTGTTGTGACATCAATTCTAGCAAGAAGTGGAACACTCTACAGCAAATTCAATCCTAAGAGCTGCAATATTGTCTTTTTTATGTTTGATGTAATGAACAAAGTAGAACAACATAGTAAAAATAGCTTTTTGTTAGAGATAATTGTATTATTTCCAAGACTGTGAATGTGTTGAGAAAGTGTGCATCCTTCAGAATAAGCTTTAATTATTATTATTACAACTCCAGGAAGTGGTTTGGGGTTTGTTTCTGTTTGTTTGATTGTTTTGGGGATTTTTTGGGGTACTTTGGTTGGTTGGGCTGGGGTTTTGTTGTTGTTGTTTGGTTGGGTTGTTGTTGCTGTTATTGTTTCTAATAATCTCAACAGTAATGATGAAAGCATCACAATCAGTAGAATAAATGCATAAATGGCAGAAGAAACATTACTTTTAGTATAAGTGAAAGATGGCTGCTAAAAAACCACTAAATGCTTAGCCAAGGCAATAACTTTGAGCTACATCAAAAAGTAATAATTGTGTCCACAAAAGTGTGCAGTAAACTAAAGAATTGGCTCCTGAAATTATCCTGTAGAACATAATAAATAGTTAAATTAGTTTCCTATTGTAATCATAGTGGAATAACAGGTTTTTTGAGTGGTGTAGACTGAATGAAGACTGCATCATGTAATTTCTTAGATTGTATGTATTCATTCTGAAAAAGCACCAGTTATAGGCAAAAATATTCTGCTTTATTTCTAAAGGCTCAGCTGTACATCTCAAGACCCTGACATACAAACATTGCCACATTAGGAACAGAGTTTGTTTTTTGTACCCTAAGCCTTTCCTAGTGGTCTCTCAGGGGCTTCTGCATCAGTAACATCCTCAGAGGACAGAAATTAGTGTCAGCACTTCAGCCACCACAGTTTATAACCCAGCATATAAACTCAAATTTACCTTCAGTACGCCTTCAGCTATAGCTTCTGGCTGCACTCCGGCCCTGCTGTGGTGTGGACATGTTTTATTGATTTTGATGTGGGAGCAGGAAGTTAGGGCTGGTAAAAGCTTCATTTGTGTTGATAGGGGTTAGCAAAATTCCCATCAGCACATCAATCTTTCAGATCTGTTGGTTGGTGCAGACTGAAATAACAGTTCTTTGAAACAATTATTTCAGCTAGGCCAGAGATGCTTCAGCAGTTTTATTGAAGCCTTATTTTAATAAACAAAACCCTGTGAATATGTTTTTCCAGAGTTAAGGAGGTGAGGAGGGGCATCTTCCTAAAGCATGCAGATGCTTTAGGTCTCAGTAGCACAAGATCAGTGACTTGTCATGAAGGAAGCTGCAGCTGTCACACTGAGAACAACCTCTTTGCCCTTGTGATGATGGGACAAGAAATCACTTTGCAGCATAAAGAGAAACATTATCAATGGCCTATAAATAGATTTTGATAAGTAATAAAGAGAAGCTTTATTACTTAATAATGTAATGCAAAACATACAAGATGACTAGAATATGTAAAGCTAAGAACAGGGGTGGGGACACATACCAAATGCATGACTTCTCTTGGAAATGCATGAAATTTCTGCTATGCCCATGGTATAAATCGGTCGGGGATGTTCCAAACACTTTGCTAGAAACCTCAGTTTAGATTTTTAGTCCAGAAAACTTGAAGCTGAATCCAGACATTAATGGGTTGCGCCATCCCCAAAAAGAGAACAGTGCGTGTCCATATTTGAAAAAGACTGATGAAAATACATTGATTTACAGCAGACAAAGGCCAAGACTACTATAAAGATTTGTTAATGTCCTCACATGAAGAGTAAATAATCACAGAAGCAACCCAAGACTGAGAAGTCCTATGACACACATTTTGCTCCTTTCCAATAATATCTAAATTTCAGACAAATATTGATACTCAGCCACTGAATGAATTTTAAAATATCATGCAGAACACCAAGTTCTGTGAGAAGCTGAAGAAATCAGAGGTGCAATCAAACAAAATGCTCTTCAAGAAGTGCCTCTATTTTACTTCATAAAGTGTGTTCCTGATTCTGATAACCATCTTTATGCTATTTTAATATGTGATAACACCAATAAAAATGAGATATAACAATAAAAAACTAATTGATTTTAGTAACAAGATTACAATTTATCCTGTATATAATTTTCACTAATACAGACCTGGTGTTTACTGTACAGTTGTTTTTTTTTAATCAGTTTTATTCTTTTTTTTTCTGGGCGTGTTAAGCCAGATACACAAACGATTATAAAATATTTATGACAAATATAATTTTGACATTGCGTTGTACAGTTGTGGCCATTGAAGGTTGTCATGGTTTGACCCCAGCCATCAACTCAGGATCACTCAGTGATTCACTCACTTCCTTGCTGATGGGAAGGGAAAGAGTCAGAAGGGTGAAAATAAGAAAACTTATGGGTTGAGATAAAGACATTTTGATAGGTAAAGCAAAAGCCATATGTGCAAGAAAAGCAAAACAAGGCATTAATTATTTTGCCATGGGCAGGCAGGTGTTCAGCAGGGCCCCATCACATGTAATGGTTACTTGGGAAGATAAACACCATCACTCTGAATATTCCTGCCTCCTCTTCTTCCCACAGCTCTGTATTCCGAGCATGATGCCATTTGGTCTGGAATATTCCTTGGGTCAGCTGGGGTCAGCTGTCCCCTCCCAACTCCACTTGATGGTAGAGTGGTGTGAGAAACAGAAAAGGCCTTGGCACTCTGCAAGCGCTGCTCAGCAACATTGAAAACATCCCTGTGTTACCAACACTGCTTCCAGCACAAATCCAAATCACAATCCCACACCAGCTGCTGTGAAGAACGTTTGCTCTGCTCTACTCAAAACCACCGGGGCTGTAGCACACTTGGTAGAACTGTGCCAGGAGAAGAGCAAATATAAACTGTCGGAAAAGTAACAGGTAGCTGCTGACCCTGTCACTAAGTTCACCTAATTTGCTGATAATTTGTTCTTAAACTCTGTACCTGCTGAGTATAAACCACTGCCTTGTTGCAGCTGTGAGATAGACAAATTGCTGCAGAAAACAAACCAAGTCCGATAAGGGAACTCAGTTGAACCCATGGTCAGCTGATTACCTGTGATGGGACCTCTTCCAGTTCATAGAAGTTTTGGCACCTGGATAAAGTACTGAAGCATGAGAAATGCTTATCTTACAAGCTGGGTGGACATTTTTGCAGTAGATAAATTATTTAGTGAAAGTTGTCTTCTCTGCACTGAATAAATTATGTGAAATAACTTGATTTATGTACAAATGTACAAATCAAATACTGTTCATTAAGTAATGTATTTGAAAAGTAGTAACAAACATTAATTGAACAATCTCCTAAGAATCATTTTTGCAGATATTTGAGCAATTTTGGCTCTGGTCATGCAAAAACTGCTTTCTAAGGATAGCACCTATATTTATATGGATTCCAACTGAAATTAATAAGACTGAGATTATATCTACTACTACTGTAATAAAATAAGATTGCATGTCTTCTCTTGCACCAATGTAATTACAAATGAAATGGTCATTTTTAGTACTACCAAACACACTTAGGCTGTGTGGCAAGGAAATCACATGCAAACTACTGTAGTCCTGAATTCTGGTACTTCATTCACCTTGGCCAAGTATGATTTTGACAAGGTACAGTTGCAATATCACATACATCTTCTATATAATTTATGCATTAATGACAGTGAATTCCATGTGTAGATCATGTATTTTTACCATATTTTTGAGTCGCTGTTAGGATTTGGGACATCAAGCTGTCAGTAGAAATACATGCTGCTGGAGACAAGCGGTGATATCAGAGCAGGGTCTTCAGTCCTTTGAGTGAGATGCAGGCATCCTAATCTTGTGGGGCTCAGAGCATTCCTTACTGTGTCAGTCATCAAGGCCTCCAAGGAGAAGGAAACTGTGGAATAATGTTTATAACCATGTGGATGAGCATGTGACACGATGGGAAATGAAGCAATGGAACAAAACATGAGTTATCAGTGCTTCTTGAATGGGCTTTACTCTTGCTTTTGTGCCTGGGGGTCCCTCCTGGACAACACTAAATAAATAAATAAATAGAATGCAGAGTTAAGCAAAAGCTTAAACTATAAGGCTGAGCAGAAGTAGGTGTTTATTCACCTGTTTTTTCTTTTGTTGTCCTCATCTTCAGAGACTTAATATTTTGTGGGGGATATATTTGACCATTGGACAGAGGTGTGGCACACAGTTAACATGACATCAACTTGAGTGCAGAACACCTAAAGTTGATAGAGGTTCAGTGTGTCAACAGAAAGATAAAAAAATGGAGTATTAATTCAATGACTTCAACACACTCTAGAAAGGATGCTGATATTAATATCTCAGTTTTACAAGTTGAGAAAATGAAACAAAATTTGACCAGTTTGACCATCTTATGCAACTATCTGCCATTGTAACACTAGATAAAGATTCAATTTCAAGATTCCTAGCCCATGATTTCATCAATATTTTCCAAAGGAAAATATTGTGGAAATCATATCTTGGAGAGCAAAGCTCAAATCCCACCTTTGTTTCACCCTTTGCTTGAGGGAAACGAAAATTTCACTTTGCGAAGTGAGTGGTCAGTTGAAAAAATTACAGGATATTCTGATTTGCCAAATTTCTTCTATTCAAGTTTCTCCATTCTCCACAGATAATCAAAGTCTTCAGGGAAGTCTTCTACTCACTGCAGTTCCTGTGTCCATAGAAAGTTTTAAGAAAGTTCATATCAGAAGGTTTTTGACACAGTTACTTATCATACATTTCAGGCAGGAACTTCTGGTTCAGTATCCAGTTCAGATCAAACAGACTTTATATTTGAATCTGAATCTCTTATCTGCTACGTGCATACAAATTTTAATTACCCTGTTTTTTAGAAAGGGTAGTATCCTTGCATGGTATAGAAACTATTGAAAAGATCAGAGAAGAGTGACTTCAACATGCTTGTTTTAAACAGGAAAGAAAGTTGAGTTTTCCTGCTAAAATCAGAAAATGTCAAATTCCACAGAGTTCAAAAATTATTTCAGAATAAAGGAAAATTATGTGCATTCCACAAAGTATATGGAGAAAATATCTAAATTCACTAGAGGTTTGTTCCTTTTGAAAAATAACATGAAAACCTCTACTGACACATAAAGGACAATTTTTTTGACAGTACTGACTGCCTACCCAATGACTATAGATTTCCTAGATTTATCTACATTTGAAAGTAAAAATAGTGACACCTGTTATCCTGAACTGTGGCAAAAGCCACAGAAGAATACAAATTCTGTGAGCATTCACAGAGATTCACTGCTTCATTGCTTTAAAATTATTTACTTCATTTTCATCTGTTAAGGTAAAGACATTAAACTCACCACCCAGAGTTAGGTAATACTGGAGAAGGAAGAAAACAAATCTCAGACTTCTCATCTGACCTGCAGAAGCCTTTGCTGCTGCTCCACAGTGTCTGCGCTAGCGTGACTCACGGGGAGCCATGGCTGATCACTCAATTAACATTTCTTGCTCTTGCTGCTGCACTAGACAGCCCCAGATGTTCCATGAATAAAATAATTGTAGTGTCCCTGAGAGTGTCAATTTTTATGTGTCACTTCTCTTTCAGCTGAGAAGAGGAATCTCCTAGAGCTCATCCCAGCTCTTTTAAAGCTGGTCTGGCCACCTTTTTGCGTGTGGTTTCTGCCCTGTAGGATACCCATAAACAGAAGATACAACATTCAAAGATTTGTTCATTTCACGGTCATGCCAATGAAAGAACAGATTTGTATGCAAGAAACTATTTGCAAATTATATTTTAGAGTGGTCAAACCCTAAAAAACATTTAGTACTTGACTCCATTAATTACTCCCTCATCTTTTCCAGGATTCAGACCCCTGTACCTGCAGTCTAGCCAAATAAATGCACAAGCTGCTCTCAAGGGTGTCCTGATCTGAGCTGTAGATTTCATTTCTGTTCTCTGTTTTACTCAATATTTCCCTTTTGTAGCAGACAAACTTGAAATAAATTCAATGCAATCACAGCTAAAATATATTGAAGAAGGCTGGTACTAAGTTCTAAACTGTGTTCTTCCAAATAAATAATACTCATCAGAAGAGACTGATGTTCCAACATTAATTAATTACTTTTACATTTATAAGAATTCTTTTAGATTTCTATGTCTGAATAGCTGAAAATTCTATAGAGAGCTGTTATATCATATTATTTAGACATTCCTGATATGATGCCATAGATTTTATTTGGCATGTCATTTTCTCTTTCCAAAGAATGTAAAAGAATCAAAACAGCAATAGCTAGGAAACCGCTTTATTGAATAGTAAAAAGGTCTAAGTGGGACAGAACATAGAAATTCAGAATATATGAAATGTAAATAGTCAGGATGAACATGAGAAGGAAAGAAAATGAAAAAATGTCTGACACCATATTTAAAATGGAAAGCTATTATTTTAACAGATTTTTAAAAGAAATTTTAATGTAACCATTTACATAAGGAGGAGTTGTCACTGGTGGTGTGAAAATTTCCTGACTGGAAAAAAATTAAGTGCCTATATGATAAGCCTGTAAGATAAGCTTTACTGTTGTTGTATTTGAGGAGGGGTGGAAAGTGTTAGGAAAAGCTTTCCACTTACAGGACTGTTTATTCTCAACTTTGGTTCACTAGTTTAAATGTCACAGTAGAAGGTTTTTATCTCTACCTGTGTGAAAAGTGCAGGCAGGCATTTCACTTAATCTTCAGCTTGTTTCTGTGCAATGATTAACCTGGGTAAAACTTTAAATAGCTATTGATCATTCCATTACCTAAGCACCTAATGGAGCAGGGGTTAAGTTTATGGAAAAGTAACAAAGTTTTGCCTGGTTTTATCCTCTAGATTCTGTTCTCTGAATATGTTGTCTCAGATCTAAAAATGTGTATAAACTTGGGTGTAAATTATGTCCCTGAAGCCAAGGATATTATTTACTTACTTAACATCAAATATGTATTTAAGAGTTGTGATAGATGAAGGTCATATCTAATATAGCACAATCAAGCTTAAATGAAGTTAGTGTTAAACTTTATACTAATTTATAATTCCTATTATTAGGAATTTATAATTCCTATAGAGGAGTTTAATTTTCATATGACAATTGAGAATATTTTTTTTAGTGTTTTTTGTAGATTGCTGCTTTTTAACTTCTCTGTTTTGATCAGATATATGTTTTAATTTTGGAGTCAGATGGTGTCTGAAGGTCAAAAAGTACACACGAAACTTAAACCAAAAAGTTACATTAGAAACACTTGCAGGCTTCTTCTGCATCATGAAACTGTGAAGTTCACTGTTATAGTGTGAGTGTTCACAGACATGGTGTGAGGATATTCCTTTTGCTGTAATAGCATTTATTATTCCTAAATATGCTACTGGGAACTCCTAGTTTCCTTTATATTTAGTGAATAAGACCAAGTTTTAGAACCAGACATCTAAGAATATCTGGAAAATATTAGTTTCCTCTCATTTGGTAGTAGTCAAGACAGAATGGTTTACTCATGTTTAATCACCTTTATCACCTTTAAAACTAAACAAGAGGAGTTCAGTCAAGAACATCCCATCATCTTTCTACAGTGATCATTTATTTAATTACAGGTAACAGTGAAAGGGATTAAGCAGTCCTCAGTGTTCATGACTGCAGAAGACTGTATGTTCTTGCTGGTATTTTTGAGCCAATAAAACTCAGTTCCTATACTACTCAAATAACAAATGGGTCACTCCACTGCTAAAGAAGAGACCTAGAACCTACTGAGATTTAATGTATGATATGTTTTTACCTGAGAGTAGAATTGCTAACTTGTTAACCTTTTTCAGGGAAAATTGAGAAATGACAATCTAGTTAAATAGGATTTGGTTTTCCACTCTTTTTTATAATCAATGTATTCAAAACACTTTCTCAGCTATTATTCCTAATGTTGCTATACTGTAATCATATTTTACACAGGAATAGATTAAGCTGTAGCTATTAAGGTTCTCTTTCTCTCTGAAACTCCTATCCTATAAAACCTGCTTCATTGAGTAAAGATGAAAGAGTAGGGTACTGGTTTTTCTTCCTAATTTTGGTAATGACCTTTTACACTACAGAAGTAATACCTACAGCACACAGCAGTGGTTTAGATGGGCAGGTTTCAACTTAATGCCTCTTCTTACAAAATGAGCTTGGGAACATCCTAAAATCCAAATCTTTTATACTTCTATCAACGTATATGGCCACAAACTCCCTATATTTTATTTAGTGTAAGAATGGAGGAATTAACTTAAAGAGATCCATTTCATGTTCTATCCAAGAACTTTATTAAAGTTTAATAATACAAAAACTGTGTTTCATTGAATGTATCATTACTTCTACCTTCCATCATTCTGTCTCTCTCCATTCTTGTCAAGCCAGGACATCACTGGAAGTGCAGAGTTTGTAAGATTGATTTGTGCTTGTGATACATTCCTAAAGGGACTACCAATCCTTGATTTAAAAGAAATTTAAAAGTTTTTAACAAGATTTCATTTAAATCAGTATTGAGAATTGAGGAATGAATTCAGATCAGCATTCAGATTATTCACTGTATTGCAAAGATGTGAAGGGGTGTGTTGGAGGGAGAGAAGGAATCCTCACAATAGTATTCTAGAATATGAAATATGTGTATTCCAACCTGCAGGTTATCTGCCATTATTTTTAATCTATATGGATTTTAAATTATAGTTCAACTGTTACTGAAGTTGTTGTTATCAGTGGAGATTCTATCAGTACTATAATTTGGATTAATGCGTTCCTCATTGCTTAATTGACTCGCAGGTTTTGAAAATGCTGCAAATAAATTGTAACTGCACTTTCCTAAGTGCAATGTAAGCCATGCCACCATCTAAATACAGCAATGTTACTGTTAAAATTGCCAGCACTTATACTTTTAGATATGAAGACTTATGTGATAAAATACTGAAAATACATTTCCCTTTTAATTTTAACTTGTTATGAAGAAAAATACTAATTGTCTAAATATACTTTTTTACTAAGCATAAATTATGAAAACAAACAAACATAACTGTTACCTGTTGTTGCTGGGTTTGGGTGTTTGAGTTGTCTTTGGAGTCTTTTTTAGTTTAAGCCACTTATAAATCGCATTATGATTAGCCTAAAAATCCTAAATATGAGAAAAAAATTATAACTATTCAAATGGCTCCTCTGTACTAAAAGCTCAGGTTTGCTTTCTCCTGCCTGCTGGCTGCATATGCCAGTTATATCTTGTCTCTCAGGCAGTAAAGTCCTTGGAGCAGGAACTCTTGTGCTCTCCTTTAAGGGGCCTACACAATGCAAAACCTATTTGATTTAGCCTCCACATGCTCTGCAGTATATATTGTTTATAATAATATTCAGCTGTAAGAAATAGGTGATTAAGGTAATTTTTATTTTATACATGGCTTTGGGAAAGACATGAAATTATCCAATTTGTGACAGCTCAACACAGTATTTAGGTGGCATTTGTTTCTCATTTTAAGAAAGGCATTGATACATAAATTGTTAGGGATTTTTGAAAGGATGAAGCAAAATATGTGTGCCAGACAGTCTGACCACTGACCACAAGGCAGTTATAATGCTGGTACCACCTCATCAGCCCCAGCTCCAATATTTGCTGTTGTAAGAACCAGCTGAGCTCTAGATCTATAAAGTGATATAAACTTTCTTGCACTATGCACTTCTTAGCTTCTAAAAGTCTTCACCTTTCCTGATATAGGAAAACAGTTTATATGTTCCCCTTCTTTATGGACTTGCATTTTAACAAGAGAGTTTTGCTTCTTCCATCGTGGAAACAGTCTTTTTATTCAGTTCTCAACAATGTGGGAAACTTTTATCAGTGAAGCAGGTTTCATGCTTCAGTAATACAACTCATAGGCCTGAAGTACTGATTTTTTTTTGCAGAAGGAAGAAATTATAGTCTTTTCCTTCATCTTTTTGGACTACAAAAGCTCAACTAGTAAGGAACATTAATTCTTTTAGCTATCAGCTATAAATGTTTTCTTCTATGAACCATTTCCACATACTTGTTTCACTAGACCTGAATGCACTAAATCTTTTGGCATGTGTACATTTACAGTAAATTTGCAAAAGATGTGCTAGTATCTGTGCATAGAGAGAGAGACCTTTTAAAGAAAATAGCAATACTTTGAACCCTGTGGAATCAGTCAAGGGTTAATTTCATGTACATGAGTGATGCTACTAGCTGATCAACTTGTACATGTTTATGATCATATTTCTCTAGAGCATTTATTTGCTGTAGCCCATCCTAATGGGAGATATAAAAATTACCATAAGCACTCAAAAAATTTTAATGGATACAGAAATTGCTTTGAAATTTAAACCAACAGTAAGATTTGCATTTCTGTATCTGGTCACACCCAAAGAACTAGCAACTATTCTTCAAAGCTGTTAGCAGAATACCCAAACCAAGGAAAAAAAAATTGGTACCACCTTTGACATGGATTGTCTTATTTTTGGAAAGTCAGCACAGGACTGCTCATTCAACTCAGAACAAAGTCTAGGACAGATGTAGTACTTGGCTTAGGGAAAACAGCAAAAGTATTTGGCTCAAATATTTATTAGTGAATATACATGCATAAGTAATGATGCAGGAAGCCACACATAATCTTCATTAGTTGTCTGCTAGATGTAAAGAAGCCATATTCTATGATTCTATACCGAACACCTTTCTTTCCTCTAACTAATGCCAAACTGCTTCCTGTTCATCGTAAGTCTTTGAAAGAAAAAGAAAAAGGAGAGGTGGTAGTCTCCATTTACATACAGCAGCATTGAACTGCAAGCTGTAGACCACATAGTCAGAATTATTTGAGTTGGAGAGGAACTTAAAGATCATCTTGGTCCAACCTTCCAGTCCTGGGCAGGGACATCTTTCACTAGACCAGGTTGCTCAAGCCCAATCCAGCCTGGCCTTGAGGAATGCAGGAATGCAGAGCACACAACCTCTCTGGGCAACCTATTCCAGTGCCTTGCCACCCTCACAGTGAAGAATTTAGTCCTGATATCTAATCTAAACTTCTCCTCTTTTAGCTTGAAGCCATTACTCCTCGTCCTATCACTACATGCCCTTGAAAAAAGTCCTTTTGCACCTTTTTTGATGACTCTTTAGGTACTGGAAGATTATTATTTCTATCATCAGTCTTTATGGATGCTTGTGGCATCTGAGCAGAAGGAAAAGGAAAGGATGTGTTCTCCCTCTGTCTCAGTCCTTCCTACAACACCTCCCAAATCACCTGAGCAGAGCAATGAATTGGATGGAGTGCATTCCTATCAGGTTTGCAGCTGGCAGCAAACTGAGGGGAGCTGCCAATGTACTTGAGGTCATGGCTGCCATCCAGAGGGGCCTTCTGCAGAAATGGGCTCAGAGCAGCCTAATGAATAAAAGGACAAATGCAAATCCTTGTACCTTTTTAGCTGTGAAGAGGCCCTTGGAACAGTACAGACAAGGATGGGGGACAGATTTGTAGAACAGCCCCTGGAGATCCTGGCGGACATTGGGTTGGGTGTGAGACAAGAGAGCCTGCTCTGGCAGTGAAGGCAGCCAACAGCACCCCAGACTTTTGTGACACAGCCTGTCAATTAGGCAAGTGATTATCTCCATGTGCACAGAACTTGCTGGGCTGTCTTGAGCTGCCCAATTTGGCCTTCCAATAAGGAGGACACAAATATACTGGACTGAGTTTGGCGCGTCTTATTGGCAGGGCAACATTTGCCTTGCCAGGAGAGGCTGAGGGAAGCTGCTTCATCCTCCTGGAGCAGAGATGCCTTCAGGAGGAGAAGGCAGCAGCCCTCAACACCTACAGGGAGGGCACCAAGAAGGTGGAGGGCAAAGGATAACAGGCCCTGTCTGAAACAACAAACCTATGGCCAGATATAAGAAAAAAACTGCTTCATGATGAGAACATGTTCATAAAACTTCTATGGTTACTTATTTCCAAGGCCAAATTAACCAAGCCCTGAGTAATCTGTCTGCCCTTTCAGCTCATTCTGCTCTGAACAGGAGGCTGAACATGACATCTCCTGAGTTTCCTTCAACCTGACCCATCCTATGAGCAGCCTGAACCAACAGGGCTTACATGAGTGAGAATGGTTTTCACCAAGGAAAGACTTTGTGGTCTTTGGGAGAAATTGGAGTGTATAGTTTTTTTGTTTGTGGGTTTTTGTTTTGTTTTGGGTTTGTTTTGTTTTGGGCTTGTTTTGTTTTTGTTTTTCTGTTTTTTGTTTGTTTGTTTTTATGGGTTTTGTTGTTGTGGGGTTTTATTTTGTTTGTTTCTTTGGGCTTTTTTTTTATTTTTGGGTTTTTCCCCTGCAACACCTCTTCTCTGCGGAAAACAGAAATTTGCTGAGATAAAATGGAATACTGTGTCCCAGAGTTTTGGCCCAAGCACAGGGATGACAATTATCCATGCATGTCTCTGGACCCAGCAGCTGGAGAGTGCTTCCCAGTCCAAAAGTTCACACACTCATATAGGAAATAGAAAGGCATGGAAAACAAATTGTAAATTTGGCTGATGATCTTGGTGCAGTGTGGCACAGTAGCTGCTATTTGAACAATCTTCATTATTAGAAGAGAGACCTGCAAGCTGCACATAAAGGATTTAGGGAGTCCTGTTGCTATATCAAATTGCATACCTATCCACATCATAAACATATTTTTTTTAATTCTGAGCCATAATTGAACTTCCAATATATTTTCTGAATGTATATTATTTTATTCTTAGTTGTAATATTACAGAATTTTGAACAATGATTTACTAGTCATATGATTTTGGCTTTGAAAAAAATTTTATTCTCTCTCTATCCTTATTTGTCAACAAAATGCATTACAGTATAAACATTTTTCTTATTTAAACACTTAGTTTACCTACTTTTGATAGGGAAAGCTAATCCACTAACCTATGCCAGGCTATTTGTGTTCAATCTGGGCACACAAGCCTAAAGTAAATTTATTTATTAGTTTGATTGCATGGGGAATTTAGTATATATCACTTCTGTTCAGGAAATCACTTAGCTTACAGAATTGGCAGGACATATTTTCAATAAACAAAGATGTCAAGTTGTTTACTATGATGACATTGTATCCACCTGAAACATACAAAGCAAATTTCTGGAAAGCTGGAAGTGAAGACTACTTGGGGTTTTTTGCTTTGGCTGGTTTTTTGCAAGTGCAGCAGCACTGAATCACAAAAAGAAACTGATTTGCATGTATAGAGAAGGCAATCAGATGGGTGTATCCTCAAATGACATCAGCATTGGGTAGTGCATCATAAATGGGATGATTAAATGATGGCTGTAAGTAAATGAAGCAGTACATAATGGGTTATCAGAAACATTGTAATGACTGACCTAACAACACTGGCGTAGACATGAAGGTAAGTCAGGATGCATTTAGAAGTGGCATATGACATGATGTTATTATTAATAGTCATTTACAAGCTTTATTAGTCTTTTTTTCCAGAAACTACTTTTGAGCTTAAACAAAAGTTTGAGTCTGATACAGAAATTTCTGGGCAAATGTATCATCTGTATTACACAAGTGGTCATATTATTTAGATTGGTCCCTTCTGGCCTGAAAATCTGCAGCTTGACAAATGCATTGTAATTAACCTAATGAGTTGCTTTAGGTATACATGGTAGTACAAAAGCAGGCTACGTGTAAGCATGCAGATAGGTGATGACCAGAATGGTGTGTTACCCTCACAGGTTTCTGACTCTGGACATCACTCTGTTGTGGCATAACAAAGAACAATTTTTGAACTGTGAGGCAAATGTTTCTAATCCATTTGGGTTCTTATCATTTGAACCTAAATGTGTGGTGGTCATTCACGACTTCTAATGAAATTGGGAAATGCAGATACTTAGTAGACATAAAAATCATGCTCATAAAAATCAGTAGGTGTCTATTTCCAGAGATAAAGTTGGATGATAACCTCATAATTAAATTAAGAATCCTATCCAGTGTAGGTCTGGTTTATGGTACACATAAAATTTAATGGAACATTAAGCAATGGACCAATTTTATTTAGTTCTGCTGGTATCTTATACAAAGAATTTGTGATTTTGAAGGCATTTATGGCCAAGCAAACAGAGCGTAGACAGCATGCAGACTTTAGCTGCTTGGCTGTTCTAATGGCCTCATGCAGTGGGTTAAAAGGACAAATATATTTCATTGCAGTTTATTCACAGGTAAGTTGATCAGATACACATTATCTTATTCTCAGATAGAAATACTTTGTATGGTCTTAATTATTGAAACAAGCTCTACTGAGGGCTAATCAGATGAGAGTAGTCTAGGCCAATGTAATGTTGCTTCCCCGGGCCTTTTAGAAAACATCTGAGATCTTGTGAAATATTTAAACAGCTTAATTAAATAAAGCAACATTTAACTGTGTTAAAATTGGAGCATCCTTTCTTTAAGGAGTTTTTTGCAGAGGATGTTGGAATCATCATTATCATTTTATTTTAACATTTGAAATAGACTCTTTGAAACATGAGTTCACATTTTTTCACAGTTTGAACAGTGTTAAAAATGTTGTATGCCTCAGAACTTATCTGAAGTAAACATGGCTCAAGAAGCAATGAACATATTTATTTATGCTAGTTTACATTGTTTTCACTGTACTGAAACTTATCCTAATGGCTTTTACTGCTTAGTTGTAATTTCTATTATTTATTGCAGCTAGTAACATACTTTGTTACTCATATCACCATGTTCTTCAGTTTGATCTGTGGATTGAAATTTTCCCCGTTGTAGAACAGGGTTGCATTTTGATGCTTTGCAGACAGTTGATGTAGGGCAGAGAGTAAGAAGGAAAAGGTTCTGACTTTTCCCGAGCAGAACATTTAAGTAGTTGCTTGAAGTTAATTCCCATTTTAAGTGGCTTACCCAGAAGTTATTAGCTTAAGTATACGATTCAAGATAACCTTTTACATGAGTGATGAACTGAGTCAGTGTTTTGAAAATGTGGAGCTGAATTTATTAATGCATCATATAGACATAACAATGTATTTTTGTAAGATACATTTATCAAATGAGATTAGCTGAATTGTAAGTAAATGGTATTCTATAGTCTCATATCAAATCTGAAAAGATAGAGCCATAAGTTAGTCACAGAGCAATACAATGTTCCTGAAAGGGACTGAATTTTATAATGTGCTTCTTGAGCTCTCCAATTCGGAAAGCAACTCAATTTCCCATTAAAAATTAGTTAATTTTTCTGGTAGGAATTGTACCTGATAAGCACATAGGTAGGGAGGACAAGTATCAACCCTAAAGGAAATAATTTTAAGCACTATATACAATCTGATCTGTGACTATGAAGTCCCTTTGGCATTAACATTTTGGGAATTTAAGAGTAGTTCTGAATGACCATGATTAAGTAACAATGATTAAAGTCTTATTTGTTTTTTAATTGGTAGCCATAATGCAAAACAAGGGTTAGTTCTATCCTTTAGACTTAATTCTCATACTATAACAGATTCATGAAGTGTTGCTCTACTGAAGTCAGATTTATTCTTCATTTACACAAAGAGAGAAGAATTAAGTCCTATAGTGTAGCACAGACCTTTGGTATCTTAAATTTACTATTTTATTTTTACTTTGGAATGCTCAAATGTATTACCACTTCATTCTTGTTCCTCTTCAGCACATAATTCCTGTAAGCATAAAAGAAATGTTCTTCCCTCAGGATTCTATCAGAAAGACTATCGTAGCCGAAGACTGAGGAGTTATGCAAGCACAGACAATATGGATGAGTTGATACACATTTTATACTTTCAAGTAAGAATAAATGGGTACCCCTACCACATCGTTGCACAGGTTGCTAATATCGTGCTACAATCTTGATCAGGAAGGCTTGAGAAGCACTTATTGATTTTTACTGCAGGACTGCAATTACTGCTAGTCTGCTTTTTGTATCCTACAGGATGTTGTGCTAATGATTTCATTGCACACAGCCCATTCATTTCTAATGATGGCTTCATTTGAGATTTGAATGTTTTCCACTACATTCTTTCTTTTTTCACATAGTTATAGAATAACACACAACATAAAGCAAGTAGAATATATATTTCAAGCCATTATTTTTCTATTTTCACAAACTTGCTAAGTGGAAGCAATCACTTAATATTTTCTTACCAAGAAAAAAAAAAGGTCAGCACTGACCTCTGCAAATCTGATACAATCTATATTTATTTTAGACTGGATAACTGAAAGTGATTTTTCAGGGGGTGCTAATCTTCTGCTACATAATAGTATGTGAAAATGTGCTCCAGACAGTGAACTTGTGTCTCCCTTAACAGATGCCCCACTGAATTCTGTCACATTTAGTATCTCAAGGACATATTGTCTGCTCTTCTCAGGTAAAATAATATCTTGCTCCGTGAGCTGTCCTCTTCATATCTGCAGACCTGCTATTGAATAAAGTAGTAGGTGAATATAGCAGTGAGAATGCTTCATATCCATTGACCATCATTTATTTCTGCGTTAAGTATTTTAAAAAAAAACATAAGGCCTTTTTTTTTTACCCCAGGTGTTAGTGCATCTGCATTCCAAACCCAAAGAGTATGTCTTATTATAACCATAACAAAATGCTGGATGATAAGAGGTTTCACTGCATCTGGGTAAATCATTGCACAGAGTCCCCCATAATGTCCCTAAAACTAGAAAAGAACAATTACAATTCCATAATTCTACTAATTCTTCGTATCACGGACAATATTATGACTATATTCATCTGAACTTGGCTGCTTGGCCTGAAGATAGAAGTTAAGATGATGAAAAGAGTAATATTCACCCTATCAAAATCTAAGACTACACTTTGTCCTTTTTGTACCAAGACTTGACTTTTCACTCCTGTTCCAATTTATGTACACCAAACAAATTGGATTAAACCAGATGAAAAATTCTCAAGTTTCTGATCACAGTATGTGGGGCATAATTTGTTACAGGATTTGTATAGCATAAATGCCAAAGGTTACTTCATAGCATTTTGGACAGCCTTCTGGTCCAGTTAATGTCAGGAGAAGTCAATATTCCCACAAGGTCATAAGTGACCTGCTGGCTAATTTAGGCACCTAAACCAGAAGCATAAAGTTATACAAATGTAAATATTCCCCCATGCCACTTCAGTCACTTGCATGATCCATAAATTCTACTCTGAACATATGGAGACAGAATAGAAATCTGATGTGGTGTTACCTACAGTCAGAAAAGCTGCACCATTTTATTCATTTATTTCACTCCTCTTCTTTCTAGTTTTGTCTGGTCTATTCTACTCCATTCTGTTCTAATTATGTTTATTTTATATAGTATATGTGCAAAAATAATGAATGCAAATCTTATGTACTTTTACATATAAATACTTAGAACCACATATTATACAGTTACTTATATTCTTATGTATTGCAATATATTCTGCATACACACACCCCTCCCCCTAATATGTATTTTGGGTTTAATGTTCCAGCCTTTGAGGACACATCTGTAGAATTAGATTTCAATTTTCTAATTTCACCCCTCCTTCCACTGAGAAGTTATGTTACAGGAGAATGAAGAGGTAGAAAAACACTGTGACTTCAAAATGAAAAGCATCTTTTTCTGCTTATTATCACCTCATATAACACAGAAAACTTTATTAACAGAAAATATACACTATGTATTTCCTTAAAGGAGGTTAAGTCTTTGGTGGATAAAGAAGAGAAGCAGGGTAAAAAAGAAATTATATGTATGAAATGCATGACTCCTTTTAAACTGTACGTATTAAGACCAGATGAGAAAGTAGAAGGCAGCATCCAATTGAGAAATGAATTAGGGAATGACAAAGTGAAATGACTGTATTGCAATAAACAAAGAACAGAGGCAGGAAGTGGATGAAGCATCAATGAAAATAGTGCTAAGGTAAATGGATGCCCCATTACTGAGGATGCTTACAGATGTAATCTCTGAAGATGACATTCTCCAGAGAAATCTTGCCTCCAGTAATAACAGCCAGGCAGTTCTTAGCCAAACTGTTTGGATTAGAACCCCCTTCTCTGTCAAGGCCTTAGAGTTTTCCCAGTTTTCCTTGACTGGTAAAGCAGTTGTGGAAAGCCCATATGTAGACAGACCCCTTTTTATTATTATAAAATATTATTTATTATATTAAGGAGATCTTTGTGTTTTGAGGCTGACATTCACAGAGGGAAAACATATAAAAGTGTAAAGAAGACATTGTTGTAAGATTTTCAAGCAGTAGAAGTGTCCCTTATGGCAGGGTAAGAGCAATGGGCCAGGCAAAGAAAATGGAAAAGCCAAATTATTGGTTGGCTAGAGAAACATCTGTTAAATCTATGGGAGAGCAAATGAGCAAGAAAGTTACTTAGCATAAAACACAAAGGCTTTGTCTGAAATTTCTGAAGAATGTGTTAGCCTGGATGGTGATTGTGAACAGCCTGCTTTACTAGAGTGGCCTTAAATGTACTTTGTAAACAAACATACTCCCCTGAAAAGTGAGTCTTGGCAACACAATAGGTGTTACACCAAGATATTAATTCTTGGCATGTTCGGACCATGAGACAGTAAATGCTGAGAAAATGGATCTTGAGTATTCTTAACTGTAGACTGCCAAGTTGCCCCTCAAAGAACAGCTCTTACAAATATGCTTGAAAGAATCAATACAACAAAACACTTATTGCCGTTATTAATGAAGACTATGTTGCACTAACATATCTTTTGAAATATTCCTCTTTTGTTTCTTACATACAGCACAGACTAGAAAGCATGCCCTAATATTCAATTAGTCCAGTGTTTTTATAGGCAGGAATTGAAGGCTTGAAAATGGAAATAAATTATTTTTAAAGGAAGTAAACCTCTGATTCTGAGCAATACTATCTCCAACACAGATTTCATTTCTCTAGTTTCAATTCTTCCTCAGGAAAATCAACAGAGAATTTCTTAGCTGTTAAATTAAGAAATGTAATAAAGAGGCAAACGACCCAGTATGATTTATTAATTTAATTTTTTAAAAAAATATTTGTATTTCCAAAATTCTATGGTACAAGAAGAGAAAAAGCCTCTTGTCTGGGTTTTAGAAATGACAACCAGTGTTTCCAGACTGTAATTTATATTTTATAGGTCAATGTAAAAGCTAAGCTATACTGACAATATTCTACTTCAAGGAAATGTGGATATTTTGCTAATGATGAGACGTTCTTCAGCTCCAGACTCACAAACAGATCTAACCATAATAATGACCTGTGGAAAGCAGAAAGTTGTTGATACTGGCTTCTTGAAAATTTCATATGCCCTCAGGCTTTGCCCGGATGTTAAGCCCTTAGGTGAGATACAATCACTAACAATCACTTCCTATTCTTCCAATCTGCTTGGTCAAAGCCACGTTTCAGTGTGGTGTTTATCAATTTATGCATCTGATTGGCAAGAACAAGATCTATATTTTTAATGAGATCTGAAATTTATTCTGAATGATATTAAACTGAATCATGGCAGATACGCTGGTGTTGGCTCCAACATGAACAGTGTGAAAAGGGAGCGAAGGATTCCAGCCTTGAGCCTTCTGGAAGAGACCTTCTCAGCTGAGCCCTCTGCATGGTGTCAGCCCCACGACAGCTCAGCAAAACTCAGGATGAGCTCAGAGTAAAGTTGCAGAGCCTGACATTGGAAACCTGCACAGTGGGAAGTAGGTTCCACTGCAAAGGAATGTAGGAGCCTGATTTTTTTCCTTGGCATGCTGTTGACTCAGAACAGTCTTGCATCAAAGTAGTGAAGACGTGAAGAAAGTTTGGGCTTGAATCAGGATTCAGCCTTTTTCATGTAGCTTTTTGTGGAGCAGCTAAAGCAGTCTGTATTCCCATAAATCATTTCAGATGTGTTCTCTTCCTAAACATGAAACATTTAGCAGCTGCTGCCACTATTGATGACCTCCTTAAAATAATGCTAAGCAACAATATTAGCTTTATTGTGTGGCAATACTGGATTAGTTTATTCTAAGACAGCATTTTTGCCATATAGGATAAGACCAGGGATTAATATTATTTTATTTTCTGTAAGGAAATGTGAAAAATTATTATTTCATAATAAAATTTATATGTTTTCTAATAAACACACTTTTTTGTTTGTTTGTTTAAATGATAACTTCCCATCTGCAAGTTATCAGTCTCTGTGCTTTCCTTTTTTTATGAATTTCATGGTTTATTTCACTTGACAAATATTTACCTTTTATTAACCACTACAGGCTGAGTCCTTGACAAAATGAGGCATTTCAACAACAATCTTGACCCCCTCGTAAAACAAAGTTCCTCTCAGTATGACGCAAATCTTGGCCTCTTCATCAGCACTTGCAACACAGTTGACTCATGCACCTGACTCTTCCCATACCTGTTCCTCATAAGATTACAAGTTTCATTCTCCCAAATAAAAGCCAAGGTAAAAGAAAATAAAGCACAAGTCCTAACACTCCAGTGAAAAGACAAACTGCTAAGAGCAGCGTGAAGCCTGAAGCTTCTCTGTTTTCTCTGTACTGATGATGTACTCCATTTTCCTTCCATTTACTTCACAGAATTACGGAATATTCTGAGTTTGGAGGGACTGGACCTATAAGCATGATCCAGTCCAACTATTAAGTGAATGGCCCATAAAGGAGTTGAACCCCCAATCTTGTGAACCCTGTGCTAATCTGCTATGCTAATCTTGAAGGCATTTTTCAGACTTGCTGCTTTGTGAAAGTATTACTAACACTTAAACTGATTTCAAGAATTCTGCCAAAGAGAAGCTATGTTTTTGGTGAAAATATTTCTGCGATAAATTCTTGACTCTTTCACAAGTATATAACATGCTCTGGGGTGGATTCAGGTTGCCTACATGGGGCCAAGCCTGTGGCCATTTAGTAGCCTTTCTCATAAAAAAAGATAATGTCAAAAAACTGATATCACTTTACAAGGGCACCTGGGAAATCCACCTACATTCAAGGTAGTTCCTTATTTTTTTCCCATTTGTTTTCACTGTTCAGACTAGCAGAATTTCCTCATGTAACCTCAGGTTGATTTCAGTATTTTATTTTCAGGGTGGAGCACTACTATGATTATTTTCGGTAAACTGCTGTAGAGTGAGATTGTGAAAGAGAGGGTGAGAGTACTCAGCTGTGTAATTCTGGCACAATGAGCAGTTTCAAGGGATCAAAATCTTTGCTGTGATTTAGAGTGAGTCACTTTGGAAATTGTCCCATTTTACATAGAAATCTTCCTTTCCCCCTCTGCCTTCATTCATTTCCTAAGCACTGCGTACAGCCCGTTGAAGTTCAGGCTCTTGCCTGTAAGCCACATTGAAGGCAGGTCAAGAAGCAGGGTCCTGCCTGCAACACTTTTCCTTCAAAACAAGAAATATTAATTCCTTCTTATTTCCAGGATATTTGAGGTGGTATGAGTTAATGAACTGACTTCCTTAACATCTGGGACTTTGAAGACTAAACTTATCCAGTATAATCACAAAATATTCTTACTGCACACAATGGATACTGTGGTGTGATTTATGCCTTAATAGAAATCTACAAAAACTTAACAAGAAAAGTTGTTGGGCAGATATGTTTTCACTTTTTTTTTTCCTCTCAATAAAACATCACGAGTTCCCACTACTTACAAGTTGGGGCAGCTACATATCACTCCATTAAGTTACTCTGGATCATCAGATATTGTCAACAAATATATGTGACCTGGTTGCCTGCAGTATAATTCAAGCAGATGTTAAATCCTAGGAAGAAATTAACGTGTCAAGAAAAAATAAAAAAACCCCTAAATATATCAACAACAACAACAACTAAACCAACCAACCAAGCAAACAAAAAGCCCCAGAGAAAAACAAAGGAAGAGTTTATAGATCAACCATTAAGAAATTTCAGATTATTACTGGCTGGTAGAGTGACCATCATTTTTGAGAAGCCAGACCACTGTCCTACAAAGAAAACTGCTGGGCACATTCTATGGAGAGTATTAGAAAAAAATCAAATGGCCATTTGATCTAGCAACTTTTAAAGGGAAAGAAAAAACATTGGAACAGATTGTGCTGTCTCAATATACATGAACTTCAATGCTATTATTTGTGGTATCAGTGCAGCAAGGTACCTAAACTGCTGTATAACTAATACTAGGAAAGATTAATATCATGTCTTGGATGTCCTCAGCACTGTGAATTACAAAATCTTGATTTCGAGTGTGCTATTAAACAATATTTCTGAATATTCACTTTCCAATTACATTTACTTTCCATCTCGACTCTTTTGCAAACTAAGTAGCACTTCATCTTGTAGGAAGTCTTGTCAAAATGGGTTTTTACTTATAAGCCACCTTAATTAAGATAAATAAATGTTGGCTTTCCCTAACAGAGAAAATGTTCCACTCTATGCCATCCCTTCCTATTTTCTCTTAGAATCACATGCTAATCAAGAGTGCCTACAGTTCAGCACTTGAACTGATTGCAGTCTCAGTATTTAAAACCAGATCTTCCACCTGCCAGCTTGTTTAGCTGAATGATTTGTTCACATTATTGCACCGCTTGTACTTAACTGTTTTGTGGGGAGCTTGCTGTTGATCAACAAAAACTTCATATAATCATCTATCACTGTCATGTTCCAAAGCAGTTTAAATAAATGAATATAGCCATGGGTAGGATTGCATTGTGCACCCAGACTGGTTGTGGAACAATTAAACTCACTCTGAAAGAAAACCGATAAAGATTTGATTAACTTTTGGTAGCAGATGTCCACCTGTATTTCAACTTGAAGTAGAGAAAAAATAGTTGGAAAAGACTAAATCCATGGTCTCCCACATCAACCACCTACATTTCAAGTTAAATATATATAAACAAGTGATTTCTAGCTCCTGATGTACAACATTTTCAAAATCATTAAATGGCCCAGGCTTATAATATGTTAGTGTAAGTATTACAATTATTTTCTTTTTCAAAAGCATATCTATTTGTACAAGCTATAGTAATTTTAAAGGATTGTTTTTATGCTGTTGAGAGTGCATTTTCTTCAATTGCACTGACAAGTAAAAATTTTCTTGCAAAAATATTACAGTTCCACTTTCCAGTGGAGTACTTTTTCCATATGAAAGTGTGCACAATCACTTTCTCTTTCACAAGATCCTACAATACAGATCTGGTCTGGGTTCTGGAATCTGCAGCAATTTCTAACATTAGTGATTCTAATCTCCAGGATCCCTTACTTCTTCTTCATAGAAATATGAAATCTGAATTTGTCCTACAGAAAGTAATCTTTGTTCCTTTCTGCATGATTCTCTTGGCCGCAACGCTCTGCTGATGTATTTCTACAAAGAAGAAGGATGATGAACTTTATTCAGGCAATCCAATAGAAAAGTAACCATGATGAAAAGAACATGAAAATTTAAAGGAAATAAAAAAAAAAAAAAACAATGAACAATTCTGACTGCTTACTTTACAGGTCTGCCAGTCTTTGGCAACCTAAGCAGTTGCTGAAGAGAAGGGGCCGTGATGTCTATTGGACCTGGCCACTGCAGACAGTCTATTTAATTAGCCACTGCAGTGTTTGTATACCTGCTGCTTTCACTCTGTTCCATGTTCCAGATTTCTTAGAGAGATATTTCCCATTATTTAGCACAGTTAGGAGTAGCCATGGTCCTTTGTAGCAATTCAATAAGAGGTTATCATGGAAGGCCGGGCTGCAAAGGGACTCGAGAAAAAATAGGGTAATAACCCTCTAACTACAACCTGCACAAGTCAGCATGGAAAACAAAATCCTTTATTCCCAGCAGAAGACTTTGGAGTTTGTTTGGTTTTTTTCCATCTAGCTGCAAATTTTGCTAGGGGAAAAAAATCTGAATTTATAAACTGTCCTAGTGACAGTCAAAAAAAGGAAGAGAATAAAAAGGTGAGGCATTCATAGGGATTTTTCAAAAAGGGAGTTTGGACTGGAAAGGGAGTAGTCACAATCTTCCTCATCTCAAGAAGGCTTGATGCTACCAAAAGAGAGAGAAAAAAAATGTTGCATGCTTCCAGAAAAAAAAAAAAAAAAAAAAAACACAACAAACTAAAAATGCACTACTTGTTTAAAAATAATTGGAATATATTGTGATCTTTCAGCAATTTTCTCTCATGTGACACATTTCATAAACATTAATTTTTTTCTTTGACATTTCACAAGCAGAAGTGGATTTCCTTCTTCCTTACCTGTCTCACGTGCACACACATATATGCATACACATATACACACACACATACATCTGTAGTGAAACGTAATAAACTACCATTGATTGCAGTAGAAATTAGATGTAGTGGGATAAAGCAAAAATAGCATCTGCTAAGGTAGATTTTACCTGTGGTCACTAACAAGGCATTTTCAATATAAGTACTTGATGAGTATCTCTGAAATAACTACAATCAATTGCTATCCAGAAAAATTTAGCAGTGCTGCAATGCTTTACTAAAACAGCCACATGCCTGGTTTTAAATATTTTCATAGACCTGCAGAGTAAAGCCTTGTGTCCCACTTCATACTCCATTCCCCACTGTGAGTGCTCACAGCACTTCATGGCCTCTCACGTTGCTGACGTTAATCGTGCACGTTTGCACATCCAAAGGCCTTTGCTGGGCAGAGCAGTTCACAGGCCAGTTGCTTCATTTCATCAGTGTAATCAGTGTTACATAACAAAGCACAGTATAAATGTTAGACAAAGGTTGCCCAAATATACAGAGCTTTAATCCACTGAAATGTTAACCTGATAGAATGCATCAAAAGAAGGCATCCACTGTAGAGAAGGATCAGTGATATTCTACACTGAGGTGATCAATACATAAAGAGCATTAAGTGTGGAGTTGAAAGAAATCTAAATTACTAAATGCCAAGGGGCTTGCAGAGATTCCCAGAAGCTGTCTTTCAGGTCCCCACTGACTGGATCATATCCTGCAAGTATCTGTTCTGCTGCTCACAGCCAAGGGCCCATGATTTTCAGGTGAATTATAATGTTTACAACCTCCTGCTAAGGGTTTGCACATTCTGTACCCAGTTTCATTTATTCTGACCCAGGAAATGCTGTGAACTGCGAGGAGAACAATTAAAGCATTAATTGCCAAATCAGTTTAAGTTATCACTTAAAGCTGTTCCAGAGGTCAGGTCTAGCAGTGTGCTCTGGCAGTGGTGGAGGCTTAACAGCACACCAGGCTGTATCAATGGGAGGATAGCCAACAGATGAAGGAAAATGATCATCCTACATTACCTGGCACTTGTTAGGCTACATCTGGATCCTTGCATCCAGTTTTAGGCCCCCAGGACAGCAAAGATGCTGATAAAGTGGAGTGGGTTCAGCATAGGGGGACCAGGATGGGTGGACTGGAGCAATTGACTGGGGAGGGGCTCTGCCTGCCCAGCCTGGGGCAGGATTGGGACTGACCAGCACCCATGGACACCAAGGAGATGCAGCAGGGATGAAGCCATAATCTGTACAGTGGAGGATGAGAGAAGGACATAGACCAAACCTAGAGGGGTTCCAGACAGATATAAGGAGGTGTTTTCAATTGCAAGGATAGCTAAGCATTGAAACAGGCCGTGCAGAAAGGCCAGGAAATCTCCCCCTTCGTCAGAGCTGGCAAGGTCCTGAGCAGCCTGCTCTACTTTCAGTTTTGCCCCTCTGAAGCAAGAGCACTCTAAGGTCCCTTCTAAACGGAATTACTCTGTCATTCGGCGGTCCAAATGAGACAGAGAATACAGTAGGTCAAGTAAGAATGACAGTGCATACAGCAAATGATAGACGGATGGACAGAAACAAGCAGTTTTAAAACAAAACATTATTGCTACGAACAGTGCTTTTATAGTCCTTACCTTATTGTCTTTTTTATTCATTCTGAATGAATGACCACAGAAAACACTTCAGTGCTAGTGTTAAGAACTAAAGATTTGTTATTTTCTTCAAGACAGAGGTCTGGGGACTTGAGGTGAGGGGGTTCTTTGTAGTAGGAGGTTAATATTATTCAGAAATATTAATTTGCCAGGATAACTTTCATTTAAAGCTATTAAAGAAATCCAGTGGAGCCACAGTGTAATACTAAATGAATTCATTTGGTTTTATTTTAAATAGATTAACAAAGACAAGATTAAAACCAGGACAGTTGAGTAAAGATGGAAAACAGGTGGTTACCTGTTATTTTACCTTCCAAGCAAAATCTCTGGTGAAACTACATACAGTCCAAGTTTTAAATTAACTTCTAGTGTTACACTCTGTGTTACACTCTGTCCTTCTTCTGCATGACTGAAAGATGCAATTGTTTTCTGTGGTTTATTTTTCCCTGGTATATTTCTCACTAGCTCATTCCTTCTTACTTTCAGTAGGCTTCCTGGTTCATAATTCACAAGTCATCTGCATTTATAGAAGACCACCATTTGAAGCATTATGTCCTCTGATCTTCAAGCTGCTAAATTTCCCCTCTCCTCTACCCCAAAGATAGACAGGAGGATTCATTTATTTTGTTTCCAAAATAATGTTTAGTAACTATGAATATGATGTGCAGGGTGACATGAGGGATTCCGTGACACTGAATTTATATTAACTTAGAAATTACTGAAAAGTCCAGCTTGTCTAGAAAAGGAGGTAAAAGTCATCAGTTTGGCATATAGGTGGGATCCATGCAAATGTGGAGTAAACATAATAGGCTTGTACATAATAAACACTTTTAGAACAAGTTATTTTTTTTAGTGTGTTAATGTTTTGATCCTAGTTTGATGAAGCTATAATGTTTATTTGGTACCAAATTCAAAAACTCTTCTAATTACAATCTGAATCCTGTGGCCAGGTCATGAAGCAACAAACAGCACAAAAGCAGCAACAAGGGTGTATGAGCACGTCAAAATAAAGGTGCAATAAGCATTGCCACCTTAGGTGCAATGGCCAAATAACATAAAAATAGACCTGGCAGCACCATTGCATAAATGCCTGCATGGGATAGAAATTTAAGCATGTAACTATGAAACTCTCGTTGTAGAGTTTCATAATATGCTAACATTCTGCACCTTCAGCCTGATCAGAAACCAGTGGCAACACCTCCCAGCTGCTATTGTTATCTTATTTCAGCAATATTCAAGAAAGCATAGTCAGACTTTGGCTTGGGTGAAATAGCCGTACCTTGTTTCAGTTTCAGTAGAGAAACAGGGTAGTTTGCTCAGGGGAAACTGTTCTCACCTGCTGAGATTGGAATAGAGGAGCTCTGGCAAACAGAACTGGAGGAGGGAAGCACTTGCACAATACTAGAAGCAGGGGAGGTGGGGACCTCACTGGACTATTTTGGCTTTGAAATTTGCACTTGTATAAATATGCAGTATATGGTATAAGCTACGACTCCATTCTGACTAAGCCATCTGGCAGACAAACCAACAATTTTTCTGAATACTAAATTCAAAGAAAACTAAGAGGTCGCATATTTGTTGGAATTTTTTCTTACAACTAATGAAACAACAGAAGTTACAAAATATTTAAAAATAAAGGAAACCACACCCACAAATGATTTTAAAGGGAGAAACTAGTATTTTGGGGATATTACTGAAAAAGAAATGCCAACCTGTGTTTCTGTATATCAGGAATGCACAGAATATTCACTTGCAACAGCTAGTGTTGCTTCTCTAATTTGAAACATGTGCAGAAGGGTGAGAATTTTTAAATCTGGCATGTTTTGTTGTTAGTTTTTTTTTTCCTTTTTCCCTGCAGTGAGTTTTATTACTAGGTGAGTTCTTCTGTCAGGATCTCTCAGCTCCATTTAGCAGGTTTCTACACGTTTCAGAACTTGAAAGACTCACCCAACGTATCATCAGCGTTCCCATCATCAGTCACGTTTACACTGGCTTAGTCCCAAATCAAACGTGAATGTCTTTTTTCCTTCTCACGTTTTTTTAAAAGTTTCTGTAAAAGAGATTAGTCAATAAAGTAAAAAAAAAAACCACAACAAAACAAAAAAAACCCAAACAAACAAACCCCAAAAAACAAAAAAAAAAAAAAAAACAAAAACCCAAACCCAAAACCAAAAAAAAAACTCAAAAAACCCCCAAAACCCAAAAAACATAAAGCTGCAAAAGCTCCATAAACTTAAAACAAAACAAAACAACAAAACAAAACAACACCAAAAGTCAAAACAGAACCAAAACCAATCCACAAAAACCCCACTCACTTCACTTTAAAATAGTATGTAAATTCATTATTTCCATCTTAACTCTTTACAGTGCAGAAAGGAATAAACATCTAAAAGAAGCAAGTAAGAGATGCATCAGAAGCAGAACAATGTGGAGTTTTTGGATAACAGTTTAAACCAAATAAAGTCATGTAGTTCAGCTCACTGTTACTGATTAAATGTATTGGGGTTACTCACGAATATCTTCTTACTGGCCCCAATTCAGCAAAGCACTACACATGACTAATTAGGAATATGAGCATGGAAATAGGATTTAAACTTTAGAACAACCATATTGGGGGGTTAGAGCATTTTACTAAATAAGGGCTTGGAGCCTTAGCCAGCAGCTTTATTCATGTAGTGTTTTACTCTCTGTTTGTGGGAAATGTCATCCCTTCAGTCTCATGACTTTTGTTTCTCTTGTGCTCTTGTATTCCACATGGCAGAGTTTTTATTTCCTCCTACATGCTGGGGAAGAATTTGAAGGAAGAAGACAGTCAAGATGTATTTGGGTAATTTCTATGCTTATATTTTACACATATAGCAATACGCTACATCATTGTTTACACAATTCAGTTATTTCTCACAGAGTTTGATACAGTGTTGTGAAAGCATGCATTTTTTTGTGAGTGCCTCACTACCAGATATGAGGGCTAGAAATGAGAGGAACAATACTGTACAACCACAGACTTCTGAGAAAAAAATACACTGCATTAAAATGGCATTGTATAGCTGCTTATTGTTTCTAAACAATTTCCAGATGAAATCTGAAAACAGGGTTTTCCTAACTGCCAACTCTGCAGACACAATGTGGGAGAGTCAAGCAAGAGTTATATAACTAATTAAAACCAAATTAATTTAATCAAAACCATTAGACACTCATTACTCATGCAACTGCATCATCTTTTCAGTTTACCTTTATCCTCTCCCCCCAGCTGTATTGGTTACACCCACCTCTTGTTTCTCATCTGAAAATAGACATTTTTTTAGGAAAGGAAATGCATCTGTCTGTGTACCAGCACATTACATGTCTTGATCTAGATCAGGCACGACTGTAATGCAAATAAAAACATCACTGGAAAAAGACGAATATAAACAAACTACATTGGTAACTTGCTATTTTTGGACATTATTCAAGACAACTAATTTGAATCTTCTCAGCCACTCATTTGGTAGAGAAATATTTTCTTAGAACTTGTGGTCAATCATAGTTTCTCTCCATACAAAAAAAAGAACCTTTTAAGATGACATAAATTTACAACTTGAACAGGTGAATAAAGATATTTTATTCAGCCAAGAAGTCAACTTCTGAAATCAGACACCTTCGAAACTGGGTGAGGTTTTTTTACAGAGCATTGAGAAACTTCATATTGCTTCAGAACTTTGAAGATTAGTTTTATTGCAATGAAAGCCAGAGGGTTTGCAAGTGAACATTAAGAACAGACAACATTTATTATAAAGAATAAATTTTGCAGACGCTGTACATAATTTCTACTTTGGGATTATTATTTAATGACATGACGGAAAGAAAGACTTTGCTTTTATTTGTGTGGTGTTCTCTCTTAGAATGGATGCTCAAGGCAAAAATCTCACTTGTAATGCAAGGTGTGCCAAGTAGGGAAAAGAACACAGGCAGCTTCTTCCTTTTCCTCATGCAGCCATACAGGTTTGGGGCAGGATGGTGCCACATGTACTGAGAGACTTGAGGAGCAAAGGGGTGACCCACAGCACCCAAGTGAAATTAAAAATGTGGGTCACTGTACTGGTTTGCTGGAAAGGACCCCTCTCTCTCCCCCTCCCTCCTTCCCTCTCTAAATGCCTTTGGGCATCTGCCCAAGGCTGTGTCTATGCCACACAACAGAGGGACATGATGGAAACCTCAGGAAGGGAGACTTAACTGAAAGCACACTAGGACATTCCCAGGTTTGTGGCCGTGGAGACACTACAGGTGCAATAGTTTATGCTGAATCCAGAGCACTAAAGATTGCCAGAAAAAGATTTCAAAAGAAATGGCTAATACTATCAAAAAGAAATGCCCATGCTAACCCTAGAACAGGAAATGAGGGACTGGGAAATATGGAGCAAGGGTGCCTGGCTTTGTAGTGTACAAAGTTGCAAATTGGGAAGAGTCAACATCTGAATACTGAGAAGATCAGGTTCTAGTTGTGGCTTGGCCACCTCCAGACACAAACACCTCCAGTTTGCCTTTATGAAGCCAGCTCAGAAGTCTTTGCATGATATTCCCAGAAAGCTTCAGGAAACTTTGGAAAGGATGGAGATATATTTGTCAGTGCAAACTCATTTGCATGTGGCACTTGGGGATATATTTTACTGGTGAATGTCAATGCTGGTTTAATGGTAAGCCTCGATGAGCTTAGAGGTCTTTTTCAACCTTAACGATTCCATGGTCGTATAAAGAACATGTTGACCGTTGTTCTAAGTACTTATGTCATGAAAATTAAACTTAAAATCTGGATTCATTGCACTTTAAAAAATCATTATGATCAAAAACAGTTGTGTTTGTTCTGTGAAGAACAAACACAATTATTTGACAGAAAGAGCAACCTGAACTTCTGCTGTATTTACTTAACTTTTTCTGCAACACTTTTCTGCACCTTTTGATAGACACAAACCTTAACCCTGCTGTGTTCACAATTACTCAAATGACTATTGTGTCTGAGATATAACACAATTCCTCCGCTCTGTCAGAAAACCTCCAAATCAGAAAACTCTCATGTCAAAGTCTGAAAAATTGTATAAAAATTAAGTTACTAAGTGAAAGCTGAGACTTATTTGTGTAATAAAGATCTGCATAACAAAGCATTCAAAGCCATCAGGGATATTGTGACAAGGTATGGAATTGGTATAGAGGCATGAATAGCGGAACATCCTTACTCACCTCAGTGCCCAAAAGGAATGGGGAAACATAAGGACTGCATTTGCCAACAAATTTTGTAGCCAAAAAGCCAAAGTGAAAAGTCTCATTGGGCTGTTGGAGCAAGACTTCTATAAGGCCAGTCATGTCTCTCATTTGAAAAGGAATCCTGAAAAGAGGAAATAGTTTACTAAGTATGTTATCCACATTCACCTAAATTTTCATCTTTGTGGAAAATACAGGAAAGATACAAAAAAGATCACAGGGTCTTTCAGAAGTTATGAAAGAAGCTGCTGTTACTGAAATATGACCCCAGTTGTCATATTCAAGAAAAAAGAAACTGAAAATCATAACATATCAAAAATTAAGAACTACCTTCCTAATCTGTTTGCAATTTCTTCATAACAAAATGTTATAAGTCTGCTCTTGTAAAAAATTTATTAAAAATAGGAAGAGGGGAAAGAACATAAGAGACAACTCATAGTTCTTTCTTTTCATTGGTAAGAGGGGAAATCAATCATTTCACAGAAAGAAATCAGTTCATGTTAATATGACTATACAAGTGTACAACTGTTGTGAGCAAAACCACAATCTGGCCCTGTAAATCAAGTTGAGACTGTTTATATTTACCCTATTTGCTTGGAACATTTCTCTTTCAGAGTTCGTACCTCCCTTAGCATTTAAGGCACTCCAGAAAAATGGTCTTGTCCGTAAGAAGTATACAAAAAATTTGTCTAAAAGTGAGATTTGAGGAATAGCAAATGTCCAAATGAGAAGTTTGAACTTATGAAGCCTTTGCCCAGATTTTATTTGACAATTTCGATGCTAGTGAGTAGTAGCAAAATACCAAAGATAGTAAATTCATGTGCTGTTATTCCCTAGGCAGCTCAGAGGGGAGATGAGCCCTTACCAAAATTATTGTCACTGACACCGCTGGTGGATCTCTAAATCAAAGACAAAAATAGGGTCTTGTGCAAAAAATATTGCTCTCTTTCTTAGTTTTCATTTTTGTTGTGGAAGCACTGTAAACATCAAAATGGACCAAGTAAAGACATGGAATGGAAGGTTATTGTTCCTAACAACCAATCTCAGCCAAAGAGTGAGAATAACTGGTCAATGATGCTTCTCTGATTTTTGATATGTCACCATTCATGCACAATGTTTTATGCTTCCCATATGCTTTACTGTATCCACATTGTAATAGTACTGTAATGTTCTTTTTTGGAGGGAAAAAAGAAAGATAAATTTCGGGTAAAAATATCCCTTGTGCAGGAGCAGTGAGACCAACAGAAGGAAATGCCATCAGGGCCTAGAACTTCATGGATCGCCTCTCTAAACACATAACCATCTTATGGAAATAGGAAAAGTGGAACAGGGCAGAAAACTCCCTGCACTCATGGAACTGAACTTCCTGAATTTCAGCCATCAACTTAGCTTTAGGATCTGCAAGCCAAATAACATCACTCAAGATTTGACTCATGGAATGATATCCCTATATGACCATGGAAACATATTTGATACTGTTTGTGATAGGTATGAAATGCTACAGTTTATGAGTTTCTACCCCTTTTACTCCACAATTTCTTTTTATTCTATCATTCCCTTACTCTGTCATGTGTATTATACAACAGATAGAAAAATAATTGGAAAATTTAGAGTTTGTCTGTGCACATTATGTTGGATGACATCAAGAAGCAATTTTCAGTATAACTGAGTCGTAATTCTATTAACCTCTCTGTGTTTTAGGATTTTGAAAATGACAGATCTGTAAGAACTTCATAGCCACTTTTACACATGTAAATTACAGCTGTTCCTTCAGGTTGTTTTTTTTACCTGGTTTAAATATCATAAACTTTCAAAGTTGCTATCTCCCTCTGCTACTAGTTCCTCCAGAAAACCATAAGTCATTTTACTTTCATTTGTGGGTATGAAAATTAAACATGATAAACTAATTTGAGGTCTTTGCTGCACTGTATTTATAAGCCCATATTTATTTTTTTATTATGTGATGAGACTGTTCATTTAATCCAAATCCCCTTGAGGGCCCCAAGCCAAACTTTTAAGTGCTGATGAGAACATTTCCTGACTATAGGTAAGGATTTTGTTCTCTAGGCTCTTTTTGCTGCCAGTTCAGAGACCTGACAGCAGTTCTTCTCCTTTTAACATTTTAACATGTCTCTATGTTTTAATTATCATAGAAGAAACAGAAAACCCCAAAATAAATCAGGTTGTATACAATTAAGCCATAGGGAGGAACTCCAATTAAACCTTAATGGGCAGTAATTGTTTTCCTCAATATTTCAAAAATAATCATCATCCAGACACCAACATACGGAATATCTAACTTGCAAAATCTCTCACTTTTCATCTTCTTAAAAGCTATTACAGAGGATGTCTTTCCTCAGAATACCTAACACCAGTTTGTGACTGATTGTGTTTAAAATATGAGGGGTCTTTTTCATATCTAGGACAAGAAAGCTTGGATGATCTTCAACAAACTATATGGAATATAGAGATATATAGAATTTATTTACATTATGGAAGAATTAAATAATATATACATAAGCCTTTATGCACTGAACTTTTTGTGTAACAGAGACACATGTATTGGCCTGAGTCTTTAAAATCAGAGTTGAGCTAGATGCAGTTGGACACCTTCTGTCAGGAATTATGATGGCTAAGCAAGTCTCCTAGGACAAGACAAAGGACAGAAGCTACATGGAACAGAGGAAATACTTATTTGGAAATCATAATGTGGAAATTTACTTGAAGCACACTTAAAACAAATACATCTGAGAAGCTGCAGTGCTCTGGCTTTGCTTAAATGCAAAATTTTGCAGGGAATAAAGGGACAGAGAAAGATGTGCTTGGTAAGTGCTGCCTCTTCACGCTGGGTTGGTTTGCCAACAGCGCCTGACACTGATCTGATGCTGGGGCCATTACACAAAGGCTTCCTTTGCTCCTGCACACTGAACAGACCAGGCTTACAAACCCTTATTCAGCACCACAGCCGTGACAGCTGCCTTGGCCAACTCTTCTGGGCATGGGCTACTGAGGCACAGGGAGCTGAGCATCCCTGAGGGGAATGCTTCTAGGACAGCCTCGTGGCTTCTCGCTGCCTGTGCTTCTCAGGCTTCCTGCAGTGCTTATTGTAACCAAGCCACATGTTTAATGTGAGCCCATCCACCATAACAGCCACTTTTCAAAATTGTTTATACCTCTGGTTTACACAGCATTCTACATCAGTGAGTATCACCATTTAGTCAAGCATTGTGTGGGGGAAAAAAAGTTTATTATTTTTATGTTTTGTTCTTGCTCATTTAATCCTGGTTATAAAGGACTAAAATACAAATCTGAAACTAATGTTTAATGGGAGCCCAGCAACCTCTTTGAGAAATAGAGGAGTGAAGGTGGTCATCATCGCAATTCCAGTAAGATTTCCAAAGGTCTGTTTGTGGTCTTACATTTATTTGAATCAATTTCAGACACTTAATTAGAGAATCTGATAGCCTATCCATACTGAAAACACAAACCAGAAAACTTAAGAAAATGTTTACACCAATTTCCATTTACTCCAATGTCCACTTTGGAAATTTCTTTGCATTTATATAAACATCATGATTTTTCAGAGATTGTACCTGAATGAAATAAACAATTAAGTGAGGACACTTCTTTTGGCATATTTATGCTACCATTATTCAGCTAGGATAGGGATGTTGCTTAGTGCAGTGATTTTTAATGTGCCAAATTTACTTAGCTATGCTGGCATAAATTTAGCATATAGACTAGGCTTTGCTTTTATTTCTTTCCTTTTTTGTTTTGCTTCATTTAGCTCACATTTCCTCTTAATTTACCTAAACCAAACTAAAATAAGCCTCATGTACACTGGGGAAAAAAAAGTGTTTCTACTCATTTAATTAACTTGTTTTGAAAACAAATGCTAAATTAAACAAGGATACCTCTTTTTAAAGCACACAGCAAAACATCAAAAAATAATTACAACAGGGATAACTTTGTAAAATATGCCATGAACACAGTATAGTAAAACTGCAAAGCTTTGAAAAAATGTGTGGAACTCAATTTTATGGGAGGCTGTTTGTTCTCATTATATGTTAAGCTCATGAAAGAAATCTAAATCTTGAAGCAGTGCAGTGAGCCAGGTCTGGAGAGGTGCTGACGTGAGACATGAGGAGTGCAGGCCATAGAGAGAGGGCGCTGCCACAGACAGGATCAGGGGAACAGGGCCGAGCCTTGACAAACTCATATTCCTCTTCTTGCATATCTATCAGCGGCAGCCTTTGAACTCGTTTTTGCTGAGTGCAAAGATATTCCCTGTCAGGCCTTAACACTGTACCATTATCTGTTTTAAAGACTCATCTCCACTCCCACTGTTTTCTTCTACAATGCTGGACTTGCTGCTGTAATTACTGTAGCAGCTGTCTGTGTCACAAGTGGTTTCTGTAAGTTTGCATAGCATTTATCCAAAGTGAGGCTTTGATACTTCTTGGGGTCATTATTATATCACAAGCAAAGAACATAATCAAATATTTATGTGGCTATTCCTTTCCATGTTAAATCACATTTTATTTTTAATGAAATTTTTGAGCCTCAGTTTATAGCTTTAGTAAGATCACTCCAACATCTTTCTGGAGGGTAGCAGCTTTTTGGTCACTTGTGAAAGGCAGCTAGGGACAAAACAGTGTTTGACCCAGAGAACTCTGAGTATGACTGTAGACCAGAGAGATACGTGAAGAACTTAGGTTAACTCTAAATATTGACAGAATTAGATTAAATTTCTATTTATGTACCCTAAGATTTTTTTCCATGGTACATGTTATTTCAGCATGACAAAACAAACTCTGCAGTACTGTAGGGCAGCCAAATAATAAGGAAAGTTTTCTTGGTTTTTGTTCTTCAAGAATGGTTTTTCAGACATCTGTCACAGGCTGCTTCTTTCATATCTGTCCAGTAAAAATGCAGGGCTTTTCAAGAGTGTCAGACAATTAGGAAGTTTCTATGAACATTAGGGATTATATTTCTGTAGCAAAATTGCCTGTGTCTATAATTAACAAAACTCATTTAATCCAAATGTGTGCACTTTTGCCTTGAAAAATCAAGTACTTCTTTATTTTTTTCTTTACTCTCCAAGCTAGCTGAGATATTTCCATGAGTTAATGACTTACTTTTGCTGTTACAAAAACTGAATTGCTTGCCCTTCAACCACCTTGAAGTACACAAACAGCTATTAGCTTACATTAGTCATTAGCAGCACACAGGTCTAGGCCCTTTGTGCTGCACTGAAATAGATATATTGGGACATTATTATGTGCTTTGAATTCTACTGATTTATCTAATTCTGTGGAAATTGGAGATTACTTGTCATACCACGTATATTTGGTAACACTTGGCTTCCAAGAATAAATGAAAAAAGAAAAAAGAACAACTCTATTTTTTCTTCAAACATAAGAAATCTCTTCTCTCTGTCCACAATATTAGGCACACATGCAGCATGCAAAATACCTGTACCATTATTTATGACCTTCAGAAATGCTGATACAACAGCATATATTCAGAGTCGAGTACAAAACCACCTCACTTCTATTGGACTCCTTTAACAGAAGAATTATAAACATAATGACTATGTACACACTTGATAAGGACACCATTATGCCATTTATACTAATATATGATTATATCAGCATAAACACTGCTTTCAACATATACAGAGCACAAGACACACCTACAAAAATGCTGCAAATAAGACTTTTGTCAATGCACAGCTGCCAGCACTGTGGGGTTTGCAGGGTATGTGCTTTGCTGTTCCCTGTCCTTCCCTGTCCTTCCCTGTTCCATGTCATTGATCCAAGACGTACCGAGGCACAGAGTGTGTCACAGGTCTGTACCTCAGTGTTAAACACCTACTTTAAAGTACAGATGGGTCCCAGACTTGTTCTCACACCTGAAAGCAAATACAGGGAAGGGGCTTTTGCTTCTCATAGCTTCCTTCCTTCTTCCTTTGAAGTTTTGAAGTACCTTTTTGATAGTCATAGCTCATTTTTCCTCTGCTATGCTTTTGTTGTCAGAAACACGGAACTGTGTGATTAATAGTATGCAATTCCTTTTAGAGAAGGAGTTCATCTCTTAAATATTTGCAGAATACCAATGTCCATCCTACTGATCTTCAGTATTACAAAAAAGATTAACAAACTAAAGAAAAAAACAAGGAAAATCTGCACATGCTATAGGCATTCAAAGCCAGTTACATATATCTACCTGGTTATCATGGCCTGAGATGAGGAAAAGGGCTTATACCATGGGGTACATCCGAATAAAACACCTGCTAGTGCAATTTTTTGTAGTTGTTCTTGTGACTATTATTTCACTATGTACTAGTTCTATAATACTTTCGCTGACTAACATTATCTTCAAGACTTGCATTGCCTTCACAGCTGTAAAGATTTATTTCTAAATCTATAGTGTGTGCCAATTTGCTTCATTATAATTTATTTTATTTAGCTACATCTAGTAAATATATAACAAATGTATAACATTCTTTATTGGATAGAAAAATAATGAGCAACTAAATTTAAACTGATGCATTTTGACATGTATCAGCTCTTACAAAAGCATTTTTATTGAACTTCAATTAAGTTAATTTAAAAGGTTTAGCAGCTCTTTCTAGTACTGATTATACACCATAATATTTATTGTCATAGCCCTTGTGCTTCTCCACATTCATGTTTAGTATGGTAGGGATAAGAATGCAGGTGACTGGCATCTCAGGGGAAGCAAGGTGCTGTGTAGTTCATGTTCTTATATACACAGAAGTGCTCATAGTGTGAAAAGTATCTCAAGGTTTTACTTTACTTTCTGGACATGGTCATTGACCTCCTTTGTCTTCCATTAAGCAATCCCTCTTATCCCCTTTCTCCTCACCAGCAGCCTCTTCAGAATGGAAAATCTATGGAAACTTGTTCTCCTTTGCCTGCTCCTAATGATCACCGTCAGCAATGATGGGTTTGTGAAGAACATGTAAAGCCATTTATTTATTGGTTTATGTATATACTTTCAAGAATAGTAAGAAACTGCCTAAATCCTTTCTAATAGAGCATGCAACCTGCTAAGGTTGCTTCAAATCTTAAATTAGCTTAAGTTAATCAAAACTTACCTTTGCATTATCTAGTTTAGAGAACAGCACATGACTACTGTGAAAGCCCTCAGACATAAATAGGGAAAACTGGCTTGTTGGAACTCCCATAGAATAGATGTAATTAGATGCATTGCTGAAAAGATTGGAACCTATGGTATTTATAGATGATATATTTTCTCAGCTCAGTGACTAAACACAGAAGGGCATGAGACAGAGCTGTTAACCACACTTAAGTTTTTATGCTATTCCTCACCATGAATTATTATGATAAAATACATTTTCTAAGGGAATAAAAAATAGTCATTCCTTCCTATAAAGGTATCAGGAAAGTATGAGGAGCATCTATAAATTTTTTTCAATAAATTGTCAAGGACAAATAAGACATTTGCCGCACTGGGGGTGGAAGAATAAATAAATAAATAAATAAACAAATAAATAAACCCTCAGTAAAAAAGATTTGCTACCAAATCCTGATTCTGAAAGTTGGAGAAAAATACAATAACCCAAGCAAGCACATATTTTTACTTCTGTCTAAGCCTAGAGGTCATACTAAATAGAGTAGCATTTTTTAAAAAAATATTTTACAATAAATGGAAAGAAATGTTTCAGTGTGAGGAAACATTTTAACTAATGTCATTCCAGCCAAAAAACTCAAGAAATAAGAGAAATTTTTGAACTCTAGTATCCCTTTTAGGATTACTAAAGGTTTTCTGAGCCAAAAGCTTGTATGTTTTTGAAGAAGTATCTGTTGCAATGAGAAAAGACTTTATGTGTTCATAAAAGATATGCTCGATGGTAAGTTGGAAACAACTTGGCGACAATCTTTCTCTTATAACTTGCCTATGGAGTTACTCCTTAAAATCTAGAAGCTTCAGCAGTCTCAGGGGTTCTCTGTAAGATAATATTTTAAGTGTTGTATGTTTATGTTTAAACATTGGATTCAATATTTCTTCATTAATATTTACCATGAAGTGATTTTTCTCAATATGTTGTTGGTTTAAGTTAGATTAAAAAAAGAAAAAGAAAAATCAGTCTTTCTGCCACAAAACTGTGAAAACTAAATTATTCTAATATATTCTTGTTTTCACTTAAGATTAATTTCACTTGTGCGTTTTTCTTATCAAAATTGAAGAATTTTGTTTGTTACTCTAATTCTTCAAAGTATTTTAGTGTTGGATGTAGTTGTAAAATGTGCCCTGATCATCCTCCATCTATTTCAATATTTATTTTTGCTCCTACTTTCTTGACACATGCTCCTGAAACATTTGACTACGAGAACACCTGTGTTGATAGTATTAGGAAGAGGAAGATATTCCACTTCTCATATCTGAACCACAAGGTCTGCAAATTTCTAGTGAAAAAATAAAATTAGTAGCTGAAAAACTCCAGACATTTGTTTGCTTCAGTTCACGTCTCAGTGTCCGATAGTTGTGAGAAGGGATAGACTGGCGGTCACTGGTCCATGGAAATAGTGACATTGCACTCACCAAAGTGAGTTGACTCAGCCAAATCCAGTCCAAAGGAATCATCTGCTCTGATAAAGCATATTTTCCTAATATATTCAGAATTACAAATTCTAGGACTGAATACTTTGTCTCTATGAATTTCTGGATACAGCCACTTGAAAAAATAGGTTTTGGTCCATTGAAACTCAAAGTTCTTAAATGGGTGGAATAAGAAAATATTTGGGGGTTTTTTTTCTTATTTTAGTTTTGGTGATTTTAAATGGATAAATGAGTAATTTATTTTTCCCAATTGCTTTCATTTTAAGAACACTTTGAGCATATTTGAAAGCAAATTATTGTTTCAAATTACTGAAATAAATTATATGGAATTACCCTTTTTGATCCTGGAAAAATTGTCTCAAAATGCCCTGTTGGTTCTGATCAATCATCATGTGTCCATTTGGGTGACAAAAAAACCCAAAAAAAGGTAGAAAAAAAAAGATTTTTAGGTTAAACATTAGTCAGGAATGCTACTAGAATCTGTGAGCTTACAAGAAATCTAGACATCTGCTCCAGGTATTCATCTGCTAAGATCTTGGGCATTAGGATTGAGAATTGACTGGGTCAAAATACATTCTTCCTCTTCCCTTGATTGGTTCCCAATAGAAGTGTCTTGCATTATTATAAAAATATAGAAAAAATGCAAGGTAATACAGGACTTTTGTAGGTGTAGTTATAGGCCATATTTACCTGGGACTATGAAGTTATAGCAATGTCAGCTTTGATAAATGTGAATTGAAATAAGATGAGGATGTGGATTTTTGCTTCTTAGTCATCTACAGTTACATAAATATCTCTGTGTTTTTGGAAGAAACAACAAACTCACTACACCCCTCTCTCTGGATACAGAGGAGAAATCTTCACCATGTGGAAAACATCCCATTCGCACCAGAAATGATGTTCTCACAGAAAATTCCAACCAGTTCCATATGTTTCCTCATAAGAAAGAGTTATGTTTAAAAAACCATTTTTCATGTATTTCTAAAATCAGTGTGTAAGTAATATTTCGCTCCAGCTAGGACACATGCAGAGCAAAGTTCATAAGCAAACCAACGAGCGTTATATTTCATTAGATCAACAAGTACTGACGAAAAGTTTTCACAAGGCTTCAGATACAATTCATACTTCAAGCTCAAAAAAATACCTGCAGGAAGAGGATAACCACAGTATAATCTTTTATAACCACAGTTTTACTTTATTTTGCTTCTATTATGCTAAGTAGTCTTATATAAAATGTTATTTCTATTTATAAGCTTTTCTGTGTTTTATCTCTCAGTGAGACAACTTGTGTTAGTACTTCATAATGAAAACATGCTCTTAATCATTAATTCTGGGAGAAAATAATAATAATTCACATCATGTATTTCTTCTACAGAATTAAGTACAGTTTGAATAAATTAATCATTTTGTTTATGAAATTTTCTTTATGATGACAATTCTTCATTCTTCTGCTCAGAAACAAAGCAAAAAAACCCCAACCAGACAATCAAAAAAACTCGTTTTAGTGTCTTAGTAAATAAATAGAATATTTGTTTACTTCATTTTCTTATTCCAGGGTCTTTTTGGTAACTGCCTACCAAAAAAACTGTCATTCAAGAATGAAAAAAAGATATAGAAATCTATATTTTATTACTTTACAATTTTCACTCAATATTTTTGTCCTTTTTTACATAGATATCATTTTCTCATTTTCTAAACATAAGAAAACTTTGTATGTGCATTACATTTTATGTTACAGAACTTGGTACAATGTTAATTTGAAGTATGACTTGTGTCAAAGTTGTGTACAAGCATTTTGACAGGTTATTTTTTTCCTGCTTCATTCCATTTTCTCAAAGCTGGTATATAACAGTATGTTGGTAGCTGCATTTATGATTAGAACTATAGTGAAGTTCTTGTTTATGTGATTATATTAGCAGCAATGGCAAAAATAACTGACTATTTATTGGTAATTGTCACCCTGGCCCGTATTGGACTTCATATTGGGAATAATTTTTTTTTACTATTTATTTAATATTTAACTCTGGTTAAGAGCAGCCCTCCTCTTCTACCGTGGGTATTTACATAGGTTTATGGAATGTGGCTAGGGTGCTCAGTGCCTTACAACATTGAATCCAAATATTCTGCAGCAGTCACAGCTCCCTGAGGTTCACAGAGCCAGACTCTTTCCTAATATGCAATGTACATGACTAGTAACAGAAAATTATGGACAAAATAGGGGTAGCATTTTTGAGAGTGTGCACAGGGCCAAAGGGCTGCAGGCTGTTGGTATCCTCTTCAAGCAAACAACACTCGGCTAAACTCTAAACATACCCAGACTCATATCCTAACCTGGACTACGAGATTCAAATCTCAAAATATACCAAAAAAAATTTAGTTCTCTTGGGGAAGTCCTTCAAGCAAGGCACAAACTAAATCCAGTTCCCACATATCACAGTAGGAAATAGAACTAAGAAAACACTCTATGAGTCCTACAGGATCCTACAGGATTTTTGTGTCCAAAATCCTGATAATCTCTTGTGATTGGACACTTCCTTTGCAGTGTAAGGGAGTTTGTCTCTCTAGAAATTGTCCACAAGGAAAACATCTTCCAGCCCTGACAATTACTATCACTTCACTGAAATAATTGCGGTTACGCTGTTTTGCAGCAGTCAAGGGTTTGACTATTTATACCTGATATAAAATAGTGCATATATTTATGCAGCTCTCTTAGGGCCTTATGAATTGCATTCTTTTGTATTTTGCATCCACAGGGACAAAGAAAATTTGTTAATTGCTTCTATTTTAATCGGCTGTCTCACTGAGGGATACAAAGAAATGGGTTTCCTGCCGCAGGAGAAAGCTGAGCAGTAACACTGACACTGATGGCAAAGCCAGGTGGATGTAGTGACTGTGGTGCTGAGCAGCTGCAAGTGTTTGCCACCATCCCAGCACCCCTGTAGACTGAATGACTAAATGGGGGTTAACAGCAATTGGGATAAACAGGAATAATGGAATGACTGCAGAATTTCTGTTCCCTGCTTTGTAAATAAGTGTCTTGGTTTCCCTTCTGTCTGCCACAAGAGGCAAGTGGCTTTCTTTGTTATCATGAGTCTATTTCCATACTGACAGGATACTTGTGCAACTCCCTCAATATTGTTCAGAGAATTTAAATTGTTGATAAACAAATTCCCTAATGCCTTTTGTAATAGCTTCTGAGACATTTTTTTTATGTGATGGAGGTGAACGATTAAGAGCAGTTCTCTGATATCAGAATAACTCCATGGTTTTGGAAAGTTACAGCAATTTCTTCAAAGTTCCCAATTTTCCTATGCAGGGCGTGTATTGAATTCAGCAATTCTTTTACTGGCCAGGACTGAAGCACCTTAATCCTCTGCAATACTTAAAAAATGCTGTTGTTTTGGGTTTTGTTGGTTCTTTTGTTGGAGTTGGGGTTTTTGGTGGGTTTTTTGGTTGGTTTATTTTTGTGTTGTTTGTTTTTGTCTCAATGCACCTTCAGTTCTCTTTCTAGATACTTTAATGGTTATTGTATTCTTTACATTTTACAGTTCTGTGATCTGAGTGCTCATTCAATGTGATCAAGGTGATCATCATATTAGGTAATGATTTTCATTGATTGATCTAGGTAGGGAAGAGCAAAGAATTTAGCAGACTTTTCTATTTATCATTACTCAGTGAAGCATGAATACAGTCTTCTCCTATGATACAGCAAAAGTTCAGGGCTATGCAGGATCTCTTCCTTCTCTTTCCCAGTGTGACAGATGTCATAAACTGTCACCTAAATCTTATTAAGCATAAGATATATGGTGTTAATATTTCTTTGACTATTTATCTTTAGAAAGAACTTGTACTTGTTTTTATATTTTTGTTTTGTTTTTTTGATGGTAAAAAAGTGAAAACCTCTAGAGATTTAAATATATCAATATTTCCACTATAAATAGAAAATCCATTAGATTTAACTTCAGGCAGTGGAGTTCATTTTCTGCTGCGAAACTTCACTGGTTTTGGAAAATGTCTCTAATGTTAAAAAGAAAAGTGCAGCTTGTGACACTAATACTCAAATAAAATTGTTTAAATAGTAAGATAATTTTCATCATGAAGACGTATTTTTACCATCGTCACAATTAGTATCTTGCCATTTTGTACAATAAATTGGAGAAAGAGCAGGATGAGCTAGCCCTGTTAAAGTTCCAAAAGCATACAGAAACAGAAAATGTAGATCAACTTATTATCATTTTATATCCATAGCTGTCATGTTAAGTTGCCCCACTGCAAAGTAGTAAATAAACAAAGCATATTATGTCAGAACTTGAAAACTGTAATACATTGCTCTTGATACTCTAGAGCCCTAAGGCAATATTACAATCTGCAGTTTCTAGCACAGATATTTACTCTGCAATAAAGTGGTAATAGAAAAAGCTCACAAAGACTTTTGCTCTTTGGCTTCTTGGAGTTTGGCAGGCTGTTCATCCACCTGACACAATTAATCCCAACAGCTAGACAATGGAACAACAGCAACACATGAACTTTTTCTGAGAACCACTTTATCATATGTGCATAAAAATATTTTAGGGCTGGGGAATGGTTGGACTGAAAGTTCAGTTCATGATTGTTTACAATACAGCAAACTTTAGTCTAAACGGAGACTCTGAATAGCTTTGCCATCTGTTGTTTAAAAAAACAGAAAGAAAGAAAGAAAGAAAGAAAGAAAGAAAGAAAGAAAGAAAGAAAGAAAGAAAGAAAGAAAGAAAGAAAGAAAGAAAGAAAGAAAGAAAGAAAGAAAGAAAGAAAGAAAGAAAGAAAGAAAGAAAGAAAGAAAGAAAGAAAGAAAGAAAGAAAGAAAGAAAGAAAGAAAGAAAGAAAGAAAGAAAGAAAGAAAGAAAGAAGAGAAAAATGAGTTCCATTTGCTTCAAACAGCTACGGGGTGGTCAAGTTAGAATACTTGGCACAGGAGATGTTTAGAATTGAAAAGGAGTTTACATCTGGTCCCTGCTCACAGCTTATTTAACACATCTGTAGCTGCCTTTGTTATCCCAAGCTCTGAAATCTGTTTCTGCCGTTCCTCTTTGGGCTTGCTGCAGCCAGTCCTGCTACCAAGAGCAGGGATGTGAGGCTGCCCTGCACTGTCTGTGGCTGTGGCAGGCACTCCAGGCCAGGAGCTTCTGCAAGTGCAGCTTCCCCTGCAGACACAGGCTGCCAGAGCTCGCCCAGCTGCTGAGGCAGACACCCCTGCTCCCAGGAAAAACAGTGCAGGGAGCAGGGCCCCTGCATGCTAAGCAGGAACCAAGCTCTTCCATCAAAGTCTCTTTTTTATGGCTACGGTGGCATTTTAGGCTGCGGATGGTGTTTGGATTCTCAATGGAAGCAATTTTGGGCACCAGTGACCTAGAAGAAGGTGACGTGTAGTTGCCACTGCCATCAGGAGTCCTCAGCTTGGCGGTGTGAACCCAACTGACCCCACAGCTGGAGAGGTTTCAGTGGTGGCAGAACCCTGCACACAGAGTCACAGCTTGGCCTTAGGAGGGTCGATAGCACATCATTTGTTTCTGCACTGGAAGAAATCCCAGGACTGGAAGACATAAGTAGAACCAAGGTAGATATTTTAGGCTCTTGAAAAGCCTCCTGTGGACTCTTGTCTGAAACCAACAGTTTGAAAATCTTCTTGCAAAAGGTCTGAATATTTTCACAGATTTTCAGATGTATATGTGTTGGTGAGTCATACCCCACACTTGAGGAAAGCCAATGCTGCTTGTCTTCCATTGTACTTCATTATTATTACACTATCAGGAGAACATGGTGAGCATTCAATATCATATAAATTTACTAGAATACATAATACACAAACCTTGCAAAGTTAGCTATCTTTAAATTTATCTGGCTTTCAGCTAATTTTGAAGAGTAAAAAAATTGAAAATTCAATCAGGCAAAATATGTTGCAGATACTTTCTGTAAACTTTTTAATGTAAATCACCAGACTATTCTAAACAGATCTTTTCCCCAGGTGATAGATAAAATAAAGTCTTCATTTATCAAATAATTCAAGCATAATATAATAAATCTACAACTTAAAGTTTAAACTTTTCATCAAATTTTAGAGACCTAAGAAAACAGGATACTTATAAAAAATAGCAAATTATTTTTACTTTGACCAAATATTGAATTTTTGATGTATAGAAGTTTCCAGAGATTAAAACTAGGTTTAGTATTTTCCTACCAAGAACTTTTTCCATCCCTACTCCCCTCCTTTTTTTATTCACTTACTGGCCTGCTTGGCTGTGGTCTAGACTGAAAATGAAATCAAATTATACATGAAGGTATAGGTCAACATTTCTAGCTCATTCTTTTTCACGAAGGATTCTTATGTTTAATTCAGATAAGGTTTGGCAAAGTTTCTCTGTATCTCAGCTGAAATAAATAAACTGTCAAATTTATCAAGGCTAGACCAAAAATAACAATCCTGGACAACAAATACTGAAGAGGTTGAGGGTCTTGTGTTTGCGCTGCTGTTCCTGGGAAGTCAGATCATGCTATTGTAGTTCCTTCCCCCCACATCTCTGGCAGGGTACATCCATATCTGCTGCGTGGATAATAAATGTGATTGTGTGAGAACCTCATAAATGTGATGCAATTCATGCCTGGCTAAAAACCCCCACTTTGCTGTAATTCTCTTGTGAATGTTGAACATTGAATGGAGCTGCAGTTATTTTCATCATGTCTTAGTTTAAAATATTTTGATCTTGAGGATGGACCATTCTATTGTGCCACACATTCATGGGATCATTTAGATTGGGAAAGACCTTTAAGATCATTGAGTCCAACTGCAAACCTAACACTGCCAAGGAGGAACTAAACAGAAACCCTGCAAGAGATTGCCAGTGCAAAGAGCAAAGTACAATAGGATTGCTGCAGATGTCCAGGCTCTGGAGTAAGTCTGTGAGCCAAGAAAATAGAGGGACTGCCTCCTTTGCTGTTTGTCCCCCTGTCCCAGACAGGGCCTTAAAGTAAAATTCAACTCTCATATATGACAAGGAATCTGAAGGCATCGAGTGAAACACTCTTACATGCAAACTTGACCCATAAATTAAACTAGGCTTGTCTTTTTATATTATTAGTAAAATATATTATTCTGCAATTACTGATTAGCCACACTCTAATCCACTATTCAGTGTTGCTAGAACCTGGAATTAAAATATATCTGAAACCCAGTTGAGCCAAGGATTTTCTTGTTGCACTCTTTTGCCGCGTAAGGTCTCTGACTATGTAAGGTGTTACACAAACTTTTAATGATGATCCTGTTTATTTAAAACATTTTATTCTTTTCTTATAAAATTTCTACGTTATACAAGAAAACAATAATAATCTCACCCTTTTCTACGCCTTTTTGACAGTTTGAGTAGGACTTGAGGGATATCTTAGCCTCAAATGGAAAATATTTGCTGAAAAATCTGTTGAATTATTAGGAGATACATAGCATTTTACTTATCAGCTGGTGTAAAAAGTCATTAATCCTTTACTATAATTTCAGATATCCGGTGTTAAGAGTAAACTAAAAAATTGCCCTAACTTAAAAAAAAAAAGTTAAATGTTGCTTGATTTTAAAACTTGCTGTTCTTTTGAAGTTGTTATATACGCCTCTACTAAAAGGAGAAAAATTTAAATACCTGGAACTTTCTTCCTATTTTCATATGTCTTGTTCAGGAAGACAAATTCCTCAAATCATTGTGTAACCTATGTAGCATCTATTGCATGTAATCACTACCTGCAACAATGCTTTGGCTGGAGCACAAAAAGTTCTTACCCTTGGGATGAGGGGTCAGCCCTTTACACACAGACTGTGAGTAGATTTGCCAGCCCTGAACCTCACCCAAGATCTCCAACATAGGTTTTACATTTCCTGGTCAGATTGAGAATTGTGTTGTTGGGTGCCTTATATTTTGCTTTCCAACTGGAACAGACAGTCACAGGATAAGAGAAGAGATGCCTTGGAATATTATTAACCTCTATCTGTCACTGCCTAGCAAGTGATGGTTCTTAAAACACTTTTTTGAAAACTCTTTTTCAACTTTCATCTCATTATAGAATTCATGTGAGATTATGGAATTCATACATGTGAAAAGATGCTCCTATTGCTTTTACAGGGATTTTTTTCTATTGCCTGATATTTATTTCATCTTGAAATTTATTTTTACATTGAAAACTTTTTTTTCTATATAACCACCTAATTTTGAACTGCTATTCTGTAATCACATGTGCTCATGTAGCTCAACCAGCTCTATTTTTAATGCTTACTAAGAGAAATCAAACATAGCGCTTTTCAGATGACATTTTGCTTCAGAGCTTTCCTAGCTTTTTGGGGAATTTGAAGTCAATGCATTTCTGGCAACAGCTCTATCATTGGATGAATTTATGAAATAATTCAGGCTGTGGTCCCAGTGAGAGAAAATGATGCTATCCTATGATATGAAATCAGTGCTTCTGCAGAAGCATGTTATGTTTTGCAGAATCATGAAAAAATGTATGAAGGTCATCTAGTCCATCTGCTTGGTTTGATCTGCTTTTTCCTATGGCAATCCTGGAAGATGTTTGTCTAATCTTTTTGTAAAGGTATCCATTGTCATCCACAGTAAATGGTTCTTTATTTCTCCAAGGAAAGTGTATGTCCATTTTTATGCATGAGCACATACAAAGGTGTGTTGGGTGAAAATTTGAGCCTCTGTATGCCTCATATGTCATAGCTAATTTTTAGAAAATTTTTCTATGAAAGCTTTAAAAACCAAAATTCTGACAGATGGTCATTTTATCTGTGTGAAAAAATCAGTGATCAATAGCTGTATGTTCATGGAAGAATTAATAAAACAAAATAGAAAAAGAAAATAATTCTCCAAAAGAAAATAATAATAGAAAGCAAGACTGGCATAAAATGCTCTCTTTTTTTTTCATTAGTTTATTAGTGATGTCTGTGTTGACCAGATATATTGGGACAGATTCTCATTTAGGTCTACATATAAAGAGAAAAATTTGGTTGATATATTATGTTTCACAGATCTCTTTTTGAAATATTTTTCATTGAAATTCAACATATTCATTCATAAAGATGAGCAGTATACATATTAGTAGTGAGTACTGTGTTCTTTAGATTATCTCTTTAGAAACAATTTCATGTCATGGATGACTGATAGAGAAATACCAGGCAAACTAAGCAGAGGAAGAGCACCAATAAAAGCAATTATTCCTGTCAAAGCAAGTGGGATTGTTTCCAGTTATTCATAGTTTAGATTCAATCAGTGCATGTCTAATTTAAAGTCAGACCTTTCCATCCTGTGTTGTGCTTCTGGACTTTGATTCCCTTTATCAGTTGTGATCATGACAGTGTAAAGACAATGAAGATCATGCCTTACTTAAAACAGACATTTAGTTCTGATTTGTGTTTGCTTGCTACTCTGCAAAAGTGACCACTCACAGAAGTCTCTCGAGGGAAATGAAATACAGTTGTAGCTTGCATGCTAGTCTCACATTAAGCCAAGAGACTTAAATCAAAAAAATTTAATGGAAGACAAGTACAACAAGCCTAATGGGTTATAGAAAATTTATCTACTACCCTATCTAGAAAAACCCTACTCTTTATTCCTGTGTATCGCAAATCCAGTTGATTGAAGCCTACAGCAAGTTCCTGTTAATTTGGAAATGTATTTAACCAGAATATAATTGTGGGTAATGCAAAGCTGGGTCGCTGTGGCTGGCCTGAAATTTGTTGTCAGCAGGAAGAAGATTAATTTCATTTACTGTCTTTGTCATGTCTCACTGGCTTCCTGTCTTTTTAGCTTGTTACCCCCAGTGGGCTGCTGCTGTCACTCTCAATTCACTTTCTACTCAGTTATTTGTTATCTGATGGATCTGTCTACACATTTTCCCAATACGACATTTTTCCCATCCTGAACTGGAACTGTTATCACAAAGTCTACACTATGAGAGAAAACTTACGCTGAACTTAAAAATATTAAGAAAAAAATAAAGAATTACATTTTTATGACTCTACAACAATGCTCCTGTCCAAGTACTCTGGCTGCCTGAGGAAAATTGCCTTTTTCCCTGTATTTTTTTCCATGTAAATGAAAGAAGCAGTGATAAAGTATGAAAGCATGTATTTATAGGCTCCAGACCTTACGTCTCAGTCCCTGCATCTGTGAGGAGGCCCAAGAATAACAGGAGTGCTCCACAGTGTTCAGAATAATATGGTACATAGACGAGGAATTGTTAAGAGTATGTTTGGAGTATTTTAGTTCATTTGCAAAGTGTTCTGGAATCAGAGAACATGGAGTGTTCTGCCAGCAGTGCTGAGTTTTAACAGGATTGCCCTGTAAGGGGACATCCATATTTCAAAATGTTTATCATATGTGTGTGTACATGTGTCTGTGGACATGCAGTTTCTGTTACATCAGGTCAGGCAGCGACATTATCTCTGCCTGACCTGATGTAACAGACCTCTCTTTAATGCAGCTCTGCAGATGCTTAGGGACAAAATGGGAGGACCAGGGTCAGACTGCCTTGCTCCTTCCCAGGGGACCAAAGGAAAATCTATTGTACCATTTTATACCCTCTGGCTGCAGATAGGGTGTGTTTAAGTACTTTGCTAAATTGTCCTTAACAGCTGGGCTAAATGAGTGCTGTACCACGCCAAGTGAGTGACAAAAGGCTAGCCTCAGTGGCTATTCTTACAATAGGGGTCTTAACCCTATAGTTTCTCCTAAGGCTAAGAAATTTTTACAACAGAGAATGACCTTTTAATGTGCTTAGAAAGCATACATGTTTTGTTATAAGAGTAACTTCCCTAAAGTACACAGGAACAAAAGTTGTGTAATCAGAGATGTCCCTGCCTTGTCATACCCTGCTTTGGTGTAGGACAGAGGCTGTTCACCAAGGCCAGTTTTGGTGAAAGGCTCCAACACTATAGGCTGCTTTTATTGCCAGAAGAGACAGATATCCTAAGCAGGCAAGCCAGAGAAATCTTGAAATTGCCTCCAGGAGAGGTCTACCTCTTACTGTTGACAACAGCATCAGTCTGTTAATTCTTTACAGTTTTATGTACCTCCAATGCTGATCAGCTATGTGACATTGATTTCAGGTGTGTTTGTGATTATATTTATTTCAGATTGTCAGAAGATTAGAAACAGTTGAATGATTAAACATAACAGTGAGAGAATATGAGAAATGGGTAAGGGTACAATCATGTTTTCCCATGACCTTCCAATTTTCAAGTAATTTGTGTCTCAAGGAAATACAAAATTATCAACAGTTTAAACTTCTTTAAAATCAGCCCTGAAAAGCACTATAGTGTGAGCCCATTTTCTGATTTTCCTTCTAACAGTATAAAGTTGTCATTTGGGGATGTGCCCACAGATATATCCTGGCAGGAGTAAAAGAAAAAACTTTGATTATCATAGAACAGTTGGATGGGACTTTAGACATCACCTAGTTCCAAACTCCCTTCCATGGCTAGGAACATCTTCCACTAGACCTTGTTGCTCAAAATCCCATCACAGCTGTCCAGTGTCCCACTGGATGGCATCCCTTCCCTCCTTTGCAAAAGTCCAGGTAGATGACATAAGTTGCTTTTCTCTTTTCCGCCAACACTGTAACCACATTGAAAAAGGCCAACAAAATTTGTCAGGCACAATTTGCCCTTCATGAAGCCATGTTGCTGTCACAAATCACATCCTTCTTTCCAGGAGCCTGAGCATAATTTCCAGGGTGATCTACTGTTGTCGGGCTTGCAAGGGTTCCTCAGGGTGAAGAGATAGACGAGAATCTTGACTCCATGATCAGAAGGCTGGATTTATTATTTCAAGATATATAATACATTAAGACTATACTAAAAGGAATAGAGAGAAAAGTTCAGAAGCTGCTAAGCTAAGAATAGAAAAGGAATGAATCAACAAAGGAGCTCTCTCTGATTCTGTCCCAGAGAGAGCTTGGTCTTTGATTTGCCCTTAATTGTAAACATGGAACATGGGCCAATCACAGGTGCACCTGTTCCATTCCACAGCAGCAGATAACCATTGTTTGCATTCCCCTTCTGGGGCCTCAGCTTCCCAGAAGAGGGAAAAATCCTAAAGAAAGGATTTTTCACAAAAGATGTCTGTGACAATCTACTCTGGCTTGCCAGGCAAAGACATGAACCTCACTGGCCTGAAGTTCCCCAGGTCTTCCTGTTTTGTTAGTTTTTATTTGTTTTTTGTTTTTTTTTAAATGGAATTTATTTTTCCCCTTTTCTAGAAAGGAACATCTTTCCTGGATTGCCACAATTTCTCAAATACAATGGATGGTGGTTTAACCACTTAATATGGCAGTTCCCTTAGGATCCGCAGATGTATCTTATCAGGTCCCATGCATTATGATGGATGCAAACTCAGTGAATCATTTGCTTTGTAGGAAGAAATAAAAAACATACAGTCCAAGTGGAGAGTTCAGATCATGCCTTGGCTGTTGCATGGGAAGCTCAGTCTCCAAACTTAGTCATTGCCTACAGTAAGCAGAGTGCTATGTCAGGAACATTTCTAAAGAGAAAGTAACTTAGCACTGCTAAAATGCAAAGGAAATTCTCTCCCCACTCCTGGAGTGAGGGGAATAGGAATGAGGAAAGCCCTTGCACTAATTCTGGAATGTGAGCTTGCAATACACAGCCATTTACAGACAGCTGTGGCAAAAACCCTCTAGCACTACTCTCATAAATTTTTGCTGTTGCCCAAGTCAGCTGGAAATTTTCTGCCTGAAAGTTGAGTTTTACTGTTCTGTAAAAACAAACAAATGAACCTCTGGTACCTCTTCAAATAAAAGACAGATGTTTTCTATTACATCAAAGTGGTAGCTTTACTACCGTGAAAAAATGCTAGCTTACTTTTTCAAAAACATCAGATACATTTATCAAAGAGAAACAGATGCTACAACTAATTTGCTTTGTAGGTGAGGTATGGTCCATGCAGTGCCTTTTTCAACATGCATCAAGTTCATAAGTACATTCTCAAAGTATCTTGGATGGTGACGGTAGCTAACAACACCAAACAAATGGAAAAAGAGATCATTTTTCAGGCAAAAAGAATATAGAAGGAGCTATAAAAACCAAAGCATTAGTTTTTAAATTAAAACAGGGAAACTTAAAGTACAGAAAGAGCATAGTTTGAAATTATTTGACAAATCTGGAGACCGTAATAAATTGTGAAATTGGGTTGTGCCCTTTTATTTCCATTGCTTAATACAAAAGAGTCAATGTTGATAATATTACAGAATATTGCCCTGTGACCAGAACTAACAGTTATGAGCTTTAATGCACTATTCAGTTTCACTTTTGTAATCTCTGTAATAACTTTAGGTGCCATTCATGCTGTTAACCCACACACAAACCAACCACAATGTTTTTTCAAATTATGGTTGACAGACTGTCTTTGTTTTGCAAAGTTTGGGCAACCAAGCAAACTCATATCTTTCCAGTATTTTTCTACAACTGTCTATTAATTTGTTTGTCACTTTCAGTTACCATCAACAACATCATTGCTCAGCCGAGTAGATGAGGATAGGGTGGTAGCTATTTCCTGAAGTTGTATTTTCACCACACTTGATGCAAACATGTACAGGAATCTCTGATCCTATACAGATGAAGGTTTCATGTTGGAAAATCACCTAATTCCAATTTAGGTCACCCCATAATAGTTTGTTGTTGTTTTTTTTTTTCCTGCTGTATTACTACAGGCAAGAAGAAATGAAATAAAATATTGTTGTAGAAAACTTTTTGTTAAATCTGTGTTGTTTGACATATGACAAAAATGTACCTTGTAGTAACAGATATTTTTAAAATAACTGTCAGGGGATAGAAAGGAAAAGTCTACAATATCCACAATGACATCTAAAGAGTGAATTTAATTTATTACACATACATTTCCCAAATGAAAATCAGGCTCTTTCATAGCAGCCAAGTTCTGAGAAGGACTTATGAAAGGACTGATCTCAGCTGAATAGCTAGAGTTATTTTCATACAAGGAGTCCCACAATATATTTATATATATGTGTTTATAAATCATTTTGGGCAGGCTTCATTACCTTCCAACTGGAAAACCAAATTACTAGCAATAAAACATTACACTAGACTAAAATATTATATTATATGGGTGGCAAACACACCTTTATTACAAAATGACATTTTAGAATACTTTAAAGCATTTGCATTTTTATTGTGAGTGCTTGTTGTAGCCTTTCATCTATAAAACCAATTTCCTCAGACACCATCAGACCTTTTTCTAGAAGTTTCATCACATATTACAAAACCTATTAAATTTTTTTGATTTTAATTCTTGAACTGCAAAATTTTGTGGTTTACAAATCTGATATTGCTGGGAAATTCCAAGGCTAGATGTGAATATAAAATCCCAATGGAAAACTGGAAATGTTTTCTTTCCCAGAATGGGAACCTGCACTGGCAGAGTAAAGAAACAAGACATGAATTTTCTGTCTTGCACCTTAGGAAGGTATATCACTAACATGTGGTTTGGGGCTGCTACTATTTGAGGAAGTAAGGGGAAGACATTTTTACCAACACAGTTAAAAATATATATGTCTAATTAGGAATTTGGGAATTTATTTACAACCACATAAAAGAATAATAAAGATTATGGATGTAGTAAGTAATGCATAGAATAACAAGAAAAGTATATCTAGCACAATACCAAGATTTATCTTTTTTAAATTGTTAACATAAAATTGTACAAAGGTGATACTACTATCCTGTCTTTTCTCAAATCAAAGACATCTCTATTTATTGTAAAAAAACACATTCTAGGTTGTTTGGGTTTGTTTGGTTGGTTGGATTTTCTTCTTATTAAAAAATACAGGCAATATTTTGCTAATAACAATGTAAATTGAAAAGTCCAGTGTAAGAGAATTCACAGATAACAAAATAATATTTTCTGAATCTCTTCTTTTTCCATTTTCATATCATGAGTGCAATGGCAATGGAAACTAGGAAAACATTTGTCATCATGATGTTGCTTGGCCCTGGGCAAGTCAGTCAACATCTCCACTTCTGTATGCTCAACAGTGGAACAGAGATAATAAAGCTGTATATATACTGTAAATCCCTGAGAGCTGGATTACAGCATCCTGCAGAAATACTTTTAGAAGGGATTAAAAAGCTTTGCAACGTGGCCCTGACACTTCTCAAGTATTGCAAGAAGCGCTGTGCCTCAGAGTTGGCTGTAACACTTGCGTTAAAAATCTGCAGTGCCTGGTAGTAAGGTTTACCAATTGTGAATGGTATCAAGGAAAAAAGTCAAGACCTTCCCACTCATCTATAAAAAGGGTAACTACACATCAGAATTAAGGTCATACAGTTGACCCTGGTTCCCCTTTTGTTCAATTTCTGTACCTGTCCTCCCACGAGAACCTTGGCATCAAGTGCATGTGCTGTAACCTTGGGAACCTTTACCCAGTGCTTTCCCCCAGAATTCCTTTACCTCACCTCACCTCTCCTTTTTCTTTTTCTTTCTATCAGGCTTTTGAGACTGGTAAAAGAGCAGTGCAGAGCCATCATGCCAAGGATAAGGCTCATCTTCTTATATGTGTCTTAGAATATGCTGATTTCCTTTATGAATTTTGCATGAAGAACTTAATGTAAATGGAAAATACAATTACCTTCTCTCATAAAAGTGTTGTGAGTATTAAATAGTTAATGACCATTGGGCTTTGTTAAGTATCATTTTGCAATTTTGATTTCTCAATTCTAAAGTGTTATTCTAGTAGGTATTGCATCTAATTATCTGTCACCCCTGTCTGGAGCAAAGGTCATGTATTTTGGCTGGACTACTATTGCAGAATCTCCTTTGTCTCACAGCAAGGGTGTTACCTAATTTGGGATGAAACAATTAAACACTAAATGTTCTTTTCAGATCCCTTTTCATACTTCAAAATTTGAAGCCAAGCTTTGTTATTGCATGGGATTCTTTTAAAATAAATCATTTGAACCTCTAATGAAATTCTGGAATTTATGTGACCAATAACTGGTAATATTATGTGACCAATACTGGTAGTAATACCAGACTGGTATTACTACCACCATGACATCTGTATACTTTTTTTCTGTAGGAACTTAAGATTTCTTTTTAGGAACAGCAAACTGTTTAATAAAGCAGGTGTGTCCATTAAAGATGCTTAAGAGCAGGAGCAGGAAAGAAAATGCTCGCATTATGTCAAGGAGCACAATATCATTTGCAAATTTTGTCTTCTTTAATTGGGTTAAAACTTCCTTCCCTCATTAGACCTTGCTTGGACATTTTGCACCACTAAAAGTTTTGTTATTAAAAACAATGGCACTACTTGGCACTACTTGCATAATATAAATTAAGACTAAATTCGATCTTGAGAATATCTTGAAAAGAACAAGTGTCCATTTCTCAGAATTACGAAAATAGAGAATCTATTTACAAACCTATAAATTTCAAATTAAAAGTCTGGATTCCTTGCATCTTAGTGTATTACAAGAATTATATTATTAAATTACATGCTGAGGAATGTATTTAAGAAGTTACTTAAGAAAAAAAGTAGAGGAAAACAGAACGAATATGAGAAGAAACAGTATCCTAACAATAAAAATCAACTTCCTGTTATCTAATTGTAAAATAATCTGACATAAGAAAACTGGAATAAGATGTACAACAGCTTTTTATTAATGTATAATTAGTTAAAAAATTATTTCTTTCTTAGTCTACACTACGAATATGCTTTTTTCTCTTTAATTTAAGAAACAGAAGGGTTTTTTCAAAAGGGAATTTCTGAATTTAAAATCATGCTTCGTGATGTATGAATCACATGTACTCAATCTTTAATTTCAGATTTTTCATGGGCACTGTTTTAAAATTCTATTTGTAAATATAATCAAAATTCAATACATTATTCTGGTAGAAGAATGATCAAGAGTGAACACCCAGGAGCCTGGAGAGTGAAACCACTGAATGGCAGAAACCAAGAAGGGCTTGAATTAATCTGCAGTAAGAATCCTCCTTCTCCTGTGAAGAAAACCAGTTCCAAATCTGAACCTGGCTTCTAAAACCATCTCTCACTTTTATACTGAGCAAAATAAATTATAAAAAATTGGATGAGTACTATCCCTAAGCACTGATAGCAAGGACATGTGGCTTCCTTACTGGGGCACAGCAGTGGTCTAACCCCATCTTATTGGCATCAAGACTCCATGTGAGGGTGCTGAGCTGTGAGGTTTGGGTGGAAGGGTCCCTCTGGACCTAACAGAGCAATCTTGGCCCTTTGCTGCTCCAGAGTGGTATAGACATGCTCTCACACATTTCATGTGAGGATTGTTTTGGGCCCTCTCCTTTAAACACATCATTGCACCTGGATCTTGGATTGTAGTCTGATCAGCAATTTAAAAAAAAGTGCAATTGAAAGATAGGAATGCTGTGCCTCACTTCCATTTGTTCTCCGGATTTTCAGAAATCCCAGACAGATGTTTTCATTTAATATAAGAAAGACATGGAAAAAGTAAAAATCACTGTGTTTTCAAGAAGAATGTAGAACACTGTGTTGATTGAATGTTTTGAGCTTCCTTTCATATACTGTTGAGTTGCCATTTCACCAATAATTTATTTTAAAACAGTCATCACACAGAACTCTTCAAATCAAGTCGACGACACTACCCATAGTATTAATGACTAATATGTGGTATTTAAACAGTGCTTGTACTCTTGAAAGCATTTTACAAATATTGTTTAATGGTTTACTGAAGAATAGGAAAATTTTGGGTGGACTATGTTAATGTATAATCTTTGAATTAATTAAGATTTATAGTGTCAGTCTTGCTCTTGGCACAATTCTGAGTATTTTTGTTGGAATTTTCCTAGGATGATTTTCACCCACCTTATTTGCCCATCTTCCTGGAAGGTACTAGTTTTAATCTGAAATGTTAATGTCTGGAGTAGCATAACTTCAGATTTATTCTATGTTTTTTGTTTTTATCTCTTAGATACAGATCTGCTTTGCAGGTTTTGGACACACAACTGAAAGCAAAAACACACAATTCATCTTGGGCAATTTAAAAATTGTCCTTCACATAGCTGATTAGCAATAGCAACGGTGATGGGGCCTCAGCCTCTGCAGCTGTCTGGGGTCAACAACAGCTCCAAACTGGGAACACCAGTAAGGGCTGAGGGCAGAAGTGGGAAGAAGTATGTGTGCAAAGAGTTCACAAGGAAAATTTCCAGATTACAAATACTGCAGAAGAGCCAGGAAAATCACAGAGCTATAAGAATGAACTGTGCTCCTCAATTATCACCTGGAAACACAGTGGAATAAAATATTACCAGAAAGCTTTTACCACCTGCTGTAGCCATTCTCAAGCTATTCTTGAGACAGAGAATGGCTGTAGAGAGGTCTCAGGAAAAACTCTTTGGTGTGAATAACAGCCAAGGACACTGTTCTTTCAGAAGTTCCCAGAAATTCCCAGAAGAATAAACCAAGTAGGCCAATTTTTCGGTTTTGGGGTGAGTTTTTTCTGTGTCTGATTTTTATCCATCTTAACCCTGATAAAATGTCTAAAGCTTCTGCTCTGAGGCAGGCTGAATGCTCCTACAGCTGACTTAAATTTCCTTTCTTATATTAGATTTTTGGAAGATAGATTGATTAGATAGGAAAATGCTCTCATCTATTTCCTATCCACTCACAGATCCTCTCTTCTCTTTGACATTCCCTTCTGTCATTGAACATGTGTCACTTTAAGTGTAGACAGTGATCTGAGGAAACATCCCCGCTTGCATGTGCTAAGATAGACAATCTTATTTCTACCTCTTTGTACTTCTTTTACCTATGTGTAAAGAGCCTTTATCTGCCTTTTTTTTAATTTCATAGACTAAATGAACTCAGTTGACTGATAACTTATGAATAGCCACCACTAATGGCCCAAGAAGAAGTGGTTTTTCTTTTCGTAGTAGTGCTACACTGCACTTCAAATCTTTTGTAGCTATTTGTCAAAATCTAGATAAATTACTCTTATAAATAGAAGTTGTTATCCTAGGATTATTGTTCTGAAAAAAAATCCAGTATTTTAATACAGAATTTTCACTTAGGTAGTGTACCTCTGGCTTTCTATGTAGTGGATTGATATTGCAGTGCATCATCTAAAATATTTTGCTATTCCCAGTGATGAAAACGAAACAGTCACCTGGCAATTGAAAGAACTTCCAAAATGAGATACCAGGTAGGAGGCAATAGTACCTTTATCAACATATGTAGGCAGAATACAGGTTCCCTTAGGAATAAACATAGATCATATCCTTTCTTTTGCATTCCCTTTTGTCACAGATACTGTCCTTATAAAGATACACAGCAATATAAGGAAATTTTATTTCTGCCTGACCATTTCAGAATTCAACTCATTACTGCAGGTTTGTTGAAAAAAATATGGGACATGTTAGCTCAAAAGAACAAAAAGATTAAAAAAAATTTCTGAGCATTAGTCTACATTTTTTTATCACTATATTAAACAGTTGGGTTTTTTCCTAAATTTTACAAGCATTTGCTTTAACACATAATATAAAACAGTCAGTTGGTAAGGAAATACTGGTTTTCAGTGTCATACTATGTCATTTTCCTTCAGACGGAGAATTGCCCGTTTAATGCTTCTGCAGAATCTGGTATACATTAATTTTTCCAGCTCCTGTCCTTCTGCCCTTCATGATCACAAAATCATGAGATTTTTTTAACTTGTGCTTCAGAAAGTTAAAAAAAAACAGGCATAGTCTTTTTCTGAAATCTTCCCATCATAGCTGAACACCAAACAAGTGACAGGCATCCATTAGAGCCGCACTCTTTTCCTGACTCATTGAGTGAACCTGTTGGAAATTTCACAATGGCATTCACTTGCCAAATAAAAGCATGGACATTCTTTTTCTTTGTGGTTGTTACAAGGTTTTGTAATCATTGCAAAAGATTTATACCTGTACTTATCCTGAAACAATCTGTTGCTCCACTCCAAACATGCAACACATATGCTGTTTCTTATACTAATATTCTTTGTCTCCTGCTAATCAATCTAACCAAATCAACTAATCAACTAATCTAACTAATCAATCTAACCAAATAGATTGAAGACTTTTTTTTCTTGCGTCAGCTGAGTTTCTTTCTTCCCAGTCTTCCACATAAACTGAGATAACAGGTAATTATAAGCAACCTTCAAATATCTTTTAACTAACAAAATTTTTATATACCTGCCAGCTACTGTTAGTTCCAACAAAGGCAATTATTCTTTTCTAGCACAGAAAAAAAAAAAAAAATATTCATTATGCTGCAGTGTAGTTCAAAAGTCCGAATTAATTTTCAAAGTTTTGTGCTTAACATTTAATTGAAGTTTAGCTGACAGCTTTGTGGTCTGATCTGAGTACTTGTTCTAGCATGATGAGTCTTCATCATGATATGCATGGTGAAGATGATGATGTTTAGGAGATACCAGGCAAATAAATATGTAAAGGCTTTGTGCTCTTTCTTCATTGCTACTTCTTGGCATTAGTCCCATTCCTGTGGCAAGATCCTACACCTAGTCCTCTCATCAATGGACCTACAACACTTTAGGCATAACATAGTTTCTTTTCCATCACACCTTTGATGGTACAAAAATGTCAGAAGTCCATCTGTGGAATGAAAAAAAGAAGATAGTAGAGAGAAGGGAAAGAACTTGTATGCAGATTTGATGGAAATTTAAATAAAGCATCTACAGAGAGTAAGGTTTTCCTGTTGGAAGTTACTACCTTACTACCTGGAGTGCTTCTTACTCTCAGTACTCTGTGTAGAGAGAGCTGATATTACAATATTAGTTCTAATTTACATATTTCATTCAGATGGGTAAAATCAAGATGAATCAGGGCTTTGGAACTGATATTTTCTATCACTTATGTTGTAAAGCAAGCTTTGGAAACACTATTGGAGTTCTCTCCTCTGACATGCTCCACCTTCAAAAGAGCGTGGGCCTCAGCTTCTAATAGCTCCAAACCAGTATTTTCCAGGTTTTTCAAAGATTTTCCAAGTGTGGATTTTCAATACATCCACCAGTTAATACGCTGAAGTTTTCTCAAAAAAAAAAAATTAATCCCTCCAGTTTATGAACACAATCTGAGTTTCTCTGAAGGTATGGTCTTCAGTCTAAGTACTAAATGTATGACCTTTTGTTGCCAAGTTGATTTGTTTGTAATAACAACAAATTCTTATAAGACAAATGGATACAAGACAGAAGTCTGTGAATGTATATAAAGTTTCATTTAGGTAACAAAATTCTGAATTCTTATTAGAATTTTTTCTATCTGCGCTAGTCTTTAAAATAAAAACGTTAAGCTTGGAATGTTTTCCTTGGAAGGAAACCAACCCACCAAACAACCAAAGAGTTTCCCCCACTTCTTTCCCCCAGTGGGCTGTCTGCAGATATTATTATAATGTCTACAGATACTGTTATAATTCAGCATGACCTTTCAGATCACTGAAATGTGGGAGCAGCCGTGGGGAAGGTGGCGGTGCTCCCTCCCCTGAGCGCCTTGGCAGCGCTGCGGGCCCCGCTCTGCGCGCGGCTCTGCGCGGGGAGCTTCCATCACCCAGCGCTGGGCACGCCGAGCTGCAGCACCTGCCTGGCCACAAACAATAGCTCCCAGCCCTGCTCACCGCTCCCTTCGTGTACACACACGCGCCGAAAAAATAGAAACTCTGGCTTCGGTGCCAGCCCAGACGTGTATTTCTAAAGGTCAGTTTAATTCATCAGAAATAGTTGAAAATATGCCAGTTGAAAAGATGCCTTTCCACTGGGTCTTTTTGCTCTTGTGAACAAATGTTTCCTAATGTTAAATACCTACATAAAGGGCAAGTTCTCTCTGCAGAACTGCACAGTGCCTATATGACTGATAGTGGGCTCTCACCTCTCACCTAGACTTTTCTGCTGCACTGAAGTAATAGTCCAAATATCAAGCTCAATACACTTCATGAGGGACTGGGGAGATATGTCTCTTTTCTCACCAATAGGAACTTGGAAATAAATGGTGGTATTATCTCCTCTTTCACAATCTAAAGCTAGTGTTTTAGCAACATCCATAATATCAACAGTCTGTCACACTGTCTGGCACATATGTGCCACGGAAGTACAGAGGGGATTTGGAGATCTAAGATGAGCACTGGCTGGTGAGGTGCTATGTACTGGAGGACACAGGCTGGAGCACCTTATTTTGACTCAAGGTTCACACCAATGCACTAAAACTCTGTCTCTGTGTGAGAAAAAGGTAATACACCAAAGGCATGGGGGGACAATAAGCACAAACTAGCTAGGAGTTAGAAATCTCGTCTGCTTGGCATCCTGCCCAAGACTCTGGTTAACTCAGAAAAGGGAAGAAGCCAGAGGGACTTCAAATTTGTTTCTGGGAAAAACATAGCAATGATGGCAAACACAGTAATATGAGCAGGAACTACATATTTATTTGCACATACTTGTATATATTATATAACAGTGCATTACAAACACATTAATTTGTAAAGACAAAGGAATTGCCTAATTTTTAATCATTTACTTAATGGAATGTTTCTGACAAATCAATAGTATCTGCATGATTTTCCTGTAGATCTGTTTGTTGGGGTGTTTTTTTTCAGGAAGGTAGAGCAGCAACTGAAAGAAAAAGAATGAAAAATTTATCTTTAATAAAAAATGGCTATTATTTGTTATCATTGTATTGTTAATTTTTTCTGCAATTACCAGAGTTTCAAAAGAAGTAGATATACATAAGAGATGTAAAGACAAGCAGCAGAACACAGGAAATAACTTTGGTAATAAGAGTTCATCTAAATCTTATGGTTAGGTCTGAAAGGGATCAAAATAAAAGGTCACAGTACCATTTTTCTAATAAGTAAATATGCTAGAATATCAACTATAGAAAACCATTAGATTTAGGTGCCATTAGATTTAATTACACAGGGCCTCATATCAAAAGCTAAAATGGGTTACACATTGCTTAAGATTTCTGTATTTTTGTTAGCAAACAGGGCAGTTAAAAAAAAAAAATTCTTCCTGAGCAATAGAAATACCTGAAGATAGTACGCAGAAGCAATCACAGATTCAACTCCTGAAAACAACATTTTGTATCCACCAAAGTAACCACTTTAGGAAAGGTGGTGCAGGATGGTTCAACCAGTCCTCAGGTGACTCTCATGGTGCAACCAAAGACCAGTTCTCCTCCCAGCTCTTTCCAGCTGCTCAGCTCTGTGCCTCCAGGCCCTGCCTGCTCTGCAGGACAGTCATGCCTTGCAGACACTGCTTCTCCTGAGCTCCAGCACTACTGCACACAGCGCCTCTGGGACAAGCAGCATGACAGCAAACACACCACACAGGGACCCTGCCTCTGTTAAGAGCACTCAAAGGAATTTTGGCATACCTACAGCTTTCACAAGGATAATGTTTGGTATATCACCACAACTTTTCAAAGTATTTAGATAATTAGCTATTCATAAAGGCCATTTCATGAGCAGAAATAGAGAATGGTCCTTGTCTGTCTGGGATACCAACATCCTTTAGTGATGAGTTGGCCATAGGACTCCAAATAGAGCAATTCAAAACCTAGACTGAAAATTATTGTGAGCAGGTTTTAGTTTCATTGCCTTCTATGATTCTTTAGCATAACTATTCATATGTCTATTTATACTCGTGAACATGTCCTGGAATAACTTTGCCACTATACTACAACATCCCCATTGTAAATATTTTCCAGCAGGAACAAGAGAAGCCAGTTTCCCAGCCAAGAAACCAGACTTCAGCAGGAAGTGATCTCAGTAGGCATATCCTTCATTTCTGGAGTTATTTGCTTGAGCCAAAAGTCGAATGAGGACACATCTAAGCACATAAAGTAGTGTAAAGAAAATGTGCTACAAATTAAAAGGAAATCAGTCAACAGAGGATATACAAAGTACATTAAGCTCTCATTCTTTTGTCAACAATACACACTTTTGCAATTAAAATAGCAATATTTTCTAATTAACATATTGAAATTATAAAGCATTATTTACCTCTAAAATTCTTTCAGATATTCTACTGTGATCTAAACACGTATGTGGATTAAGGAGTATGTTTAAAAAAAAGTGTGTCTTCAGATGAAGTTTGGAAAATCTTGTACAATAGTGTGAAGCACAGTAACTTACACACTGAATTCCTGTCAGGATGCAAAGGTCTTTCCTTTGCATGTTCTTTATGCCCCAGACAGTATGCAAAAGGTAAGTTACAAAGACATTTGACAGTGATGACTGCAAACCTCAGAACATATAAATATCTTACTGATTTGTGACTGCTCCTTTTGCTTTTTTGCTAAGATTAGATGACAGTTTATGAATCAGAGCTTCATAAGTATCTGACAGTTTTTAAGGTATTTTTTTAAACACCAGGATTACAATTATTTTTCCATAGGATATCTACTTACTTAGTAGTTATGATGGGAAAATACTTCAAATACTGCAATTGATACTTTGTGGTTTCTATCACTCAGTATGGAGCCCTGTATTTCCTGTACATCATGCACCTTGTAATACATTATATCTATTTATTTGTGATTTTTTTTTTGTTCTGTGTATAATGCCTGAATATACTAGAGATGGTCATAAGCACACTTGACAACACCTCTGTGAGATTTACTGGCATTATTATTTCCACACCTCAGGGACAAGAGTACTATTGTTAAGAGTCCAATATATGCCTTAGCAAAGTGTTTATCTTCATCTATCTTTCACCTTGTCCTTCACCCTAACCTCCCTGTCATTTCTACACTTCCTTTAGATTTTCACAGCTGTTGATTCCACACATTGGTGCATCCTCCCTTTCTAGGCAGCAATACCGGAAACAAAGGGCAAGTTCATATCTATTTTCCAGTGGCTAATATGACAATAGTTCCTGACAGCTGAAAGAGGCAACTCTAAGGAAAATTCTGCTCACACCTTCCAGTCCTGGATTTTAACATGCCCAGCTCAAATTAAATATTCAGAGAGTTTCAGAACACCAATAGTCCCTATTGTGAATGTAGCTCTTATGAGACACTTGAGATTTAAGAAGGTTCACAGTTTGGACAAATATCCACAGGTGTCACATCAAGGGTATTTCTGACATCAGAATGACCTCACTGCATTTTTTGAGAGAAGCTATTACTCAGTGCAATACTTACTGACATTGGTAATTAGATGAGGTTTACCCATCCTCAAAACCCCCAGACAAATCACATTTGGCTGAAACTTGTTTCCCCTTCCATCACCAGTGTAATTACAGGGGAGGCAACATTTTAGTTCAAACAGTTAAAGTTTGCAGACTTACAAGCAAATGAAATTCTAGAGTTGAAATTATTGAACAACTTTATATGGCTTCTGTGTGCATTCTCCATAAGAAAGTGGCTAAAACAAAAAAGCTAGAAAAAGCATAAAAAGTGCCGAAATAAAAAAATTAATTTGTCTGATAATTGTAGAAGAAATAAGTCAGAAGAGAGTGAAGAAGTTAATAAATACCTTTTACTGAAGTCTTTAAAGAGAATAGAATTCCAGTTGGAACATTTTGATTTTAAATTTTATTTTCTATCTAAATTTTCCTATATTATTGTAATATAATACTTCACTCTTAGATACTTGTATGAAACATGTATGTTCTTTTTTGAATACATTTCATGCTTTATAGATTAGACATAATTGTGTGAATACATTTAATCATTAAAACTCTTAAATGAACAAAGATTCATTCTAAATAATAACATATTTATAGCTAACTTTCCAATACAGGAATAGGAACTTTCCTAAGAAATACAAAAAAAACCAAAAATGTATTGTACTAATTTTCAACATAACTTTCTTTTTTTATATATTTAAGGAGCAGCAAATAATTTATAAAAAATCAGCAAAGAAGGTTGGCAGAGTGTATCACAATACTGAGTTGTGACATCAGAACTTGTTTCCTGCTGAGGAACAAACACTTCCTGAGTGTTAAAATTTATACAAATGAATTTCTTTTGACTTTATTAATTTAATCCAGGTTCTTATTGATGGTGAAATAATATGTTAAATTATTTATTCCTCTAGAACTTCCAGTCCAAAACATTTAAAGCGTTACTCAAATCTTACAAGAATCTATTGAGAGCAGAAACCAAAAGTGTATTTTGATCCCTCATGCAATATTTCTGATAGCTTTTTTTTACCCATAATCCATATTGAGCAGCTGTGCACATCAGTAGTGAGAAATCTATTGGTTTATTATATCAATCCCATAACAGTATTTCCTCCTGGCATTTAGTTCCAATGATTAGAATTAAGCAGCAAAAAACGGGAAAGGGGTAGGGAAAGTGGAGCAAATACTTTCCAGAAAGCAAGAAATAATGCTTTGAGATTTGTACATATTCTGGAAGATTAAAATAAAATAAGTAAAAGATAAAGAAAACAAAGCTAAATGCTCTTGCAATCCTTCTTGTTATTCAAATGACTCTTCATGGAAATTTAATTCTGTCCATTTTTGTCCATTCAAGGGCTTAGGGCTTGACTACACTGCAAACTAAGACATTTTTACATTATCAGGAGTCATAGCTGTACTAGTTTAAGCTGGTTAGTACAGATAGCAACAGGAATGAAGACACATTCATTTCAGAAAAGTCTATATAGAACTGCCAAGAGCTATAAGAAAATATCCATGTATTTTTCTACTGCTGAAGTTTGTGGCTTTTATTATTACTAAGTAAATTAAAACCAGCACAGGTATCACTCTCATCTGTTCACTGCACAGATGTACAAAAGCAGGAGTACAGAACCTGTCCCTGAGTGTGACAACTCATTTCAGCTGCAGTGCTTCCATCTATCTCCCCTCCTCCTCAAAGGCTCACCAGATACCAACCAGGAGCAACAGCACATTTAGTGCTCTGGCTCTGGCAAGCTGCTTTCTAATGCCGCCTTTCCTGGGAAACTATGGTCTCCATTCCAGGACACAACCTAATTGCAAGTGTAACTCTCACATGGCATTCAGCAGTTCCAGCAGTCTCATAGGGCCCAACAGAACAACAGGCTGCAGAAAGATGGTGTCCAAAATCAAGCTGCAATTCCCAGAATAATTAATCTTTCACACTGCCACTTCATTTTCAGTGATAAAAATTCTGTTGAGAAAGAAAGCGGTCAGGAAAAAAGTCAAAATACTGTTCAAATAGCAACATGCCACCTCTGGCTGCTCTTTTTTCCAGAAACCGTACAAATGGAAAGATGTGTTGCTTTCACATAAATATAGGCACATGTATAGGCAGTAGATCAAAATCCAGTGTTTCCATATGTGACACATCCAATCAAGAGGAAAAAAAAGTATCATCATGGACTTCAGAAGCCTCCACTGGAATTAAGGAGGTCTGCTCTGGCAAGAGAGTTGGCCTACTGTGCCCTCAGTCTGCCCAGAGATTGTTGCCTTGAAGAGTTTGAAGGCTGTTCATAGAGCATAACATTTTGGAAGGAAATCAACGCTTCATTCTCTATTTAGCTATTACTATATATAATGATATATTTTCACTTCACAACATATATACTTATTATTTTCATTAAATAAAATCATATCATTCAGAAATCTGTTTGTACAGTTTTAAATTTTCCTATCAACTTCTGATGTAAAAAAAAAGTCTATCTTCACTAAGTTATTACATAGTAAAGTCTGCCTTTTCTACATATAGTAACTCGCTAAACAACAGAGGAATTATTTAGTACTTGAATGAAACATATGCACAGGCAGAAAAGAATATTAGAGAGGAAAACAGGATTAGAATCTGGAAGAAATCAGTAATCTGAACTAACTAAAATCTAAATACATAAGAGTAAGAAAATGTCAGAGACAAATATCAAACAGCACAAAAAATTTATTCTCAAAAATTAAATTTCTGGTAGCTAAATAAAAATTTGTCGGGGGGGGGGGGGGGGGGCAAATGGGAAAAATCCACCCAAATTTACTTCCTGTGGAAATGCATATGAGATGCCTTAAAGTTTAAGTATACATATGGGATAAATTTATTGAAAATATTTTGAAACTAAAATAAACAAAGACATAGGGTATGGATGAGACCCTTGTAGAAGAATGCCCGACTTTTAAATCTTCTCCGAGGAATTTTGGGATGTTGATACTAACACTCGGATCTTAGAATGAGGTCATATGTTTCTATACAAGTGACTAGTCTTTCTGCAGATTTAACTGGAATATCAGAGCACTGTCTATGCAGAGGTTTACATTTGCTCTAAATTAGATGTGGCACCACTGAGAATCATGACACGTTTGTAACCAGCAATAAATTTGCAGCAGTTACAGAGTCTCTCTTTCCCCAGTCGCACTTGTAAATATTTCCTTTGGCAGTAGACTGTGAAAGAACCCATACTCAGTATTCAAGATCATGATGAAGTCATACCATACAGAAAAATTTCATAGGAGAAAAAGTGAATAAATCATCATACCTGTAAAAATAAATAAATAAATAGATATATTCACAATGATATACAAAGCAGGTTGCATCTAAAACAAGTAAATATTTATGTGAATCTTGTAGACAAAGATTGAAATTTAAACTTGTGCAAGCAAGATTGTCCCCATAATTTATGGTTTTCCCAGATAAAGATCTAATTTTTAGCAAAAACAGGTCACTCATTGTTTGGATGGAAACCAGTTGTTACTCATTATTATGCTGGTTATGACTCAAAGAGGAAAAACGTACCCCAGACAAAATTCAATGATATGGGTGGAGCTCTCCTTTGAATTCTTGGTTTGTTTGAACTCACTACTCAAGTTAAACTTGGGGGATATGAATCCGCATGAAATTAAAATGTTCATCTGTACTTCTTTTGAACCAATTTGCTATGATTACACAGGCTTTTCTATAAAGCCCCAAAACAGAAAACTATTTCAAAAATGTCCAAAATTCAGAATAGAGATGAGACATCTGCAATAAAATTTCTGGAATGCTCAAAAGTAATTTCACAAGTCAGAGAATACTGTAATCCAATAAGAGGTATTAATTTGCTCTAAAACGCAGCATGTCTCTAGCTTCTCTCAATTCACTTAATGCATACAGAAGAAATGCTTTACTGAGCTGGGAGTGAAGCTAAGTAAAGCCCTAGCTTTAGGAAGATATTTTGGAAGTTGAGCCATTGTCCAGGTGAAACTGAAAGCTGTGTCCAAGCAATCCTGCGCCCCGTTCTCTTCAGAAATACGGCCCTTGCAATTCCTTTATGAACCTGAGTGCATATTAGTAAATCAATCACACTATGTTTTATAGCAATAATATAATTTTAAACCCACCTGAAAAAGTATGAAAGATTACATTTTAGTTAAGATTTTAACTGAACTGTGGTTAAGCACATTAAATATTCTCAGATGTGAGAACTGGCTTCCCTATGGGATTAATGAACAAGAGGGTTCAAATTTGCCCACCTGGCCCTTGGAGTTCTCATGGGCTTTCTAAGGGCCAGGTGAGCATGAAGGGTTTCTAAGTGCAGTTGTGGAAATCATGTCACCAGCACAAGCTGGCTTGCTCTGCATGGCTTGTTCTGTTCAGTTATGTAAGTCATATAAATTCAGTTATATAAGTTGCTAATGTCACTTTAATGTACTTGATTTCATGTATTAGGCCTAGACTTTTTTTTTCTTTTTTTTTTTTAATCCAGTAAGGAAAAGTTTTTAATTGCAACAATCTAATATTTTTTCCTAATCACTTCAAGCAATAAGTTCTGAAGACTTTTTGTCTAAGTCTACATAAAGCTAACCTTTCTGTTCCTTAGCAGATGCCTGGAATTACTAAATGCAGCACATAAATTACTTGAATTATTCTATGCAACATGTTTAAATACCACCAGTGGTACACAAGTAACAGAACACATTCTGTGCCTGGAGCAAGCATCTCAAGAAGATTCAGAGTGCAACTGCTCTATGTCTTTCCATGATGATGACAAGCATAACCATTTGTCAGAGAAGTGAAAATGTACATCAAGCCATTGCCAATTTGTGAAGATAGCTTAGAAGCAAATAACTTTTAGACTTTTAGGTTTTAATGTGAATGGATAGATGAGAGTGAAGCAGATGCCATAAATATGAATTTTCATATAAAGTAATCTCCAATTCAGGAAAATTCCTAAAAAGCAGTGGATTTGGGAGATTTTAAAGATTGAGCAGCACAGTTGTGTGAGAAACAGTGGATTATTTTGATTAGATAAATTGACTTCTAATGATCTTTACATGAAAAGAATATGATTCACATGAGCTGATCTTCACATAAAAAGAATATAATTAGAAGACACCATTGATCTATAGTATTTTTCTGTCTTCATTCTCCCTTTATTTCATATGAGAACTAGATATATGTACATCCTTACTTATTTTGCAGAATTACCTGTATATTTATATTTATATTAACATATAGAACTTATTTGGCTTTAACTTTATTTAATTTCACTTAATTTTCCTCCTTCCCACTGTATCTGTATCTTGCCTTTTGCTGTTCCTTGTGACTTCTGCATTTCTGACCATTTTCTCCTCTCTTCTGGCTACTCATTTCATAGATTTGTTCAGTCATTATCAGTCTTTTTTTTCCACATGCAGATACATCTGGGTGTCTTCTGTTTCAGCATCTGGATCCAGTAAACTTTTCACTGCGCATTTTCCTTCTCTCCGTGTGAGATCAGAGACAGCCCCCGATGGCAGTAAAAAAAAGAAAAACAAAACCCAAGAATGCTTCAGGCTACTAGGCATCATTTTTGATTGTCTTTCCTCAGAAGGTGTCTATTCATTTGAGTGTGATTTAAAAAAAAAGATTGGTTCTCCTGGGCAGTAATGACAGATCCTGGTATAGGGTCTTGCATTCTCAGTGGCAGCTAACTGTAATGGTTTATGTAGAGATCATTACACACAGGTCTTCTGAGTGAATAATGATGAATATTTCCAAATTTTACTGCATTTAAGTCTCAGGTGTTTACATGATTACATTAGTCTGCGGAAGCTAATTTCACCAGCATTGTCCACTGGAAAGATACATTACTCCAAAGGGAGTTGAATGTCTAAGCAGAGCAATATTTTCACAACACTGTGTATTTAATCTAACAGTGAGCTACAACTGGTGATCAAAAGGCAAAGATATTTTTGCTCCTCCTCATCTATACCTGACAAAACTCTGTGATGGGTCAGTTTTGTGGTACTGAACTAACTAAAAAAACTTTTTCTTGGTTTTTTTTTGGAGTACCAGTTTCCAGATGCACCAGAGATCCGATTGATCATACTCCCAATTGTTCAGCCTGGCAAATGGATTGAGCCACTACAGACAGGAAGGTTCAGCCACAGCCAAGATGATGAGTGACTGTGGTCACATCCTGATGGTTGCTGATAGTTAAGTCATTGAGGAAGGCATTTCTAAGTCATGCAAATAATGGCAAAAATATTTACCATGGAAGTATTCATTAAATATCCCAAATTTTGCCAACATAAAACTCTAGCAAGTAAAATATCTAACACTGAAGATGTTATACATTACATGTATTATACCTTTTATACAGAACTGGAAAGTGTAGGATATTTCATCAAATAATTAATGATATTTCATCAAAAATAGCATATTTGTCTAAATGAACACAGTTCAACCAGTGTCAATATATTAATTTGTAAAGTAAATTATTAATTTTGTCTTGCTTTAGAATACTAACAAAACCTAGTTGAAATAAAAATTTGGTTTATGTTTTCTTTTACTTTATTTATGTTTTACTTTTACTAGACTGAGTAATGTCAACCTCTACCTTTCTCACTCTACCTTTATTCATGTTCACGTCTCAAGCTATAAACTCCAGGCACAAAACCAGATTCAATAGAGAAGCGACCTGGCATTATTATTCAAATTTTATAACAAAGCAATTAAAACGGGATGACAAAGAAAAGCAATTTGTTATTTGGGCAGCTTGGTCCTGGTGTCCTTTGTTATTTTTCACATTCACTTAGCAAAAAACCTGATAAAATATTAAAGTAACAGTTGTTATTAAAGATTAAACTCCTTTACCATTTGGGCAAGACCTTAGATCCCAAACTGCAAACATGTAATATTTTTACTGAAATCAGAAGATACAATCAAGGGACATTCAAGTATTGCAAACTGAGTATGGTTATAACCATTTGAAAACTGGATCCAAAAGAGGTCATGAACATCACTAGATACTCCATCCAGGCATTAAACAAAAAAGGAAATTAAAATACAGCATTCTTGCTATTTTCCAGGTATAAGAACAAGGGCAAGAAAACTAATTTCTAACAGACCTTACAAATTATTTCCATCAAATATTTTAGGTCAAAAAGAAAAGGGGGAAAACAGAATCATCTATCATTTTTTAGCAAGTCAGTTACTCAGTGAATATAAACTTTACAGAGCTTACAATCTCTCAAAGACTTTTTTTAATTTTCTTTTTACCCAGGTAAGTAATGCTAAAACTTTAAATTTTTTTATTTAAAGGAATAATTTTCCTTATTCTGTAACCAAAGAAGGGAAGAATAGCACAGAAGCTCTTCTTGTAAATATTTTCTATTTGTTTTATTTATTTGTAAAGTTTCATTCTCTTGTGAAAAACACGTGCATTCCCATTAAACTCATATCCAGCTTAGGAAAGGTACTTCAGCTGAAATTATGTTGAAACCAGGAAATTGTATCTTCCTTGTTAAAAGCAATTTAAAAATATTATTTGTCTACAGGACACAGTGACTGCACAAAAGCCAAGAGTCTACTAACATTGCTCAACATTGAAGTTCCCAAGAGTTAATAAAAGTCTTGCACAGGTTTGTTTTTCAAAATACACCAAATACTAAAGGCCATCTTCTCAGGTAACAGCATGATTATAAATGACAAATGACATGAATGAAGCAGAAAGTTCTTCCTCAGCTGGAAAAATTCCCTGTCATATTTACATTTTGTGTTACCAAACTTTGTGTGACCAACTGAGTTGCAATCCAAATGTTCCCTTTAAAAGCAGAAAGCACTAAAGCTTTGATATTTATGCACTGCAAGAGAGCAAGAATCATAGAAACACAATGTCTCTTAGGTTGGAAAAAACCTTTAAGACTATCAAAACCTACCCTTAACCCAGCACTGCCAAGGCCACTGCTAAACCATGTCCCTAAATGCCACATCTGCACGGCTCTCAAATACCTCCAGGATCTGTCTGGTAAGCATTTGACTCTCTACAGGTCTTACCCATTTATAGTTACACTCAATTCTATTGTCTTCAACAAATGTTTGACTGCAACACATTTCTTAACCTAGGCTTTGAAAGTTTTAGTACAACTCCTTTATTATAACTTTTCCTACTGATTTTAATAAAGTTTCAGATGACTTCTGTCTTCATAACCATATCCTTTTCTACAATATTTTAACCATTATCAGCCAACTACTACAAATTAAAGGATGTAATATGAGATCAGGCATTCTAAATTAGTCAGTACCAAAACCAGTTTGTAGTACAGAACCTTAGTCAGTTTCACCATTTGTCAAATCATTTTGTGGTTCTCAGTAAGGTCACCTACTCCATGTGGAAAAATATGTATTTTAACAGAAAATCTTGCCCACTGTAAATATACTTCAAAGGAAGGAGGTGGGAAGATGGCTCTATTAAATTATAAAATTAGAACATAATCATATTTTAAAGGTTTTTAAACATTTTCATTTTTAATGAGCAGTGACATTTTCTACTTATGACCTTAAGTATCAGTGTGCAGGAGAAGCTGGGGGCTGGGTAAGGGGCAAGGGGTTTAAAACAGAGGTTCAGCATTAACTTTGCATAACCCAGGGACAATGGCTGAAGCACATGTTAATCACCTTTTTTTCCATATTATTGCTCTCAAAGTGATGAACTTCCATAGCACCCCATAGATCACTGAATGTGTGTAATCCTCCCACTTCCAAAACACCACAGGAGTTTTTTCTTGGCACTTAATGAAGGCTTTCTTCCTTTAATTTCAAAACTAACACTACTTTTCTGGGGGCCATAGGTGAAAATTTTCACTCTTGCAAGCCATAACATAGTACAAAACAGCTGAACGGAAAAACAGCTTGATGAACGGAAAAAATAGACAAACAATAAAAACCCACAAAAAATCTAAAAGGAGAGCAGCTGCCTAAAGTTAGTAATCTACACATATTCTAACAGTTAATCAGACAAATAAATGATGTGTTAAAATGTGTTTAAAATTATAGATCAAAAAAATAGATCAGCCTCTTCTAACCCTGTTGAGAAGTCATATTCTATCAAATAATACATTACACAGTTCAATCTGTGATAGAATAATTGGTCTGAATAACTATTCATGCATGAAAACATAAGAGGAAAAAGAATCCCCTTTCACTTAATGAATGCATCACTAGGTGCTGCATGTCATAATTTACCCCTTCATTCATCACTATACCTGCCACTTATTGAAAGAATTGGGCAGAGAAGTAAAAATTGTCCTAAGGAATTTATGTAAAGAATTTGAATACAGCCACATGCATGGCAAAAGTTAGGAAAAAGAATACACTTGCAATAGCTGCTGGATAAAGGGGATGCTGCAGGAGCACAGTAAGATCAGCAGCAGGGAACACCTACACCTGCAGAGACAGACCCAGGGTTCAGTGCAACCCTCCCACAACCCCTTTGGTCAGTGTGGCTGCAATTCTGGGGTTTAACCAGTCTCTCTTACATGCAATGGCTTCTTTATAAACCACAAACAGTCAGTTTTGCTCTGTCTAAAAACAGGATTTCTGGCATCTGCTGGGCAGTGCTGTCGGAAAGAGCCCTTTCTGCAGGCCAGATCACCAGTGCCATCCACCAGCTCTGTAAAGTCTGGGTATTTCCTAACTCCTATATGCCCCAACCCTTCATTTCATTTCAGCCCAACCACCTTCCAGAAGGGATTTGTCTGTGCTAGAGTCAAAACCAAACTGTGGTTTCAACCTTATGCTCAAACTAACAGAGAAAAGGATTTATATTAAAAATTACTTTTACTGAGGGGTTTTTAAAAATAACAATTTGGGGTGAGAGTTAAGAAATATGATGAAGGGATTCTATAGCTAAATGGATGTTAATATAGTTATTTATGAGATTTCTGACACCAGTTCCAGGTAGGCTGATGACAGATAAGTCTGAGAGGTAGTGGTGAACATCAGCTTTTGACTCCATTGTGTGATAAAGGTTCATATGGGCAGCAAATGGGCAAAAGTACTGGAAGTCTCTAAATAGTGGATCTGAAAAGGAGATCAGAGAGAGTGGGTGAAAGGTAAAGGAGTTTGCCAGGCTAACTTACAGTGAGGGCATTCCTGCACTGGAACACAGGCAGCAGAGCTGCAGAATCCTACATGGCCAATATTTACTTTAGCCACCGCAGGTGACATGGTGATGGGCAGCGTCACACCACGGCTGTCTGCTCTTTCTGAAGATGTCACCTAGGCAACTTCATCACAGGAACCTCATAACTAAGTGCCATAGTAAATAGTGTCAGGTTAGTTTATATAGTACACACAGCAATGGATGCCTGCTAAGCAGTCAGATAGAAAAATCTGCCGACTGTCCTAGCTCTCTCTTCATGTTCAAACACCCCCTGCACACACAAAAGTTTTCACAATTTGTTACAGCACTGACTCTGGAAGGATTTTCACATTAGAAAATTTTGGAATGTTCAAACAATCAATCAAGCAAACGAACAGAAATATTGAGCCTTTTTACACAGCTCAGACACAGAATAAAAAAGCCAAAAATCTGATACTTTCTGGAAGTCAGGAATCAGATATATGTCATGTTTCATGGAGATTCTGCATCCAAGTACATGTTATTACACATATAAAGAGAACATTAACACACAGAACTGAGCTCAAAGCATATTGGCATTTTAGGCACTTTGCCAATGACCAGGAAGTTAAGAAAACAGAAGGAAAAAATCACATTAATAATATTTTACTAGAATTCTATGAAAGAAAAGATCCTGAAAGCAGTGAATCCACAATGACAAAGGCTCTCAAGAAGGAAGCTACAAAGCCAATAATGTACAAATGAAAAATAATGACTTAGCTGTGTAAATTATTGAAATCCTTTTAGCAAGCCAGATGAACAATCAATGGCACACTACAGAAAGTCTCTCTAGTAATACACATGGTTGCTTAAAGATCAGTCAAAAAGAGCAGAGCAAAAGCAGGTCAAAGCAATTACCTGCTGAGAGAATTATCTCTCTGCTGTCGCATACTATAAGTTCATCTACACTGAGGATCTTAAAAGAAGTACAGAATCCTAAGGACGTGGTGAGAGAATTGTTTGCATGTTACAGTGGTATTTAAGTACTGATTATGCCTATTAAAATCTACTAAAGGTAAGGTAAAGCTATAAATCTAATACATTATGAGAATGTATTTCCTGAAAACATAACACAAGTGAGAGAACAATTAATTTGATAGAAGCTACTCTCTAAAACTTCCTAAAATCTCAGATTCCTTCTGTTTGGTTCCTTGAGGGGCCAACCACTGCCCACGGTTTCACCATACTTTTATGGAGTGGGATGACAAACATGGTCACTGCTCTGCAGAATTCTACACAGCCTGGCTCACAAGCAGCCCTCAAGCTGCAGAACATGATTCCCTTTTGTGTTGATTTTGATGAACACCCTCACCTATATATAACTTTTAATATATTTATTTCTCTTTTCATTATGATTATAAATGGCTGTAAAGGTGTGTAGGTGTTCTTTGAAGTACTCTGTCACTGCACTATTCTTTTTGACTTATTACTGCATTTACTACCATTTTTTACACATTGAATGAATCCTGATAGAAAATTAGGTGTGTTGAAAGGTACAACCAGCCATACCTGGAAGCAGCACTTGCCTGAGCTTTATATTGCTACTTCTGAGCACAGAGAATATTTCTAGATAGGGGTAAAGCTCAAAATATTGGTACTGTGAGGAAATCCTTACTGCTTATTTCTCTCTTAAAATGTTTGCTTTTACACTATTACACCTACTTTGAGGCAATTTCTTCTGTATTAAATACAAACAGAGTCAGAGCAGATAAAATTATTCAGGAAGATATCAGGCATAGGATAGCTTTTAACTTTGCCATTGAATTAGGGATCACCTCTACATTTTCTCATACAGAATTTTACACTGAGATAGATAACTCATATCTCAATGCACTTTCATGGGCTAGTTGGGTAGTTGATATCTCAATACCCCTTGTATCTCAATACCTATTTATGCCTAAATATTTACTTGAATTCTACACCCACTACCTATTCTGGAAAGGATAAAGAGCAAATGGTGAGATTTAAGACCTATTAATGAAGTTAATCACATAATAATCATTAAAAAATCATTAGCACTCCCAAAAATCACAAAATATTAGACATTACCTTCAAAAATCAAACCTTTTGGAATGAGAAGGCATCTGAATTTATACAGATAAAACTATGGGTAGTGAAATCATTAGCATTCCCAGATTTCTCCTTTTACTTGTCCCAAATGATTCTCAGTTTGCCACCTTCACTCATCTATTTTCTTCAGCTGCAAGTTGATTACTATCCTACCAGTAAAATCTGCTTATGTCTTGAATTAATAAACACTCATCATTTCTGAAGGCAAAGTCTTGATCTGTCCAGCTGATGCCTCCCTTCTTCAATATGCTACTTTTCATTTACAGCTGGTCTTCCTGTTAAATCTGTTGATGACTGTTCAATCAACAGAGAGGAAAAACTGTGGTGTTATAATCATATGCAATATATGAGTGGTAATGCATTTCATAGGGTAAGATAGGATGAGCAAAGTAACATTTCTATCAGAGCTTGTTATCATTTAAAAGAAGAAGAAAATTTCAACATAAAATGTTGTATCTTGAAACTCCTTTCCAATGAATCATGTGTTATCACAGTTTGAGAATTTATGTTAAATATATTTAAATTAAGAAAATTAGTATTGGCAGAAGCTTAGTCCCAGTGATTTTGTGAAACTTTAAGGTCCTGAAAGTACTCTTCACTGTTATAAATATTGGCTACAAGAGCTTTCAGGTTTTCTCTCAATGTATTTTTTGCTTGGTTTTTTCCATTCTGCTATATCTGAATTATGACTATTTTAGCAGCTTCTCACCTGTGAAACTTCCAGAGGTTTGTTCGGTGGTATACCCCAAGTAATGATTTTTCTGACATTGAAAAACTCCTACTTCTGTCATTCCCCAGTATGACATCAGTTTATGTTGCTCTTGAGCCTGTTCTGTCATACCTGGGGGTATGCAGAACTAGCAGCAATAATATGATTTAAGCATTGATAATATAAATCTTGCTGTGTTACAGTAAATGAGTATTTTTAATGCTTATTGCTGTATCTTTTCCCAATGTAACCTTTACCCTTCCAAATCAAAAATAGCTCATCCATAACCACAGAAGACAAGCTGAACTTTCCCACTGAGAGAGAGTTTTCAGTTCAGCCTGCAAAGAACGTACCATATATTCCAAGAATGCATTCCCTTGCCTCTGCTATTTTAAGTGCACCTTGGGAAGCTATAATAATTACTGTGCTCATCAGCTGTAGTAATTGCAGGGAAGAATGTTCATATCAAACAGAGTTTACACTGCTATGGCAACACAGCCAGTAATAACAGTGTGGACCATTTTAGAATGGGGATCCCCAGTCAGAGATCTGAAGCACTTGCAGGTGCAAAAGATTTTTACATGTGCCAGAAGTACTCCTCTAACAGCAAAAAATACAACAATCTGTGGGGAAAGAAACAAATACAAACCAAAATCAATGAAACACCAAACCATGCAGCCTGTAAGGGCCTATACTAAACTGCCCTGGTTTGCTGTTTGAACATGACTTGTGAAATCAGAATAACTGACAAATAAAATAGCCTGTAACTGATAGAAATACCTCTTTCCACCTTTCTTGCAGTGTACTGCAGCCTAAAAAGCAGTGTAAACTATAATGGGATGTGGATGCTAAATTTAATCACATTCACACCCTCTTTAAGGATACTTCAATGTTACAAGAGCTACAAAAGAAACTTAGACTTATCTACTTGTAGAAGTTATTTCAAAATAAAACAGAGTGCCACTGTTAATGTGCAGTGGCTACTCTGAAGTAGATTCCTATGTGGGAACTCTTATTCTGCAGAAAATTTCCTTTGTTCTTCTTCAAAATTTACCTTAATCCACTAGAGATAACCAAAAAAAGTCTCTCTTTGCAAGCTATTCCAATCAATTTCCCAACACAGCTTTTTACTGTAAGTGCAATCAAACCTAGTGACTGAAAGTACTGGTTTTAATGGTCTATTCTAATGCTAGGACTTGCAGGAATAATGAAAACTTGCATTATTAGAAATAGCATAGAAATAACAAAAGACAGTTTTCAGAAACAGGCAGCCAGTTTTTGCTCATTTGGCAATGAAGTCCACAGCATGACTTCATTTTGAAAGTGTTATCCCTTGATGCAAATTTTCAATCATAGATATTTTCACAGAGCATAAAAAGTGTGGTTATGTGTTGGAATCCTTCCACAGCAGCCCATTAACTAGCCAGCCTTGCCTGCACCTGGACTTTTACTTCCCTTCTTGTCCTACAGCTACTGTTTCCTCAGTCATGACAATCACAGGCACACTCTTTAACAGAACTGTGTGATTAAATTTCCACATATTCCAGTTAGTCTCTTTTTTACTTTAGTGAATTATTTGAATGGTCTGGTTTTGATCACAACCTAAAAACAGGCTGAATTTGTAAAACAAGGTAACTGGTAACCTTGGCCAAGATGAATGTGTTAAGGCCATGGGAACTAACTACTGTTGACAGGATCCTCCTCAGACTTCCCCAAGGAAAACTTTACAGTTAGTGAGGAGCCAATTGCAAAGTATAAGCAGAAAAATGGATCCAACAGACAACAGATTGAGACTAGAAGGTTTTGCCTTTTATGTTTGCACCTAAATGCCATTCTGTCACCCCAGCCTAAACAAGGAAGGTGATCACAGTGCCCTTAGGAAATGGGCACAAACCCAAAGTATTGCAAAGACAGCCTGCTCTCTCTTTCTTTAATTTCAAGTTTTAGTTCATCCGAATTTCATGAATGTGAAGTTAGGGCCAAAAGCACTCAGGGCATTTTGGATATGAGCTGCACTGCTGACTGTTCACTCCAGCAGAGCTCTGGGAAAGCCCCAGCACCAGCAGAGCTTCTGAACATTATTTCAGAGCTGTAGGCTTCACTCAGAAACCTGTAACAGCCCAATGCTTTCTTCTCATATTGCAACTTACAAACAAGTGGGATTTTTACTCACTGCTTTTTGGTGGCCATCTCTTGCTATACATGCCATGGACCACAGGAAATTAGCCATATTTGAATGTTGCTCACATTCTGACAATAATATGGATAAGGACAGTATTATGGATAAGGACAAGAGGAATAACCTACACTGATTTCACAATACGTGACTTCATGTCACATTTGGGTTCTAGTTCTTGATAAATTACCACAGAATGAGAACTGGATGTTGTATGCTTGATTTCACTGAATATTTGGCTTCTAAGACTACTGGATCAGATTGCCAGCTTTGTACCTCTGTATTCTGATGACTCAAAGAAATATGGCTTTCTTTCCAGTGCAGATTTCCTAGTACAAAGGAGTTCCAAGTGGGAGAGCAGAACTGGCTGTAGCTATACCAGACAAACATATACACATAGCTGAGCATTTCAGCATATTGACTGTTCTGGGGAAGGTGTATAGCTAGACCTGTTGTAAATCTTTGGTCCTTGAGAGATTAGTGTAATAAAAAGTCCAAAGAAGTCAGTAAAATGCTTAGATCTGCAATGCAGCTGATCCAGAAATGGTCTTGATCACCATGAGGAATGAAAAATCTGCAAACAGACCTCTTTTAGTCACCAACGAGGAAAAGACAGAGATCACACCATCAGGTCCACCTCGTTCACGATAATTGAAAGTTCTCCAAAATCCTTCAGAATTTTAATTAAAGAGAAAAAGGAATCTTGTTATAGTATGCTGGATTACTTTAGCCATGGAAAGATAGTTGCTATTCTGGTATTGACTGAGTTCCTAAAATAAATTCCTAAGTTTGGCTTTATGCTTCACATTATTCTTTAAGCTGAAGATAAGAAAGAGATACAGATGATTGGATTGAGTCTCAGCCTAAGCAGGAAAAAGAACTTTTAAAAACAAAAAGGACTCATAGAGGCTGAAATATGTCACTGTAACCTTCTTGTCAGGCAGAAAAGAAACAGATCTACCTATATTTGTATTTACATTCTCAAATTAAAAATAACATAAACTATTGTAGGCCTTGAAAATTCAAATTGAACATTAACTATTTGTTTAATTACTGATTATTTAGCCTCACTTATTGCTCATAAAAAAGAATTTATAACTGTTCTCCCATTAATATAGAATAAAATAATTTTTATTAATATAAAAGACACATTCTTCAAGCAATCAAGACAGTTATTTTGTCTTTATCCCTTCCATTTTTTCTTTTTTAAGCCCCAAAAAAGATTTTCAAGATTTTATTGACTTAAAAACTACTAACTTACTGACTAACAGGTCGGTGTGATTCAACATAGAAAAAGCTTTGTCTCCCATCAAAGTCTATTCTATTCAGGCTGAATGGTTTAACACTTTACTTCTAAATTCCTCATAGCACGGATAGCCATTCATGTGTCCCTGCATACCCTTTTATATCATTACTAATGTGGTGCTGTGGACTGTAGATGCAGTTCTTGAAGTTGACCTGTGCATTTGAGGTCAGCAATCTGAATTTTTTCTAGGTTTTCTGTTACTTGCTCCAATGTCACATTACCAGGTAGAACTATTCAAGTTTCTATTATCAGGAATGGAAGCAATTTCTTTTTTTTTTTTTTTTTTTTTACTTTATTCCTTGATTCATCAAATTTAATTTTTTTACAAGTATGACTTTAGGAAGGAATTTTCTTTGTCTGCTTACATGTTTCTGAGAAAAACTTTGCCTACATGTTCAAAACTTGAGCAAGTAAAAATCTTTCCACCAGAGAATTCAAAATACAAATTGTAATACTTTACTTTTTATTTGTTTTTCCCCATGCAGCTTTAAACAAGTAATATTAGTTTCATTTTTAGAGGAATAAATTCCTCCATGGTATTCAACGTTCATGTTTTCATTGTCCTTCTTCTGCTCACACTTTGCCTGAGTAGATTTTAAAAAAATGTACATAGGTTTCATAGCTATGTTGCTCTCTAATAATTCATTAAATTATTACTCACTCTGCTTAACTGAGTCTTTCTTTTTGTCACAATGTGTGGGAATGAGCAATGTGCAACTACAAAAATGTCATTCAAATAGGCAGCTAGGCATAAAAAGACAAAAAGGCACACATACATAACATCAGATATTTAATTACAAAAAATAAAGATGAAGTTAAAATTATTTTAAGAAAAATTTTTAGGGAGCAGAAATAAATACAGTTAGTGCTACTGAAGACATCAGTAGGTGTAAGCATCTTACATAAATGTTAGTCTGTAGTGTCTGGGCAGGTATTTAACTGTGATTAACGATTTCCAGGAAATGTTTCCTCAACCTCCCTGAGCTGGTGGCTGTCCCTCTCCTGATGTAAGGCTGAGTGGCCTCATTAGCCACATGGGAGAGCAGGCCAGGCCAAAAGCGCCCTCCTTGTCCCAGAATTTGTCACCTCTCCCGCTCTCCAGGCTGAGCTGCTGGTGTTGGGAACAGTCGCACCTGCGAGCCAAGGCGGGGGCCCTGAGCGAGCACATCCTGCCTCAAAGGGGACAGGACACCCGTGGGCCCTTCCCTGGAGCCAGCCTCTGAAACGACCATCACAGGCATCACTGCACCCTCCAGGCTGTGACCCGCACAACCCTGGCAGGGCTGACAAGTACACTCTGGAACAAAAAAGAGGCATGGAAACATACGGTTTGGTGATGAAATCCTAACTGTTGTCAGAATTCAAGTGATTCAGAGGTGGAATGTTACCCCTTATTATTAATCAGTGCATTTTTAACGTGGATACATGGGCGTGTATATGTGTACATATACACATGCATATTCATTATGTACCTGAAGCCATATTCTGCATTCACTGAGGATGTTTTATAATTAAAGTGTTTGCATAATTAAAGTTCTTCCTTGCAGAAATATTTTCTATCCTTCTGCAGCAAATGACAAAATGGGAAAAAAGGAGGCAGAGTTGGCTTATCTTTGAATGATATAAACATTATTTGATGCTTTGAAGAATCCATTTATGGCAGTTTTTAAAGTTTTCTCTATTTAAAATGTGCAAATATAAAAAAATTAATCTAACCAAGTTCCTACTTTAGGCACTATATGTTAGTATCTTTTACTCTTTATTTTAATGCCAGTGCTTAATTAGGAGAGCCATTAAAAATTCCTGATATTTATTGAATGAAAAAAAAATCCAGTGCAAATACCTTTTTTAATTATTATGGTATTTACAGACATAATATAGATAATAAAGTCAAACATAAAAATTAATAAGTCTATAAAATGAACCAAGCCTATTTTATACACGTAAAAATAGAAGGTTATTTACAAAATTGACAAACATAACTGATGAGAACAGCATCTGTGTTAAAGGCTGATTTAATTTTACTTTTGTAATATTCATTTAAGATTTTACCCCTTAATCATGTCATTGGTCTGGGCACAGCACTGTAGAATGTTTTGTGACATGCATGTGACAGCTTAGATTATAATGTCAGACCTAACTGGGTGGTCTTGGACAACTCATTCCTGAACTTGGTTTTTTGCACTGTCAGTAGTGTGTAGGGGAAGTAAAGTCTGTTGTTTAGAGGTTTCTTGACTAATAAAATGGAAATGTTCATCCTTATCTGTTATGTAAAGATGCTACAGGGATTTGGCAGCTAATATGTGCAAACTGCTGCTTGTGAATATTAAAAGCAGACAGTTATGTGCTATTTATTTGGTTTTACAGTTATATAAATGACTTTATTTATAAAAAGGGAACAAGAAAATATTCTGTGGTCTTTTTAAAATGAGACCTTCTCATGTTCCAGAATCATATTATGATGGGAGTTGGTCAAAGCAGATGATTTTAGAACTGCAAGAGTGTATGCACTAATAAATATGCTATGCATGATGTAAGCTGGGTTTTTCTAATCACATCTCCATTTATTACAGTTTTTAAAGCAGAAAGCACTAGAGAGTTCATAACTGTGGGAAATATCAGTGACTAGTAATTATGAACAAAAATAATAAATACTTTTCTCAGTTAGGGACCAAGATGTGAAACAATCGTTAATTTGTATGGATTTGGAAGAACGGTTTCTGGTAAGTCACACATGTATTGTGCTGTCAAGCTAAAAGGAAGAGATCCAAGTTTTAAGAAGAATTTGTTTCATCTTGTAGCCTGGAACATTTACAAACATTGCTGTGCCATTTTCTCACTGGAGCTCCCCAGTTAGAGGCTATCAACTTCACAGCAAATGCACATGAACAGTAAATCACCTGCATCAGTACAAATGACCCTTCCAAACTATTTTTAGTTTAGATACCTGATATTACACTGCATGGGATAAAAACCTTCATAGCCTTGGTTATCTGTGGTGACTTTAGGAGCAGAGAAGTGGAACAAAGAGCTTCACTGTGACCAGTTAAACTACTTCAAAGGGCTGGCAACTGACTGCATTCCAAAATTTTACATCTACAAGCAACTACAAGCAGACTGCAAAGAGAGAGAAAATAATTATTTTTGAAAAAAGGTTTAGTTAGTTGCAAATCTTCACTAAAAGTGATGATTCTAAGGAAGAGCAATAAATTATCCCAATCAGACTTTGATAATCTTATCGTTTCACAGACTTTTGAATTATCTGAATGACAACAGTGAGATCTCTCAGATGAAGAGATGGTTCTGGACCAAGTTGCTTTTGATGTGGGAATCAGAAGAAGAATGAGAGAGGAAGAACAGATCTGGCAAAAGAACCAGCAGAGGAAACTTATTCTTGCTACTCTTCCTCCTGCAATCATGGCCTGGGAATTGTGGCTGGTTTGCTGCTGCTGATCTTGTATACCACCAGGTTAGGTCTTAGAATCATTATTTTGCATATTGCAAAATAATAGTAACTATCCATCAAATCTGCTGTCCCCAAATTTTAAAAACCTGGGAAGAAAGAAAAACATTCAGCTAAAATGAATCTCTTAGAAGTAATCAATGTCTGGGGGTGGTGAAAAGCTTATAAATTACTCCTGATCTTATAAATTGTCCATGTTCTGAAATTATTCCACACTGAAAATTTGTGTACTGTCTCTCTATTGGACAGATAGATTAACAGAGTTTGTATAAATTAAGCAGGCAATCAAGGATATTACTATAGATATTCTTGTAGTTTTATCTTATTCTGCAAAGTGATGTATGAGTAGTTGTTATTAATGGTGACACAGATATGAAAAATAATATTTGTGTGTGTGCATGTTAGACATTAATATTTTGGTCTTAGGAAATTTTGATTTTCACAGGGAAGACTCCATCAGCCCATTTGAAATATCTTCTGGAAACAGACTGCAGTAAAAAAAGTAATATGGTTCAGGATTGAGCGGATGACTCCGGCAGGCTCTGCGTGGCACAAGCCAGGTGCTGCCCTCTCTGATGGACACTGTTCTACCACCTCCAGGAGTTCTGGGGGGCCAGAGGGAGGCTGATGGAGGTGGTTGCAGGCTGGGTGTGCTCCAGGGCCCAAAGGCACCCCAGGGTTTTCTTACAAGTATTAAAAGGAGCACATTTTGTGTTTTATGGAGGCAGCCCTTGCAGACCTGCTGTCTCTGTGGTAAACGTCTCCGTAAGTTTACCCAGCACTTCCAGTCTGTTTATGTTCTGGTTCTTGTGATCATTTACTCAATAAATACAGTCATAGAGTAACAAATCTACTGCTTAGTCTGATTTCTTCAGCTACTGAATAAAAAGTTTTTTTTTCCGTAAGGTAATCTTTTCTGAAGTTCCATAACTCCCACTCCTGTCCCACTCTTTACCATCAGCCAGGAACATTAAATGGGTCCTAGCAGAGACCTTTCACCTTCTAGTGGAATCAGAAATACTTTGTGGTTCAATTTCTGTTGCTGAAAATCTCAGATGTGCGTTTCTGAAAAATTAATAACTAGAGAGAAATCTTCAAAATAAAAACAATAATGCCCCCAATTAGCTTCTCTGAAATCTAAATAGTCTGTAAACTTCATTCAGAGCCATAGACCTGTCTTTGAGATTGAAAAAAAATAGGCCTTTGCCAAAATTTCAATTTCCTTACATCACCATACACTATGATTACTCCTATCACTGTCTTACATGTAATGTGTGTGCTGGAGCTGGCAATTCATCTTAAAAACTCAGGTAAATGTCATGGTTTAACCCCAGTGGCATATAAGAGTACTGTGCAGCAGCTTGAATGCTCTCCCCTCTCCACTTGTAGGGAGAAGAACTGAAGAAAAAAAAAATAATGTCATGGGGTGAAATAAAAACAGCATAATAACTGAAATAAAGTAAAATATAAAACTAATAGTAACATTAATTATATTAATAGCAATAATAATAATAATAATAGTGGTAGTATTAATAAGAGAAATAACTGAGAAAGAAAAAGGATGCGCAAGAGAAACAATTCCTCATCACCTGCTGATGGATGAACAGTGTTCCCAAGTAGAAATTGGCAGCTTCCATGGGCCAAATTCCCTCAGTATGTAAACTGGGCATGATGCTCTGTAGTATGGAATATTGCTTTGGCCAGCTTAGAGCATGGTCTCTCTTGGCTTCTTGTGCACCTGCTCGCTGGCAGGGAGTGAGACACTGAAAAGTCCTTGATTTGAATGAATACTACTTATTACTAAGTCAAACATCAATGTGTTATGAACTTTATTCTCATACTAAATCCAAAATACAGCACTGTACCAGATACTAGGAAGAAAACTCCTAGCCAGAAGCAGGACAGTAAAGAACTGAGATTTTGTGGCATTAAAAAATACAAAGTTCTTTAAAGATGGGAAGACTGATTAAAGGTGTACCCAGAGTTTGTTGGCTTTTTATCAGTATTTCTTCCATACAGGCAATGGCACCCTGACAGTGTCCATCCTACCACCCCTGTGTGGAGGGACAGACACAGCCACTGCTGACTTGTACTTTCACAGAGCTTACTGCTCTCTGCTGCTTTCTGCAGCTCACTCAGTGTCCACCAGCTGTACTTCTGGTACAGCTCAAGTCAGTGCTTGCAGTTAGGTTGGGTGGATGGAAATGTCTCTGCACTCAGACAGGAAGGCACTTTGCAAGAAGTTTACGGAGCAGCATGATCAGACCAGCAAGGAAAACACCAGGCGCTGGGTTCCCACCATGTAAGTTGTGAAGATTTATACTTGAAAGTGGTTCTGGTCTGGTCCTTCCCACTGAATGTCCATTAGTTGCTGCAGTTCAGTATGTTCATTCCTGGAGCACATCTCTGAAGTTATTTTCATTCTTTAGGCTGCCAGAGCAGAGTGGGCACAGGCAGTTTTGATGGTCCATCTCAAAAACACATTTCAAATTTGAAGAAAAACACTTAACACAAATGCATCCATATGACTCAATTCTTCTTCCCTAATATACAACCAGAATTGTTAAAAAATGGAAATCTATCCCTCCCAAAGCTTCTTTAATTTTACTCCCTCATTGTTTTCATCTCCTGTTTTTTTCAGAGCTGTTTGACTACAGGAGTATTTGGGCCTTTTTATACACTACTTCCCTCTGTATATTATGTGAGCCTTGTATCCCCTTTCTTTTCTCAATATGTTTGCACAGTTATCATCCAACTGCATAATGCTTTGGCAGAACAGCTGCTGTGTCCAAGCTTCCTGTATTAAATCAGCACTTCTGAGGGTGGAGGCTAGAGGTTTTAAAAAAGGAGGTGGTGTTCAACGGAGGGTGGCACCTATATAAAATATGTTTTGGGGTTTTTACTGAGGAGAAACAAACAAAATTAAACTTGTTTTTGTTAGGTCTGAGATCAGAGAATGAAAAAAAAAAAGCATTTCATACATACTTGAACAATAATTTATTTAGCTTTACTTTAATTGCTATACAGTCAATGCTTAAATGTTACAATCCTTAGTCACAAAGGACTTTAAGGTCATGCTGCAGGCAAGACTCGTTCCAAAACAAAAGTGGCAAAATACATACAGCATTTTGTGCTCATGCCCTATGCATTACTTGAATGTCTTCCTGGAAACCTTGGCCAAGTCTCAGTCATTCTGAGCTGGACATTTGCATTGGACAGTAAAGTGAGCCAGGTGCTGTGCTAGCAGCATCCCACTCCTGTATGTCTGTGCTGCTGAGCACCCAAACCCTAAGGCTACAGCAGCTGATACTCCCTACTTGTCTCCAAAAACCTTGAACTAGTTTTAGCAATGTTTTAAGTTTTATTTTAGAGATCGAGCTTTTACCTTCTAGGAGGTTCTGTTCATAAGAGCTAAAGGTCTATCCTAATAAGGACATTGCTCAGGATTTTTCTCAATAATCTGTACAGTTTTGGTGGGCCATGCTCACTGACATAGCTATAATTACAGAAGATTTATAAAAGGAAATAGATTTATTTGTAGATTTTTTTAAATTATCCTTCATTTTCTTGATTTTCTCCAAAGCACATTATGTCAAAATAACTGTCCTGCCACTATTGGCCTGAGTGTTTCTGTATGAGTACATTTCTGCACCTTGACTGAATGCTTGTAAATTTTCAAACAGAAAAGCACATATTTTTATTGTAAATAAATTTATTTAAAACTGAAAACACATTTTAGGACTTTCAGTGAATTTCTGCTTATAAAAAGTCTGAAGACTCTGTCAATAATAAAGCACTTAAACTACATACTCTATCAAGCAGTTTGTTGGTTTTTTCCCCATAAAATTCAAGATATTTAGGGCTGTAGAGATGAAATGTTGGGTTTTGTGGGTGTCTGGCTGTACAGTAACATTGTAGATTGAAAACATGATTTTTTTTTTCTTATATGACAAAACTTAAAAATTCACTTTAAATATTGCCAGTTGAATTCATCAGAATAATGTTCTTCCGGGCATGGAGAAAACAGAATTTTTTTCCATGGGGTAGCTGAGAATATTCAAGGTGTCTGGCAACACTTGATGAAAGATGAGAGAAGTAAACCTTTGGGATGGAAAATATTTTTCCTTCATTGTATGGGCAGCACTTTTATTTTGTACTCCATGATGATAGTCTTACACTATCACGCACTTTTAAGCCTTTCCTCATCAGGATCACAGGAGGGAAATTGCAACACATTCAGACTATTGCAGCATTTGCCTTGAAAATCACTTTGCCTGTAGCAGGGTCTAAATTACAGGAGACCATTAAGTATTAAAAGTCTTGTACTCATCCAATGTTTAGCTTTTCTGAGTATGTACCTTCATGGCAGCAGCACTAAGTCAGTCAGGATGCTCACCAAGGTTTTCTGCCAGTTCCTCAACAAAACACTCTGCTCATAGCAACACATTACCAGCAAGGGCACTGTGAGCTAAATGAAGATATGGGCATTTCAGTCTCCAAAATTTGGCTTAATTATGACCCAGGAACCTGCAAGGATCTTACATGAGTCTTTAAAAAGAAACACTTGTTGTCTTCTTATTGCAAAGCTCCCATACTTTCTCAGTGATTTCTCATGATCATCTCCTCACAGCACTGACTCCTTCTTCTTCACAGCACAGCCAACAAACTCCAACATCTCTTCTCCACCAGCTCACCCACTCTTGTAGCACTCATTTCTTATTGGACACAGCCGTGACCTTTAAGGGCAGGCCTGTTCCTAAGCTTGGTAATTAGTACAGCTGCAACTCCTCAGGGATGAGACTACTTTCTGCACTCTATTTTCTTACATTCTAGCCCTTCACAAACACTTATTTGACTGAGTCTCCTCCGACTACGTCAACTCATACCACTGTCACAGACATCAGCCATGTTTTCAGAATCCTTATTTTGCTGTTTCCTTCCAGTGGTAGATGTTTATAAAGCACGACTGGCAAAGAAAAGAAAGAAAAGGAACTGGAGACCTCTGCACTGGAGTTTGGAACCCAGTGTCCTGCTCCAGACCTCCTGACAAGTTTCAAGCCTGATGCACACACCATGTTGTAAGGAGAGAGATAGATACATGGGAAAGGCTAAATTTTGGAGGAAGGGAAAAGACACTTATGGAGACAGAGTACCTTTTCACCTGTAGCTTGATGGCAGATAATAACACTTTTTTCCAAGAAAAGAAAGCACTTTTATATACAATTATTTAGATGTATTTAATAGGAGCAGTAATGGGGAAGGTTACAACTTCCTGTTAGTACTGCTTAGACATCAGACAGTCTTGTTCTTGTGCTTGTTACACAAGCACTGTGTAGCTGTGTGCCCTATCATTATTAGCCTAAACTAAAAGAGCAGTTTTCTGTCATATCCAAGTGGGGTTCCAAGTATAAAACAATACCCAAAATTTTTAGTTCTGTGTGCTTTTATTGCTAATTTTTCTACATCTAGGAAATTTTTCCAAATTAAGACATGGGTTACAGTAAATTTTGGCTTTTCACAGGAGAAAAACCATTAACAAGGCAGTAAATGGTGAATAACCCAGTGGCTGATTTCAATGTAGCCCATGGACATATGACATTAGTCATAATTTTAGAAAGAATGGCTTGGTTTAGTATCTAACTTGGTAAGGGCATCTGCCCACACTAAGCTCATGGCAAGAATATGGCTATAGAGAAGAGTGACTCAATTTGTAGTCAGTAGGAATGGACCCCATCAGCGCAAGATAAAAGGAAGTTGAGTGCCTCACCCTCCCAAGCCCCTTTGAATGTCCCAGCCACTGTTTTATTCTGCCAGATGGGTTGATGACAAGTAGCAATCAGAAACTCTCTGGCTTAGTGCTATTAAAATCATGACTGGAGAAATTTGGAAAAAAACCCATTCTTTTCTTCATCAGCATTCTTTCATTGCATTAAAATATTCTGTCTTTTATGAGTTGAGTCATAACAAGCTGAGACATATTTACTACTTAGACAATTTTTAAACATTATAGAGTACTTGCTCAGAATATTACTACCATGAGCAAGACAATTGACTTTTTCAACTTTAATATGAATAAACTCCAACATTAGTGCTGCAACAATGTAAATGACTGCAGTACCTCTTCCATTAATAGTGCTCAACCAGGAAATTACTTTAAATTATGGTAGCTGACATGTATATATCTTGTATTTATGACTTCTCAGCAAATGCAGCTCAGAGTGGAAAGGCACATTTTACTACTATAAGAGTGAAACGTCCTTAGTCGTAGGGTTTATTTGTTTGTTTAAAATAGATGAGATACTACATCCCTCCTACTGAATTTCACCACAAGAGCTGTTAGAAGCCCATCTGAATTCAGTTTTCCCATCCTATATAAGGATCCTTCTGGATTAGATTTATTGTTGCCTTCCCTCAATTGCTCCAACACACAGCAGTCTCCTCTCTGATGATGAGAGCTAAAAATAGTTTCCTCCTGAGCCCAGCTCAGTAACTGCAATATCAAACACACAGAGAAGGCAGATGTGCTAGCTGGTAGCTGAATGCTCTCTTTCACCACTTCCAGCCAAGAAGTAAGGCCTCAGTGCTGGGATCAGAATAAGAATTTAAATCTGAAAAACTGGTGCTCGATGTGCATGGTAAGTTGCTTTTGAACAGTGGGAACAAAGTCAATTACAAACAAACAGGCAACTCTAGCACAAGTAATTAACTTTGGTGCAGGAACAAGCGAACCCTTCAAAATAAATAGACTAAAGGGTATGTCAGCTCATTGACTAATCAGTCCAAGTAACAATATTAGCAAAACAGAGTTATTTAAAATCTGCAGGCATCTTTTCTAGATTCGAAATGTATATTTTGGAATATATTTTTTATTTCTTTATTCATTATTGCCTGCCATAGTGAGAGGAAAGAGACAGCACTCTCTTAATCTGTGAGTAATCCAATTGCAAATTGGAACTGGGTTACCTGGTAAGGGGGGTTGCAAGATATATGTGGAGCCAACTGTATATATGTTTTCTTCTCTCTATTTCTTCTACTGATCAATAAAAGCTCTTTAAAGTGAACAAGTTCTTCCCAAAAATGCAAACTAAATAATATTATTTCTATGTTTTACAAATGCTGCAAATGCTTTGCAGTTAAGCTCTGTGCCAGGATTCTGCTTCCCTGGATCCCTACTTGTATAACACAATTAGACATGGACAGAGCACCCCAAATGAAAGCACAGCCAAGCATCCTCCCACATGCAGACATGCTAGAGTTCTTTAGACTAAATATTCAGAGGCTAATGCAACTCCAATGACTGTACTTTGGACATCTTATTCAGATTTTGCTCACATCAATGTTTTTTGCCTAAGACCCAGCTTCAGCATCCAGCAAACATCAAGACTGCATTTGTGTTTGATCATACTTGATACCAGGTGTACGTAAATGATGTTTATGTCATCTACATGACACCTACTATCATTCAATGGTCCTGTGCAGAAGGATGGGACACTCTGTCCAACAGATCCAACATGCAGAATGATTACACTTGGCAGTATGAAGAATAACTGAATTTAATTCAACCCATTATTTTAGAAATCCTTTAGTGTGGATGTGGGAACCCAGGAAATTCCTCTAGATGCCCTGGAGAGCTCAAGACCCTGCCCAGGGGGCTCAGAGACCTTGGCATAGAGTCTAAGACCCCTGTGCCTTTGATTTAGCCCTTGGAAAAAAACAATTACCAACCCTATATGAAGAATTACAAGCCACAAAAGTTTAAGTAGAATGATAGTGAATTTATCACGGGGTGAAAAATAGATTTTTTGGGGTTTTTAGAATGGGGATTCAGGGGGCAAGGTGGAGGGATCTGGGTGTTTCCAGCCTTTCTTCTTCTTCATGGCCTCCATCTTCTGCTGTGATGTTGGCAGTTTTAGATTGGTTTAGAGTAGAAGCTCACTGTCTAACATAGGTGATAGGTATTGGAAAGTGATTGTAAACATTGTACACGTAGTTTTTAGTATAAAAAGACAACACCGCCCCGGGGGCAGGCAGAGTGCCTGGACTGTCTTGCTGAGCGAACCTTGGCAGGTCAGGAAAAAAAATTTTATAGGTAAGATGCAATAAACAACCTTGAGACTGAGAAATGAAGAGCTCTGACTCCTTCTTTGAGTGCCAAGCTGGGAAAAGAGACTTTAACGTTTTTCGGGGTCACTCTGACCAGCAGAGATTCTGAGATGTGCACAGCAAAGGAAGGCAGACTACACAGAATCAAAATTCTACATGGAGGTTCCACAGAGACAAGGATGACACTGAATGCCCTAAATGTGTCTATATGAATAAATTAAATTTTACTTGTGGCCTTAACCTTCTGTGGTAGTAAACTGTTAAAGTATTCCCCAGCAGAGATTTGGTACATTCCAGCTACTATAACCCCTCAAATTCTCTGATTTTATTCAGCTGACGTAACTAGCCAGTGACAATTGCTGATAAAACATTCATCCACCTTCTTCTGGAAGGGAAGCATGTTTACTAGAGCTTTGCCCTGGAACCTAGAACATTCCCAGACATGTTTAATTCACTTCCATAGCTACAGAGTTTGTAATCATTACTTCATTTTACATTAATCTTTTCAATATCTTGAATTAGGATACAAAGATAGTTGGGAGTACAATAGGATTCAGGATTTCAGAGAAGTTTTGCTGCCTCAAAAAAAGTAGATGTGTCTGAGGCTGATGATGTGTCAGGCTGTCGTGGGAGAGAAGTTAAGAATAGGTTGCTGGGTAACAAAGGGTTGGGGGTACGAGAACTGGTTTTGAATACATATCCCCAAGATTTAAATTTCATCATCACACCTTAGGCAAAAAAACCTTCTTCTGGGGCTACTTACTGTTTACCTTTTGGCTGTTTTTCCCCTGGTTTCCTTTTTACCTGGGAACATAGCCAGGAACCTGCTGCTAAAAAGATAGGCTAGCCCTGCTAGCCCTGGTCCAGACCTGACAACTTGGACCTTTCTTCTCTGCCCTGCTCCAGTGATTATGCTTAGGCTTTGCTATAAACTATGCCTTGTACTCATAGCAACCTGAGGATCCATGTCATCCCTTTCCTCTCATCACCTCTCATCCCTCCACATTACCACTATCATTACATGAATCACATGCATATACACACAGAAGAACAGATCACTTCTTCCTAATTAGAATTGCTTGAATAAAACTTGAGAAAAAAGTCAGTAAAATGAAGTGAGTGTAGTAGTTTGCAGCTTATGTGTGTGCTTGATACTTAATCAAATTGTCATTGATTGTGTGTAAGATTTCTGCTAATACTCCAAAAGCTGGAAAACTGGAAGTGATCTTTAACCTGAACAGGTACAGAAATACCCTTAAGATGCTTGTTCTTAAGATGGAAGGGTTGTCTTTTGGCCTTCCATAGATAGCTGCTTTTACACTGAAGGACAGAGAGAATTCAAATACCAAACATTGCTGTAATTGTCATGGAAGGAAATGGCATCCCTGAGGTGTTGTCAAAGGAGGGCAGACAGCAGGATCTTCAGAAAGATGCTGATAACGGTGTCACAACTCACACAAAGGATGACCTCCTGAGGATGAAAGCAACTATCTATTCAGCAGTACCCATCTGAAATACAGTTATGCAACTTGGCATTGAGTGGCTCAAATCTAAACTGCCAGATGATCCAGGAATGGTTGGACATGGTGTTAATAAGCACAGAGCCATAAGCCAAGGACTCTGGCTGTGGACAGCCACTCTGTTCTGTGCCACTGGAGATCTGCTCCCACCTGCTCTTCATCACTCTGACCCTAAACTCATTATCTGTTCTGACAAGGCTGTGCCTATGGGTGTTGCCTATTCTGTTTCAGTCAAAATGAGACAATGAGGCAGCTTAGCTTAAACCACATAAACACTACTGCTTAATCTTTTTTAACCCAGCTCATTTGAAGTGCAACAAGTCACAGTAGGTTTATTTTGAAATGTCTGATAAAAAACTGAGCTGACTGAACTATACACCGTCCTGCTCTCCTGTTGTTCCACTGGTGGCCTTTGGCAGGGAGACAATCAAAACTTCCCAGACGCTCTAACACCAGAAGTCCCTCCAAGGAGAAATATCAGATGTGTGTGCCCACAGCCCTTAGGATACATACTGGTAAAATTTCTTCCAAGGGCGGCTCTAACCTTTAGACTAGATTAAGCCAACTGTGTTACTACGAAAAAAGAAAAGAGGAACAACACAAAATTCTCAGAAATTCCAATCTCTACCTTCATTCTTCTTAGGAAGACAATCTGTCTAGTGATATTACTGCTCAGAATACAACTACTGTAAAATGTCCTCACCTGTTTCTGAGAAAATGTCAATTTCCTCTACATCTATTACTTCTAATATACAGACCATAAGGCTTTTCTGTATCACAGTAAATTTATCTGAGCTATCTGCAATGCAGAAAAAAACATAAATAATTTTCTAATGTTGTTGTTTTATGAAGTTATTCAGAGGACAGGAAAAAAAAATAAACACTGCCTTGTAGACAAAGAGAGGATGGGAAGCAATTTATCCTCTTACTTTCCTATTATGTAACCAGTTCCTATTCTTAAATGCAAAAATAAAATAAGAGTAAATTGAAATAAATCAAATAAATTACATTTCACAGTTGCAAGCTCTACATTATGTCTTAGCTGTAATAATATACATTATCATTAATGGCTTTCACTTTAGAGTGCTGAAAGTCAGATTTGTTATTGTCATCTTCATTCCTTGACCTTTACTATTGGCATTGCTCACATGAAAGTATTAGTCTGCTGTCACACTTCAAGAAACCATGTAATAAGGTCAACTATGCATCACTCTAAGTCATCTAAGGCTATTTTACCCTATTTGCCTTGAGACAAATGTGTAAGACCACTGCAATTACCTACAGTGATAGTTAGACTTCATGCTATATACCATTCAGATTTTAATTATATTAGAAAATACTAGTGCCAGGGGACTAGTGTAACATTTTATCTCCATGAATCCAATATCCATTTAACTGAGATGCAACAATGGACAACATCAATTTCTGAACTGAATACTTATATTCTGGTGACATGTATAAGTTAAAAAAGATTGTTATCTACCCTCCAACTAAAAGTGTTTATCTGCTTTTTGGTTTTGATACTCATTAGGATTTGCAGGGTTTGGGCGAGTAATGAAGGTTAGGTTTCATATAAGAGTTCAGAATTGAGAAAATAGTTTTATTGCTGAACATTTAAATTCCTACAGAGATTTGTTGTATACTGCAGTATATAAAAGAAATCTGCATTAAGAGTATGCTTTTCCTTATATTAAGGAATATGGCAGGAGAAAAAATTCTTTGTTCAGCAGCCACTGTCATAAAATAATATAAATGAAATTACATTACCAAGGGTAATAATTTTGACAACCTAAGAAGGCAACCACATTTTCTCCTTATAATATATAAAAGATCCCAAGCACTTGAGTCTCAGTTTTTTGAGCTCTGGTTGTTATTTCTTATACTGAGGATGGAGGATGCTTTTATTCTGTGTTTGAAAAGGAAGAAGACGCATTTGCAGTGGCAGTGGTGAGTGGAAAGGCCTTCCTAGGGAGCATCAGCAGCTGGCTGGGCATTTACATAACCAGAAGAGGTCCAATGCCATATAGATAGTTGGTACCTCTGCTTTGCAAATCAGAATGCACAGAATCTCCATCAAATCAGAATGCACAGTGGCTTCAGCTCTTGTTGCTAGTCCTAAATAAAACAGCCAGGCCATTGGATCACTACTTATCATCAGCAACACAGGAAAAGGTCAAAACCACTTGGTTGAAAGAACAGCTCATGGAAAAAGGGATTGAAAACATATCGCATGGGGTTTTTCCCCTTTTCTGATCTTGAAGTTCTGAGGTCAAATATTGATTCACTACTCAATTGCCTAGTCGAGGATTGCCTAGTTATTTATGTTTTTCAGCAGCTAGAGCTATAAACTACCAGAAATGGTATTCTGAGATTACCTATGCATGCACACATCACAGGGTCAGAAAAAAACACAAAATTCCTTTCTTGTTCAGCTATAATAAAAAGGGAAATTCAAGCAGCTTATGTAGCTCTTACATCCACATTAATAGAAAGAAAAATAACAAAAAGAATTTTCAGGAAGGGACAATAAAACTAGATGCTAATTTACTAAGAGAGATTTTAAAAATTTAGTCTTACCCAGAAACAGTGTAACAGAGACATAATGTCAGATTGAATATATGGGTGTAATATTTATTATTTAGTGTTTACAAGATAAAATTAACAACTGTTAATAGAATTAATATCAGGATAAGAAAGAGGAAGATCAACCCATGGTGTGTGAGCATTTTAGGAATGGAATCACTGGCACTTTTATGCCACTCCCAGTAGCAGATCAGTGTATTGAGCCCTTAGGAGCATTCTCAGAAAACATTATATATTCTGCCATGGAGAGCAGTCAGTTCAATGCAGGGAAAAGCAACTGCTTTTCTACCTCTGATTTTTATGCCTGTTAACTTTCTTTCCAGTCCTGCTGTGGAAAGAACTCTTGGTAATAAAAGGCATTCAATAGAAAACATAAATTCCTGCAAAGTTACTTATAGGCTTTGTAGAAGAGAAAAGGCAATTATTTTCTTCCCTGGAAATAATTAATCAAGCTTTCTGTAGCAAAAAGTGTTGAAAGCACAAAAGCACACATTTTTGCAGAAAATGTAAGTTCTCTCTGAAGAAATGGGAATTATTACACATTTGTTAATGTTTATACTGTTGTCATTATTTATTTTTGCTTTCATAATGATGCCTTATTTTTGAATGGGAAATTACCTCTGTTTTCTGTTTCTTGCATTACTTGTGCATAGCAGCTGATATGATAAATGAGCAAAAAGTGGTTTTACAAGTGTACTAACATTTCTGTCCCCTTCCCATTGACCCAGTGCTTTCATTTTTTAACCCAGTTCACTGAAGGCTTGTTGCAGAGAGCTTAGAAATTTTGATTTTTCCAACAATTGTCTCTCCTACCCACATGGATATTGCCTATGACCCAGTGAATTAAGAAACCAGCAGGTAATGCTGATCCTTCATGAGGATCCTGGATCCTGAGCAATTCCTGAGCACCTCCCATTCCTAAGTCACATGGAATGACACAGACATGATACAGGGCTGGTCTGGATTTGCTAGGCAGCTGCAAACACCTGTGCTGGGTCTCTTACTTGCATGCCCCGTCTGTACAAAGAAAGCTGTGGGACTCCTGATGAGCTGTTATCCTTCAACCCATGAAAAACAGTGTAGTCAGGCAACTGCATAGTATTAACATTATTTATTCATGTCTAGATCTCCCAGCTAAAAGCCAGGCTCCAATCTGCCAATTGTTATGTACACATCATGGTAAAATAACATCTGTAGTGAGGAATCTACAAACAAGGCATACTAAAAACGGCAAGGAAAGAAGAGGCACATGTAGGAGTAACTTGCTTTTGTCTAAAGTGCAAAGCCAAGATAGAGAAGTAGGTCATTACCGTGGTTAATCAGTAATCATCTAAAATACAGCTCACTGACACTAAAACTTTTCTTTTTTTTTTATAATATGCCATAATTCATTTAATAAAAATACTTAGAAATTAGACTTATTTGCAATGTGCTTAGTCATGGCATTATACTTATCAAAAGACCATGATTACATAAGGCCCACGTGTCAAAATTTATATTATTTAGTTATAAACATAAACATACATCTTCACATAGTCAAAACTCTTTATTAGAGTAACTTTTTATCAGAGGGCATATCATTCTGTCTACATAATTCTGCTGCCAAATAATATGAATGGGTATTTTGCACAGTTAATACTGCATGAATTTGATGTGCATAGATTAATGAAACTTCATATTACTTTGCACTAAGACATCTAACCTAGCTCATGCTTTATTTCTCTGGGGACTACAATCAAATTTTGCATATGGCAGCCCAATTCATGCCTGCTGGACATACTGATTCAGTATTCAAGGGATACTATTTCATGCGTTTCATCTAGCACAATTCAACTGGAGTAAATACAATATACAACTTTGAGCTGACAACATTGGTCTCAGTCCAGCAGAAGATATGTGCAGTCTTCCAGATCATTTAAATACCAACAGGCTGGATTTTCTCATCACACAGCATGTCTGTGTCCTGAGGGAGATTTCTCTCACAGTCCAGTTTCATGATCTGTTTAAGACAACGAGATACAGTGCTGTGACTGAAAAGAGCCATCCCACCCTTTTCTTGCCACCAGCCTGCTCAGTTTCATGACACCATTCCCTCGGGCTGCAGGAAGCATTTGTGCAACTGCACTCAAAACTAGTCAGGAACTGGTGTCAGCTCAAAAAAAAACCCAGCACAATAAAAATGAGTTGGATTCCATGGACCACAACGAGAAATTGCAAGAGATTGATGCCTTTTCCTGGTCTTAAAAATAGAGAACCAGACATGGTTGAGGGATAAGGGGTTTTTACCTGGGTATTTTAATAAGGATCCTTATGGTGCCCCATTTTGCCAAGACGGGAGGAGCCACAATGCACACGTGTGATAGATCACGTATACCATTTACAGACCTTGAAATTAGCATATCTAACAAAGGTGCCCCAATAGGAGGCCTGGATGAATGGTGTGATATTCCCCCTTCTGTGGAATTCCCCCCTGGTTGGGCCCAATCTCTAGTTTGCAGGATATATTCCACAGAGGACCTTGGTTCCTCAGGATAGCATGGGGTTTTCCAGCCTCCTCCTATGATGCCTTTATGGTGCTTGGTCTCCTGGCCTGACAAAATACCAGGGCTATGCTAAGTTATCAGACTTAAGGAATTACAAGTATGCATGCTAAGAATACTGAGGATACATAAAAGGTATATAAAAGAAAAGGCAAAATTAATCTCGGCATCAAGATGAGGAATAGGTGGAACTGTCCCCTTTGTTGGATGATCATCCATAGCTTAAACATATTTACAGTCTTGGCTTATTTAGAAATTTTCCTAAAAATGTGTTTATTTTTAATAAGATATTTTTTATTTTGCCTACAGATATAGTATCTCAGGTTATCTGTTCCTCAAAGCACTCTTCCTATCCCATCTCATAAATCCATTCATAAGTCTGTCCACAAATTATTGGCCAAACTAAGCCCATGGCACATGCCTTATTACAAGATGTTTGTCTACCAGACACATGGCAAGCCCAACCATAGGGCTTCTCAACTTCATGACTGGAATTTTTCAGAATGTCTTATATTAAAAGTCTCAAGTTACATGGCAGTCAAAAGTGCCCTCTCATTTTTGGATGTCCAAGATTTTGTATTCATTCTATGTACCCCCATCTACACATCCAAACCAAGGGATATTTCATTGTTTCTCAGCTTATCAAGAGAGGATGTAGAACTTACTAGCGCTACAGCCACCAAGTTGATTAGTGCTAAAAATGTTTTCTTTGTGTAATAAAATTCCTGTAGAGTACCTTGGAAGTAACTCTTCCCTGTAGCACTACTAGGTGTGTTGTGTCCTGACACTGTCATTTCTTCTCCTGCCAGCTATGAGCTTTTCATCCTTTCAGAGCTCCCAGTTCTGACTTCCAGGCCTGCCCAATCTTCTTTGCAGCCTCTCCTGGCTACTGGCTACTGGCAATGATTCTTCATAAACTTGAATTGACTTTACTTCTCTCAAAGTTATAAATTCCAGAGCACTTTTTTTTTTTTTTTAACAGGAGATCCCAGAGGAAATCATATCTCTTTAAGAATTGAAGAGGAGGAAGTCCCATGCTTTTTATGATGACTGCACTAAAGCTTGGAATAGCAATTTATAATTCATTGCAAAAATGTCTTGTCCTTTCATGGTGAGTTGACATTGGCTGCCTGTGAGGTGCCACCAAGCCACTCTCTCAGTTCCCCTCCTCAGCAGGACAGGGAGAGAAAATAAGATGAAAAACTCATGGGCTGAGAATGTGGAAACATTTTTTCTTTTTTTTTTCTTGTTTCTAATGGTCAGTATCACAAGAAGTGTTGATATAATTATTGAACAGACACTTCTTTGTAAAGCACCACAAGCTTAAAACTGCTTCAGTAGTAAGACTTCAAGATCAAAGTTAAAAATACTTCATTTAGTTGTGATGACAATTCTGTTAATTGAGCAATTTCAAAAGTATGTAACTTTTGCTATTGCAATTGCTTCTTTGTAATTAGGGACTTCTCAAAGAGCTTGGTTTCTCTCTGCAGATCCTTTCAACTGACCACTCTGTCAGCCCCATAACAAGATGAGTGGGAAGCTGGTCTCCTGAGAGAAGAGTCATGCCATGTTGGTTAATCCAGGCTTCTGCTACCATAAACCAGTCAGTTCTGCACAACAGAAAGCCCTGAATTTTCTCAGCTGCTGTCTTTTACAGTGAATCAGCTGCAAGCAGATCAGCTTTTAGAGAAAAATATATATTTATGCATTTTCTAATGCTTATGATACATATAAATTATGAATACTCTGGAAATATGTTGGTTTTGTAACAGATGTCCCATGTCAAAGCATTGATAGCTTTTAAATGGTCTTCCAGACTGCAATTACAGCAGCACTATATTGTCACTTCCATTAGAGATATTAAACAGCACTATATTGTCACTTCCATTAGAGATATTAAAAAAATTATTAAATTTTAAAAAGATCAGCAAGAGTTCCTTTGTATTAAACTAATTCTCTATGTAGCTTGAATTTGTGATTATCTCTGTTACATAAATGATGTCATATTCCTATATTCCTCAATTTGGACAAAATTCCCATTATCTTCAATGAAGAATTCAAGATTGGGGTGCTAAGAGGAGACAATGGATGAACAGTGCCTTCAATATGCAATCTGAATATCTTGTATTTGCCAATTGAGTGTCCAATGACGACTTACCATTTACAATATCAATTTGTTTTTCAGAACTTTATTGCATTTACAGAGACGGAAATAAACTTTGGAGGAGAAACATACAATAATTCTTCTCTTTTTGAAAAAAAAAGCAAAAAACAACTTAGTAAAGAAATAGTCTGAGTTATGCAACACCATCTAGAAAGAAGTTATTTTATCACTGCTTGAAATAAATGGTCACTCAAAAGGGCATAGTCTGGAATGTTTGCTTGCAATTCTAGTTCGAGCTAGTAGGATAATGCTTGGCAGAGTTCAGCTGTCTTCATAATAAAATGCCTCTGCATAAATATTGCTCATTACAAATTAAAAACAGTGGTGCTAAAACTACAAATATAAAGAAAAAAGACAAAGAAACATCTATCTCTCTTTGAACAAAAGTTGACAAAAGAAAGATTATTTTTAAAGTTTATATAAAATTTAATTTTCAGTTAGTGTTGTTACTTATTACAAATGAATATGCAAAAATAAAATTACATGAGTTAATCTAGTGGAAGAAAATGCATCACAGTTATAAACAGGAATAATAAAAACAAATGCCATACTGCAATCTTCAAAAAATTAAAAATGTTTATTATATTATGATTTCACATAAATAAGAAAAATATATATGAACAACAGTTTTCTGTGGAAATATATTTCTATTTGGTTTCCAAAATAATTGCTAAATCCATCTTTACTAAATACCTTTTTTAATTAAAAAAAAATCACAGTACAAACAGTTCAGTGTTTCATTGCTTGTTTGTATGTTTATATGGTTCATAAAAATGTATATTTGAGGTTCCTGTGGTGTTTTTTCTTGCTGAAGACAAGATATTCTTCAAAACATATTGCTACTTAGATTTCAAAAATTCCAAAAGACTCAATTTTTCACGTTTTATCTGACTCTGTGAAATTTGGCTCACTATTTGTTGATCATAAGGATTTATACAAATTATAGGGGTGAGAAATTTTCTTATAAGTGCATCACATCTTAGCACAAATTATGAATTATTTTAGTAATTTCCCTGTCTCTTAATGTCTCCCTTTAAAAGCATACAATGATGAATTAAGAAGGAAAGTAGTAAAAACAACTCTTTACCTCACATTTCTCATACCCCATCCTGAGACCAAAACCTCATTTCCTTCAGCGCTATCTGTGGGATCCAAACCAGGGCACACATTTCAGAGCTCTGCTGCAAACACAGAGAATTCCTACAGCAGTATCCATTGCAACCTACAAGACCTCAGCCAGAGCCCACTGAGGCCCACTGCAAGCTTTCTACTAATTTTGAAGGCCAGCAGATCAATATTCCAGTTTCCTTTCATCCTGTATCTCCCAAGCTGTGCTCTTTTGTTGCAGACATCCTTTATGAAAAATCCTTTCCTTAGGATTTTTCCTCCTGAGAAGCTGGAGGCCTCAGGAACAAAATGTAAGCATTGATTATCTGCTGCTGTGGAATGCAACAGGTGGATTTGTGATTGGCCCATGTTGGATGTTCGTAATCAATGGCCAATCACAGCCCAGCTGGCTCGGACACAGAGTCTGAGACAGAGCCTTTGATATCATTCTTTGCTATTCTATTCTTAGCTAGATTTCTGAGGAAATCTTTTCTTCTATTCTTTTAGTATAGTTTTAATGTAATATATATAATAAAATAATAAATCAAGCCTTCTGAAACAGATCCTCATCTCTTCCCTCAACCTGAGACCCCTGTGAACACCGTCACACTATTCCCATACCGTTCTGGAAACACCATCAATTCACTGACCACTGACCATCTGAATCCTCTTTCCCCATCAGTGCAACTTCCTGGCTGCTCCAAAGGATGAATCTACTTTCTTTGTGTTGCCCAAATTCTCAGTTTCACAGTGAGACCCTTGGTTTGTGCTAGTTTCTGCACTATGCATTCATTCTCCTGTTTTAAGTCCGGCAGCAGAGCCAGTGTCTCCAGCCCAGCTGCCATGTGCTTACAACAGAAACCATCAATTTAATAACTGAAAACTTACTGACAGTGATCCACTTTGCCCAGCCTTACTTAGGATCAGCCTCACTCACCCAAGAACCATAAAGAGGAGCAAAACCAAAGCAGGGAGATGGGAATCCAAGTTTCCATAGCCAACAAACCACCTTATCTCAGGAAAGTCTCCTGCCAGGCTGTAGGCAATTACTAGAAAAATGAGCAGTTCACCTGCTAACAAGGATAGCCTGGACATTTAATGGGAGGGAAAGCTTCTAGCCCATTTTCCATGCCAGATACAATCAAAACCACTGAATGATGGAGCAGTTCGCTATCTTATGCAGGAGAAGAAAGATTTGATTTTGATAAGGAACAACAGAGAAATTCATTTCTGTGACATATGCCGGCATCAGATATAAGACTTTGAATATGACCAGAAACTATGCCTTACTTTCAGGAGTTTTACCAGCCATAACTTTTTTTTCAAATTGGAAATATTATCTTGGGAAAGTACCTTAACTTATTGATTGAATCATTAATATGGTCTCTAAGGAAGCTGGCCAGTCACATCTCCTGTGGCATGCAGGGGCCATAAGGGCTCCCTCAGGCACTGAAACCTCTCACTGTGGGAGCATGGTGACAAGGCTTCCACATGTGCCTCCTTTTCTCTCTTGAGCTCTTTCCCAAGGCAGAGAGGGATCCTGCTGGAGCTCCTCACCTTCCCTGCTCTCAGCAGCCCCACAGAACACTCACACTGTACAGACTCTTGTGTGAGTTTTGGCTCTGTGGCATCTCAGATATGAGATGGCAATAGTCCAAACCTGGATGTAGCATAATGACACCTTTCCTCACACATGCATTCTGTGATAGGCCTTGGACTTGCACTACATAACCCAGAGCACTTGCACTAATATATATAACCCCCATCTGGGCTTTACTCTTAGGCCTTCTCAGCTTTCAGATATGGGTCTCTTACAGTAAACCACTTGCTTATCTAAAAATTCTACTTTAGAAGCTCACAGTCAGGAAAGACACTGTGAACTTAGCCCTGCCTTGTAAAGCAAGAATTAACCTCTCTTCAGAGGGAATTATTTTTAGAATTTATTCCAGACATGTTTAGTCTGCTTCAAATATGTTTGCACTCTCTCTGTCTTCAAAAAACATGATGTAAATATTTATTACAGATTCGTGATTGTAGGGCTTTTTTCTGATTGCAAGTGTGACATGCTAAATCATATCTTTACATCTTCTCATACTTAGGGAAGGGAATTAGTATAATTTCTTGACATATTTATCTCTTTCAGATGGAACTAGTTAGAAGTGCACTTATAAATCGTAGACATTTTCCATTAACTTAACTTATTACAATAATCATGTATGATATTACTCATATAAATCAGAAAAGAAACCAATGTTGGCAGTTTCCATTTCTAAGAATATTATTTCCTTATTAATTGCTTTCATATAGTCATGGACTCTTTAATGAAAGTCCATGCATATTTCCAGAATGATTGGTAATTTATAGACCATGTTAATAACAATCAGCAAAAAATATCTTCCTGAATTTGCCTACAGATGTGGAGAAGTACAGGGCCTGATCACACCCCAGCCATCTCACTCTTCAAGCCCTGTTGCTGTTGGAGAAGCTTTACATTGTTTTGCAAATGGACATATTGAAATAGTGTACATCTACCCTCTGCAATGTGTACAGATGCACAGGCAAAGAGATTGGCCTGTAATTGTGCAGTTCTATAAAAAATGGAATCTATGCATTTTGCGTTATTGTAGGGAACCATAACTAAACTGACCAGAAATCTTCCAATGCAACATTTTTGTCTCCCCAGAAAATGCCAGTTCAGTGACATCAAAACATTTCACAGACTTCTTGTCCAGTTTCTGCTTTCCCACCTTCCTAACTAGTAGCATGGAAGGTTCTCAGAAGGAAAAATTCAACTGGCAAACCAGAGCCACTTTAAAAGCTGCAAGCCCTCAAAAATCTGTATTCTGATCCCAAGGTTTTTCTATGAGGTCCTCAAAAATTTGTCTTTTATAAAGTAATGAAACCAGTCTTCACAGGTTCCTTAGGATTCCATAACTTTGGGAGATAGATGCTTTTCTGCAAAGGCAAGGATGTTGGGAACTTCACAGATGTTCCACAAAAAACAACATTATTTTATTTTAAGGACTGATAAACTCAATTGCTTTTACCTTGCTTTTATTGCTATTTTCTTTCATCTTTCAAATGGCATACAGAGTTACAGTGACTGCAAAGAATATTCTGGGTGATCCTCAGCAGATCACTTCACTTGCTAGAGCCCTATTTGCCCCCCACCATCTTTTGTCTGTCTTTTGTATCGAGAGAAATACTGTCTCCATCTCTGTTTGCATGCCATGACTGGCACAGGGTTTTCTGGGGCTCTGTTCGTGTGAAAAGGAGTTTTCTTCATTTCTTTTCAGAAATTTGCAGTAGTGTTCCCAAGTGAGAATACTTCAACATTCCCAGCTGACTTTGCAGTAGTTAAACCTTTGAATAAGAACACCAGTAGCCTCTGGAATAGCACCAGCACTGTAATATCTGTAACCAATGCAAAGTTGAAAAATAAATAGGTTACTTTAGATTTCTTGAAAGGGGTCAGAAAGATAACTCTAGTGGTAGAAGTCTTCTGTATGAAATCTTTATGCCAGCTAAAGCCCAGTGAGCCCCAGCAGACACTGCCCCACAAACACTTCCCAGCCCCACCTCGATGGAGCCAGGGTAATTATCTCACATTGGCTCCCTCCGTGTGCTGGGCTGCCAACAAGGGCAGCAGTTACTGCAAGATGTTGTGGTGGTTTCTGCAGCACAGACACTGGTCTGCTGGAAACAAGCAGTGCACTATTGACACGGAGGGAAATGCCAAATTGCCCCAAATTGCCGTACGCAGCCACACCCGGAGCAGGCACGGGCTGGTGCTCGGAGCCTCTCACATACAGCAGTGCTTGCTGCCTGAAATACATCCTGTATCCAGCTCCTCCATGCTCAATAACGGCTCATTATGGATCAAATATTCCTCTTCCTTCATAAGAATTAAATATTGAGAAATCATGGCTTCTGCTACTGCTGCTAAAAAAGGGGGATTTAACGTATTGTAGAAGTAGTGTTTTTCACAAGCATATGTAATTGCTGGTTAGAGGCAGCTTCTGATTAGTATTCTACTCCTGCTTTAGCTTTTCACCCAAGTTTTTTGGGAGTGTCATTAACCTACTATATAATTTGCTTCTTTGTTCATTCAGCTCAATCATTCAGTTTACTGTCTTGTGGAATTTAGTCATTTTAGTATAACATTTTCCTGAGAAATGTAATTAAAAAAAAAGACAACTGACAAGGCACGTGAAAATTTAGAAATGCACCATGAGAAAATAAAAGAGAAGCCTTATCCCTATTGTCAACTTATCAATTCTACAGAGTAATCCACTATTCTTACTACATTTCTAAATGGGATAGGAAGAGATGAGATAAATGAAACAATGAAACAGTGAACAATGGCAAAAATAGACTCTTCCAAAGGCATGAATATAGATGGAGAACAATGTAACTGAGTTGATTCATTTATAATGAGTTTAGTTCTGCCTTTCTGATTCCACTGGAAATTAATACTTAAATTTTGGAAGTACCATAAAATAATGCTTTCTTATCTTTTATTTTTGCACCTGTACGTAAAGGAGAAGGCTCTGGAGGAAAAGACTATGAACTCATGATTCTCTGTTTCCACAGAGAATTTGTAACATGAGTATGAGCATAATCAGTCCCATGTATTCACAATCATGGAACCATAAAATAGTTGAGGTTGGAAGAGTCCACTGGAGGTCATGTCCAGTGCCCCTGCTCAAAGAAGGTCACCCAGAGCCTAGAGCTGTCCAAGGCCACATTCAGACAGGTTTTGTACTTCTCCATGGACAGAAACTCCACAACTTCCATGGGTAGCTTGTTTAAGTGCTCAGCCACTCTCAGAGAAAAAGTATTTCCTGAGGATCAGACAGAACCTCTTGTATTTCATTTGTCCCTGTTGTTCTGTCATCAGATTCCACTGAAAGGAGCCTGGCTCCATCCTCTTTATCCTTACCCCTTACACAGGAATCTCCCCTGAGCCTTCTCCAGGCTAAGCAATTCCAGCCTTTCCTCATAGAAGAGATGTTCCAATAACATAATCATCTCCATGATTGTTTGCTGGACTATTTTTATTATTCCCCATATGTATTTAAAATTACTATTCATTAACAAGTACGTGTCATGGATTGCAAACCTTTTAAACGTATTTTTCAAAATCTGGTTAATGATTCACAATTTGTCCAAGCACTGTTCTAAACATTCTCCTCAGAGCTATGTACTGCTCAGATGAGGTACAGCTAAGTCCCTGATTGCAGGCTGGTGCAGTTGGAGAAACCCAGACCCTGAAAACAGGGAAAAAAGGCACGGAGATCTCCAGCTTTGTACTATAGATTCACTGTCCTGCTCATGAAGCCAGCAAGGGTGGAATGTGAGATAGCCTCAATTCACTACACCAGAAGGTGTCCCAAGCACAGTCCTGTGCTTTAATAGCAGGTTTAAGAGTAAACTTGATTATTCATCACATCTATCCTGTATTTATCAGGTATATTCTTTGGACTGGATTTAGAGCTAGTGGGACATTAAAGGGGAAATTTCTTTCCTGCAGTTATAGGCTGCTCATCTGCCTTTCATATATTGTCAGACCAACAGATGCCATGCCATCAAGCTGTGCAGACACGACAGCCAAAGTCTGCACAGCCAGATCTTGAGACATATCACACGTTAGGAAACCTGTGGGACTACTCATCCCATGGGACTACTTCAAGTACAGGGCAAACTTAGCCTTTGAGCCCAAGCTGCAGTCAAAGTACAATCAATTATGTCCATCCAAAGTATATTAGTCCTGAGAGCCCTGACCCTCCATCCCCCTCATGAAGCGTATTTAAAGTCAATGTTTCTCATTTAATATATATTCACTAAGGGACATGGAAATTCTTTGGCCATCACCACACACAGCAACATCTGATACGACCTGAACTTCAGCTTCACACAGCTGTTCTCATCTCTGCCTTCCCTCATCTCTCCAGTCTCTTTACATCAGGATGGAATTCACCTTTTTTTCCCCATCAGAACCTGCATGAGCAGATTCTCTAATGACATTCTAACATTGTTAGACATAGAAAAATACAAAATACGTCCTGATCATACAGCAGAGGGAATAAACCAGTCAGATTTGGTGTAATGATTTCAAGGAACTATTTACAAACTCACTGAGAGCAAACACCTTTCCATTAAAATCAGTAGGCTCCGGATAAGGCATTGGATATTTAAGATTACTCATGGCACTTTTGTGTTTTTTAAATAGATTGAGAAGCTCTTAAGAACCTGTTAGTCTTTAGCTTTGTTGATTCCTAGCTAAATAATAAGAGATAGCTTGATCCCTCTTCATGCCATATTATTGTAAATATTGGCGTCCTTTGAGCTGGGCCAGGTGTTTCATGCAAAGTGTGTCCTTATCAGAGTGCACTGTCAAACTTACTTCCAATCTTCCTTTAAATTACAGTGCAAGTCCACAGTGTGAAAGTCTACAAAATAGTAACAAATTTACCCACAAGGTCACATATCCTTCAAATTACAGCCTTCCCATAATAAAGTTGCACCTAAGAATGGGCATTAATGTTTTATGTGCCTGTAAGTAATTTCAGACTGCTGATATGGTGCTGCCTGCCAGTCTTCCTGCTGCAGACACTGATTCAGCACAAAGTCTAACAGATTCAGCACTCAAAGGCATCTGTAGGTATGTGTGGAACAGTGTAGGAAAGAAACACTATGTTTTTGTTTTGTTGTTTGAGGGGGTTTTTATACCAAACATGTAGATTTTCTTTTCCAGTTTCAATGGATTTAATTTATTTTCATTTGGGAACAATTTTTGGTTGGGGTTGTTGCCTTTTTTTTTTTTTTTTGACCTTAGCTTGCTCATCTCTAGAATAATAATTTTTGAGAAATTTAATATCTCTGTTTTCAATGCATTGGCATAGTTCATTCTGCATGACTCAACTTGGTTATGCAACAAATAAGTTTAATTCCAAATAAAGGGTACTGAGATTCCTCAGTATATATGCTCAGTTCTTAGAAATATGGAGGAAAAAAAATTACAATTTTAGTTTAATTTATAAGATACTTTTTATATTATCCTAAAATTTTTTATCCATTTCAATAAGTATTTCACTTGTACAATGTCTGATTTGCTCTAAATGATCACAGAGAATGTTGAAAATATAGATGTAACTACTTCTAAAATTGGGTATTATACTAAAACAAATTTAGAATAAATAAAATAAAACCTTTCCTTAAAGCAATATGAGCCTATTGATTATATAGTCATTTTAAAAATCCCAATACTTTAATAAGAGTTTCTGGTGATCAATACTGATGAAAAACCATATGTTTTTTATGCCATTTTAAATAAAACATCAATTGTATCATTTACTGCAAACCCAAAGAGGACAAAACACACAATCCAGTTTATTTTATGGTTGGTAGCAAACATTGGCTCAACAGCTCCATTCTCTTATTGGACATGGGCAAACCACCTCTCTCAAGTCACAACATGCTGAGAATATTAGACCACTCCAACATGGGATAAATAAATTAAACATGAGTGAATGATGACCACAAAGAGGTAGAATCTTTCAGAACATTAAGACACATCCTTCAGAATCCATATCTGAGAGAAAGCAGAAGAAAGAGAAGAACACTATGGACAATAAAAAAACTACTAAATTGGGAAGAAGTCATAAAAAAGTGTCACAGGCGTTAAAATATATATATAATATCAATGTATAACAGAGACATGGCCACTTGGTTTGTTAGTATTTTTTTTATCTGACTTATTGGTCCTTTGGCTTGTCTGACAACATCTGTTATGTCTTTCTTGCCTCATTTGCTCATAAATAAGGAGGTAGTAATTAGTTTAATATTTTGTATATGTTACTCACTACTGTCACTATATGTCACAAGCTGCCCAGTGAGATTGTATTGTATTGGGTTATGGGATTCTTTCAGAATCCCTGAATCCCTGCAGATTCTGGAGGTAGACCTGGGCAACTTGAAGTGACCCTTCTTCAGCAGGGGGCTTGGACCAGGTGACTTGTCAACCTCAAACATTTTGGGACATAATGTTAGCACAAAATTTTGCTTGGTAATACCAAAACTCTCTCACATTACAAGTAACAGAAATTAGGCCTTCCCATATGCTACAAAATGTACAGTTGCAGGTTTCAGACTTCAGATGATTTTACTAATTATTTGCTCTATCAATGTCAGAATATATAAACAATCTCATAATATTTCCTGTCATCATCTTTAAGTTAATGCAAAGCTCAAGAAGATGCACCTGTGACAGTGCAAGGAAATCAAGTTCAAGGAAACCTTCTTTCCACATAAGGGTACATTAAAAACAGCCATGTGAGCTCCCTAAGCAAGAAGGATCATTTATTCTCAGAACTTGTTTGACTCAGATTCTGAAAAGCAGAGCTTCTCCTGGGAGCATGGAAGAAATCATAGTATAAATCCTACTTCTGCCAAGGACAAGATTTGAGGCTAAAAAACATGACAGTCAGGAAATACTCATTTTTTCTGAGACACATCTGAAACATGTCTTACTTGTCAAGTGTAGTTATGATAAGATTCTGGTCACACAGGAGTTCTTTCTCTGAAAAAAACCCCTACCAATTCATATTAGAGTTGAAAACCTCTGCAGTGGCATTACCTTGATTATTTCTCTTACAGCCTAGAAGTAAAAGTCATTAAGGTCTTTTTCTGACATAGTGAACCATATCTGCCTTGCAGGTCACAGTTTGAATTTCTCAGTCTGAATGTAAACAAACACCAACATGAATCCAAAATTTTCTTACCTTGTACTTTACAGTAAGATCTGAGCAATGCATTGCAGGACAGTGTTCTCCTTTTCATTAATAAATATGTTCTTCTGCCATTAAAATCAATATGAGCTGGAATTAATTTCAGTTGGGCAGCACATTTCTTGGTGATGCTCTTTGCTGTGGTGGATATTTAATGATCCCTCTGCGTATTTCACTTCTTCCATCTTCAGCTGATTATTCTGTATGGCTTGGTAAAAATCTCAGTACAAGCTGTATTTCTGGGAACCACAGTTAATTTTGAATGCTAAGGTTTCTCTCTCTCTGTTTTTAACAATTAAGCCTTCTGTTGTATTGGGTTTTTTGTTGTTGTTGTTGATGTTTGATTGGTTGGTTGGTTTTTGTTTTGTTTTTTTTTTCTTATTAATAAGATTGTTTTGCTTATTAATCAACCCTAAAAGTTATGGGAACTCTTGCAGAACATTCCAAGGGCTTCTGTGCAGTAAGAACAGATGTGTCAATAATGACTACCACATTAAATCCAATGGCTTTGCCCACATCTATTACCCCCCCCCCTTGTCTATAATTAATTTTAAAATGACAAAACCCAAAGATATTATTTTTGGTGTTTTGCTTAAGTTCTGGTTCTTCAAGCGCTGAAAATAATAGCAAAATTCCCCAATTACAATCAGTGGAGGATTTACACTAGCACTGCAGTAGCAGAAAGGGCTTCAGTTGATTTCAGTAGTTCGTTCTTACTTAGACAGAAGATTTATAACTCCTGCAATCATCTTTTTGCAAAGACAAAGTGCTCATATTGTTAAGGAAGAGTAAATATTACCACAGACTGAAAAGAATCCCATAACCTAAAAAATATCCTAGCAATCATTCTACAAAGCAATAATTATGCAAAGTTCAGGGAGTTAATATCATACAGTGTCTAATTCATGGCCAGAGTACAGAAAATTATATTTATACTCAGGTTGTGTTTTAAATACAGAAGGATCTGTTTATAATCACATCATAGACAGTCTTGAATTCAAGTCTGTTCATTAGTTCCAGCCGTGCATATGGGTAGCCAGCTTGGGAAAAATAATTGTCATCTACAGATTATTTCAGACGTGTGTTTAAGTGAAGACTGTTTATACCAAATATACAGGGTCTGAATGTAAACTACAACCTGTGCTTAAGGCACTTGGCCCACTGGCAGTTTCACCATGAACATGTATAAACTGATGATTGTGTGAACTTGGAAACAGCGAAATGAGGTACATTGCTGGGCTGCTCCTGGATGGAGCTACTGACAGAAGCTCTCATAGATCATCACCTACTATAAAAGTCAACAAATTCTCTTTTGATTTATCTAAAGTTCAAATTCTCTTTTTTTTTTTTGGGGGGGGGGGGGAGTGGTTGTGGTTGTTGTTGTTTTGGGGTGGGTGGTTTGTTGGTTGGTTGCTTGCTTGTCTTTTTGTTTATTGCTCTCTGCAACTTACTAACTAAGGCTATCTAACCTAACTTAGCTGTCTGTAGAAGGAAAGTAAATACACAGAAACCTTTCTCTGGCACTGGAAGCAGCTGGCAGATCCTGGCCAAGAGGTCAAAAATGTCTCCAAGCCCCCACATGAAAACTGCCTGCTGCCAACAGTCTGACTGGCCCATGAACATTTCTGTCCTGTGCCCAGGAATTGCTTAGGGAAATACTGTTCAGCTCAAGCCAAAAACCATGCTGGGGACTGTACTAGCAAATTAATGATGTAGAAAATTTGAGTTCTAGAGCCTGGGAAAATTTCCTGAGACTGTTTCATTTACAGTGTGGCTGTAGCCTCAGACCTAGGGGCTTCCTCTAGCCTTTTGTCTCTGTGGAAAAGCCAGGTAAGTTGCTTGATATTGTGCACTTTAGGCAAACATTGAGCCATATGGCACTCCAATTAAATGTAAACATCTGCTGCAGCATCTATTGTTAAGAAACTAAGTAATGACATATCTTTCTGTCTTTACCGAAGTGCCAAAACATAGCGCTTATGGAGTTAGTTTAAAGTGACTGGTACTTTTCTCAGTGCTTCTGGATGGTACTTTTCTCAGTGCTTCTGGATCACTTTTCAGAGGCACCTAAAACCCTCCATTATGTCTGCAGGGAGAAGGAGGTTGGTGTTCCTGCTCAGCATGTCACCCAAACTGTGTGCTCCTGTCTGAAACAGCAACACCACAACTGCAAGGCACTCTGCCTAGGGATGGCAAATGTTGATCAGAGTCAGCAACATTATATAAATTGATTTGGAAGACTTGAAGCCCAGCATATCACTCCACAGCACTTATAAAAATGTGCTAGTCTCCAGTAAAAAATCTGCCCTCCCAAAAGGTACAGCGGAGATCCTTCCCAGGGCTGCTGTGGGACTCGTTTGTTCATGCTTCTGAGAGTTGCTGACAGTACACATCCTTCCTGCAACCTGGTACTATAAGGAAGAGTTTAGTTTTCAATTACTTATAATAGTGTAAACATGAGCCACACACAGAGTCAAAATTAATGTCACTCATAGTCCTTGCTCAGTGTTACATTCCATGCAAAATGCCTCATGCTGCCAAATGACAAACCCATGTTCAATGCATTGCACCTGATAATGCAAGCTTTCAAACAGTTTTCTAACTAATTTTGACTGTAAATGACTACAGAAAATAAACTTTGAAATAATTACATTTTTTGCAGCCCAGACTAGTGCCTAATTATATTCCAAGGAAGTAGTAAACTCTTCTATCACTGATGAATGGTTGGCAACATCGTTTATTTTAATGGATATATATTACTTTGAACTAAGTCTTTGCCATCTGTTCTGCTCCATAATTAGGAATGTAAAAAGAACATATTTCACAATTACATCACTAAAATGTATAATGTATGTGTCTTTCATGCATATGTATGCTCTCTGTACAATGTAATATACATCTGTGATGGTTTTACTGTGTTTCAGAAATAAATCAGGATGGACAGAAGCTACTTAGTCATTATCTAGTAATTTTCTTGACTGTCAACTTTGTTCACAAAATTCAGGACATTATGGTAGAAAGATTCTACTGTATAAGCACTTTAAGCAAGATAAAAGTAAACATGTAAAAAATGGGAATACATCCAATAGAATAATTTTAATTTCAGTGTGTTTAAAAAATAAAATTATCAAGATGTAACTACATTTTCGTAACCATATGTTTCCTGCTGTTTAATGGACAGCTCTAAGATTTTACTCTAATCTCTTGGGATGTATACGAATAGGAAAACTGAAATAATGATTTGTGTAGCATTAGTATACCTTAATGCAAATAAGAAATCCTGGGGCAAACTTGCTTCACTTATATTCCTTATAAAATAGTATTTTCATACTACTTTGCCCAGAAGAACAAGAAGAAGGCGAGAGAGAGAGAGAGAGAGAGAGAGAGAGAGAGAGAAAGAAAAAGAAAGGAAGGAAGGAAGTGTCGGAAGGAAGGAAGTGTCGGAAGGAAGGAAGGAAGGAAGGAAGGAAGGAAGGAAGGAAGGAAGGAAGGAAGGAAGGAAGGAAGGAAGGAAGGAAGGAAGGAAGGAAGGAAGGAAGGAAGGAAGGAAGGAAGGAAGGAAGGAAGGAAGGAAGGAAGGAAGGAAGGAAGGAAGGAAGGAAGGAAGGAAGGAAGGAAGGAAGTGTCGGAAGGAAGGAAGGAAGGAAGGAAGGAAGGAAGGAAGGAAGGAAGGAAGGAAGTGTCGGAAGGAAGGAAGGAAGGAAGGAAGGAAGGAAGGAAGGAAGGAAGGAAGGAAGGAAGGAAGGAAGGAAGGAAGGAAGGAAGGAAGGAAGTGTCGGAAGGAAGGAAGGAAGTGTCGGAAGGAAGGAAGGAAGTGTCGGAAGGAAGTGTCGGAAGGAAGTGTCGGAAGGAAGTGTCGGAAGGAAGTGTCGGAAGGAAGGAAGGAAGGAAGGAAGGAAGGAAGGAAGGAAGGAAGGAAGGAAGGAAGGAAGGAAGGAAGTGTCGGAAGGAAGGAAGGAAGGAAGGAAGGAAGGAAGGAAGGAAGGAAGGAAGGAAGGAAGGAAGGAAGGAAGGAAGGAAGGAAGGAAGTGTCGGAAGGAAGGAAGGAAGTGTCGGAAGGAAGTGTCGGAAGGAAGGAAGTGTCGGAAGGAAGGAAGTGTCGGAAGGAAGGAAGGAAGGAAGTGTCGGAAGGAAGGAAGTGTCGGAAGGAAGGAAGGAAGGAAGGAAGGAAGGAAGTGTCGGAAGGAAGGAAGGAAGTGTCGGAAGGAAGGAAGTGTCGGAAGGAAGGAAGGAAGGAAGTGTCGGAAGGAAGGAAGTGTCGGAAGGAAGGAAGGAAGTGTCGGAAGGAAGGAAGTGTCGGAAGGAAGGAAGGAAGGAAGTGTCGGAAGGAAGGAAGTGTCGGAAGGAAGGAAGGAAGTGTCGGAAGGAAGTGTCGGAAGGAAGTGTCGGAAGGAAGTGTCGGAAGGAAGTGTCGGAAGGAAGGAAGGAAGGAAGGAAGGAAGGAAGGAAGGAAGGAAGGAAGTGTCGGAAGGAAGGAAGGAAGTGTCGGAAGGAAGTGTCGGAAGGAAGTGTCGGAAGGAAGGAAGGAAGGAAGGAAGGAAGGAAGGAAGGAAGGAAGGAAGGAAGGAAGTGTCGGAAGGAAGGAAGTGTCGGAAGGAAGGAAGGAAGGAAGGAAGGAAGGAAGGAAGGAAGGAAGGAAGGAAGGAAGGAAGTGTCGGAAGGAAGTGTCGGAAGGAAGTGTCGGAAGGAAGTGTCGGAAGGAAGTGTCGGAAGGAAGTGTCGGAAGGAAGGAAGGAAGGAAGGAAGGAAGGAAGGAAGGAAGGAAGGAAGGAAGGAAGGAAGGAAGGAAGGAAGGAAGGAAGGAAGGAAGGAAGTGTCGGAAGGAAGGAAGGAAGGAAGTGTCGGAAGGAAGTGTCGGAAGGAAGGAAGTGTCGGAAGGAAGGAAGTGTCGGAAGGAAGGAAGGAAGGAAGGAAGGAAGGAAGGAAGTGTCGGAAGGAAGTGTCGGAAGGAAGTGTCGGAAGGAAGTGTCGGAAGGAAGTGTCGGAAGGAAGTGTCGGAAGGAAGGAAGGAAGGAAGGAAGGAAGGAAGGAAGGAAGGAAGGAAGGAAGGAAGGAAGGAAGGAAGGAAGGAAGGAAGGAAGGAAGGAAGGAAGGAAGAAGAGAGAAAGATTATAAATTTTAAAATTTTAATTGTCTTTATTTATTATGACTCATTTCTCTTTTTGCTTACATGCATATTGGTGGAGTTACTCTTCATCCTTAGCAGAGGATAATCAAACATGGATTCTGCATTCAGCAAAAGTGCCATCAACTGAACAGTATCTGGGCATTTCTTATGCTCAGTTGGAATTTGGAAGCTAACATTAATTTGTTACAAGTTTTCAGTAACAATGCATTTTAAAATAGACAGTATTAGACTGAAGTTCAACAGAGATTTATAAGTGTTTCTGCAAAAGCTATGGAATTGATTTTTTAACCATATGCCAGCTTCCTTGTGCCATCATGTCCTGAGACTTACGAAGCCAAGTTAAAAGCCCTTCTCAGTCCAACAAGCCCTAAGTGAGGCTATGTAAAGTATCTCCAGGGTCCTACTATACTCATGCTTCCATAGAAGGATATAATGATTTTAATATCAAGTAGAATATTTCAGGTATCAAGTTTCTACCTAACACAGGCAGGACAGCACATGGGAAATACAACAAGTACATGCATCACAGAAGAACTATGGTACTGTGGTCATTCTAGGAATCCTTCACACTAAGGATAAACAGTGGAATGAATCATGCTTTCCACTTCTGCATACTGTGTGTTCACCGTGTATTGGAAAGTACCTTGTTTAGATTGTACTGGAGATTTGGGATAATTCTGTGAGGATTCTGTCTTATTGTCTCAGCTTGTATGCCATTAGCAGAAAGGCTTGTGCCCCAAGAGAGACTCATTATGAGAATAAGCCAGTCTCTGGGAATCACAAGGCTTGAGATTGTATCTTACACTGAAGATGACAGCTTACCATATCTTTCCAGTGCCTCTGGATCAACCAAGGTCCGTGTGTGGGTAACTAGCAGTGCTGTGATTGTGTCTGGTCAAGTGTTGCCCTAAGGTAGTCAAACTGACTGAAATATGAAGTGATAAATATCTGAAAAGAAAGCCCCTTAATTTCTGCTACAGAATGGGGGAAAAAAAGAGGAAAAACAAAAAAAAAAAAAAACAACCCACAACCCATGTTTCCTGTTCAGGAAACAATTTGAAAGTGAGGAACAACTGCTGCTGCTCTGAGCAGCATAGTGGGTATGTTGATCATTTCTGACTTCAGAAATCATTGTCATTGTATCCAAGAGTACCATCAACAAGCTCAGGAACATATGGATAGTTTTCTCTATTTAAAATGGATTTAGGAAGCAAAAGAATTTTCACAATTGGTAGATTACTACCCTGGAGGTCTCAGATAATTTTCTGCTAGGTCATTGTTTAATCTTTTTTAAATAGTGCATCTGCAATGCATACTACCTCTCCAGGTGTTGTGCTCTCACATTTTATAAATAGACCAGCTGACTCAGTACTACTCCTCTATATTTTCCTCATCACTGATATAAAAGCAAGTATCCCTTACAACCTGTTTCATGGCAGGGTTGAAAGAGTGATGTTTGAAAACCAACAGAACAAAGGGTGAGGTCAGGCAGCATCACACGCAGAATAACTGTCTGGAGGTCAAGAGATTTGGGTTCCTGTTTAGACTCTTGTCATTGGATTCAAGCTGTTGATCTCAAGGCATCCACTCACTCCTTACCTTTTGTCTCTATTTCTTGTTTTCAGATTAGGGAGGGAATTTCATCTCATTTGGCAAAGGTGACAGCTGAAAACTGGAAGAGCCCTTTCTCCACACTATGTATTGACTCATTCTGATATTAGAAATGAAGCCCCATAAGGCAGCCCCATGGGGCACCAAGACAGCTACCTTCACTTGGTGTGTGATTTTCTATATGCCGCAGTCTCCTAGGATTAATTTCCTTTTTTTTACCACTGTTAAAACCAAAACATAAAATTCCTATGTTTAGTGGCATTAAGAGCTGGGATGATTTTGATAAGTATTTGCCAACAACTTTAAAATAATAGCTGTGGGTTTCCCAAAAGTTCAAAGCTGCTGTTTGCACCTTTCAGAAGGTTTCAGTGACAAACAAATAGTACCTTTGGCAAAAGAAGCAGCTCATCTTGCTGACATCTATGTATCAGGGATGGATTTGGGCAAGGGGACTGTCAGCTTGTAAATGATGCTCAGTTGTCTCTGAAATCACTCACCCTCAAATTAGATTTTTCTAGAGTTTTTGAGGTTTTTGGCCTGTTGAACAATTAGAGTTGGCCATAGGAACAGTAATCTAACTCTTCCCAGACTTAGATAAGAGCAACTCTTGTTCCAGTTACTTTTCTTGACGCCATGAAAGATGTAGATCAGAGGCTGTATTATTTGCATCACTTTATTTAATGGTGCTCTGGCTACAGGAATTTTACACCAGGTTGGCCCTACAGACTGTGTTATGCAGACTCTACTGTGAGTGTGTTACACTGACAAAGCAGTAATCTTAACTGAGTGTTGCAATGGTTAATGAGTGCTGTTCACAAAGGGTTTAATACCTACTACAGCTTATCCCTTTAAACTGAGACTGAAAAAAATATCTGTTTCATTTTGCAACCATATTAAATTTTTCAAGACTGTTCTGCTTCTTTCTGTGACATTTCCTACAAAGCACTATCAAAGGACATAATTTTTAAGCAGGAAAAAATATGCAGTTATTTATCAATTCATAGAAATATTGTTGCTAAGAGATTATTATAAATCACATGCACCTCATGCACATCCCAGCAGGGGACCCTTGCAAGGTTCCAGGGCTGTTGCTGAAATACAGTACTCTAATTAAGAAAATGCTCAAGCTCTGAATATTCCAGAGGTGATTTTCTTTGTTTTCAGTCATCTTCTGACATTACAAGAAAAATGGTGATTAAATGGGAAACATTTAACTTCAGGGTTAAGAGGATAATCCTACTCTACTTGTTCAGAATTCTGCTCAGAATTCTCAGCTCCAGATCACTCGCTGAGCTTGTTCATAATTCTGACCTCCAGATCATTTTTTCTGTCGTCAGTCAATATTTAATCTTGGAGACTGATTACAGAACACAGTAGTGAAAACTCTAATGTGAAGTGGCTAGGCTTGTAAATACAGCCCTTTAAAACCTCCTTCCCATTTCTCCTTTAAATTTTGTCTAACAATACTCTTAATTTTTCTAATAACAAAAGTCATATTAAAATTCTGCTGGAAAACACAGGCACAGACCATAAACTATCAAGCCTCATTCTTTGGTATGTGTTTGCTATACATACACAAAAGATCAATAAAAGAATTAAAGAGTAGACATAAAATAGTTTTATTGAGGTCTTGAACAGAAAAAAAATCATGTTAAATCTCATTTTAATTATTTTAAGCATGACTCTCCAAACTGACTATCCTATCAGCTTCTGGGAGACTACTGTCTTTGGAAAAGACTTGCAAGAATAAATAAATAAAAGTCACTGAATAAATCCAAAAAATAAAAACAAAAAAAAAAAGTCAAGCTTGTTAAATATCTACAACCATAGGTTTGACCAAAACTGTGGGATAATGTCTTGGAGCAGGCAAACACTTTTCTACTGATTTTTTTTGATCTTTGGCAGAGAGGTGAGACAGACAATCTGGGGAAAACAATTACATTACAAAACCATTACAACAGGATTCAACAGCATCTGGTTGATCCAAGAAAGGTATGAACATGAGGAGAACAAGGTGTGCACAACTGAGATACTGTTTTGAGCAAAACAACCACTGTAGACATGGTTATTCCATTTAAAGAGAAAACTTCTCTATGCTCAGGAAGAGTAAAGTAACACTTCACTAGCCTTTAATCATTACATTTGGATTACAACAGCACGTAGCATGAGGAAAAGAAATCAAAACTGACTTTGGTATACAGTTGAGTAACTCAGAGGTTGCTAGCCCAGTCTCTGGCACAATGACTCCAGTAATCCTGTTCAGGGTGGTTATTGCAGGGCATCTGCTTTCCAAGTACGTGCATTGGTGCTGTGCTACAGACTCACACATATCTGCAAACAATTTCAAATATACAGGACTTTTGTCAAGACCTCTGTTCACTATTTTGACTTATCTGAAGGTATGTGTATGTTTTACAAAAAGTCATTTATTAACAATAGGGTGATTTAAGGACAGGCTACAGTCTGAAGTTGCCCTTGCACCTGCAGATTGAAGTTCGACTCTTAATCTTAATTGATAATATTTTGATAGGTGAAGAGCGCATATCAGAGTGTGTGTGCATGTACACGTGGGATTTTTAAGACACAAACACAAATCTTCCTGTACAGTTAGAAGCTAAAATGTCTTATACTAGTCCAAATTCTGTCATTACTTTAAACTAAAGATCAGATTCTAGTCAGATTCCATTGTTTATGCAAAACAATGCCATAGTAATGATGTAACCTGAATGTTAAAAAATCAGTTTTAAAACCCAAGACATAAATAGGAATATTATCGGAGTTAGAGGGTATATAGTGGGGGGTTTTCCAGTTTTATGTGCATTTATCTGTGTAACAAATATTACTTCTGCAGTTGAACAACTGCCAAAAACAGGTAAGAAATTTTCCTACTCTAGATTAGACTTAAATATCAATTTTCTATTTTCTCCATCAAACTGAAGAACATTTTCTCACTCACAGAATTCCAAAGAGATTATGATCATTCTTCAGTATTTTCAGGTGCTTTTTTCATCACAAAGGAAAATATCCAAAGTTATATATTGATATTTAGTAATAGCTTTGACTAGAAGCAGAGAGTACAGGAGTGCTTTTTGTTCTACAGCCTTCAAAATCTATTATCAAAAGACAATATTTGAATCACCAGTACAGTTTTTTGTTATATAATATTATATAAACTTATTAAAGTGACCAAGTTCATCTTAACAGTAGTTCTTTTTTTGCCACCCAGAAGACTGTCCCAGAGCATCATTCTTTTTTGAAAAAGTCTTTCTAATTCAAAGTCTAAACTGATTTATGACTTTTACCTTGGGCCATGATCATCCTTATCCCTTTTCCACCCACTAGTAATTAGCTCTTTGATACAAGAAACATTCCAGTCTCCCTTAGATCTTCTTTGGCTAGCCTACATGTAACAAGGTGGAGTTTTTCTTAGAGTAGCTCTTTATTTCTTCACTTACCCAATTGGCTTTGTTTGAGCCTTGCTGAAGGAATGACTGCAGCATGAAGTCATTCCATGAGAGACACTGAGAGGAGCAGAAATGCTACATAAATATTTTCAATGAAAGCTCATATTTCCAGGAAAACAAAGTCAATCAAGTGCAATCATATTAAAAAAAAAAAAAAAAAAAAAAAAAAAAAACAACACACAACAAACAAAAAATACCCCAAACAAAACAATACAAACAAGTTCTCATTTTCTGCTGGTACCCCTAAAAGTAGCTAAGCAGTTTCCATGAGGCAACATAATTTCTGCTATTGGGAAGAATCAGCAAAAAGGAGAAGGCAGTATTTCCACTAGATTTCATGTTCTTCTACATTCTTTTCAAAAAAAACCCCCATTCCTTAAAATTTCCTATTTCAGGATGACATTACAGTGATTTCTGAAGTTTACAAACTTTTTATGTTTATGTGCCCTATTAAAAAAAAGTATTAACTCCTTTACAAGCAAACCTTGTTAATGTAAAGGAACATCTCCTTTCAAAAGCATTGATGAAGAATACACAATTTCCCTTTCCAGTCTGTTTCCCTTTGCCTTATTCTAGCTGTATAAAGGTGGAGGTGTTGGTCTAAGGTAGTTGGGTAACCAGGCTGCTCCTACAGTCAGAGCAGAGATACACATCTCAGCAGGGCAGTTCAGTAGGTGTATAAAATATGTGCCCTAGGCTTTCTCTAGACTCAATGCAAAAAAGACAGACACATTCAAAGATCTACCATAGATGAGGTTGTCCCGTTCTCGGCTGTTTCTGATGGCCTGGAAAGGCCCAGGGTGGCCTTAGGCAGCCCGCGCTCCAAAGGACGAGAAGAGTCTTCAGGTTTTTTCTCGGTCTTCAGTGTTTATTAGTTTTTATCTACAAGATTTTCTCTCGGCCCGACAGAGGTCTGCACAGCATGTCAGATCAAAGTCCAGCCACCAGACACTTCTGGCATTCCAGGACCCCCGAGCCCCCCAAGGGTTATCTTGGTGACTCTGCACATCAGGATCGATGTGCTGAGATCCCACATGAGGTGAATCTCATTTTCTTTCTTCCACCACCGTCTACAAGGTATAGGAAGCTGGACTGGATCACGATCTGAACAACAGTGTTCATTAGCAGTTGTTCCAAAATAGCAGAAGCATGAATGTAACTCCAGCACAATGTAGATCATCATTTGGCCCCCGGTGTTGAGTAACTCCCATACTTTCAAAATGAAACAGTTTGCAAACCACCGAAACTGCAAGCCAAAACTTGCCAGGTTGGCTTGTCATCAGAAGAGTTGTTGTGGGAAAGTGCTTAGGGAATATAAATCTGCCAATCTATCCCTTTACTCATAGTAAATCACATCTCTCTCAGTGGCCCTAATATTAATTCTGGTACAGTAATGCAAATTAAGAGGATATTCCTGCATGAAGAACTGAATTAAACTAAAGGCCTTCAATTTTTCTCCAGTTACATAGTGACAGATGCCTGTTTCCATTATAAATGCTTAATTCTTGTAAAAGTAATTTTCTTCATGCAGAAATCCTTTTATGGCAGCGTAGTAAACAGTACAGAAATGCTGCACACACAGCATAGTTTGCATATTTAGTTCATTATAATTGCCCCAAGGTCTTTTGGACAATTCTTCTCCTATATCTTGGCACTATTCAGACTGTGCTCTGTTGCTTTAACATTTGAGTTTTGCAACACTCCACATCTATTTGTTGTGTACCCTAGAGTCAGCTTAAAATGTGCAAAGCTTTCATCAAAGTTGGCTTTGATTTCTGTTTTAAGTTCTATTTTAGATAAAGCATTACTTCCTGTTTTAAAAATTATATATATATATATATATATATATTTGTGCCTTGAGGGATTTTTGTAAGCATTGGTGTTAATGAATAATCTGTGTAATTAGAAAATATGTCTTAATTTTTGGCAAATTACTAAATCCCCACTCTTCCTTCTCCATTGAAAGATGAACTGTTTAGAAATGAAACATTAGAGTATTTACCAACACAATTAAACAGTGTGTAGTGATCTCAATTAGTATATTTTACAAACAGAAAATAGCTTTGACTCTTTGATTGGCCAGCTAGAATTCATTAACATAATTGGCATTCACTAATGGCAAAATTTACAACACAGCAATAATCTACTGAATCTAGCATAATACTATGCCAAAAATAGGAAAAAACAATCTATTCAATTTATAAGACAAAGATATTCAAAACACAATTCACTAGACAAACTTTCCTAATTGCCAACTATTTCTTTCAGGTCATCTTGCAGGCCATCCCAATGTCAAGTCTGAGAAAATGTCACTCCTTGCAATTCAACAAATGCAAAGTGGTTGTACAGTTTACACAAGAAATCAACCTGCTTTAAACATGCAGCACACAGGCATGGTATAGCAGACATTTAAATGAGAAGGTAGTATTATAAAACTACCTCTTTAAGTCTCTGTTTTGAGCACTTTCATTCCTCCAGATGACAATTATTTAAAAATATTATTTTCTATTCTAAAATCCTCTTAAATTTTGTGGAGTTGAAGGACTTCACTTGATGCAAGACCTTAATGAAACCAGAAGGGTTCTAATTCTGATTTGTTCCTTTAAAGATTCTTTGAGTGACTAAAAAGGGGAGCAGAGACAAACACAAACATAATTTTAAAAATCCACTATATAACTACACAATGTCAGATAAATCAGATTAAATGAAGACTAAAAGAAAGAAACATAACTTGTTTAAAACTTGAGCTAGATAGACCCAGAAATATAATAAGCTCTAGTTTCTATTGATACCGACCCAGAAGGTCCCTTTTCCATACTGTGCTCTGAGAAGAAAAATATCATTAAAATGAGAAAAAGAGGAGATGATAAGGACAGAAACTTCCTACACCCAGTAGTTTGCTGAGAATGTGCTGAGGTGGAAAAATTCTTCAAGCATTAACACATACAGAAAGGGACCCCTTGTTTACAGTAAAAAAAAAATAAAAATCAACAAAACCCCAATTCTGAAAAATACCAAAGGGAGAAGGACAGGGTAGGAGAGGGGGCAGTTCACAAATCCTGTGAAACCAAAAGTAGAGTTCACAAGGTTCACAAAACCTCAAAACAACACAAGGTTTGCCCATCCCTTACCATTAGTCATCTACGAGAAATGTTCCTGCCTGACCTCTGATGAATCTGCATAGTTGCTCCTCTGCTTCTGGATATGGTGCTCTGTGTTAGGCTTTAAGGAGTCTTCCTTACTGACTTTAAGGAATCTTTGTTCTGAGAGTGAATCTACATCTAGCAAAAAAAGAACAGGTGACTTTACTGAGCAGACATGGAAAAGTTTATGACTGAGGAGACAGATGAGATTCTCTGTGTGGTATATTGGAACATAGCAAAATCCTGCAATAAATTAGTTTTCAGCAGCACCACTGAAGCATGGAACTTTGCTCTCCACAAAGGTGAGAAATATTTCAGTAGCAGCAAACATACTGACAGCTTTCCCAAGGAGACTGACAATTCACTTTATTTTTATCCACTCCACTCTTTTCCCTGCTATTTTGGGACTTGAGGATATCTAGACATGCTGTAAGAGGTCCAAGCACAACAAATTTGTATGGGCTCATGACCCAGTTTCACACACAGAAGTAGTTAACAGGGTTGATTTTCCTTTTCAGCCATAATTTTAATGAATTTACCTTTGTCTGCAGCTACTATTCTACACTAGAGACAAGAGAGTTGCATCACGCCTCAGGGAGTACTGGGATAGAAGGAACCAGTTTGCTTCCTGGAGCTCCACATTTGCATTGGAAACATGAGGTGTGATTTGTGACACCCCTAGCATAAAGCACTATTTCCTTCCAGCAGGAGCAACCACTTCTGGTAGCCTGTCTGTGGGGGAGATGAAGGTGTGCTCACATGGACTGACAGCATATTCCTTTGAAATACTTCCAGGAGATCAAACCTGCACATTCCTAAACACAGCAGATACCATCCTGGATGCACAAAGGCAACAACACAGTCTGGAATGGAGTGAAAGGGACAATTTATTTCCAATTAAAAAAGGAATACCATAAGAATTTTCTCTCAACATCATTTGCTTCCTAAGGGACAGATTTTTGCAGTCGAGATACAGCACTTACAATTTACCCTCCAAAGTCTTGCTCCTAAAGGTATTAGAAATCAACTTGACACCAGAATTCAACAGTGTGAACATAGAAACTCTCTGAAGCAGCTTTGTATCCTTGCTCAGTAATAATGGGAAAGGGTGGAGTCACATGTTTGAACAACAAAGTAAACTATGATAAATAAATGCCTGAAAGAAAACACCCTGGCCCCACCTTTGTCTGATTCAAATGAAAAATACCAGTTTCACTCAAACCACAAAGGCACACATGCACACACACACACATACAAACACTGCAATTCTAAGTTCCATGATTTGATGACTGAAGCATTTCGAACAGGTGAATTAATACATCATTGAAAACACTGCCCTGTTAATGAGAACTTACAGTATTCACAAAAAGCATTTCTTTAATGCTTTTATTTTCTAAATATTTTAAAATTTCAAAAATAAATTTCAGATTTTGCCATCTCTATGTGTTCTTAAAATCCTATGTAAACATTTTGCATTGCTTTTACTATAGTTTGCTACAGTGCTGACTGCTTCCCTTTGATATAGTGTCTTCCTCAGTCTGTGCCTTGCCTTACTAATAGATACCTTGCTCCTTTGCTCTTTCTCTAGCAATGAAGAGCATCTACCCTACCTCTTCATTGTATTCCCTGCTTTCATTGTCTTTCCTTTCTGTCTTGCATGCTTATGTGGAAAGGCCAAATACTTTTCTTCACACTTTTACATACTTCTTCAACTTCTCTCTCTTCTTGACTGCACACGGCCAGAAAAGTGAGAAGGATCTCCCTACTGAATGACAAGCTGCCAAGTCACAGAGTAGCTGTTCTCTTCCTGAAGCCATATAAAAATAAATTATAAGAACAGCCATAACAGGTAAAACCAAAGAGCTCCTTAGCCTTGTGTTCAATTCCCAACAGTGACGATTAGCAGGTGCCTAAGGGAGAGCACACAAACAGGGCAAACATAGAATATATAATTTCTGTACATTCTCACAGCCTCCAGAAATCTGTGATACAGAGATATGATCATGTCTTCTACCTCCAAAGAGGCTGAAGAAGCCTATGGAGACGAAGAATGAAACATGACTCAGAGAACATGCTGTTAAGTGAAGCACAACTAACTTGAAATAAGGAAAGAAACTGTATCTATAAATTAATTAAAATATTAAAAGTTGCTCCAAATAAGTCTACTTCAGGTACAGGATGCAGTCTAGCCACAGAAGATGCAGCAGACTGAACTCTGTAATGTAGCTGTGCAGAGTTAAGGCTGACATATTCAGATACACACTTAAAAGGAGTCCTTAACCCACTTTGGTCAAAATAAGTAAGTTGCCTTAATGGATTTAAATATCAGGTCTTGATAACACTTTTGCCTGAAGTGTGTTAGGGAATACTCACAGATCTACAGTCTAGTTGCATTCAGAAGAGAAGCAGTAAGTTCTTCAACTGGCATAGGCAGGCATGACTGGTGCTATCAATCCACAGCACTAGAGAGCCAGGAAGGAGAGCAAATATACCCCGTGGCAGCCAATGGTTCCCAGTCTCCCATCATCACACTGCCACTGGAGATTGCTACACCTACAGTTTTGCAAAATGGCATGCTGTAGCAATGGACAGTCAGTCTCCTGCTGGTAAAGAGAAAATTCTTTATGGAAGGTGGGTGCCATTAGCAGAACAGCATCAAGGCTTTCCCATGACAGCACTCCTTTACCAATTCTTCCTCTCTAAATTGGGCGAAGTCCTTCCTAGCTTTCTTCAAGCAATATCAGCCTTCACATTGTTAAATAAATTATTTGAAATAACTTATCTGATTGTGTCAGAAGAAAGTAGAAAGAGCACATGGAAATTTCCAGCTGAAGTCCAGGATAAGATAAAGTATAACAGAAGGAAACAGTATGCACCTGGAAAGCCATAGTAGGTTATCTTGCCTCAGTTGCAATAGCTATTTGTAGAGCATACATGCAATCATAGACAAACCAGGACAACTCAGCATGCCTTTACTTGAGGCATTGTCAGTTAGTACAAGTTTTGATCACTGATGCAGGTATTGATGGAGAGAAAAAAAAAAAAGGCAAAAAAAAAGGCAAAAAAAAAAAAAAGCATAATTAAATGACACTTAGAGAAAGAGATTTCCTTCCCTCTCCAAGCTCATATTAAGTCAAACATTTCTGCTCCCAGGCTGCTAGTCATAACTAGCACAATACTGATTGTGGTTTACCAGATATAGTTTGCCCCAGTTCCTCCAGTGAGGTGACAGGAGATTGGATTTTATGTTCAATGGTTCTTTCTGACGTTTTTTGCTTATTGGATTCTATCTGCATAGCAGAGAACTTGGGCTTCTTCACAATTACAAAATCTGGAAACTGAATGTTGCAGTGTTTTGGAATTTGACATTTGGACAAACAGATTTCATCCTACTAATTTATGGGATCTGAACAGGATGTTTAGAATTTAAGAGAAGAAGAGAACTAAAGTGGTTCCATAGTGAAGGATGGGGTACACCACCTTTCTGATTCCACAGGAAATTCACCCATATTCCTTCAACTTCCTCCAGATTTGACAATCCAAAAGGAATACTTTGTGGTGTAATACGTATTTGAAGCTTTGAGACAATGTCATGTGGGGCACCTTTTAGACAAGCATGAGCATCAGCATAAAGGTGAAGCTAAAGATATATATAGCCAACAATGGAGGCTGAACCATGATACCTTTGGCTTAAATAATCTCTTGCTGTCACTAAACAACACTCAAAAACATAGCTCCACTGCAGCCTAAGTGAATCTAATTGCTGGCTCTTGCAGTGCCATCTTTGTCTTGCTGCTCCTGATCATCTTTGATGACTGACTTAGACAAGGAATGTTTAAATGCACTGAGTCTGGCTATTTCTTTACTAGTCTCGTTCTATAATGACAAAAGGCTAAATCAGCCATGGTTTTACTGCATGCTAACATCAATGAAAGAAAGCACTGGGAATGGTGTGGGTAGAAGCATGTAGGGAAGGAAAAAGAGCACCACCTTCCACAATAACACCTAATCACAGTCCAGTCAGACATACTAAGGCCCATTAGAAAAATAGATATTCTTACAGGAAAACTGATGGCCTCTGTTCAAGGAGAGATCTACAGTTCTAGCAAAGGTGTTACTTGTGAAGATAGATGAAATACTATGATAAAGATAGATGAAAAGGATACTATTATCCTAGAACTTCACATACTTTAAATAAACATATGTTTTATGTAACTGTAGAGTGATGCTATCAAACCCTAACTTTTCTGAGTGCCTCAGCATCTACATTCAAAAGTCTCCTCTTGATTTCTCAGAGCACAAGAACTTCAAAGCAAATCCACAATAGCTTAGACATCTTAGGATGCCCTTGAAGAGCTTACTCCAGCCAGCATCCAGAAGTTTGTGCACTACTGTGCCTTCACACCATATCAATGCTCTTTGGTCTTTATCCATTCCTTACTTCTTAAAAATCTCCACAATATCTGAAAGACAGAAAACCCTTTTTTTTATTGGGTCAAGTCACACTTCCAGGCATCTGCAGCAGGACTATCCTGGAAGGCTTTAATGCACAATTTCTCTCTTGTTCTTCTCTTTCATACAGAAGAAAAATAAGTAAGACAACCACTTTGCCAGAGCAAATTATTCTTACAGCAAGACCAAAATCCTTCGGTTGATGGCATCGATACCTTGCATACAAAATATTTTAGGAGAGCCTTTTATGTTCTTCACAATGCATAATCACATCTTTGGGAAGAATACATGTCATCATGAAAACAAGGAGGAGGCAATAAAGAACAGTTCCACACTCAGATATCTTGAGACAGAGAGGTCAGAGGAGAGGAACCCTATTTGCTGATGAAGCTGTGGACGCAGCTCTTCCCCACTGGTATAAGAGCAGACACACCAGGAACCTTTGGAATTAAAGGCAATTTAATAAGTTTACATTTGCAATTTACTGAAGTAGTATGTATATTCTGTAGTAGAAACTTGGTCCATCACAATATAATTCTCATCTTGTTGACGGTATGAAGACATAATGAAGACATCCATAGTGAATTTTGAATACCAGATTTTTGCTGTCTTGCTTCTGTATGAAGGAAGCAGTGGGCAATATTTTGTCTTTTTCTGAACATTTAGGGGTACAGCTTGATACACAAGTGTATCAGATATTTCTGTTCCTTCATAAATTATGAAAGCTGATTTGCTCCTTGGTATGACATTCAGTGTTACTAACATGATTATGGCATTAAGAAAAGACTCATTCCAGTGACAACTAGTCTAAGAGGAAAGCTTTTCCATTCAATTCAATGCATTCTTTGATTCCTTATCATGCTCTTAAAGCACATCATGCCAGTTTCATGTTATACAGCAGATGTAATGTGCATTATGGCAATGTTATCTGCAATGCAACTCTGAAACCAGATCAAGCAATGAATTGCATTTGTTCTTTAATCTTTACATTGATTGTTATTTCCTGTCAAAGGGCAAAGTTCAGCAATATGGATAACCATGGACCAAAACAAAACAAAACAAACAAAACAAAACAAAAAACACCAAACAAACAAACAAAAAAACAACAAAAAAAAAAGAAAAAGAAAAAACAACCAACCCCAAAACCAAAAGTGAGCAAAAACCAAAAAAATATAATTTGACATAACACAAAAAAATGAAACTAAGTACAAGATGTGTGACTGTACTCATTTAAATCTATTTTTCAGATATATGACCCTCAAGGCTGATAAATTGATATTCTTTTATCTCTGACCTGAGGTGAAAAAGAGGTAAAAAATCAGGCCCCTTTGTTCCAGCAAACTTAACTATGAAATAGGAATGATAAAAAAACAATGGGACAGCAAAACCACAACTGTACAGATGTGTCTGCAATTCTCTCATTTAAATTTCTCTGACAGCAATAAAATCCTTTTTAATTCAGTGGAGAAAAAAAATTATTTGAGAAATTAGAACTGAGCTTGAAATCCTTGTGCGGTGAGAACAAACACAAAAGTGTCAATAATAATACAGCAATAAATGTCATCAGACACAACAGCTTCTCTTAGGAATTAGAAGCGGTCAGGCAGAACTGGTACCTCTAAAATTTGCTGCTCTTTACTTGCACAGAATTTAAATAAACCATAACTAGATTATATTTTTTATAACATAAGACTTATTATTCTTGGGGAAGTTCTCAGCTAAAAGGATTCAGCCTTAAGATGCTTTATGTTAAGCATCAGACCAACAAGTGCATCAGCCAGCTTTGTCCCAAGAGTGGCAGTGGCCGTCTTAGGGGCAAGGCACAAAACTGCAGGGAGTACTAAATATTAGATCTTAATTTGGTGCCTCAAATTTGTAAGTATTCTCAGACACGTAGTTTTTACACACCTAAATATGGCCTTCAACACTCATATCATGAATTTAAATCTTCTGTTTCACTGCAAAGTTCATCTTCTAGGAAACAATATGAAAAGTGCATTGATTCATTCTCTTCTTTTTGACTTCAGGACAGATTTGTAATTATGAAGGTTTAGATTTAAACTTCAGAGACTACCTTCAAACCATGTATTTCACACATTTTCAAAATGTAGGAAATTATTATAAAGTTTCTCACACTTCTCTTTTTCTTAAGGAGCCGTAATACAGAAAACCCAATTTCCCTGCAGACAGATGGCAAAGAACAGTAATTAAATGTGGAATCAAAAAATGTAAAATATTATGTTAAGAAAACCAGGTAACAGGGGAAATTAAAGCTATAGGCAGAAAATTTCTGCATTCAATAAGTACAAGAATTAATTTTTAATAAAATTTAGGAGTAAAAGAAATCCAGGCTCCTGTGAATTTGTTACAGAGCAGCATGAATATAAATTACATCAGAAAAGGAATTGTACAAACAATTGTAAATGACAACAAAATTGTAAATGATGAGGGAAAAGGCAGAGGTGTTCAGTATGTTTCTGTTTTGTATCTGGAACACAGCTAAGTGTGCTCTTGTACCATAAAATAACAATATTAGCTTTTCCAATATTAGCTAAGGATGATATTGAAGAGAATCAAGTAAAAATTAGCACAAAAAAGATAAACAGGCCTGAGTTACTTTCTCCCAAAAATCATAATTCATCAGGATCCTTGAGAATTTCAACACATTTTGAAGACATCTGATGGCCTTTTGTTTTGCCTTTCAGAATTTTTTTTGCCAATGCTTCAAATTAGAATTGTTATGGTGCAAGGGAAACTAATGGTACAGCTGCAACAGGACATAAGTTAAATGGGGAATTGTTAATGTATATTATTTAATCTCACCAAATACCACTTCTGCTTCTAGTATCATAGAATCATTTAGGTTGGAAAAGACCCTTAAGATCATTGAGTCCAGTCATCAACTGCCAAACACTGCCAAGCCCACCATTAAACCTTGTCCCTAAGTGCCACATCTACATACCTTTTAAAAACCTCCAGCGATGATGACTCAACCACTTCTCTGGACAGCTTCCTTCAGTTTGTATTTATATGGTCTAAATTTATGCAAAGGCAGTACATAAACGTGTGAATTCCTGCTGGCTGCCTCTCTGGAAGCATGATTGATATCTCACTGAAGTGTTACAGCAAGATGACTGCATTATTCCTGAAAAATTGACTCAAAGTTCATTGCTAGCCCACCTAACCAAATGCATCAGGACTTCTGAGTGAAGCAAGAATAACAAGCAAAAGACACAGAGGCTCTCCACGTGAGGAGGTAACCCAAACTCTTCATAGTAACAGAAGCCACAGTTCTTAACAGAAAGTGCTAGATACCTTTGTCTCTGACCCTAAATAGAACTGTCTGCAGTGGTTTTCTCATGTATTCTAAATACAAATCCTGGACTACTTAATGTTATCTGACTTACTATCACAACCAAAGTCTTCAGAAGCAAATAGCTGCTCCTGCTATTTGTGGAAGACGGAGAGTGGTGCATGTTATCAGTTTCCTTCTTGAGTGTCATCCAGAAAAAAAGGCCTACTCACCATTCCCTAAAGGCCTACTTACCATTCCCTACCTTAAGAAGTGCTGGATATACCTTTGGCTTTTCTACTCACTTTCTTGCAGCCAAGCCATTCAATCTTTTACAGTTTCCAGCTCCATCAACTTAGCATCTATCCACAGCTTCTACTTTAGTACCAACTAAAGAACATTCTTAGTGGCATGTTCAACACTACCAGCTCCTTCAATGCCCTTTTTCCTCTATCTTTCTTAAATGCAAATAATTCTGTTCCTTTTCACCTCATATGACATATGCGTTTCACATCTTACTATAAGTGCTCTTTTATACAACAAATACAGAGATAACCTGTACCAGGATTTAGAGTCCAGTATTCCTCCATCACACAAGACTACCCCAATCAGGAAGAGCACAGTCACAATGCTTCAATTGTGATTTCATTTAAAATTTAAATACTCAAGGCTCTAGAATAATGAACACTGCCTACCGCCACTTTACTGTTGAACATGCCCCAAATAAATAAAAGTTATTAGTGGACTCCACAATGGTGTCCATGGAATCTTGTGCTCAAAACTACACACCCTTCATTAACCTGGTACTCAGACCTCCCTCAGAAGCTACAGCTGCGCCATGTCTTAGTGCCAAGATTCCAGAAAACAGATCCTTCCTTCTTTTATATGGCCTTAAGCACTGAGGTATTTTAGTACTTTCATCACAAAACAAAGTTTCATTCAAAAGCAGATGTTTGTTGTTGCCCACTGCCAAACTCTATTAGGTACCTTTTTAAGACATACACTTCTTGATGACTGTCCGCAGCAGTACTGAGAGTTGGTCAAAAGTGACTGTCAAAAAATTCAAGTAATACACGATCTTCTTCAACCAGGGTGGACTTATTGTCTTGTATGTCTCATCTTTGGCTGCTAAATTGTGTTATCCTTTCTTGTTTTTTCTGAGGACATATTTTAGATCAGCCTAAGAGACTTACCAGCTTGAAATATGAGTGAAGTCTTTCTATCAGAAAGTGCAACAGCATGGTAGCATATTTTTTGCTAGATTTTCGCATTTAGAAAACAATTTTAAAAATTATAAGACACTAATTAACATAGACTATTATATTCTTTATGAAGTCCATGGAAACATGACAGAAAATGAAATATTATCATAAAGTTACTACACTACTGCAGATAAGACACACACAGTAAGGTGTCCTTTGATCATACAGTTATGTGGTTTATGGTACATATTTTAGTTATCTATGAATAAAACACTGAGCAAGGACAGTTACTACATTTTTGATTATAATACAATTACTGGAGTACATTCAGCTGAACCTTGATCAAAGATCATTTAAGAATACTCATTCCTTCCCTTCTTTTGTTATTATTATTTCAATAGTACATTAACAAATCAGGTACCAACTTTTTTGTATATGTTAAATGGAACCATCCTTCACACAGACTTAATCTAACTTCAAAAAATAAAAAAGGCAGCCTATTCTGGCAAGAGTAATAACCTTCTCCTCCACGTGAACTTCTGTTTTCAATTACACACACTAGCACAGTATTGAGGATCCTCAGCTTGCTGGAGATGCTGTCCCGTGTCTAGTACTAACAGCAGTAGCAGTGACTGGTGGCAGTTCTGCAGAGCACTACACGTGGGATGCGCGTGCAGGAGGGGAGTTTCTGCTGGTTAATAATTACATCCCTTTAGATTAGCAAAGACCAGGAGCACCAGTAGGCTGTCAATCACAGAGCAGGGGCACACCCATACAAAGTAATCTGGTGGTTCCCTCCTGTATATGGTTCAAAGGACAGATCTTATTTCTGTAATTACAGTACCTCCATAATATTCTTCTCGTTACAGAGTCGTTGAGAAGTTGAAGAGGTGAAAGTGGAAGTGGAAGCGCACAGGTGGTGATGCTAAGATAGTAGGAAAGATCTGAATATCTCCTACTGCTGAATTTTGGCTCATCAACCATTAATTAGGAACTTATGTAGTCATAAAACTGGTTGACAACTTAAACTGTTATGCCAAAGTGCATTGACCTATTGCATTTGAAATGTGAACTTATTCTACTATGTTCATATTACAGCTACCATATTATTATAACAGTTCTTCATTTAACTTGCCCACCAAGTGTCCTTTATGTCTCCTTTAAATTACCCTTCTTGTTTTTAACATTAGAAATGTATCTATATATTGAGTAAAATTAGTAGCATAGGTCCACATAAATATAATATTTGGCTACAATATTGGTATTATGTTTGAGCATAAATTTAGTGTCGAGATTCAAGAAAGATCAAGTGGAGAGTTGACAGCTCAGTATATTGTCTCTTTTTGCAAGACTTCAGCAATTTTATTACTTATTATTAGAATTGTTAATAATTCTAATTATTGAAAACCAATTAAACTTTCCTATCCATTCTCAAACATAGAAGGGCATATTTATATTGACACTGTTATAATGAATTTATTATTAACAAATTTTACTGGGAGTAGAGCCTTTTGGATCAATTCACAGATACAATGGAATGATCTAAATCTTATAACTGTGGTGGTCACAACTCAGATAATGCTTTCATATCTTCAAACTTCAAGGGGGAGGTAGAACACAATCCAGTTTCATCTGTACTCCAATATTTCTCTAAAACTCAAATGCAGTCATAAAACCAATGGGGGTTTTTGCTTCATCCCATACAGCAATGATGCAACAATGGCACAATAAATGTCTCTCTAAATTTTTACACAAAATCTTTAGATCATATGTTCCAGTGTTTCTTTAATTTTGATGGAAGGATTATGTATACACCTACTTTTGCAACTTGGTAATTTTACAAAATAACAAATAGAAGTAAACCTTGGGGCTTTTTGCTATTATGTATTTTTTCCCTCCTTGATTTTATTTGGTACATGTGGGCAAACACAAAACTCATTGAACAGTTTGTGATGTCTTACTATTTCCATTAATACATAGATTATAGGTTGAAAACCACTCATTTTGACTATCCCATTAAACAATCATTGAACACAGATCAATTTTTCACATCATTGCAGCAGTTCAAATATAACACTACTGGCCCAAACAAAAGAATTACAGGAGCAAACACAGGAATTTATTAGGAATTGCCTTGGTACACAAACTACTCTACCACTTTGGTTTACTCTATATAAAGATTCCAGAGCAGGCAGAGGTGGATCATATTCCTTACTCCTTGCCTACATTCTTTATTCATTAATTTGCTGATGACAGTATCAACTCATTCTGCAAGACATAAAGTTGTTTTCCACACATTGAAATTTGATACTTAATAGCCCTTCTACTATTTTTATCCTCCAATTATAACTTTGAATATACTTGTTATCACTAAAAATACAATACTCTTTTTAATCTTGTTACATTCTTGGTCTTTGTGACTTGGCAGTGAGTTCCATGGTCTAATTACAAGTTTTATATATAGAGGTAATTACAGGTTGGGTTTGGGTATTTTTTCAGTTTTGGAAGTTACCTTTTAATTCTCCTTGATGTTTCTCAGCTCATGTTAAATGAGAGAGAACACAGTCATCTGATCTGTGGTACCTAGACCATTATTTTACTGTATCCCCTTTCTTGATCTTCCCTCTAAAGTGAAAAAAAGACCTAATCTTTCAAAAGAGTTTTTTTTTTTCATATCCTCAGTCATTCCCATTACCTTTCCTTGATCCCACTTTAGTTCTTCAATACACTTTTTGAAATAGGGAAAACAGCTGCTGAAGTTGTGCAATCTCTCCACTGAATACAAAGTCCCACCTGCAAAACAGTGAATGATAAGGTCCTGAGAGCCCAGTTCTGTACAGAGCCATGCTTTTTGAATCATAAATATTAATACCCTGGAGACTTTCCAGTCTGACTTCACTTGACTCAATGTCATGGTATCTAATGCAAGTTGTGTATCAAATCTGTAAGTTCTTTATATACACAAACATATCTTCTTCCATTATTTTAAACTCAGCTTCAATACCAGGTCTTCAGTTATGGGAGAACTACATCCACAGTGAGGCTCTTTAACCCACCTGTCCTTTACTTCTAGAGTTTGTTGTTTTCTCAGTTCTCGGCCTGGGAAATGCTTCCTGTGTGACATTTAAAGAGCTAACTAACACCAGGTGGGGAAAAAATAAATAAAGCGCAGATACTTCTAGACTGTTGTGGAAAGAGGTCAAGTAAACAAAGTAGATTGAGCTAGTAGAGCTTCATGTTTTAAGACACCAGTCCTAACCATTGCATTCTCTTTGGAAGCCCTTTCAGTTTTCAGCCTCCTTTTAATAGTCCCTCATTATCGGTCTCACTAATGCTTATGGTAGGAGTCAACTTTGACTGAACACATTCAGGATATTGATTTATAAAGGAAAAGAATGTGCAATATATGAAAATGTACAGTGTATTACTGAAGAAGTTGTCAATTTCTTTCTGTTCATCATGAGCCAGCAGTGTCCTGTTCTGGGCCAGTCATGTTCTGGGTTGCATCAGGCACAGCATCATTGACTGGGTGAGGGAGGGGATTGTCCTGCTCTGCTCTGCACTGGGACAGCCTCACCTCAAGTCCTGGGGGCAGTTTTGGGTGCCACAACATAAAAAAGACATTAATCTATTAGAGATTGTCCAAAGGAGGGCCATGAGGATGATGAAGGGTTTGGAGAGGAAGCAGCTGAGGTCACTTGCTCTTTTCAGCCTGGAGGAGACTGAAGGAAGACCTCACTGCAGCCTACAACATCCTCATGAGGGGGAGCGAAGGAGCAGCCACTGATCTCGTCACTCTTATGACCCACTACAGGACTCGAGAAAACAAGGTGAAGATGAGTCAGGGAAGGTTTGGGTTGGATATGAGGAAAAGACAACCACCCACACGGTGGTTGAGCACTGAACAGGCTCCCCAGGGAAGTGGTCAAAGCACCAGCCTGAAAGAATTCAAGAAGCATTTGAAGAACGCCCTTGGGCATATGGTGTGAGTGTTTGGGTGCTCTGCCCAGGGCCAGATTATGATCTTTACAACTCAGCATATTCTACATTCTATGATTCTCTAACCATTCATCATTTCAACAACATGTTCTTAAATGCAAAGAAATAAAGAGAGGTTGTGGCTTCACAAGACACTGGTCAAAAGAAAAGCACTGGAGTGGCTGAAACAAGTGGCCTAACAACTGACCTGTAAGACTTGGCAGAGTCATTAATATTTCTTATATGTCCTAATTTTCAAGTAAACAGGGAAATATAGCAGAAGCCTTCCTTAGCAGTACAGGGTATATATGACTGAGCTCAAACAACAAAATCCGAGCATATGGAAGGTGAAAGTGGGGACACAATGAGTAGGAGGAGCACAGGAGCATTTCCTGAGCATGCAGGGATGGAATTAGAGGGGCAATGCTTATATGCAGTTAAAATTGAGGAAGGATCATCAGGGTAAGGACACTTTTGCGACAAAATAAGAGACTGAGTAAAATCTAGGCCAACTGCCGAATACAGCAGGTGACTTTGTGACACAGCACACGGGCATTCGTTTTATCTGCTTCTACTGGCATGGTCAGCTCTCAGGGATGCCAGAGTTCCATGTAAAGTAGCAAGGATCAAGTCAGGGTCTAATTAAACAAGATAAAAATGTCATACACGTCCATGGGATTGGACAGGACACATCTGAGAGTACTAAGAGTGACAGAAAAAGTCATTGGAAGGGCACTCAGTCCCTTGTGAAAGGTCACAGTGATCAGAAGAGGTTTCTAACAACTGGAAAATGTTACATCTGTCTTAGGAAATTGCAAAAAATTGCAAAAGGAGGATCTGGGTGGTGAAAAGATGATCAACCTTCTCTCAGTTGCTGGGGCACAGAGCAAGTACTCATAGAAATCATTACCACAACATCAAAAATGTTATTGAGAACAGCTATCTCGAATTTCCCAAGGACAAACTGTGTTTAGTCACTCTGATTGTCTTCTACAACTGCATTACAGGCTTCCCTGGGTGAGATTAGAGTAGGTGTTACTCCCCTTGCCTGTGAACTTTGATAGTTCTGCAGCCAGATTGGGAAGATATAGGTATACTACAAGGTGCATTAAAAACTGACCAGTTCATGGGCCTCAAAATGTAGCTAATAACTGTTTCAACTCCAATTAGCAGGTGACTCCAAGGGATATTTCTTAGGATCAATAAAATGGCTGATATTATTTAACTTTTTCATCCGTGACCCTTGGAAATACAAGGTGACAACAAATCAAGGGGGCTGTTGATATCCTGGAGGGTACAGCTGCTATTCAAACTAGTTGAATAAGTGTATAACACACACATCTGTACTGGACTTCCAAAACGAGAATGCCAGGATCCCACATGTGGGACAGGACACAGGCAGGGAGAGTGCAGGCTGGAAGTAACGGTTCCACAGGAGAAGACCCAGAGGACCACAAACCAACAAAGCCAGCAGTGTGTGCCTGCAGAAATGAACACTGACCACATCTTGGAGTGCCACAGCCTGCAGGTCAAGGGACATGATTACTGCCCTCTCTTCAGCACAGATGAAGCCACATCTAGGGCACAGTGTTCAGTTTGTTCTCTTGCGAAATGAAAGAGAGACTGAAGAGAATCAAGCTAAGAGTCATTAAGGGAGCTCTGGCATATAAGGAGGTCGAGTGACCTAGAAATACCAATATTCTTGTAAGTTTAATGGACATTTACTGCCAGAGCATTCTTAGCAGTATTCCTTATGGTCACATTATGAGAACAGATGCATTTTTTTAGTCCCATCCAACACTACAATGGCTATATAAGTACATATTAGAGGCCATTAATGTCACTGGTGCAGTACCTGATGATGTGCCACAGCAAATTTTGAGCTGGGTTCCATACAGACATTAAAAGGTAGCCTGAAGGGAGTACTGCTCTGCAAGCAGAAAATTCCATGGATCTTCCATATTCCTGTGCCTGACAAACTCACTCCTGCTCAGGGACTGTTGCACAGAAAAATGAATCCTAAATCAAACTGGCATCCTACTCATGAATGATTTTCCATTTATAGTAACAAAGCCACTGTTAAAGTGGCCAAAACTAGTTTATAAAATATTTCTGCAGCTATAATTGTTTAGGACCACTGAACTGCATGTTCCAAGCCAGATCAAAAGGAGCACCACAAACCCTGTGTAAAGACAGGGTAAATTCCATGTCTGGGATCCATCTGTAATTCTGTCAAACCAAGAGTGCTTGTAGCTGTTTACAAATTAAATGTCTGTCTGCCAAAATTAAGTGAATGAAGAACAAATACCCCCTTATCACCCTTTTTTTTTTTTTTACAGTAACTATCTTGTTTTCTTTAATGTTAAATGTAAAATAACCTCCCTTTCACATTGATGTGAAAATACAAATCAGATTGGGGGTTACATCAATGCCAGGATTGATCCCAGAATTTTCAGATTACCATTTTGCTACAAATATATATGTGGAAAGATATGTTATTTTTTTTTTATAGCTGACACAGCTGAAGACGTAGCTTAAATGCAACAGGATTTTGAGGGAACTGTATTATTTCCTAAACAGGTTCAAAGTGAATGTATCACCGATTTACTATAGATTGGCCGCACACAGAGATGAATTTAAGCAATTCTAAATATAGTTGGAATTACAAGACCTGATGTTTTTAGGTTTACAGACTAGTGATGCATGCATGATTTTTCATGCCTGGTCATATTAAAAAAAGCACGAATTAGTAACAACTTGCAGTGTTAATACCATAAATAACTAGCACTTACACATATTACGTGTATTAACTTTTATTGATGTGATTTGAGAGAGCCAAAAGGTAGAGTTTAACAAAAAATAAAAAAAAAAAAAAGGAAAAAAAAAATCTTTTTTATTGCTTTATCTCATAAACCCATATCATTAGCTTTAAGGAAAAAAAAAATCCATAGACATGAAACCTCCTGAATTCCTCAGCTACTCAATACCTCAATGGTTTGTTTTGGAGCCCCTGCAAATTGGTCTGTATGACAAGCAGTAACTTTAATAGGCCAACAGATCTATCTTCAAAAAATACATCCTGGGACATGAAGGGTTGAAACTGCGCCTGCAAACTTGACCTTTACATCAGCTGGTCTAATCTAATAAAAGATATTACTTCTCCCTAGAAGTCCTTGCTTTGTTTATGGGCACGACCGCCCGGGATTACAGCAGTGCTATTATCAGACAATGCCAACTGCTAGGCTCTCCCCGAGAGCCCGGCTGGGAGGGGCTGCCCAAAACGCCCCCACACCGGGGATCCCCGCGGAGCTCCGCTCCCTGCAGCTCCGCCGCCGTTCCACCTGGCCCGCGGCGGCTGACAGGGCCGTGGTGGGTGACAGCGCGGCGGTGTCACCGGCCTGGCGGTGACAGGGTGCGGAGGGGCGGCCGCCGAGCTGTCTGCAAACGGCGGGGTGCTGCCGGCCTGAGCGCCAGCGCCTGGAGCGCATCTGGGCTGGGCTCGCAGTAGCTACTGGAGCGTTCAATTAAGATGTTGATGCCCACCCAGCATCGCAGTCAATTTCTAAAGCAGTCGCCCACAGCTTTGCTGGACAGACACTCGGCAAGATGCCCTCGATGCTCTCGGGCTTCTCCCTCCGCCTGGGCGCCCCGAACGGTCTGGGTATCCCTTCAGAAAAGGCGGGAGCCGCGGCGGAGCCCGGAGCGCGGTGCCCGGCGCGGCCTCAGGGCACAGGGACCCCCGCGGCCTCGCTGGCACGGGACGCGCCCCCATTCCTGTTGATGCAGCGCCCCCTGCGGGGCGGGCGGCGGCGGCGGGCAGTGGAGCAGCTCCGTGCCCTCTCCAGGCGCGGCGCCTCGGTGGGGCGGGAAGCGCTCAGCTCCTCCGAGCTGCGCCGCCAGGACTCCGGCGCCCGCCGTCGCGCCGCACCGGCCCCGCGGGGCTTCCGCACAGGGGAGGTGACTGACAGAGGCAAGCGCGGAGGGCAGGCGCCGGCGTCCCCCCGCGCTGGCACGGGGCCGAACTGCGCCGAGGCGAGGGGGCAGCGCTGGGGAGGAGGAGGAGAAATCGCCGCTGAGGGCGAGGGAGCGCGCCGCGTGCTCCCTGGGGAGCACCGGCTGGCAAAATGAGCGGAGTCCGACCACCATGCCGGGGCTCCTGGAACCCCAGGCGCGCTCCGCAGAGCCGCGGCCCACCGTGCCCCGGCAATGTTGCCGCCCCGCCTCCGCGCAGCCCCGGACGCGGCGGCTCGGAGCGACCTTCCCGCAGCCCGGGGCGGGGCGCACCCGGCGCGCCGCGGCATTCCCGCCCTGCCGCCGCCTGGCCGCGCGCCGCATGCAAATGAGGGCTCTCCTCATTGGGCCACACCGGGAGCCCTTTGAAAGGGCGCCCGGCGATTGGCCGCGCGGCAGCGTTAACGCGCACGGGAGAATCTCCCCCCCCGCCTTTTTTTTTTTTTTTTTTTTTTTTTTTTTTTTTTTTTTTTTTTGCCGCTAATGTGTGATGCGTTCCTCTCAGACGATGTGTAACTCTGCGCGCCGGTTACTACAGATTAAGTAGTTCCCAGCCCCCCGCCCTCCCCGTGTCCGCCCGTGCGGTGGGGCGGGATAGGGCGCTGCAGTCACGGCCGCCACCCCGCGGGGGCTCCGGCGCAGAGGGGAGGGGGCGGCGGGGACGGCGGGGAGAGGTGTTTCCCCCCTCCCCCGCGGAGGGATATTCTCGGCGCTCTCGCCGCACTCTGCCCGCACCAAAATATTGGGAGTTAAGAGGCGGCACGGCGGCGCCGCCGGCTCAGAAGCGCGCGGGCAGCTCGGCGGCGGCGCGGTCTGTCCTCCGCCCGCCACGGCTCCACTGCGGCGCCCAGCCCGCTCCTGCCACCGCGGCCCCCGCAGGGGCGGGCTCCACGCGCGGAGCCGAAGCCCCCGGACTTGTCTGCCTCCGCGGAGAGCTATAGTTCTGCCTGTGCCTGCCTGCGCCCCGAGCGGCTTTCGCCGGGTGGAAGAAGAAACGCGGGAGCGGCGCGTTCGCTGATAGCGTTTCTCCGGAGGACTTTGTGCGACCGACACTTGGACTACTGCCGGCGGGGACGGACCCCCAAGGACTTCGTGGGTTCCCGCTCCCGGCCGAAGAAGGAGCCGCGCAGAAGCTTTCGGCGGCCCGCCGCCCTCCGCCGGCTCCGGAGAGAGGAGAGCCGCGCGGAGCCGAGAGGACGCCGGCGGAGCTGCCGCGGGGAACTAACTCGACGTTTTTCTCCCCTCCTCGGAAGATGTTGCTTTCCAAGTTCGGCTCGCTGGCGCACATCTGCAGCCCCAGCATGGACCACTTGCCGGTGAAGATCCTCCAGCCAGGTACGAGGCTGGGGTGTCCCTGCCAGCGCCGCGCCGGAGGGGCGCGGACCGGCCCTGCGTTACCGGGGCGTTGGGTTCGGCGTCTCGCAACTCACGCAGCTGCGTTTATATATTTTTTAAATTTTTTTTAACAGAAAAATATTTTTTTATAAAGCCTTGGTCGGAATCAGGGCAGCGCACACAGTATGGTTCTGCCAGGCAGAGCGTTTGTGGGCTTTTATTTTTTTACATTATTTATTATTTTTATCATTATTACTGTTATTATTATTTTTCGGGTGCAGCGCGGTTGCGGACATTAACGCGGCATTTTCCCTCTTGTTTACGCAGTGAAAGTGGAGAAGGAGCCCTTTGATAAAGTCTACCAGGTGGGCTCCGTGCTGGGCAGCGGGGGCTTCGGTACCGTGTACGCAGGGAACAGGATCGCCGACGGGCTGCCGGTGAGGCGCGGGGCTCCCGGGCGGGGGCGGCGGGCGGGAGCGTGGCGCGGGAAGCGGCGGGCGCGGCCGGCCCGGCCCTCGGCGGCGGGGCGCAGGCTGAGCCCGCCCCGCCGCTCACGGCGCCTCCGTTCTCCGCACTCCGCAGGTCGCCGTGAAGCATGTGGTGAAGGAGCGGGTGACCGAGTGGGGCACCATTGTAAGTACCCGGGGGGGCTCCGGGGGTGCCGCGGGACTCCGCCGCGGCGAGGCCATTGTGTGGGCGGTGGGGCCCGCCCCGCTGGCGCGGCCTCTGCGTCGGGAGGGAATTTGGCGGGGGTTCGCAGCCGCAGCGCCGCGCCCGCCCCTCGGACTGCGGCAGCGGCAGAGGGGGCCCGCCGGCCGCGCCCTCCTCCCCGCCCTGCGCGCCCTCCCCGCCTCCCTCCCCTCAGCGCGGGGGTGCCCCGGGCCGCGCCACCTCCCCGCTAACCCGCGCCCCTTTTTCTGCCCAGAGCGGCATCATGGTGCCCCTGGAGATCGTCCTTCTCAAGAAGGTGGGCTCCGGCTTCAGAGGGGTCATCAAGCTGCTAGACTGGTACGAGCGGCCCGACGGGTACCTGATCATCATGGAGCGGCCCGAGCTGGTGAAGGACCTGTTCGACTTCATCACGGAGAAGGGTGCCCTGGACGAGGAGACGGCCCGCGGGTTCTTCCGGCAGGTGCTGGAGGCGGTGCGCCACTGCTACGGCTGCGGCGTGGTGCACCGGGACATCAAGGACGAGAACCTGCTGGTTGACCTCCGCACGGGCGAGCTGAAGCTCATTGATTTTGGCTCAGGGGCCCTCCTCAAGGATACAGTCTATACCGATTTCGACGGTACGTGCCTCCCACCCTTCCCGTGCCCCTCCCGAGGTGATGCCCTCCCCAGAACTGCCGCTTAGCCCCCTTCCAGTGACCAGTCACAGCAAGCAGAGCCCCTGGTGCGGGGGTTCATATCAGGTCTATCGGTAATGGAAACCCGTGGACCCGAAGCCGCTTAGGGGGTGTTCAGTTGCGTAGGAAAGAAGCGATTCCAGGCAGTGACGCAGCAGTTTATGTTTCCCTGTCTTGGAAAAAGCGGGGTTTTTTTCCTAGAGGGCGATCTGTTTACATGGAGGTTTTGCCAGTGTCGGATGTTTCCATGCGTGGATATGCAGTTTTTATATGCGGTGGTTTTTTTTAACTCGGAGTGGTGCCTCCCCCGCTCCCATTCTGCCAGTGTCCTGGAAATCCCGCATTGCAGATTTTAAAGCGATGGGGACAAATGCACTCCCTCGAAATGATTTGCCACAGTGGCTGGGGTCGATGCTTTAGAGGTGGGAAAGCTGAACACAAGCCAGCGTGTGACCAGGGGGAGCGTTTCCCCCAGTCCTTGGAGTAGCACTGATGTAACCGGGGTCCCGCTCCCCCCCGCCCCAGCTGCCGCGCTCACATCTGTTTGTTGTGAAACCCGAAGCCCTGCCGCACGTGACCCTCGCATCACGAATTCCCCGTTTTGTTTGGTATCCAAGGAGCCCTCGGACCCTGGAGGGAGGGAGGAGGAGAAGGGGGGCGAGTTGGGAAAAGCTGCCGCATAGAATCCCCGGGGGGAGGCCTTAAAAACATAGAAACCGTAAGCGGTCCTATTTTGTTTACTGCCCTGTGGAATTGGATAAAGCAGATTAGCCCCGTGTAATGCGGGCAGACCTGAGTTTCACCTTCTTGTCGCCCTCTCCTCCTCCCTGCCAGCCCCCTTTGTCCTTTTGTGTCTATTTTTGGTGTGATGCTGCAGACGCCACGTGGTCAGTGAAAGGGAGCTTGCCTCAGTAAACAGTCAGCTGATGGGGCTGTGTTATTCCTTGCAACAAAATAGAACAACCGGATGGGCCAAGTCTGTTGATGGTGTAACCCTGCAGATGACCTGAAATTACACTGCTAATGGCTTTGGCTTGTGAAAAATTTAAAGCTGTTTAGTTTTCTGGGTTTGGTGTTGATTTTTTTATGGGTTTTTTTTTTTTTTTGGTTTTTTGAAATTCCTAAATGTCAAGTTTTTGAATTTAACTTAGCTCTGCTAGAAGGAGCTGAATAATGGGGAAACACTTTAAACCTTTAACTCTAATTGTGTTGTTTTTTTTTTTTCTTTCAGGAACGAGAGTATACAGCCCTCCAGAGTGGATCAGATACCACAGATACCATGGGCGGTCAGCAACAGTATGGTCTCTGGGAGTGCTGTTATATGACATGGTTTGTGGAGACATCCCTTTTGAGCAGGATGAAGAAATCTTGAGGGGGCGATTATACTTCAGGAGAAGAATTTCACCTGGTAAGTTCTGCAGAAGTCCATTTGGTTTTTTTGTTTGGGGTTTTTTTTTTTAATGGTCTTGTACTCATGAGCTTGTGTGGGTGGATTTTTGTTACTGAGGATTGTAATTTTTTTTACTTTTTTAGTCTAATACAGCTTTCTTTTTTTGTTACAGAATGTCAACAGCTGATCAAATGGTGCCTTTCACTGAGGCCTTCAGACAGACCAACACTTGAGCAGATTTTTGACCATCAATGGATGCACAAATCTGAAGTAGTGAAGTCTGAGGACTGTGACATAAGGCTACGGACCCTTGATACTGATGTATCTAGCACAAGTTCAAGTAATGAGAGTCTGTGAATTACTAAGGACCTCGCACTGGGAGGGGGAGCTTCAAGCAGAAAGACCACAGTGCTGCTGCCAATACATAGGAGGGGCTAGAAAAATGCATTCATTATTCTGTAGTTGAATCTTTGTCTGAGGGACTTGATTTTGTTTTCCCCCTTTGCTGGTTTCTGCTTTGGAATGAGAGATTTCCTTTGGAAACGCTGATGTTTGGGAGTTGCAGGCCAGTACTTAGTCAAAGACTGACCTTATTAAGAAAGCAGTGACCTCTTGAATATATGGTAAACTTTTTTGCTCTCATAGAGCCTGGACTAGATTTTATTTGCTTTTGAGTGCCTTTTTGAAAGCTGCTTCAGTGGGACTTTCTTTTTTGAGCTGTCTATGTCCAAAGAAGATCCAGTTCATTATAGGAATTTGCTCCCTTCAGACTCAGTGCTGGGGGAAGCAGCTCCTATGATGCATTGGAGAACCTGTTCGGTGATTGAATGAAGTAGTCCCATCCACTGGTGATGGAATACTTGAACACAGACATTTCACTCCTGCCCCCTGCCCTTTACAAATCCAACCCACCTCTGCTGCTCAAAATATTTCCTATAGCCTGCACAGAATATGAACAGGTATATCGGCTTCTTTATCAGAAACATTTATTCATGTTTCCTTTTATCATCTCTACCATTGGGCATGAGAAGCCCCTTTCTCAACTCCCCCCAGCCTTTTGTCACCCTGCGAGTCTTAAAGTATGTATGGGCATGTTGAATGCACAATCAATGCAATATTCAAGGACTTCTACTTTTTTTTTTCCATACCTGTATAATGTGTTTATGTAAACTTGGTTTTTCCCGTGTACTATACAGTTATTTATTGTTTGGATTTTAGAAGACCTCCCACAGTTTTCAACTGTGGCTATTTATTTGGTTAATTTATTTGGTTAGAGTTATTCAACACTGTGCTTTCCCCTCCTTCTCCCCATGGGAATTCTAGTGGTTTGCCCATGGCACTTTTTTTTCTGCATTCCTGTCAACTTTTGGTTACAAAAAAATAAAAATAAAAAAAATTTCTGATCTTACCAGTCTTTTGTTGGAAGATGGGAAATTGTTGTACAAAGTCTAATTTAAGGGAAATAGAATGACTTTTTAAAGTTAGTCAGTATGCCTTTTGTCTGGTATTATTGTACCAGAAGTGTAAAGTAATGCTGTTTGGAAGGGTTTTAAATTATTGACATTGTACAGTCTCCGTGCATTGGCTCTGGAAGGTAGAGTGGCAGAGTCATAAACCTTAATTTATTTTAATAGCTGTGTTTCTGTGATCTGGTTGCATTTATGCAGCTTGGATTTGGATTTTTTTCTTCTGTTTAACGGTGTGAAATGTATGGAGATCATATTTTTTATACAGGTATTTCAATTAAACTTTTTTGTATATAACAGTTCTGTGTTTGTGTACTTACTTTTACCTTCATTGTTACTTGTGATGAGCTGGGAAACACACTCTGTTACCATCTCAACCCTTGTTAGAGGCCTGCAGCAGCTGAGCCAGAGTTAGGAGAAGGTCTATGCCATTAAGCAGTGACCATTGTGAAAGAATTAAGCAATCCCTCCCCTGAGCTCTATCTGCTCCTCAATCACTGCGTTTGATGCTGGACTGAGGAAGGAGTACAATACAACAGCACTAATGGCCTACATAAAAGGGAATTGGCCCTGTAATTGTGGGACTTTTACCTCTGTAAACACTGAATATCAGTGTACTTGTCCTTAAGTATAACAAGGAAGGGGTTCTGTAGCTGCTGGTGGTTACTGTTTTCACAGTTGATATGTTTACTTTCCATTACATTCAGTTTCCTTCTTCCCACTTACACCTTCCTTCTCGGGCTGGGTGAGGACTTCTGGTAAAGGGACTGCATTCTTGGGGATCAGGGTGATTGTTTTCCTTCAACTCCTAGATTATCAAAGACGGGTGTGTCTGTCACTTGATGGAGTATGATACAGTGGAGCATGTGCCATTCTCACCTACAGCAGAGGACAAGAGAAATGTCCTCAGCATTTATATCTTCACATCTTGGGAGTCAAGTCCTGCAGATTGACGATTTCATCCTCGTTTCTCTGTAGCCGGAGACTTACCTGACTTGGTCTTGTTGCGGGGGCGGTAGTGATTACAAGGTTTAACTACTGCAGAGGGATCTACGAGGTATATTTAAGGATGTGTTCAGTCATTAAAGGAGCTTTGTAGTTGTCACAGTAAAGGGCTAGGCTTAGAATCTTAGTTTCATGTTATTTCCCTTTCTGGGGATCTTTCTGCCAGCTCATCTGCTATTATTTTGGTTCCCTGTGGGTAATAGCTCACTGGCATCACATCAAGCTCCTGATGCTAACTAGTTTAGACTCAAAATGCCAATAAATAGCAGGAGGTAAATCTGAAGAAAAAAAGACCATTTTTTAGTCTGTGCCTTTTTCTGATGACACAGAGGGAAGGTGTGTAGCCTTTTTTTGGCCATAAAAAGGAAGGTCACATTAATCTAGTTGGGGAAAAAAGTCCTAACCACACTTCTGTCTATCAATTTATTTCCTATGTTTTCTGATTTTGTTCCTTTTTTATTTTAGACTTGTTCATCCAGTTTTTAATGAAAATCTGTATAAATGCTAAACCTAGTCCCTGAAAAACTCAGTTCCCTATTGTTGGAACTCTTCACTGAAATAAAAGATTGCTTAGAAAAAAATCAGAGTGTCATATGAGAAGAACACTTAAAGTGAATGTTTAGAGTTTTGCTTTAGAATGAGAAATTCCTTTTGCTTAAGAAGGGAGGATTCAGGTATGCTACAGGAGAGATGATCCCAGCACCTAGTGCACTTCTTTAGGGAAACATGTTTCTAACCGCAAGAGGTCCCTGGAGAAATTCCAGTAGCTGACAGTAATTAACATCTTCCACTCCAGTGACTTCACATGTTCACAGCTGTTCAGAGGGATGGCAGCAGGGCTGTATGGGTGAGCTTCAAAGGGCTACCAGAAAAGCGATTCTAAAAACACATTTGTAAAGCTATTGTTGATTGCTGAGCCGGGGACTTTCAACATTTCCACAAGAGCTGATTACTTTCCTTAGCTTCACTGAGAATCAGGGTTGAAACGCTCTGTTTTGAAACATAAAAACTAGATTTTCACCTTTTGCTACTGAGGCAAAATACATTAAAAGGATAAAGGTCAAAAGGACACGGGCACGAGTGCTGACTCCCCTCTGGGATTAGCTCAACATAAAAGGTGCACTTTCAGTGCTGCACAGGCAGCTTTGCTTGTGAAACTCCCCTGCACACTAATAGAAGGCATGTGGCTGAAACACCATATTCTGAAACTAATGATTTGTAAAAATAGCTTTTCATTACAGTTGAAAGTTGGAAAATGATGTGTTAATACAGTTCCATTAGCTGAGTGTTTCTGCCAAAATGAGCAAGTCAGTGACAGCTCTTGGTTTCTCCTGTGCTTCTATCTGATATTAATACCATTAAATGTTATTTCTTTGGGATCATCTTCTTCATACTCTCTCCCCACCACCTTGGTTTTCCACAGCACAAAGCTTGAAAAATAAAATTCAGCAGGTCATTCAAAACACTATAGTTTAAATCAGGGCCTGTTTTAACCTTGAAAAATTTATTTAACAATACTCATACCTATGCATGTATGCATGCTACTGGCTTCATAACAGATATTTAAAATAAATTCTAGTACTGAAATATCTTTAACAATGTAATATTTTGTGTAATTCATATCCTGAGTAAAGCTCATTTCCCTCAGTGCATAAGCATACACTGTCTTCTTTTTTTTTTCTCTCTTTTTGTTAACTGAGCTTATATTTACTGAAGCAGCTGAATAAGAGCCCTTTGAAAATAACTATCAAAAGATGTTAGGAAGATTGACCAGGGTGTGTTCCAAACACTTATGGTTCTCAGTGGTTTAGTGACCTCTGTTGGTGAAATTAAAGTACATGTTCCAAAAATGATTATGCATAAATTGGGGAGATTTTAAAGCACTGCTGGTTGATATTTTTAGATATGAGTGAGTATGGCTGATACTTAATTATCCCATAATGCTTGAAGGGATATTTCACTAAAAGTGAAAAATTTTAAATTGTTACAAATGCAAAAATCTCAATAAAAATGGGGAGAGGGGATTATGTATTCAAAAGCTTGTCAAATTTGTATCTGATGTTACAGTGCTAACCTGCCTGGTGTGCCCCAGTCACCCACATGACTCTTGGCGTGAACATTTGCAGCCATATTAGCCCTCATTCTTCATTTCAGCAACCATGAGAGTCACTTGTCTTCTGGCATGCAGATGGGCAATAATTCTCAGCGGTGTAACAACAGAATGTTGTGGCCCTATCAGCCTCATATTAGTGGAATTTTTTCTACTAACAGCAGTGATGCCACAATTCGTAGCAGAGGTCAGGATGGCAGCGTTTTAGTTTCATTGCAATACAGTTTTTGATACTGCCCCAAAATTTTCTCTGCTTGTAAATTTGCAATTACTGAGTTTCATGTGATTTAAAAATTTAATTTGTTTTTGCCTACAGCATTTCTTCAGGTAGCTAATTTGCCAGAGACGTATTAAGCTTTGATTATATTGCAGAACTGCTGAACAAAGTGATAAGGAGGCCACAAATCCATGCAACTAAAAATTAATTTTCATCTGAATAAGAGAAGATTCCTAATTATTTTCAGAGAAAGTTTGTCTCATAACTGGTGAATTCATGTTATCATTAAAAAATGGGTCCACATAGACATACTAGCTCTTTTTTTTGATGAAGAGAAGTGACTAGAGAACTCCAGAGCTGAGGTGTAACTCAAGGCAAAATGCATCCATTAAATTCTTGCAGATATTTTGTTAGCTTGCAATTCCACCCCTTTTCTTCCAATAAATTTAAAAGGTATTCAATCTTTCTGTCCTTTACTTCCCGTAATTATTATTTGTAATACAGCCTGGCACACTCAAGTTTTAAGAAACATTAAGTGGTTTGCCATACTCTGATAAAATCGGCATTTTTATATCTCAGATGCTGGGATTTCCTTTTCCTTAAAATGCTGTGAAGGAAATTACTTGCCTGCGGAAACATTCTGCTTACATAATAATATAAATTCAATATAGGTCTCAGATTAGCTGTGTTTAAGCTCTAATTAATATGGTCTTAGTAAGAACGTTATCTATTATGGCTAATACTCTGCTAATTGACACAAACCATTATGTAAAAAGCTGCTTATACTAGTCCACTAAGAGAATTAGTGAGATGCATACTTTGACTTGCACTGTTTCTCAGGTAAGTGTGTGTTAAACATCCAAATTAGAATTAAGTCATAGTCAGAAAAGTGACTTGTGGATCAATATGATTCTTTGTTTACTATTATTGACTCAGCAGTCACTGTAAGTCTCCCATTAGGAGTACAGAAAGATTACAGAAAATTATACTGAAAATTGAAGTATTTTGGTATTTTGCTCAATTATGTACAGAGTCTTGAAGAAAGTGTTTTATTATTTTATGAATAATTGTCTGTGTAATAGCTAGGTGGATTTTTTTTTTTTTTTTGTCTGTAGGTTAGTGCTACTGAAAAAAAAAGCTCTTTTGTAGAAATAAAAAAAGTTTTGCTTGAGAAATTTACTCTGGTAATTATGAATGGACTGGTTTCAGGGTTGAAGTTTCTCTCTCCCCTTTTCTGCTTCCTTTCTTTTATGACAGGAAAGTATAAGCATCAAATATCAGTCTATTTGAATTAAAATATATAAATATGTTATAAAATATTGGAGTGATGATTCTCCATAATGTTTTTCTTTTCCAGAATTTCCCAAGCCTAATATAGTCATGAAAGGGAAAAGTCTCTTTCAAGATCATCCTATGGAAAGATGTCCATTACCTGTGGGGAAATACTCCTGTGTTCAAGACTCCATGCAAAGATTTTGGGGTGAACAGAGGGGAAGGGAAGAGGAGGGTAGTTAGTTAGTTAGTTAGTTAGTTAGTTAGTTAGTTAGTTAGTTAGGTAGTTTGTTTGTTTGTTTGTTTGTTTGTTTATAATGTCTAAGTAATATCAAAATCCTTAAAATATTAAGATTTACCCGCACAGAAAAATGTGAGATCACTGCTTTGCAGAGGGAAATTTGTCTATTGTCTGGGCAGATATAAATGGATAAAAAACTTAATCAACAGGAAGGCAGATTAAGTTGTGGTAAGGAAGAGTTTTATATCTGTAAGGTTAGCTGAACACCAGAGTAAGCAGACTGTGTAGTATAGCAAATAAATATTTTTAGAAATGCACATTTTTCAGAAATCATCTAGAAGATACAGCTATTTTAAAATTACCTTGAATTTCTTCAGCCTAATGATCGTGAATTACAAAGACAAATTTCAGTCACAACATTCATCTGCTTCTCGAACCAATACAAAATTTATTGACAGTGCTGGCTTTGCTACTGGCAAAACCAAAACTTTTAAATGCAGATTTGACCTAATCAATAGCAGTGGTGACAGATTTTCTCGTGATGGTGAGGCTATGGGGCCACTGACCTTTTCTCATTGCCAGCGTCAGCTAAATTGTTCCTCCCAATATCCTTTCCTTTTTACTGGTGCATTGGCATTGAGATCAATAAACTGATCTCTCTGATAGCAACCCAGCACAAGTGAGGGAATATGCACAACCTCTTGGGTCTGGGATGTGATGGAAGAGAGCTGGTACTGCTGAAGAAAGAAAATGTGTAATAATAAAATTTTCTCTAGTTTGTCTTCATCAAGCATACCCCCTAATTTCTATTCGATAACTTCTGCAACAAGGAATTAGTAAAGAACATGACAAATCTTGCTATTTTTAACCTCACATGCAAATTATTTTAAGTGGCTTTTCTTCAAATCAGATGTTGAGCATTTGTTTGTGAGGCATCAAGTACTGATGAAGTGAAAGAACTAAGGTCACTCAGAATCGTACACAGGTCAAAACTTAATTCATGACCATATTTATATATCTCAACAGTATGCCCTACTTTTTAACCAGCTTCACAGGTACATTTGCAAATGAGAAAATACATTAAACATTTCAGAATTGTTAATCAATGATGATGCTTTATAGCTATTAATGAAGAAAATATATGTGGCAGTGAGAAAAAGTAATGCAAATGAGTTATCATGATTTCATTTATTGTTTTATCTCAAGCTCTATGATTTTCCTATTTTTCTGCCATTTTGAGTCTCCTCAGCAGGCATGAGCTCTCTAGAATATTTTTATCAATATTCACAGTTTAATATGTAGGATTCCAGTGTACTTACTTAACTTCTGCAACTGATCTTGAAAATCTTGGTTAGTCCCTATCTAAACCATGATTTTTGAGTGCATTTTAAAGATGCACTGTTCCTAGTTTAGTGTTTGTTGTGGTGATGCACTCAAGTAGCTCTAATAGCTGAGGATCACTACTTCCCCTGACAACTCCTAGCCAAAATACTTTTGGTGGTATAAGACCCAATTCTGCAGTTCTTGTCCAAAAATTCCAATCATTTCAAGAGAGGTTATGTCTGTGTGATGACTACAGAGATATCCCTTAACTTGTCAAAAAAGAGTGTCTGCCCTAGAGAGAAAATAAATAAGAAAACCTGAAGTTGTAAAGGAAACCTTCCTGCAATGCTGAAAAGCAGTAGAAAAAGGAGAAAGCCCTTCTGTCTTTCAGAAGTCATAGCTGCACCTCTCTGTAAGACAACAAATGTTATTTGGAAAGCAGGGGCAAGGTAACTTGAAAGAAAAGCAGAGCATAAAAATTATCTCAAAACCTGAGTCCTTGATGGCATTTTTGTTAATACCACAAAGAAGGCAGTTAGTTACTCACACTTGAAATTAGCTCAGTTGGTTAGATCATGCTAACAAACACCAGTTCTTTTTCCCCATGTAACTGCCTGTTGGTGTGAAAAAGGGCTCATAACAATGTTGATCATAATTTGTACCTCTCTTTTCCTCTGCTGAACAGACTTTCTATGTCACCAACTAGTGTCACAATCCAACTCCTTTTATGGCCTGTGACAAACTCCTACTGATACAGGTGATGAGAGCAACATGGGTGAGTCACAGTTTCAGAAAAAATAATACATACTTTCATATTCTTTGCTAAGTTACCTCCTTAGTATTATTTTAAAACTGTCATCATGGCAAAAACTGCAGTGGTGCCAGTAGTTCTTTTCACCCAGATAGTTTTCAGAATCCTTTAGAGACTTCATTCACTGATTATATATATATATGATGGCAACTTTTGTTTACATCTCAGTGCCATCTTATAACTTTCCTAATTCCAGAACAAAGTAATATAGTTGACAACACTGAATATTTAGCCAGCTTATTAACTGACATGAAATTATTTATTCTTTCTGACCAATTTTTGTTTTCTTATGCTGAATTACTTTGATGGAAATTTCAAATTACAAAAGCTCATTTATATGGCTATCTATATATATATTTCAAACTCTTACAGTAGGTTTTCTATAATGAGCAGATTAATTAGTTCAGTTGAAGCTCACTGACAACTGAGCACCAGAAATGGTGGTCATCAAGGCAATATTAAAAAGTCATAAAGAATCCCTGGACAACACAAGAGTATCAGAAGTGCACATTTAAGTTCTCCCAGATCTTGCAGGTGGCCAGTACAAGCCTTGTGTGGCACTGGTGACAAACTGGAATGGAAGATTCTTCAAGAAGCATAGTGATAAGGCATCAAATGACCTGGTGCTGGTTTTCTGCAGGGAAAGATTACCATGCCCAGAGGGCATATGTTTGTTCTCCAGTACTGTACTTCTGCACTCCAGCTGCTAAAATTGAATATAATTGGTTGCCAATTGGTTCTAGACCTGGGAAAAAATACAAACATTTGTGTTGAAATGAAAGTATCTTGACATATCTAGATGAGCATTTACAATGCTGTTAACTGACTCAAGTTAATGCAATCAACTCAGAGGAGCAAAACACTCCAGAATCACAGATGTCAATTAAGAAATTGTCTAATCAAACTTTCTGCAAGTACATTTTCCCAGGTAAGTTTTTGAACTAACACGTCTTTGAGAACTATAGATAATAAAAAGTCGTTCATTTTCTCTTTTGTCACTAGTTTTATATAAAGCCTGTTTGGGAACATTTTTTTGAGTGCCTGTTACCCCAATTTAGCTGGAATAGTTTCAGTTTTCAACTGAAACCCTGGTCTGGGTAGGTAGATCAGTAGTTACCACACCCTGGTGTCTGGTTCTTATGTATATTTCCATGTAGATTTGCCTTAGAAGGTGATTTGCTAATTTAAAGAGCAATATGGGGTATGAAAGGGTTATGTAAATATATGCTTTGCAACTGCAGTAGTGGCCATTTTAAATAGGTAAATGTCATTTCAAAAATCACATAGTGAAGAAAAGTTGCAATTGCATCTTTGTCTAAATACAGCTGCTCACTGATTACCTAAAACTATGGAGCAGCTACTTGCAACAGATTTACCCTGCACATGCATTTCAGTCTAACCATCTCAAAAACTGACTGGTGTATGTTGTACAGATTTTGACCACAGGCTGGCCTGCATATGCCACTGTAATTTATACAGTTGATTACCTTCCACTTTCTCAAGGATATTAACTGGCATGAACCTTCATTTTTTTCATTTCCAGTAATTAATTCCCTGTAGAGAGTGACTGAAAATGCTTAACAAAAGCTTTTAATCAGAAATTATTAGAGTTGTCCTGTCAGCCGACTGTTAATCACCATGCATTTTTGTATAAGGAGTGAAAATTGTATTAAATCTTATACTTAATTAAAACATATTGTCTCCATAGCAGATTGGAAAGTACTGTCATCTGTTTAGACTTGCACCCTAAGATTCATTAAGGGTTGGTTTCCTGCAATATGCAGGCATTTAGAAATTCCTTTTACTGGGCACTGAATGAAGGTACAAAGGGTGAGGGTTGTAGCACACGCAAGAATTCTTTTGTTGAAGGTCTTCCAAACCACCCCAGTAATGCAGACTGACAATGTAGTGAAGGAATACTAATGAAACTGAATGGGATTAAAACTAGAAAGTGAAGAATAATGAGGGAAAAAAAATTACCTTGCTGATTTTGGGATTCATTGTGGCAGTCCGGTCTTGTGAATTACATGGGCACTAGAATTTTGTACAATCATTCCTGTTTGAATCTTTATTATATAAATAAAAAAAGAAGTGATTTTTTGAAAATTTGCCATTTCTGTGGAAGTGACTACAGCAGCTTGTTGAAAGCTAAGGAGACCTGAATGCTCTGGTGTAAAATATTCCTCTAAAGATTCAGAAGGAAAAATATGGGAAAATGACGATGACCTGAGGGGTGGCTGTGGTGAGCTGGGGGTCGGTCTCTTTCTCCGGGCAACAACAGATAGAACAAGAGGACACAGTCTCAAGCTGTGCCAAGAGAGATACAGGCTAGAATTAAGGAGGAAGTATTTTACAGAAAGAGTGGTCAAATACTGGAATCATCTGCCCAGGGAGGTGGTAGAGTCATCATCCCTCGAAGAGTTTAAAAAAAGACTGGATGTGGCACTTGGTGCCATGATCTAGTTGAGTTGTTAGAACATGGGTTGGACTCAATGATCTTAAAGGTCTCTTCCAACCTAGAATTTCTGTGATTCTGTGATTCTGTGATTATTGTTTATTATTACAGTGGGGTGCAAAGACTTGCAAAACGTTGCTTGTTTTCAATGTTTTTTTAATACATCAGCATTCTGCTACATCATCATTGTGTAGGAACATGTAAGAGGTGAATATCTTATTACTGTTTTCTGGGAAGAATTTAATATCAGCCCCAAGTTCTTGCCAGAGTGTGGTAGACGCTGCTCTGTTCATCAAGATGACTGAACTGCAGACAGTCATTTGGCCAAAACTGGTATTAAGTGTTGGCTTGTAAAACCAATCTTATCACTGTGTCAGCTGCTTGTTGTGTTTTGTAGAATCTCACTGTTATCCAGCTTGACAAGTTTGCTCTGCTCCTGCCTGTTCCTTGCCCCAGGGATCATCTTTAGCTACCTGGATTTCTTATCTCTTCACTACTCTTTACCATTTTCACACCACACCCTTTGGTTTCATAGATCTCTTGACTATCTCGGTTACTCTGTCTCTTGCCTCCAGCCCCAGCTTCAGGGATTTGCCAGCAGCTTTCATGTCCCAGGTGTATTGCTGCTGTGAAGACTTTAGAGGCATTCCCTGGGAACATATGGTCAGATGCAGCAGTAACAAGTGCAGTACCTCACTGAGAGCCAGATGCAGACATGGATAAAAAGCCATTAATGTTTTATATTACTCCTATTTATCATTAGAAGCCGTTGATTAAGTAAGTAATATGACTGATCTCAGGCAATTAATGCAGGTTTGCTCTGAAGCACTTGCAGTCCAGAAAGACAAACAGCATGTAAAGTGTAAGGGGAAAGGGATGATATATATTTTTTGAAACAATACCATCTATTTTCACTGGCCCTCTGCCTGGCCATTATTAACTCACAGAACTTTGTAGGCATCCAAGTTGGATCTTCCTGCTGTTACTGGAAAATTTTTCTTGGCTCAGGTATGGAAATAATTTCCTTTCAAACTCAACACTATGTTGTTACAATATCCATTTTGATAATCTAATGGTCAAATGTGATGATTGTCTCTTGGAGCACCTCACAGGGACACTATTGTTGTGTGATAGAGACCTTACATCTGGGAACAGCCTTGCTTAGGGCTTCCCAAATCTATCCCTTACAAGGCCATGTGACAGATATGTGCAAGGCTCCATGCCTTGTTCGAAACTCCTTGACACAATCATGCAACTTCTGACTCTCTGCACTGCTGTGGCATGACCCTGACACTGCAAATATTCTTCTGTATTATGCAAGGGTTTCACTACAGAAGGAGGATTATGTGAGGTCATGGCTAGAGTCTGATCCTGCCTCAGTCCCAGATGTACAAGCAGAAAACTGTTGAGTGGATTAATATGTAAGTGGCTTTTAGAGGCAACTGCCCTCTTATCTGACATTGCTGGGTGAACAGATGCTAGATGTTGCTAGATATTGCTAGGTGTTGCTGGATGGCCCCAGTCTGTTCAACAACCATCTGCATTAACTTATACTATAACCTTGGACAAGAGCAGCCAATGGGACCAGCCCACCTTTGTCACACACGTGGGCTTATTTTTACTTCTTTAGGCATGTACACATTACTCTATTTTTATCCCTTGACAGCATCCCTTGATAGCTAATCTCATCTCATCTCATCTTCATCAACCAAAAAAAAAAATCTAGTCAGAGGAACCATATCACTTCTAACAGGAAACTGTACAGGCCACAGTTGATCTGCTGCAACAGAAGACACAAAAAAGCAGAAAACACTGATAAAAGTAGGTGTGTAATGTAGGTCTTTCTTTCAAGCTACACAAGTGGACTTCCTGGGCAGAATGGAGCTGCTGGAGGAGATCTTTCACGGCCTAACTTAATGTTTCCAGCTTCATTTCATTAGTACTCTAGTATCACAAGTAGCAAAATCTCATCTACCACGAGCATAGGTGCCTATGAAGCCTACATGCCCCTGTTGGAGCAAAGGGTTAAAGAGTCATTCAAATATCTTGTAAAAACTATTACTGCTGATAAATATGAATTCTGTGAGGTTTTTGCCTATAACTGTCTTGTTAAAATCAAAATTAAGCCATACCATATTGTCAGGTTTCCCCTCCATCTCCTTACCCATTGCTATTCTCACTCTTACCAGTTGGTAAGAGTGAAACCTGCTTTGCTTTGCCAGCAGTTATCTTGCTAAGATGGAGAGATAGAAAGAATCTCAGGTCTTGATTATCTTGACTTTGGAAATTAATGTTGCCATCAAGTGAAGTGTGAACATAATGAAAGCAAACTTGACTTTCAGAAAATCAATGAGCTGGAGGCAAGTATTTACATCCTTATGGACTGAAATCAGGCAAGTTCAGGGAATGTAGGAATAACTATTTGTTGTATATAACACGAGCACATCAGTGCAAGAGTCTTCCCAGATGTGCTTTGGATCACCTCTAAAGGGCTTGGGAAGGCCTGTGGAATGGTAATTAGAAAACTGACAAGTGGGCAGATGCAAAAGCAAACTAAAAGGTAGATATCTGCTTTAACTGCATGAGCTGTTGGGGCTGGGGGAGACCTAAAGTCTGATTAGAACATTTCTGCTCTGTGACATTTCAAAAGAAAGATTATATCTGCCTCTGCTCCCCAAAGAAAGGAAAGAGTGACCAACGGCAGAAAAGCTCAGAAGGTGAGTGGGAACCAAAGGATCTCGTGCTGCTGGTGGCAATAGTGGACACAGGGTGAGGAACATTGACGGGGACACAGTGCAGAAGAATGATGTCTCGGAAAAGTCCATTCATCATGGGTTTAAGGATCAGTACTGCAAAGATTTTAAGCTCTAATAGCTCATAATATCACTATCTAAAGTTCTGTCTAGACTTGGGAGACCAAGGACAGATTGTCCTAGATTAGACTGGTTTCAGGGAGATTAGATAAAGTCCTTCGATTTTTTTTTTCTTTTACTTGTGATATTAACGAAATAGGGCTCTTGGGATATCATTAGATCAGTTAGCACCTGCTCAGGTGCAAATGTGAAGACATATGGAAGTAAAGTACTTTGCCCTTAGCAACATCAACAAACTGTATTTTTCCTCAAAAGGATTCAGTACGTGCTAAACTGTCAAGGCCAGAGATCTCTTCATCCTGAGTGCTTAGGGGTAAATGATTTTGTTAACTTAGATTTCATTTACGTCGCTGGATCTTGAGCCTTTCCAGACAGTTAAGATAAGCAAAGCTCCTACAGGTGAAAATGAGAGGGAGGAGGTTCCAGTAACTCAATCTTCTCTCCAGCACCTTGGGGAGTCACAATTTTAAGGCAACTAAAGTACTTTTGTACTACTGCAGGGCATCTAGTCAGTCTGGAAGAAATCAACACTTCAAGAGAACTTCTTCAGTAGGTGTTAAATGCTCCCATCCTCTCGGCAGGAGATTTTTTTTAAATGAAAACACCTCTGGGGATGAGTACAGGAAGAAAACAATGCAGTGCTGAGGGGTGTAAACGCCTTCATTCTCTTTGATGGGTCCTCATCCTCCCTGCCTGGGATTACTTGCTTACAGTCCGTGATCCTGTCAGGTGTTAGTAGCTGACACAGCGAGGCTTTGGGGTTGTTTACATCATGTAGTTATGTCATAGCTGTCAGTGAAACGGTAACAGAGAGAAGGGCTCAGGCAGTTTTAATATACCAGAGACCCTGGATCCTGCAGCCCCTGCTCCTTGAGAACACCCAAGGCTCAGTGGAAATGTTCAGCCCTCCCTTTTCCTCCTCTCTTCCTTCCCCACATGCATCTTTTTCTGAAGAGAGAAGGACCATTAAACTGAGATCAGACAGGGAGAAGGAAGAGAACTTGGGATGCCGGCAGTGGCAAGAGGATCCATCAGATCTTCTTCCCTGTAAAAGAAAGATGTGCAAAGACTCCCGGTTTACTTGGGAAAGTATGTAGAGAATCCATGAGACAGCCAGAGAGGCAAGGACCTTCATTGCCTTTGTTTTCATGAAGGAAGACAGATATTACACACACACACACACACACACACACACACTTCATTCCTAGCATGCATTGGCTTTGACAGCGTGTCCCAGATTTCCCTTTTTCCATGACATCCTCACCTTGTCCTGTCTCATGTTTTTGCCTCCTGAACTCCTCTTCCTGCTTGCGAAAATATGGGATAACTTTACCCAAATACCCTTTCTGTCTCAGTGTCTTTCCTTTACTGCCTGCCCGAACAAACAAAACCACATAAAATTCCTTTTTAATTTTCCAAACTAGTTTAAGTACTATTTGAGCTGTATTTCTGACTGGGTTAGTCAGTTAACAAGCAGTTATGGTGCTTGTCAAAATGCATATTGCTAGCAATGGAGTGAATGATTTTAAAAATCAATGCAATTTTAGGAAGCAATCTCCTTTGTCCTCTTCTTAATACTGTTACACTTCTTACTTCTGCTGCCTTTACTTAGTATAAGTTATTGTAGAAACCCGGACAAGAAAGATGTTATCTCTTTCTGACTCTCAGTCAGTAGAAACCTTCTCTGTATTATTGGGAAAAAAAAAAAAAGAAAAAAAAAAGCTTGGAGATATATTCTTCCAGCACTTTCATCTGCATTTGCAGTAGGTATCTGAATGTCAGGGTCACACCTTTATTTCAGACTTTTTAGCTGTTAGCCAAATAGCAGCAGTAGAATTTGATCATTAGATACTCAAACCCAAGAAAAATGACCACATGGTTACATGTTATTAAATGTTACAAGGAAAGACGAGAAGAAAACAAATCCCTGCATATCTGTTCAGTACTTAGAGAAATTTCATCCAAAAAATTCAATTAGTTCCTTGCACGTGTCACACGGAGCACATCAGTTTCACTGCTCCAAGTCAATGAGGCTGAGAGACCTCAGAGCATTTAGGGAGGAAGAGGCCGGGGTTTGGTGTGGCAGCAGCATCATCAGCATCCCTCTGCAGCATTTAGGGAGGAAGAGGCCGGGGTTTGGTGTGGCAGCAGCATCCCAGCATCCCCACAGGGGCTCTGCTCAGGGAGGTGACTCCCAGCTCCTCCCCAGCCGTGTCTAGACAGTGACAGCGACAGTGCACAAGCTCCCAGCACTGAATGAGACTTCAACAGCTGCACCTAATCATGTTTTTGATCTACAAGAAAATTAAAAATATATGAATCCCTGAATCTTAGGTGTGAGAGAGTTTTGTTTTGTTGTTTTGGTTTTTTTTTTTCTCTGAAGAGAACTGTCACAATAAAAAAGTAATTAATAATGTATTCTGCTGTTAGCGTCTTTATAAAGAATTGATTTTTCTGGCGCGAATTTGGGTTTTTCTCCAAGATAAGTTGCTCTTTGAATAATTTACAATACTATCCTAGAGCAAACTGAGATTTATACCAGAAACAACAAATAATATTTTTAAAGGTAAATTGAATCACATGCCATTATTCTTGTGTAAGGCTCTTTATTTAAAACACACCTTGCTCATTTCAGCAATACAAGTTATAATTAAATCCAAATACTTAATTTATGTAACAATAGAATTACTACAGAGAAACAAAACAAAAAGAAATTAAAAGGAGGAACAAAAGTAGAATCCAAACAAGACTTGTTTGAAGAAAAACTGCATTGCCCCCTCCAAAAAATGAAGCAGTTCATTACACTTCCAACATTAGGACTTGGCAGACCTGATACTAGATCATCTTTTTTCTAGTAAAACAAGCGTTTCAGAGGAACACAAATCACCTTTCTAACAGCCCCAAAACAACAATGCCTTTTTAATGGGTACATGTTAAAAAGGCATATGCATGATACAAATTTCTTCATCATTACATTACATGTTTTCTCACTTGGCCCTATAATTTTGTGACCTAAACAGTGCCAGCCCAGCCAGTCTGACATTTAGTAAAGGTTTTACTTGAGCCCAGCTTAATTACCCTTCAGCTCAGTGAGAGAAGTTATATGGCTATAAACCACAAACGAAACATACATTTATATTATCAACTATTCCTTCATAGGACATTTTAAAAGAGCCTTATAAAGCTTATTTAATTTTTTGAAGTGAGAAATATCAGTTCTTCATTTAATTTTTCCTTATGAAATTTGTTGTCAATTTGCACTGGTAAGATGTCCATGAAACCTACAAGTGGCCTACAAGTGGAAAAGAAAACTCATACAGGAGGCAAATTTCTTCTTTGAGAATAAATAGCAATATTATGGTGGCATTTATCAGGCAGGAGTAAAGACAGTATTTTGTTTGCTCTTCCACCTGTCTACATTAAGGCAAGAATTTATGGCTTCTATTAGCACATATTTTTCTGGATGTACATACACCACTGGCTATCACAAAAGTAACTAAAATGATTTAAAATACAGAAGCCAAATACACTTAAAGGTGATGTTCAGGAGATTGTAAAAGTGAGTTTGTCTTTGCTTCTTATTTAATATGTACTAAAATTACATAGGAGGATTTTTTAACTTCCATTTTAACAGGTTCAGAATAAAAAAAATATATAACAAAATTTAAATATTTTTTAAAAGCACAAAAATGCAACATACTATACGACATATGATATATCTACATATTTTTGTCACTCAAATGTAGAAATAAATTGTTTACCCAGACTTTATATATTTTTGCTCTTGTATGCAAAACAGCATACATAACATAAACTTGCTTGTACTTGAATCTCATACCCAGACTTAAAAACGGTAATAATATTTCAGTCAGACATAGAGATAAAAGTATATCAAAATGTATGTGCAAATGCTAGTTTAAGCAAAGCCTTTGTCAAAAAGAGAATCTGAGGTTTCTGACCTGATATAGCTAGTAGATAGAGCAGAAAAATTGTCAGAGTAGCAATTTTGCATTTGGGCGTTAGGGAACTGCAGAATTATGCTACTTTTGATTTTTTTCCATTTGCATGGACACCTTGGAAAACCAAAATTTCTAAAAATCTTTGTTTTGGATATTTAACTTATACTTACAATAAAATAAAATTCTCCTGATGAGAGGATTGTCATTGTCTCTAAAAGAAGAACTTAGTCTATTAATCACATTTAACTTCTGTCCAAACCACTGATGTTCCCTTTAACCAACATTGTCCATGGCTATATAATACTCCTTTTCTGCCTTTTCATTATATATAGAAACAAAAGATTTAGTTGCATCTATTTCTCCAAAATGTGATCAATAATTCTAAATGTAGTCTGTTACTTGGTTGAGATTAGCTTAAAACAGCATAAGTTGTACATAATGGGGACTTATTTCTATGACAGAAATTAGTACTTTGAAAAACTTGTGTGACTGTGTTAGGCATCACGAAAGCTGTATACTTTACAAATCACCCATGGTCTCAGAAAGCACAAATATTTGTAAATAAAATGCCAATTTCTTTTCTTTATTGCCCCCTTATAAGTACAGAAGGAAGTATGTTTGTTTCCTTTCTGGGGGAGCAGAGTAATATTTTTTTTCTGTATGTTCTGTATTTCCTATATTTATTACTGTTTCTAGCCGTTCACTTCTGAGTATACGACAAAATATTTTTTTTGCCCTGTGTTAAGGATCATGACAGGAATCTTTAATTAATAGCAAGTTGCACTTGAAGCCAAAACCAAGGACACGTGATGTGAAACTCTGCATTCTTTGCAGTCCTGGGTGTCCAGTAGAAATTTAAATTCATGGCAGCAGGCTGTAATGCTGAAGCAAAAGAAACACAGTTTATTTGGGCTCTGGTCCTGCTTACTTTTGAAAAGTTCTGTATATTTTTTACAGAAAAATGCATATCTTCTTGTAGAAGGAATGAACAACAGAGTTTTCAAGGCCAAGATCCGTGGTGCCACTACAGAATGACAGACATTTCATGTCAAATCCCGGTTCTACAACTCAGGAGGAAATGAAGCAGCTTTGACACTTATATATCAAAAGCACAGAAAACCCATGTAAACACATACTCAGAGTAGAAATAAGAATGAACAGAAAATATTTTTAATGGTGATAGAGAGATGTTGGCAGCTAAGTACCACGCAGCTGCTCACTCATACCTGCGCCCTCCTGTCTCAGTGGGATGGGGAGGAGAACTGGAAAAAAAAGGTAAAAGACATGGGTTAAGATAATAATTAATTAATTAAAATAGTTTGACAATTGAAATAATTATTATAATTATTATTAATACTAAATGCAAATAATATCAAAAGAAAGGGACGCAGCAAAACCAGAAAGGAATAAAACCCTAGAGAAACAAGTGATGCCCAATGCGGTTGCTCACCACCTGACTGATACCCAGCCTGGCTTGAGCAGCTATTGGCCCCTCCTGGCCAACTGTCCCCAGTTTAAACACTGGGTATGACATTTTATGGTGTTGCATACACACTTTGGCCAGTTTAGGTCAGCTGTCCCAGCTGTGCTCCCTCCCAGCTCCTTGTGCAGATCCTCGCTGGCAGAGCATGGGACACTGAAAAGTCCTTGACTTAGGGTCAGCACTACTCAGCAACAGCCAAAACATCAATATCACTGTGTTTTCATTATTGTCATACCAAATCCAAAGTACAGCAGTGTACCAGCCACTAGGAACAAAATTAACTCTATCCCAGCCAAAATAAGAACTATTCATAAGGCATGTCTCTGTCTTGTGATTTTAGCCCACTGTAAAGGGAACTTTGCTGTTTTGCTGGTGTCAAAACATACACATAGCTTTTGAGAAGACAATGAAATGTGTTTTGCTGGCAGAGTCATTCACAGCATCATCAATTCTGTGAGTGTTCTCTGCGTCCTGCAAATACTGAGTCAGGAAAATGTCACTTCAACTGTGTTTACATCCTTTTATGCTCATTTAAAAAAGATTAAAATAAAGGTATCAAGCTTTCTAAAATGGCAAATTTGAAAAAAAAACAAACAAACAAGTTAAAATGTTTGCTGAAACATATTATTTCTATTCATTTCTATACCTTAATTTTTGTTGCTTGATTATACAGATCAATCTGTCACAAAATACATTATCATGTGAGTTGTGTAAATAATCAAAAATAGAGAAATTTTGAATATTGATATTCACAAAAGAACTCTGATGAATTACTTCTGGACTATTTTTCAAGTAATTAAGAAAAAAAACTTGAAGTTTCTCAATTCTCTTATGAATATTCTGAAAAAGAAAAAAAAATCACTCCCAACTTTTTTTTTTTTTCACAGAATCACCAAATCAATTAGGTTGGAAAAGACCTCTGAGATCATCGAGTCCTACCTGTGACCTGACACCACCATGACAACAAACCACGGCACTGAGTGCCCCCTCCAGTCCTTCCTTAAACACCACTGGAGACAGTGATTTTACAACCTCACGGGCTGTAATGTCTAATCTTCTTTCTGTGAAGAATTTCTTCCTGATGTCCAGCCTAGACCTCCCCTGGCAGCTTGACGTTTTTTGTCCTTGTTCTGTCACTTGGTACCTGGGGGACGAGGCTGGGCCTCACCTGGCTATGCCCTCCCTTCAGGCACTTGCAGAACGTGATAAAGTCTCCCCTGAGCTCCTCTTCCCCCGGCTGAAGAGCCTCAGCTGCCTCAGCCACCCCTCTCAGGGCACAGGACATGTGCTTTGTTCCACTTCAGTCACAAATCAAGAGATTCCTTTCCAGCTGACATCTCTGACTGAACACAACAACTGCTGCTGAGATTTACTCAGGTGTGGCAGATGAAAATCAGCTGTGTTGGGATCAGTCAAATGAAACAGACACTGCACTGCTACCTAGAGAGCAGATAGAAGGGCACACACTGTCTCTTTAGATAGAGCCCTACCAAAATGTGTGTCAAATAATGACAACAAAAACTTCAAAATAATTTGTACATTAAATATTTAAACATTTGCTACAGAAAGAAGCAGGGATATTCAATGTGTGTTGTTGGAAAAAGATCTCGAATTCTGTTGAACCCATTAATTTGTGCAACTAATTGATGTTCTATGAGTGGTATTCATTATCACTGAGAATACAGCTCTATGTTACAAATGAAATGCAATTATAAGAGGTTTGCTTTTCTTGCATTTAGAAAAACTTTCCAGTCTGTGTAACTTTTCCTTTTGCAATATTGAATACTTTTGCTTTAAGCATAATATGTAGTAGCTTTTTTGTTTTAGTTATTTAAAAGGAAAACCCAAACCAATAACTATAGGGTCATATGCAAAGACCTCTCCAAAAATGTGGGACCTTATATGCGTGTAAATGCAGGTTTGTTTGAACTGGACAGAGATCTCTTGACACATGTCCAAACTCTAAATGCACTAAAGCAGATTTGCTCTTCCTTCTGTGATCTCTGCATCTCCCCTTGCCTGGCATGCCACTACACACTCTGCAGGTCTGTTTAAAACCTGAAATATTGCAAATTCTGCCCTAGATTTAAAGTTATTCTTTTTTACAGGAAGGTTGAAATTATCTTCTTTATTATGTGAACATGAAAATAACAAATCTTATTGTATTAACATTTAGACCTGTGAGGCACATTCAGAGCATGACTTTGCCTCACTTATCCAAGTTTTATATAGTGTGGTATGTGCAGTCAGTGTAGTTTCTGCTCCTAAGGATGCATGTGCAATTGTGTGTGAGAGAATGTGCCTCTGATTCTTGAAAGGAGAGGAATCCATTTCCTTAAAACAAAAAGCCCACACTAACCTATTAATAATAAAAAATCCAAAAGATTCAAGGGTAAGGGGCAGTTGTCTGTCACCCTATGATTTTTGGGATGGCCATTTTTGGACACCTATAACCAAGTTTTTAATGGAGTTATTTAAGCAAGAATTTATTACTTCAGTCTCAGCAGTGGATTTTGCACAAGCATTTCAGATATCTGTGCAGCAGTTTGCTAAGTTTCCTGTCACTGGAAACAATGGTGTCTTTGCTTCCTTTTGCTTGTGTCTCTGGAATTGCCTGCCAGGGAAGGATTAGCATCCTGAGCTAAAGGAGATAGTGGCATTACCTCTTTCTCTTTAGGATACCACTGAGAAGGAAGGGTGAACTAGCAGCTTGCAAAATCCTTCCTTGGCTACTGACTATCCCAAACTCCTTTGCTCCATCCTGTTTTCACATGGTCTCACCCATTTTCAAGGTTATGACCACTTATTCAAATTCAGCTCCTTCTTCTGCACTCACATTTCAGTTTTCCCCTCCTGTTCCTCCATCTCCCCTTTGTGAGCAGGCTTTCTGCCACTCCGTGTCCACAGCTTGGGATCCTGCCAAGACAACTGAGACAGCAAGTCTGGAAATTGCCTATACAGCCTTGCTTTGCTAGACTGGAAAATTTTAAAAAATACTCTGGAAAGATTTATACAATGGATTGGCAGCTGATTAACAGAAAAACACACCCAGGAGCCAAAATGAATTTTGAGTACTGTAGAAGGACGCCAGCTTAACAAAGCTATTCACAGGACAGGTACAGGACAGGGACCAACTCCACCAGCTTCTGCCACCCTCTCTGGGGAAATCTGATGACTGTGGTGAGAAACAGTCCCTGTCCCTGGACGTGATTGTGCATTGTAGTAAGACCTGAGGGTGAAAGAGTAAAGGAAACAGTCTCATGAGCAATACATTTGTCTCTTTAGGCTTTTTCCTTCTTTGAAGTTCATGGCAGCAGTTTGGATCTCATTAGCATTTAGAGTAGGTCAGACCCATACCACCACTCCGATGTTTTTAATTGCTCAGCAGAACATTTTTTCATCCAAAGAAGATTTAAGTCACGTGACAAAAATTTTCAAATCCATCTAACTTCAGGTAGGTTGTCTGTTAAATAATACTCTACTGAGATCAAAGGAATGGACAAGTGATCCCTGGATAGCAAACACATCTATGGCAACAAAAAGGTGCATCGTGTCATTAAGATATTTTCAACTTAGTTATTTTAATACACACAAACAGAGTTAAGTCCAGTGTTATTCTTAATATGTCACAAACTTTGTCGCTTTTTTGTTGTTCCTTGTGAACTCCTTGATTTTCAGCATTGAAAACAGAATATTACAAGCATTGTAAAACCACCAGCAGTATGTTATCAGCCATTATTGTATTTTGCGCTCCCCTGTATTCTCTAGTGCATGTTTTGTTTACTAAATTACAGTAATTCTAAGTGATTCTTTTGCAATAGCAGTAGGAATAATTGCTCTGATTTATATTACTCCAGTTCTGCAGTTTTCTCTTAGTATTTTCAAGCAAAAACCCATTTGAAGCACTGAACCAACAATGTCTTTCTTATTTCTGCGTTAGTTTCGAAAATACTGGATTTTGCTGAACTGAATGTTCATAGATTTAAAATATATTAATACAAAACTAAGTTAAAACACACTGAAGTTTTCTTGCCTATATGTAGCATATTCTTGGAACTTTTTAAGGACACGAAGCCTCAACCAGGTATTTAAAAGAATTACTTGAAGTTTTCAATCAGACTTTTTTCAGCAGAAAACTGGTTTCAATAAAAGTTGTTCTTGTAAAATACTGACTAGCTTCAGCTAACTTTACTTTTAACAACTGACCTCTGAAAAGTAAAACATTCTCTTTTTCAGGCAAAAAATATAAAAACATTGACCCAAAGTAAATTGGAGAAAGTTACTGCTTTAGATAAAAAATATGTTGCTCCTTATTCCCTGGTATGACTTCGAGTTGTCTTCCAAATGATAACTAGGCCATTCTCATGTCTTTGTATTTAATTTCTACTTTCTACTTTGGGAAACATATCATCACTTCCTAAAAAACTGAAAACTGCCTAAAACTAGTCAGAATGGACTCTTATTTCTGCGGGAAATATTCTATATTTTCTTACCCCCAAACCAAGAAGTCTATCAGATAAAAGTCAAAACCTCATTGACACAGATAGTGTAGTAAGTTATTGACAGTATTTTTCAATGAAAATATAATTAGAACTTACTTTTCCTTCTATTAAAAAAAATATATGTCTGTTGTTACTTCTCAATTTTTCTTCCCTCCCTGTAGATTTAAATGTTCCAAGCTGTGTGTTATTTTGCAAAATTTGCTGTTGGTAATGTCTGACACTCCCATGGCCTTGGGATGGTCAGTAAAACAACTTGTGCTCCTTCTCTTATGGTAGAGGGCACAGCAAAATTCACTTTAGAAGTATGGATCATTCCATAAGGAACATGAATGTAGAGATCTATATCCAGATATCTGTGCTTTGCAGGCTTGGGTAACACAGAGAAGTAGTATTTTAAAATTTAATTTGGAGAATATGTATTTTCCTGTCGTTAAACTTCTCCTGTCGTTGTGCTTTCTCATTTCAAAGGACAGCAAAGTAAATTTTTGTAAATTTCTGGAAACAATGGAATAAGTTTTTGCTTTTACTAAGACTTAATTAGATAATTCAACACAATATTAACCTTACTATGAAGCTTTATAAAAATTTTCATCTCCAAGGACCTTTCCTGTTCAGATATATGAAAGTGCATCTAAACCAATAAAGCCTGATTCAGGAAATGATGGGCTCATTTGCATCCTGGCCAGAACATCAATCAATAGCTTTCATTTTGTTTAAAGGCCAGGGGCCAAATTAGAGTTTAAAAAGTCCTTGTAAAACCTTTGGGTAATTTTGAGATTGAATCTAATGAAAGATTAATGAATACAGGCATCCATTTCTAGCCCATCTATTTACATATGACTTCTACCTTAAGTCCTGCTGAGTGGCAATCAAAGTGAATCAGTCTGTTTCTGCAGATAGTGCTGACTGGCTAAGAATAGCTCCTGCTACCATTGCAGTCTCTTTTCTGTGCTTCTATCAAAAGTCTAGAAAGCCAGATGTAAGAAGGAACAGCAGGTGCACTCTGTGTTTATCACTCCTAAAATTTAGCAGAATTTCCTCTCTAAGTATTGGAATCATAGTAAATGGTAGGTGTGGTAATATCACCACATAAAGGCTCCTACAAGCTACAGACATGGAGAAAAATTTCCACAGGTGAATGAGAGCACAATACTCTTTGAATGATGAATTTGTATTTCCAAACAAACTGCTGAGTGTATTTGCTTACATGATTCCTTTTGCAGTCATAATCACTAGATTGACTAATCTGAAGTATTTTATTCTGTGTAATAAATAGATCTAATTAATTTCACTTTTCAATATTATTTGAGCTGCAGAAAGAACATATATTTTCACTACTGCTACTTTATTTATTTTCATGAAGCACATGATTTGCTTTCTTTTTAAGGGAGAATAAATGTTCCTGATCTGAAATTTTCTTATAAGAATAGCAGCTGAAGTTTTTGTTTGGTCTTTTTTTCATGTGAAAATAGTTATTTTGATTTTACGTCCCACACAAAAAGAATAAATTGTCTTTTTTGTCCTCCTACTATTTAACTAAACTTAAGCTTCATGAGAACCCACCCCTCAGTTTCTTCTGAATTATTTTTTTACTGTGGAAATGTTACTTTGAGGCCCAGAAATTATGAGAACCCTTTATTTTCTAGCCTTTTTTCTCAAATAGTGATGTAATATCTTAACATGATGAAAATATTTTTTAAGTAACCTTTTTTTACAGATGCTCTTTTTTGTTGTACCTTCAGAATTTAAACTTTACATATAAAATCAAAAAAAAATTCAGAGCACGCTATTTTTTCACCCTTTCTCCAGAAAATTAGATGATGTATATTTGCTTTGTCCTGATCTTCACTGAATATCTTAGTGTACCTCAACTGTTTTCAGTCATTCCCTCTCTTTCCTGCCAGTTCCCAGTCACTCTTACCCTCTGTGAATCATCACTCTAGGGACTGAGGGCTCCTGCTAGTTTTGCATTGGCAAGTCCCTTTATTGTTACTAGATGCTAATCAGAGAAGTCACTGATATTGAAGAAGTGATTTTACAGAGTTCTATGCATTCTACTAGAAATGAATTCTTTTAATAGATTTAGGGATTAAATATAAAAAGAATAAAAATTCTTCCCAGGTATCTTTTTGAATTGGATTAACGATCTTGAAACAATAAATCGAAAGCTTTACTCATGCTGTATATACAGAAATGAAAATGAATATTCTGTGGCATCTGAGCAAAAGAATGTTAATATCTTGATTTGTTCTAGAAAATTTAAGGCATTTTAGACCAGGCTCAAGAAAAAGTACACTTTAATTGAGACATAGTATACAGATGGAGGAAAGCTACAACAGCAATGTACCAGCCCTAAAAATTCCAAAGATTAGTAAAAAAGCAGAACCACATTCAAATTCCTGATCCAACTGGAATTTTAGAGTTAAGAGCATGAGAGAAGTAACCACCACAAAAGTATTCTGCATTAAGAATTACCACTGGCTCAAGGAGCTCTCCTTGGAGTTTCCCTCTCAAGGCTGCACAGAAGAATCAGGTCCCCAGGCAAGGGAGGATCTCCCCATGCTGGGGGGAATTTGGGAGTGTCAGGGTAAGATTGCACACAGGAACCCACACCCAGTGAGTGAAGAGGTGAAGCAGCCATGGGCAGATTTTTAATGAGATAATCAGGAGACCAGAACCAGAACAGGTTCTGTTCAATGAGATGCATCATTCTGTGACTATCCTCAAGGGCCCAAAAACCTATGGATTGATCCTGGCACTGCAAAATTCTGTGCAGTAGTGACTTGTGCAGCAAACAGGCAGCCAAGTCCCATTTGTTTCCATGGAAAAGCACCTCTGGATTTTTCCTTTGTGAAGAAACTGAATTAAACATATATGAAAGAATACAAATAAAACACAAAATCTTTAGTAAAAAATGGAGAAACTCTCAGTATAATCTTCCTTCTTATAGCTCATTGAAGCTACTCTTATTTTCTGAGGGTAGATGTGGTTTCTCAATGTGATTATATAAAACTCCTAGAGCATTTTGTCATGACATGTAAATATTGCTATCCATAAGTTACATACTTGAATTGTCTGAGGGAGCCACAAGGTCTAAAACAGCATATTGTATTAGGAAGTTCTGAAATCTGTGTGATCCTGGCATCCAAATTATGTTTGTTAAAGCACTAACCTGTTCCACTCCAAAGCTCAAAGAGACAGCTGCTTAATGTGTGAAACAAAAGACACAAAAATGCTCCTCTCAAAAATACACAAGTCCTTCACATGTATAAATGAAGGGTGCCCAAAATATTGTGTACAAGAAAAGTTCTGCTTCCCTGTTGTCAAGGTTTGACACTGGCACAAGGCCAAATGCCCCCATGAAAATACACTTTCTCTGGTGTCTGCTGTGAGATTTTGACCAGGAACAAACAAAGCAGGATCTCACTTGAATAAAAGAAAAGTTTATTAACTAAACTACAAAAACAATCACTAAACTACACACAAAAGAAAAAGAAAAAGACAAGGAAAATGAAAACCTCACAAAAACACTCTCCTCCTCCTCCCCCCTAAATTCCCAATACAATACATCTTCCAAAATCACCAATTCTGGGTCCAGCACCACCCTTTAGATTGCTCAACTTTCAGTTCCTCAAGAGGAGGGGGAGTCCTTCCGTGTGTCGTGGTGGCCTTTTCCGTCCTTGTTCCGGTGCTCTCACCACCGAACAGGAACCAGGGCTGCTTCCAGGGTTGTCTTTTTAAGGATGCTTTGTCCAGTTCCAGAAAAGCACAGTATCTCACCTTTGGGACATCTGTCCCCCCCATATTTTATATACCCCCTGGGGCCGAGGGGTACCCACACTGAATCTTCTTTGGCTCTGGGACATTTCTCCCCCTGGACTCAGTCTCTGTATCACACGGAAACATGGCTCTGTCCATGGCTACACAAAAGAGTCCAGCATAAAATGCCACTCCATCTTCTCCATTCTTCCAACATCTCTCACTCTCTCTCTCTCTCTGGTCCAGACCTTCATCACTCGTCTAGGAAGGGTTAATGTTCTGTAAGGTTTTCATTGTCCAAAGAAAGGGTTAAAAACTCCTCCCAGCGGCTGGACTCCTGGCTGCACCCCCCCCATCTCCTCAGCCAGACTGCCTGCTGCCAGCACATGTTTACTAAATTTCAAGGTAACGGCCACAAACACAGGCTGCACTCTCTCTCTCTCTGTCTGTCTCCAAGGGGGGGAACAGGCTGCCCATTGCTTCCCAGCATTTCTGTACTTCTTCCTTCCACCCTTGTGGGGGCAGACCTACCTCTCTCGGGCTGGGCCGCATGGCTTTTCCCCTGCCCCCGCCCAGCCAGAAACTGGGCCGGGGGAGAGACCCAACTCCTTCCTGCCGGAAACCCAAAGAGAGACTGCCAGGGGAGAGCCCTGCTTCTACCCTGTGTGCTCAGAGGTGGATCCAATGCCCAGTGGTTGGGCCAGATGGCAATATTCAAATCTGAGCACCCATTGGCCCTATCTACAGCATCCCAGAAATCCTGTTTCCGGGTCAAACCATGACACCTGTGATCACAATTGTTTTCTCTGTGTCAGCAGTTAAAAGCAATCATATGCTCAATATCTCAAGCTCTTACTTGAGACCTTGTCATCTAGCAGAGATAACACAACACAATCAAAAAAGGCAGACATTTGACAAGATGATGTGCTGGAGCCTTGTCTGCTCTTTCCAACTACATTAGATTATTTAAAAGAAGGTATCATCCCACCACTGTCTTCTCACTGTTCTCATTGCCTTTTGGAACTCTGACACCGCTCTGCCAGGATTACCTCCCTCATACATGGAACTTGTTCACTTTATCCAGGAAATGAAGTCTGGTAAATAAATACACAGACTTTTAGTGACAGAGAATTTTTGCAATTAATTTTGAATAAGAGCAGAAATATTTTTAATCCCAATTGTCTTGAAAAGTGAGCAACAAACTAAATCAAAAGCTTTTCATGTCCTTTTGCCCTTTTCTTTCAGATATTGCCGTTTACCTCCAGATATTACATCATTTACCTCCAGACAAGACATTTTTCACCTAAGTGATTCCAATAACTGAAATAAATAAGGTTTATGAAGATGATATTCTGTGAACCATGTAAATGAATTTATCCAAACTCAGAGCTCCACAATGTAGATATAAATATCTGACCTTGTTCTCCCACAGACTTTTTTTAATCTGTGGGAAAAAAAATTCTTCTTGCATGTTATTCATCTCATGTCAAAGTAGGCAACCAAAATAAATCAAATTAATTGGACTCTAAATTGTCATTTTTATCAGTGATATAAAGGGATGTTAGGGACACTATCTCAGATGTAGAAAGCTACAAAGTAGAAATTTAAAGTTAGGTGAAATGAATCTCATCTCATCAGAAAATGAATCCTATAAAAAGTGTCTATTTAAGAGCTAGTCTTTAGAAGAGGTTGTGACACCCAATATTTTACTATCTGATTTAATTTGATGAACCAATTATAACTTTACAGACTTCTGCAGTTCCTCTTTCAATTGTCAGCTCTAAAAAGCCTTTGTATTATAATTTATTTGCTAATCCAATAAAAATTATTGCACTTTGATCCCTGTCCTCTTCTCCTCTCCTCCTCTGTAACTGAAAAGCTTCTGCTCTTCATTACTTCTGGTCCTGCTGATTATATTAGCTTTTATCTTACAGAATTCTGAGGTTGATACATCGACATATGTGAAAAGCCATAAAAATTTAAGGTGTCAAGGAAGGAAAAACCCTTTCCTTCCGGATTTCTTAACAATTTAAAAAATGCTGCTAACTTTTCAAACTTTAGTTTAAAAACAGAAGATGTTTTTTAGAAAGTTATTAAATTATATTCCCAACTGTCCTGGTTTCAGCCTAAATCAGTGGGGTGGGGCACGGCCAATCTCATAATGCTACTCAATACCACTTTAATCATTGCCAGGGTGGGGAAAGAAGGACTTTCCCTTCTGGTGGGAGAAATAGTGGCATGGTGGGGAAGAGCTGGTCAGTGTCTGTCTCAGTTTTCCATGTAAATTGTTTCATTGTCTTATACGTTTTATTATTAATATTGTTGCAGTTACAGTTAGTTTTCTTATTTCTGTTTCCAGCAAATTGTTCTTATCTCAGCCCGTGATTTTCAGCTTTTGTGCCTCCGATTCTCAACTCCATCCTCGGAGCAGGAAGGGGGAGGGCAGGTGGGGAAGGAGCGAGTGAGCAGCATCTGCTTTGGGACAGTCTCCGTGGGGACCTGGAATTGGGAAGCGCTGATCCGAAACCATGGCAAGGGTACCTCAGCAATGCGAGTGTCATTTCATTTCATCCTGCTAAAAGATACATTCGTACAAATGAGTTAGTTAAAATGAATTGTGGCTCTAACTTGGGGTGATTGTACTCCTCTCTAGCTCTGCCTCTGTGCTGACAGAACAGCTGCTACTGGAGCTGTAATATCTCTGCAAAAGGGTTGGCAATGCCTTCTTTCACCCATTGAACAGCAATGCTTGACCCAGAGCAGTTCTCTATAGCTCTGGCAATTTTACATGGAAATAAATGTGTGGCTGGAGTGGACTGTGATGGGCAGGGTCTTTTAAAGTCAGCTTTCATACTGAAGACAAAATGTAGTTTAATGCTGTTATGATATTGCTCAGGATTTCCCTGGAAATGGAAATGTCCTCAGATGATAAATAATTTCAACTATTTTTGGCACTCATAACAGCATGAGATGAGAAGGGCATCCTCCAAAGACAGCTGTCTTTATTACTTAGGAGGAAGTCTAGACAACCCTGCTACATGCTGTAGTTTTGAAAAGCTGAATTTGAGAGGTAATCTTATTATAAATCTTTTATGATTAATTTGAGTATGCAGATTTAAATACCCTTGTGAACATATAAAAAAAGTAAATGTACAATAAGAGTTCATCTGCTTGAGAAAGGAATTTAGCGGTGCCTGGTGAGTCATACACATACTGCCAGAAACTAGCATAGCAATTATTTATGTATTTCTGTATTTTTCTTAGAAAAATGAAAATAGGTAACTGTGCTAAGAATTAGTAGATGACACTGAAGCCTTTTGGAAGACAATTGGTATTTTTAACTCTTTAATTGAACAATAAATTAACCTTGCGGTACCTATATCAAGACCAGAGCTGGACTTTTCAGATTTTTCAGAGGAAAATACAACACCTGCACAGGGAAGTACTCTGTGAGACAAACACACAGAGTCAGCTTTGCAGGCTTCTGGCCTGGGTACCAAGGCAGGAGAAGCCTGTGCCCTGCTCCCAACAATGCATGCAATGATTAATACTCTCAACTTCACTGAAAGAATCTGCCATGGTCAGGGGCTCCTACTGGTCAAGCTAGTACATCTCTAAATGTCCCTTGTGATGATGCTTTCAGGTCTTCATTTACTGCCCTCCAAATGTGTTGCTGTAGATTTCCAAATATTTTGTATGTGTTTATCATAATAACTAAAAACAGTTACCCTGGACTCCCTAGAGGAGGCCAATGATATAACTGCTTTATTTAGCCACACAACTTTCACAGGAAAGGGTAAACACTGGACATTTCTAAGGGTTCTGTATTTGCTGCCCCAACACAAACTTCTGGAATCTGAAAAGTTCTGTTCCAGACAGACAGAACTGCAGCTGGAAACATCTTTGTAACATCAGTTCCATTGCTTTAGCTTTCTCAAACCCATGTTCCTACTGATTTCATGAAATGGTAATTCCTGGTATGGTTTATGATAACTGAGTTCCAGTTTCCCTCCCAAATATTTCATCTTTTGTGGGAGATATTCTCAGGCAGAGTTCTACTCCTGTACCTTCAGAGATAGAAAATCAGACTGATTTAATGTGCATTAACATCACTGAATTACTCCTTTGAAGATATCTTTAGTTACTTTAGAGACCGAACTCTCTCACTAAGTGAGCATGTAAAACTAGATCTTCCACCTGATGGAAACAGAAATATATTTTTTGCTTTGCTGCCTCAAAAATGTCAAACTTCTACAACCAACATGTATCCATAAACAGTGACTGACTAAATATAGAGTCTGGGAACATTTGAGATATTTCTGTTTGTCACGGAGTTGATGGGACCAAAGCCAATTGTTGTCTGCATGGATATACATCACAGTGACTTTAGGTGACTTCAGTCAGAGGTCAGACTAGAAAACTCACCTCTGATGGGAGTTCAGAACTGCAGAACCAACCTGGAAACTCTATAAATATCAGCAAAATCAGAGCCCAAGGCTTTCATAAAAATCTCACACATTTGAGTGAAAAAGTTTCAGAAAAATGAAATCCACATCTAAAGGCAGAAAAAAGTAATGGGAATTTCCCTCCAACTTTGAGACAAGACATGTTTCCAGTTGCAGATACCAAAGGTAAGTCATTGCCTGTTTGGGATCTCAGAAGCTGATTGAGCAGAGTGTCAGGCAGAGACCAGAGGTAACTAAGCCAGGCCTTGATTGCACAAATAAAGTCAGAGCTTTCTGCCATTAGAGAAGATGTTTAACATTCTGTAATTTTTTTTTAAGATGCAGTTTTGCAAGTCCATTAGTGCCCCACAAACAAAATTCTCCATATTTTTTTCTTTTCATTACAATTATTATTTGTTCTTTATCTGTGAAAGTCAGTACAGTTGAAAGGAAAACACACACCATGAAATAGTTTTATTTTCCAGAGCCAATGATGGTCATATTACATTTACCCTGTGGTAGTTTCACATTTAGTTAACTGTATTTCAGTGAACACAGATATTTATTGCCCCTTGAAGAAAATACTGACCTCAGGTTTTCCTTGGTCAATAGTTTGTCTTACAGAGAATTTAAAGATCTCACAAAAAGTAGATCTCTGATTATTATTTACATGTGCACAACTCATAGAAATCCAAATTCATTAAAGTGATAAGTTCTCTCTTATACAATAAAGTATATTTGTAACAGAGTAATTTTTTTACTAATTCAAGTGTTTACACATGTTAGTTTTGTCAAATACTTGATGGTCTCCACTTACAACTTGATTGGTTAAGGCTTGATCTCACTAGAAAAAATTTGCAAGAACATTCATGAATGTTCACAGTTGCAATATTCTGATTTACAACAAAGGAAATTAGTTTAATCTCCTTTCTGATCAGTCATAATGTCAGATATGTTTTCTCTTATTAACATCCAACAAGTATTCTTAATCCTAGATAATTTATCATGAATTTCCAAAATTTGATTTTAATAGTCTAGATATTTGCAACTTACTATAGCAACTGTTAAAGTTGATGGATGAATAAATAAGGTCTTGCCCCTGTGTGCAGGAGTGGCTATACAGCCTCCTGTGAGTGACTATGGTCTTGATTGTATATGAGCAGTAACTTTTTTTTCTCATTTTTTTGTTCTTATAGTTTGGATGGGTTCAGATCAACAATAAAAAAATGTTAGTTACATTGAGCAACTAATTGCATTGGGCAATCTATTAGCCCATAACTGTAAACTCAAAACTCTTATATTAGGACTTGAAATACATTTAAGTAATCAATGGCATTAAAATATTGAAATTGTCTTTATCATATTTTCAGAAGATTGTTACTATTTCAACTTTTCATTGAGAAACATGAGTGACTTCCCTAGAGAGACTTCAAAGATTAAAAGAAGTTTTCAAAATGTGAACCCCATGATAATAACTTCTAAGTGGCAGTGCTGACTGCTGCGAGCTATGAGTCTGCATATGGATACTTGAAATTATATCCTACATCAAAGAAGCTTACACGATGCATAATGGTGCTTAATGTTAGAAGGAGATCTCCTCTAGAGCCTTAGAGATGCTGTAAAGGCACAAAAGCTCAAAGAAATTCACATATTTTAGGGAGAATAAAATGTAGAGTGATTTCTTAATGTAGAACATAAATAGCAGAGTCACATTAGCTGTTTTCTGCAGCAGGGAAACCTTGCACTTTCTTTCTTGTAATACTGATTTTCCACACATGCTGAAAGGGAAAGTTACTATTTGTACATCCTTCTTGGGAAACTGAGAAGTCCAGTCATCAGGAGTTACAATTTCTTATTTTACTTTTGAAATACACTCTTAACATTTCAAAATCAGGGCCTATCTGAAGACACCTATGTTGAAGACTTATTCCACAGGAAGGAGCCAAATTTTATTCATAGACTTGATCTAAAACTGTTTTTATTTTGACAGCTCATCCCATTTGTCCCATCTGAAGCAGAACACATTGTTTTAAATAAAAGTAATGGAGAATAAATGGAGTTAAAAGCTTCTGAGCAAAGTTCTGCCCTCAGAGAATTATTAGGTTAGTTCTCCTGAGGAACAAGGCTAAAGAAAAAAGGAAATTTGGCTGTTCCTCACAGAAACACTATTAAGATCACAATCACAAGCTCTTCTTATGAAAGAGATCAGCTTGACTAAATCTCCTGCTCTTCATTAACCTCAAACACAAAAAGGAAGCATGAAGAAATTGAAACTAGGTCAGTATATCAGGCACAAGGATAAAAGAACAGTGTAATTATATATGGACGAAATTAGGAAAACCAAGCTGTGAAATGTGGTACAATCAGAAAAGACCACAAGGAGGAAAAAGAAAACATCTGTAAGTACATTGCTAGCATGTGGAAAATCTAGTGGAGAGCTGACTCAGTAGTCAGTGGGAGGAAACTGTAGTCACAGACGTCACCAGAAGGGCAAGAAGGATTTGTGTTGTTCCATTTTGTTGAGGCTGAAGCTGCAGTAAATTAGGAATGAGCAGCAGTGGTTTAATGACACTGGGGGCTCATGGCACTGTACCCAGATGAGCAGGAACAGTGTAAAACAATCCCTCTGCCTGCCAGGCCCTTCCTCTGTTCCAGGTCACTCTCCTTCAGCAGGAACAGCACAACAAGGAAAAAGCAGCTTCATCTGCTCCAGTAAATGGTTTGACATCTTAATGCAAATGAATCTCCACATCTACTTCACTGAAGTACTTGGGATATGAAGGTAAATACTGGAGTAGCCCTGAGTCCTTATATGTCAGTATTTAATTCTTTTGGAGAGACTGCAAATAGTCCTATAAACCACCTTAGATAAACAAGTTGTTTTCTGTTCTCTTTGAGAGCTCAGAGAAAGGTATGAGAACTCAAATTACTAGAAAGGGTAAATATAATGCCTAGTTTAATAAATAGGAAGGCAATGGGGGAGTAGAGGAAAAGAGAGACAGAGAAAGAGGAGATAGAACAAGAGAAAGACAGAAAGGACAAATAATCAAACTGTCTGCAAGCACCTTGAAGATAACAAATGAGATGAACAATAGCCAACAGGGATTTGTCAAGTACAAATTGTGTCAAATCAATCTAATTTTCTTCTATGAGAAAGGAACAGATTTTGTAGAGAGAAGGAAAGCAGAAGATGTAATATATCTTGACTCTAATGTAGCTTTTGATTCTCATGCAGCATTCTCATTAACAAGTTAGGGAAATCAGGTCTGGAGGCAAATTCTGTAGACTGGTGCCAAAAAAAAAAAAAAAAAAAAAAAAGAAAACCACAACGTTAGTTGACATTAATCTGCAGTCTAAGAGGAAAATGCACATATTGAACTGCGATCTTTGGAAGGGTCTTCCTCATCCAGAAATGTTCGATATCTCAAATTTTTTATGCACTTATACGAGGTAGAACTATTAACTGCCAAATAATACTCGTGGAACAGGTGCTGGCTCCTTAAGGGAAGACCCAGGTGGGTGGACCAGAAGCTGAACACAATTAACAAGAGTGTGTTATTGCAAAAAACGCAGGTTTCATGCTGGAATTTAAAAGCAGGAGTAGAGGCTGCAAAGCATGAATTAATCTTTCCACCATGATTAGCCCTGGCTAGAAGTAGTTGGATTACTATAGCTGGTCTGGGGTACTTGAGGTGGATTTGTGGCAAGCTCAGAGGTGAGCAGCAGGGTTCACTACAAGGTATAACCTGCCAGGGAACACTGGAGGAAACAGAGTTGCTCAAAAAGGCTCAGGAGGATGTGATAATAATCCTGAAATATCAAAAGTTGTTGAAAAGTAAAAATAAATATTTTTTTCTATTTGTCCAGTGTTGACAAAATTTTAGGTAATGGGTTTGCAGCAGTACAAATCTAATAGAGACCCTGGGAAGAAGCTCAGTCTCAGGGACAGCCACCAGTTCCAGATTGTGAGGGAGGATGCACAATCACCCTCATCTGTAAGAATGTCAGCAGTGACGCAGTTTACCAGGTCCCACCTTGGACTAGATGACCTCTGAATGTCCTTTCCACAGCTCTTTCCTCATGAGGAGAGTACATCTGAAGTGGGGCTGAGAGCCAAAACAAATCAGGGGGAAGCTGAACAAGAGATGTAGAGAGGTTTAACTATGTTAGAAGTTTCTGTAAAAGAACAGAATGGAAAAATCATACTGTGGGCTGGGATAAATATGGGCAGTGTGCACTCACAGTGACAGGGAATCACAGACCAAAATTTTCAGCAATTTTTTAAATTATATAAAAATATATAAATATTATATATATATGTAAACCATGTATCTCTATAGACATATTAAATAATCTTAAAGCCATACATTTATATTCTATATTGCTATATGTTGATAAATTAGAAAAAAAAAATCCTTATGCAATGCACTTTTTATTATTTATATATATGTAATACATTTTATATATATGTTTTTTATAATTTAGTTTTTATAACAATGGTTGTACCAGTCAAAATCATGAAGAGACAGATAGGAAAACCTTTTTTCTCAGGCATGTGATTGTAAGTCCCTCTGAATTTAGCAGTAATTGATGTAAAATTTAGGAAGAGCATTCTATAAAATAAGGTTTGTGTATTTTGTTTAGCACCATTTTTAATTTTGAATATTATCTTTTTGGTCTTAAACAAATAATAATGGGTTTTTGTCAAAAGTTAAGTTTTAAGTATTTATATCAATTTTTTAAAAGTGACAGAAGTGTCTGGATATATGTGATTGTACTGTCCAGTGTTTAGACACTTTAGTAGAATCTATTTCTGAACAGCATTAATTCCTTAGATTTTTAATGACCAGAGCCAAGATGCTGCTATCTCCATAATGTCTCCAACTTAGACACTAAGATATTAACTTCAGATGTAAAACTCTGTTAAAAAGGCTGTCCAAAGCCATGTTTTGATATTTTTTATTGCTAGTTTAAGAAACATATCAGTTTTCAAGGTTATAGTACTTTCCATTTGCAACAATTCAATACTGGAACAGAGCTAAAATAATTTCCTCTTGCTGACAATCCTATCAGCAGTACCTTTTAACAACTAGTTTATTTAAGATAACAGAAATTTCACTGAACTTTTGCTGAGCATGAATATATCTTGTGATCTACTATATCTTTTCCTACCCAGAAAACTGAACTGCAACCAGTAAATATCATATTATATTCTGTAATTTTCATTTTTCCTTACTTGTCCTTTTTCTAATGTAAACTTTTAAGAGAAATCCGAGGGTGGATATGCTAAAACTGCACATTTCTGGAGGACATTGGAAAAAGGTGTTGCATTTAAACTTCCTAAGGTCTCCACTGAAAGTAAATTTATAGGTGACACTTCTTTAGGTTTTCTCCTTTTCCAGAAGCTAACCTTCAAAATCCATATTCAGATAACCTGTACATTGAAATGCTGGGAAGATGCAAATTGCTTTAACATCAGTGACTACCAGGCCATACAGATTCAGTACTCTGAGAATTTGGTTTGTTGGTTGGGTGGGAAAAGCTGAAGATACAACTTCTTTGCAAGGTCACTCAGGTGCTGTGTGCTGGAAAGGGGAACAGATACCAAATGAAGCCTTTTAACATGTTATGCAATATTGACCAGAGTCCTAATGTTTTGTAGTAGACTTGTCCGACCACGGAAACTTGAAAGGTGTAATTTTCCCACTTGGCAGTAATGCTGACTCACTGGCTTGGTCTAAACAAGTCATTTAAGCTTCCTTGACACTCAGTTTTTCTATCTGTAAGAAAAAGGTTGTGGTGTCTTGTAACAGAAATGGAGAGGAATAGAGTAATGAGAGCACTCCATCAGCAGAAATGGTGTTAGTATTAATTACCCAATGACATTATGTAAAAACACTGAGTAGGTACTGTCATCTGTTTTCTAGCACAGCTGCAACACTTCTTTTTGGTTTCTCTTCTTACAAGACTACATCATTACAGTCTCTGAAAGCAAACATTTAAAGATACTGGTATCAAGCCAGGAGCACCTGACTGAGCTCTAAAATATTAAAGTTGACAGAGCAAAACTGATGTTGAAAGACTTCAAACACATAAACTATAGAATAAATTGCTGACTGTTCTTGTGAAGCTTCCTGCCATTACATTTTTTTTGCTCCTCTTACAAAATAAAATCCTTCATTCCTACATTTATTTCTCTCCAGGGAAAACAATGAGGCTTGGATTGAAAAATGCATTAAATCCAGCGTGAGGCATACCAATACAAGATTGCAAATGCTATGGCCACACTACAACCCTGATTTAGTGTACCAGTCTAGCAATTCAGACTTCACCCTGAATTTATGACAGACTGACTCTTTGCTGCATCAAATATTCTCCATTTTTAAGTATAAATGACATATTATATTTTTTTGCCTAATGTAATTGCAAGGCTGGCACATGCCAGCTTTATTTTAGTCTATTCCTATACTAAGAAGTGATGTAGTAACATATAAATCTGGTAATCAGCTGGATCTAATGGATATCTAGCCATGTCACACCAGAGAAAGGCAGTCAGGTCAGGAAAGATTACAGAGACATATTAAAATTGAACAAAAAGGGGTAGTTTCTTGCCATATGCATTTTGCCACTGTTTATAATTCACTGAAGACAAATATCACTTCCAAATTTTATTCCATTTAGTTACTTATTTGGAATCTCATTTTGTCTCTGTTGAGATCAAGTGAATTGAGCATTTTGCCTCAGCAGTGTTATTTTATTTCTGTTAAGTCACATGCATTTCTAATATGTTGAAAAATATGGCCTGAACAGAAGTCACTGGAAGCAGTCTGCTCAGTCACTTACCCATACTAAGGGGCATCCCAATTTGACCTGAAAGTTCTCCAAATGCTTTGCACATGCCTGGGATGACTCTGTGGTGAGCAGCTGTGTTTCTATTTCTTGCCTGCAGCTGATCAGGGTCCAGAAATGAAGCAGAGTGGCATGCAGGTTCCCAGCTGGGGCTCCTGAGCTCAAAGCAGCCCTGGCACCCTGACCACAGGCAGGTGCACCAGGAACACACCAATAGTGTCTGCTGTCTGGTGCAAAACTCACAAAATAATAAAGTGTCAGCTACGAGGGTTATCCCCCTTCCACACAGCAAATGAGTGCCCCAGGAGGATGCAATGTCAAGTGGTAATAACAACCACTAAGGCTTACAGCACCCTCATGTCCCAGGTAATTTGTGTTTTGCCATGACAGGATAGGTTCCCCAATGTCCCAGTTTGATGCCTGACTAATCCACCTGTGACATGCTAAGGTAAGTCCTCATATTTTGGTATCTGTACAGGGATAATGTAAAATTCTGGATGAAGCTGATAAGAACCAGAGCTGGATTAAGGAAGCCATATGTAATGGCAAGTGAAAAGAGATGGAAAATGAGCCCTTAAGTGTGCACACTGAGCTTCCATATGCTCATGCATTCCAGTTATCTAGCCTGGAAGAGAGGCTGAGATATGCAGGATTGTATCTGATTGCTTGCAGGTTTGTCACCATATATCCTAAGAACTGAGCCCTAGGGTAAAAAGTTACTGGGTTCTGTATGTAAAATGAAAAAGAAAACAAGATAAAAACTGGAAGTTTTCTTTGTGAATATAGATGAAAATATAAGAGAGCAAGGGAATATACAGTATTTACTATTGACTGTTTAGGACACTACAAAAATTAAACTGGGAATTATTTAATAGCTGTGAGACATGCAATAAAATATTTGTCAAACAAAAGCGAATGTCATTTTTATGAAGATATAACTTCTTCCACAATATATCATACTTTGCCAGCTTATTATTTTGCTTTTGTGAACACATCTGCAAAAAAAAAGTAGATATTTTTTCTCCTTTGTTAATAATTTTTTATTACAATTCATCATGAAATACCTAGAGATAGAAACTTTGAAGATTAAAAGCAGGTTTGCTTTAAATAATGTATAAAAATATTTAATAATATTTCTGGTTTATACATTTACATATTTTTTGATATATGAAAATTTGTTCAGGTTTATTATCCAGCAATAAAAGTAAAATAATTCAAAAGAGAGATGTGATTTTTCTTTATTGACCTAACAAACAACTTCACATATTGTTCATGGCTGTACCTGCACTATAATCTAGGCGTAGACAGATTTACTGTTATTGGTGACTCTTGGTAACAATACAGCCACTGTTGGGGTAGCTCATCCCATTTTTAATTTTTTGTCACTTCTTCAGAGAATGTTTAAAAAGTCTTCCCAACTCACAGCTCCTTCACATGCAGATGGTTGTGCAGCCACAGGATGGGCTGCATCTGCCTGGCTGAAAGTGTCCTGGAAAAGAAGGGGCGGGGGAATAGATATCTACTTTTTCTGTGGTAAAATATTAAATATCCTTTTGTCGTGTGTTGGAATTGCAGGTGGTAGCAAGGGGATGGGAAGGAGAAGTTGAGCTGATATGTGGATGTGGCACCCCCACTGCTGAGGCAGACCTGGTGCCACTCTTTCTGTGACTGGAGGTGCAGCTCCATGAGTATTGCCTTTAATGGCATAGCTGAGATTGTGCAGATAGAGGAAATGACCTCTGGAAAAGACTTTCCAAGCACCCCTCCTTTGGTGGGGTTATTTTGAAATTCCTTTGTTATAAAATGTTTAGTTTATAATGCAACTATCTCAAACAGAGCCAAACTATCACCAACACAGACAGGAAAGGCAGAAATCAGCAGGTAGGGTCAGTTTTGGGCTGTGCTATTAAGAGCAAAAGTTGATTTGAGTTACATCCAGAAAGGTAAACTACAATTAATTTATCCCCAAACCGGTCTGGCTTTGTACTTCAAACTTTAAATTCTGGAATCAGGACTTCTTGCGGAAAACAGGTAAAACTGGTTCTTGGACTTCAGTCATGCAGGTATTTCACAGGCGATCACTGATATATTCTAGCACCTGTGCATACCAAGAGTCATTCCTGATTCCACAGTAGGACAAACTGCCCCTAATTATGCATATTTCTCTACAGAAGCTAAAGGAAAAAGCCCATCTTATAAAGTGATTTGATGCTGAGCTTTATTGAGTACTAAGACTTCCTGACTCTTTCTTTCAGCTCTTTCTCTTTCCTAGGCCTGGAAGAAACACAAATGCATGCAAACATGCTGGCACAGGAGAATGATCACCATGGAAAGAGGAGACAGGAGAATGGGGTGAAAAACCCAAAAAATGCTTTTCTGTGGATCTCCCAGGAGACATTCAGATCATTTTAGCTTAAGCTCCAGGTGAGCTCTGACTCTTTTGAGATTGCTATTGCCAGTGGATATCCTGCTGCTCTTCTAGGGGAGCCTCATGCCACACAGAGCTCAGCTGGCAGAAAGGACCATGTGCCCAGGCCTCAGCACCATCCTCTGCAGCCCATACCACTCTGAACTGACTCTGATTCAGGCTTGTGCTTGCACCCCAGGCTGAGCTGAGCAGCAGCTGTAGCAGGGGAGATGGTGTGTGCTGGCTGCTGGCAGGTACAGCCAGCTCAGTGAGACTGGCAGAGGCAGGTGGATGGCAGGGTGTACCCAAAAAGCCCTGGAAATACTCAGATCATTCATCTGGAGGTACCTTAATATAACTTAATTTTAGGCCTATTCAACCCTAGTAAAGATATCTACTAATTTCATTAAAGCAGAAAATAAACTGTATGTATAATGTTTCTGTCGGCTTAATTTCCCACCTCATTCCTTTACTTGCTTTCATCAGTACTTTGATTCTACTCCTACCATCTTTCTTTCTGCTAACTGTTCCTTCCTTTTTGTAAATTATTTTTGGATTTATCCAAGAGATTTAACATAATACTCATCTTCACATGAAGTGGGTTTGTAAGTGCAAGTGCTCTGAATGTAAAGGGGACAAATACCACACCAGCCTGTGTGGTAAGGGAAAAAAACCTACAGAAAATATCTGTGCTTGCCATGCAAAGATTCATGGCTACTTTAGGACAAGTGGTTCAGTCAGCATATTTCAGCAGACTTGGGCTACTTCAGTTCACTGTTTGCATATTTTATACCAAGTGACCTGCCAAATGTCAGGAAGAGGTGAACAGGGAATAGAGAAATCAGTCAAGGTGATGGATGAGATGCAGACTTGATTGTTTATTCAAATCATTCCCACAACGAATGAGCCTTACTGATTGCAGACATCATTTTGTCACAATCATTAGGAGAGGGCAAAGGTGAAAGGAATTTAATGACCAAATTAGAGCTATTGAACGGTGCCAAATATGACAATATTTTAAAACTCTGAAGCAGAAGACTTTTATCAGTGGCCAGCAACATTAAGAACTCCTTTCTCTAAAATTTCAGTTTCTCTGTTTTGTTTGCTTGTTTGTTTTTCTCTTCAAAGGACATATCCTGTGATTTGTATTCCAGAGTGTTTCTTCAGTAGCTTCCAGTTTCCCTCCAGGACCTTTCCCTTAAAAGAAACACTGATTCTCACTATTCCTTCCCAATATCTCATGGTGAAAAAAATCAAAGAAAAGTTTATGCAGCATAAAAATAAAGCAAGAAGAGAAGGAGAACAATTTTAAACAGTTTCTTGATATTTTCAGAACCATTGAGAGACTCATGAGTATGTCAGACTAGATGGTAGACTGAAATATGATTCAAAAAATTCTCTTGTTGTAAATAATTTATAGAAAAATTCCCTTTACACCATCTTTTTAAGTGGCTTGAGTTTATTTTTGATTAAATAAGGACAGTTACTCCCCTGAGTTCATTTTGATGGCAGGTGTTTATTGTGAGGCAGGTTGAATTTGGACTTTTGCCACTACTAACTTGGAGTTTCTGCTATGATCCATAAGTTCAAAATTTGAAAACAAAGGTTTGAAAGGATGCCCTTGTGTATATTCATTGATCAGAGAATCGCTGGGAGTTGCTGGCTTTGTGCAACTGGAAAACAGATGACATCAGGGTCCATAAGCTGGACCATATGCAGCACAGTTCAGGACTGTTGACATTTCCAGGATTTGTCCAGCTTGAGGAGTACTGCATAAAAAAATCTCATCAGTCAGAAAAGACAAATTCAGAATGAAAGATGTATGAGGAACATCCTTTATGATGATAAAAGTGGAAATCCTTTCTTATGAGAGCAGCAAGAACATTTTGTGCTTTACACCTTGAGCACAGCTGACATGATTTCTTTGTATACACTTATGAGATTTACTGGAAGTGGGTCAAAATTACTAAATTAAATTATTTTTATAGCAACAGCTGGAAACAATTAATCCAATTGTATATTTAGACTTCAAATTAAAGTTTTCTAATTTTAAGAGAAGTGAGATTATATACAATTTTTCAAAGACCTCCTGAATACAAAAGACATTTCTTTAATAATTCTGTTTACAAAATATATTGCAAAATTTATTTTCTTAAGTTAATGAGGCACAAAATCTGGTAACCCACCCTTTAGTCTCCCTGTTTTCAAGAAAATCCCCCTAAAAAAGTATAATTTAAACTATTTTTTATACAAAATGAAAAATATTAACCATGTTCCTTATTTACTTCTCCTCTATGCAGGTATGAAGGCCTCTAGCTCCTTGCTTGGCTGGTCTTTAAACAGCATATGGTCATGGCTTCAATAAATTGTCCTTTATGTGGACAGGAGTGGGATTTATCCAAGCATTAGTTAAGGCTTTTATCTCTGTAATGTATAAATTTAACTCCACTTTCTGCTTTAAAATAGCATTAACATTTTACAGAAAAGTGTACAGGTTATTTTCAAGTTTGTCTCAAAAATTTTGTTTTGATTGCACTGTCAAAAGGCATTGCAGGGATTGAAAAAACTCCTGCAGAGTTCCTAGTGATTACTCTCTTCACCAGGTGTGGAAATAAAGAAGTAATATGAATACTGAGGGTGAGAAGAGGCTTTCAGACCCTTCATTATGACACGTTTTATGAGCTTTTCATTCTCACAGACAATCTTAGAAACATGATAGAGCTCAGAAAATATTGATTTGCAATGTGTTCAGTAGTGATGACCAGAAGTCAAGTTAATGCAGAGTCAGGTTTGGCAAGCTAAATCTTGATGAGTACTGAAGTAAAACATTAGCTCTTCATTCCTTGTCTTTTGTTTGGCTAATCAAAGGCAGAGAAATATTACTCCATTGTGAAGCTTTATTTTGTAAGCCATAGGGGAGTATCTGAACACGTCAACAGGTAGCAATAATTGTCTAAATAATGCACCAACTTGTAAATACCACTGCTCCTTTTATTCCACTTATGTAATTCAGCATACTTGGACTTTGACTATTAACTACTGTATTGAGTTAGGAACAAAGTAAGAATCAAAAATATGTTGCTGAACTCTTAGTCAGATTCCATTGTGAGAGTCTAAATAGCACGTCATGTACAATTTCAGGAAAATTCACAGCCAAATAAATAGAATGCCAAAAGTAAAATAAACAAAGAAACAGTGAAATGAAAATAGCACCTGCAGTAAAAATGACAACAGTTATTTTGTAAAGGCAGTTATTTGAGTATTTTTATATCATATATCATATGGATGAGAATGGTCTTCCAGTGTTCCAGCATAAGTATGGAAATATCCACTGCAGACATTTAGTCATTTCCATTTCAAGCATCATTAAAATAGAGACACAAAACTGAGCAAAGAAGTTTCTCTTGAAGTACTCATAAGGTGGCTTTGCTTCTTCATGACCTTACCCAAAGATATATATTTGAGAGCTTACATGCATTGTACCTGTTCAGCTGTATTTCAGCAACAGTATCACATTACAATACAATGACTACAATAAAAGATTAATGACTGCTGAACTGTTTATGCTAATGATACTTTTATTATGAGTAATGAACTGTTTCCTTTTCCTGTTTCACCTTATCTCTTTAAAATTAGTTGTATTATTGATAGGATTGCTTCTACAAGAAAAATAATTCCATTTAGTAGGAGGAGTTGTTTATTTAGTCCATATTGAAACATTCTCTAAAGTCTGAGTTTAAAACACGTGGTTCAGATTCTTATGCACAGTAATTGAGCAGATCAAGGACAGCTCATCCAAGATCCATGAAGAGTCTTCGGATTTATCATAGTAAAAATACCTGACTCAAGTTTTCCCAAATTATTTACCACAGCTGATAAATTTGTTAATCTCTTCCGTTCGTAAGTGTTGTTGGTCCATTTCTGTCTAGTGGCCACACCATTTGCATCTTTTCACTCAGTTCTGAAAAGCATATGTTCAAAAATCAGTTCTGAATCCCTTCTAAACTGACAACAATTCATACACAGAATTCAGCTGTCACGCATTTGATTAACACTGAATTGTTTATTTCAATCATGTCCATTTGTGTACATGATTGGTGTTTGTTGGTTCATAATCTTCAAACATTTACAGGTCAGGAGCCTCTTGCAAAAAAAAGGCAAATATTCTAGATGTATATTTCTGCATTTGTGTTAAAATTAATTTTAATTTCTGGATGCATGAGCACAAATCTGAAGAATCTGTTAGTTCTCCTACTATTTAAATTTTTTCACACTTGCTGCTAAACAAAACTATTTATATCAGAGATTTTATTTGTAATTACTATATTACTCAAACAGCTCTGCTCAGTATGTGCTAACACTGAATTTTAAGTGAGAAAAAATTGTATATGAAAAAAATACCAATTGTATATGAAAAAAGAATTTCCACTGCAGTGCTCTAAGCAGAGCAACAGAGCTGGTGAAGGGTCTGGAGTACAAGTCCTATGAGGAGAAGCTGAGGCAGCTGGGGATGTTGAGTCTGGAGAAAAGGAAGTTCAGGGGAGACCTTCTCCCTCTCTACAATTACCTGAAAGGAGGTTGTGGTGAAATGGGAGTTGATCTTTCCTCCTAAGTGAAGGGATGATGGAAAGCAGCCTCAAGTTACACCAGGAGAGATTTAGATTGGATACTAGAAAAAGTTTCTTCAAGCATTGGAACAGGCCTTCCAGAAAAACATTGGAATCATCATTCTTGGAGGTATTTAAAAGATATGCAGATGTGGTGATCAGGTATGTAAATCCAGTGACAGACTTGACCATATTAGGTTAATGGCTGGACTTGAATGTAAAGATACTTTCCATCCCAAATGACTCGATGATTCCATAATCATCTGGTCAGGATACAGGGAAGACAGAGCCAGACCTTTCTCGGAGGTGCAGCAACAGGACAAGAGGTGAAAGACATCAGTTAGAGCACTGGAATTTTCCATTGTATATTAAGATTAATTTCTTAAGTCATTGGGATAGCCAAATACAGGGACAGACCATGCAGAGAGAGTATGGCATCTCCACCTATGCAATTGTTCAAGACTTGACTAGACAAGTTGATTTGGTTAGGTGGGCTCTGAGCAGGGAATTAGACCAGTTGGTTTCATTAGCTCTGGTCCAGTCTGAACTATTCTGTGATCTCACATTCACTTCAAACACTTTCAGGACCCATTTCCTTTACGCAAGTGCCTATTTGAACAAAACTTATAAAAAGGTAGTTATCTCTAAGTGTTTTTCCCCTATCAAGCTGTGTTGAAATTAGCCAAGAGGCTGAGCGCAGACTTTCAGAAAGTGATTGCGTGAATCATGTTCCACAAAAACAAGCAAAAATGTAGTTAATCAAATGTTGGCATTTAGTTCTTTAGAATAGCCCTATCCAGGTTTTATTTAGCTTTCTTCCATCTGAAAAAGTAAAAGATTCAGAGAACAAAGCGTCATTGTTGAGAACATTAATTTTGGACTCTCCTAGCTGGGTCCCAGTCAAAGCTTTCTTTGTTAGGTAGTAAAACCTTCTCATTCTCTTACAAAGCCAAAACAAAGTAGAAACAAAGGTTACACATAAGGGGATAAAGAGACCAAAACCCAGCTGACTTCCTTACTGCAGCTTCAGAACAAATCACAGACCAGATTCACAGGTGGTGTCAGCCATCCCAAATCACCTAACCATCTGGTCCCATACACAATCTTAAAAAATAAAACCATTTATAGAAGAAAGGAATTAATATGACAGGTTGGAAGCACAGTGCTTCAACATTTTGGGAGAACTACATTATCATAGCCTTAACCCTGGAAGTCTTTGTACATTTGAGCCTAGTCTTTTGGCTGTGGTAGCTCATATAATCCTTTCACATAGGTATTCAAGGGCTTGATGCTTCACTCTCTACCTCACCATGCTTCAAAGTCATCATAGATCAGCAACATGGGCGACAGCATAATCTATTTCATTCTGGCTTTTGCTGACTTTTGCACTTGAGGAATTCAGGCTGTGGAGCCAAGTGTGTGTCATCAGAGCAGTGAGACATGCTCCATCACCAGGACAGAGCAGCTCCAGGCCACACAATAGATAGCCTCCAGTGGTTTGGTGCTGTTTTGGAGATCCATTTCATTACTCTGGAAGCCCAGATTTGCTGAATGGCTGAGCATTGGTCACCTTAACTTCATACTCAGAAGGGCGTTATGGTCAGGGCTTCTGGTAAGACAACAAGTATTCAAGAGGAGGCAAAGGCCAAACCTATCCTTTTTGTTTTCCCCTATTTTCTTTCCAATTAGATCACTTACACAGTTTAATAGCCATTTTATATTATTTACAATACTAAAGATAGTAAAGATATTCCATATACATAAGTGAGAGTCTTAGTGCAGGTATATCCTTTTTTGAATTAGGATTGCAAGTATGTGCTAGTTATCATACTAAAAGATATATCAACATGATTAATACAATGCTGACCTAAACAACATTGTTTCTGGAGTAAAAAGAAAGGACAAAACCTAGGGTACTTGGAAATACGATGGTCTTTTCACAGTCCCTGTGCCCTTCACACTCTCCTCTCTTTTCGAAACAAACACAATGGCAATGTTCTTAAAGATGGAAAAAAACTGTGTGATTTTACCAAACCCAACCCTAATTCACACTGGTATAAGGAGAAAATCAGTATTTTTCAACATGACATTTCAGCATAAGAATCTGTATGCACTTTATGTTTTAAAACTTGATGAATAAACTTGATTATAAAATGATCCACAAACATATACTAATCATAGAACCAAAATGAGACATTCAAGTCAAAGAACATCTTCTGTGTATTTTGAGTCACATAACTGTAAAACTTCTACATAAAGCACTTAAAGGCTGATTTTGCTAACCCCAAGCTGGACTCAGATTTTTACTAAGTGTCTATTTACAAAACAACACACTTGCTACTGCTGTAGTAGGAGAGTTTGTGCTATATTGGGAAAGTGTTGTTGTGCACTTTATCACTGTTATATGTATGAAGCTATTGCAGGCTTTAATTTTAGGTTTTCTGAAAAACTCAGAATTCTTTAACTTCAAAATGAAAACCTTGAAGAGAAAAATCATTTAATATATTTATTAACATGTATGTTTCAGAAGCTATTGTGGTTTCATCAATACCAATACCAGCCTTATACATATACTGCCCCTCATCCTGTAGTTAAGCTCTCCATGTGGTTGGTTGCATGGAAACCTCTTAAGTAAAGGCTATCAACAAAATTTCTGATAGAAAATGGGAATAGAGTTGGCTCCAAATGCATGAAGATTGGGTATTTTTATTTAAACAAAAGCAAAACAAAACTGAAATATCCAGGGTGGTGTTTTAGGGGTGACAATGTTCACTGTTAAGTGGATGCTGTGAGTAGAACCAGAGGACAGAAGGGAACAGGAACATTTACTGAGTGTGATTCTTTCCAGAAGATAATTTAGAAAAGGGACTTTATGAGTCCAAACTAGCTCCTGACTCATGAGTGTATGTGGAACAGGAGAAATCAACCTGCAAGTTTAAACTCAGCTGTAAGTTGCTGATTTTGGGACAATTTAGCTTTTAAACAATTTGGCTTTACTTGCCTGCTTGTTATTGCAGTTAGCATTGCATTCAAGTGTGCACATATGTGTCTCCTCATGTCTTGATGAGAGCAAGAAAGCAACTTTATTTTCAGAGTTTAAAAGGGTGTATTTTTTACTGCATGGTTATCAGTTGTGCTCGCTGTGGCATAAATGAAGGTGTGAGCAAAGGTGCATGCAGTTCAGAAGCACTCACACTATGGCATAAATGAAGGTGTGAGCAAAGGTGCATGCAGTTCAGAAGCACTCACAGTTGCTCTCACTCCAATGCAGAAGGGCAGAACTTGCTGAATGCATTTGGGCACCCAGTCACTGCTAAAATGGCACTGCCTCCACTCAGGGGGCCTCTAGGGCTTAAAGTCTGCAGTGATCACCTAAGAAAGGGACATGCTATTACAGAGAATAAGTTTGGGGTAGAGCCATGCCAAGTCAGTTATCATTCCTGAGTGGCTGTTTCCAGTTCACTCTAATCTCAGTGAAGAGGGAGTCTATCACTAATAGACTTCATGGCAAAGAACTCTATTTATGCATTAGATCTTGTGTGGTTGTCAAAATAAGATGTAGGGTTAGAAAATGTTGCATGAGCATTGCTTGATATTTTTAGAGGAGGGAAGTGAAGAAAGCAATGAAGAGCTTTGAACCCCCTGGGTTATATGACAAAGGATACTGGGATGTTAGCTTTTCCACTGGGACATTATGATTCCTGAAGTGCTGGTAATTGTCAATAAACAGAAGAGAAGAAAAAGGCTTATACTTTTCTCCTGTAAAAAAGGCCCAATAAGTTACATGAAAGGGGAAGATAATATTTCAGTTAAATCTATAAGACAATCTGCAGAAGAAGGAAAATACAAACTAACATTCAGGTATAAAAGTCCTTAGAATGGAATCTGATAATCAGAGCACCCACAATTCATCTGATGGATACACAGAAGGAAAGAGTTCAGTAAGGATCATTTTATATCTATCACACATCAGGTTTTCTAAACATCTGCAAGTGCTATTTCAGACTTCACAGATAAGTATTGCTTATCTGCTGTAGTGTGGATTGAATGAAAGGTGATTTCAGGGTAAAGAATAATTTCAAGGCAAACCACTAACATCAAGGTATCATTTCTGTGCAGTGGAAATTCTTGTAACCACAGATCTGCATTGCTCTTGTGGCACCTGTCACTTTGGCTCTCAGAGAACAGATTGGCATGAAGGGTCAACTTGCGGGTTGGCATATTAAAAGTCCTACATGGAGAGTCAAATCAGATCTCTTAAAATAAGTATCTATCAGTGGTCAGCTGACTATTTCCTTGTACTCCCCAGACTCTATTTCCATTGACAAGAGTGAGAGTTTGCATGCTTTTCAGACAGAGAAACAAATGGTATCCAAGATTGCATTTCAGGAATGCTCTGAGGAGCTGACAGAACAAGCAAAGTTCAAGAAGAACTTTCAGCAGCCAGCATTTGCTAAAAAAATCTTTCAGGCACTGGCAAAGTGATTTGTGATGAATATCAGTAAAGTCCAAGGGCCTAAGTAACTGTAAAAGCGCAAACAAGCACATGCCTATGTAAATTAAATACGGCACAAAAAGCCTGGAGCTGGTGGTGATCGAGTCTTTTAAAGAAACCGAAGCAGTTTAGTGACTTCAGCACAGCTGGGTCTGAGCCAGGCACAGCCTTTCCTTCTGGAAGGGTGCACCAGGGTGACGGCAGTGCCACCGTAACAGGATGCTGCTTCTCTGGACTTGGGTTTTGTGTTTCTACCTGGCACCACAGCTCACAATGCAGGCATATCCATTTGGGACCTGGGGCTCCTCTGTGATTTATAAGCACACTCTGTGTTTCTGCCTGAAAGCAGGCACCAAAAATCTAAAGTAAGAAAGTTCTGAGCAGCCAATTCAACCACAGCCAAGCTAGGAGAAGATTTTCCTGTGCGAGGAAGAGTACATCTAGTGTACTGATGAATGCAGGGCAGGAGAATCCCAATCATTATAGCCAAAAGCCCCAGAGTCAGAAAGCATGACAGAAAGGGTGACTTGTATTCATGTACTGAACTGTCCATCTGAAGGAGAAAACTACTCAATTTTCTGCTACTGAGATTTTACTGCGTTGCTAAAGATGTTTAAATATCCATTTAAACAAAGATGAAACTTCATCTCCTCCTCTTGAAACCATCTGACTACTGAATAAAAGAGGAACATTTCCTCCTTTTTCCCCTGGGGGTGATATCTAGGCCAAGACTCTCTTGGCACTGTAGAGGTTCCTCAGCATGAACATCAATTCCCCTCAGTTTCCACTGTGTGACCTTTTGACTGGATGAGTCACTGCACACATACATGCATCCAGGCTGCAAATGGCTCTCCTCACAAGTCCTGGGAGAGGGCAGCCTCCCTATTTGTGCAATATGGCACACAGCCTGCAGGTATTCCAGATCTGCTGATCAGATAGAGAAAGATTCCTACTGCAAGAGAAGCAGGAGCTCCCAGATAGACACAGAGGAGTAGAGATTTTGCAAAAAGTATTGTGCATATACAATGAATTCTAAAGCTTCCCAGAAAGTGCAAGCACAACAGCTTAGATATAGAATAGCTACCTGATATACAACATATTCCTTCTACTCTTGTGACAGATGATGGAGTATGGGTAGACAAACCCCAAACTAAATGGTTTCTACATGTAAACAAGCTATTCTTGTCACTGAAACAGATTTTCTGCTCTACTATTAGATAAGCTTGGAACAGGGAAAGACTAAACACCTTGTGTTCTAGGAGGCTGCTTAGAATATAGGTGTCTCCATACTGCTCTCCTGCCCTTGTGGTTCTAGCTTGAGGTGTCTGGTTTGCATTGCACAGACATTACTGTAGAATAAATTGTATGTATTTCCAGGTACAAGTCTTTCTAGTCTGAATTCTCAGGCTAACAGCAGTCACTGTATCAGCACTTGTTTCTCCCAACAAGTGCATTTGTATATACAAAATATTGTCAAATTTCAGCTTAGCTTGATTTTGAGAAGTAGTAGCCACAGAACTAACATTCCTAGAAGTTTTGAAATATGCTGTAGTTGGTGAGATTCAGGAAAAGCCTTCATCATATGCAAGTTTCTAAGAGAAAAAGAGTGTCTTTAAAACACAACAAACTCAGAGCGCGCCGCCAAGCAGAAGGTAAATCCAAAGAAAATAAAACTTTGTTTGTTCTAATGGTAATGCCATTACTTATTCTGCAGGACAAAATGCCAGGCTGGCCAGCTACTGACATGACACTGCTGAGGACAGACATGGCAGGAGTCTGCAAAAATTGTCTAGAAAGTTCAAGATCTTCCTGATGGGAGGAGTTGGATGTTTGATGTATTTGAATGTAGCAGTTCATATCAGTTCATATCAGTTACACCGCAGTAAGTAATAAGTTTTTAATACAAAAAGCAGAGTCAAATGCAGCATTCCAGTTCCAGCCAAACTCCTATTTACTTTGAAAATTGAAAGAGATGACTTAGTTCTTGTGTGGTCTAATGCTATTTAAGTAGGATGTTGTGCCACTTTCTCACAAGCCCGAATGATCATTTGAACACAAAAGTAAAAATAATGGTCAGCTTATCTGCAGAAGCCAAAGAATTAAAAAAAAAAAAAAAAAACCAAAAAAAACCCCCCAAACAAAACAGAGAAAAACAAGAAAGTGATTCAAAACCAGTTCAGGGAAGAATCTTTTTCCAAACAAAATGCTGGTACATTTTTAATTTAAGGACAATGAAAACACCTCACACTTATGCTTGATCCTTCTGATATTAACTCCAGCATCTGCCAGACTAGGACATGAATGCAATATATGGGGAAATTTGCAGTTATGATGCATTTTTTTCAACGTGGTGCACAGAAAGGTGCTGACCCTTAGTAGGATCGTTACTTTCAGTGAGATTTCAGCAACGTTTTCTTTTTAGCCTGGAATTCCGAAGCAGAGCTATTGAGGGACAGCAGATCCCAGTGCTGCCTGCTAATTAGGAGCCCTACAAATGTAGGTCACAAAAACAAAAGCAATGCTTTTCCGGGAGAAGACAAATGTGTGATTTGTGAATGAAAAGCCAGGAAGTTTTAAAAGTGAAACAGAAGTAAATTCAATCAGGCTCTTGTTACAAATGAAAGCAGTGAAAACTCTCAGCCTTTAGCACTTGAAGAATAGAGAAGATTTTATTAACCCTTTGGTCTTCGAGATAAACTGAAACTACAGCCAATTAACATTAAAAATATATTTTCAAGTGCTTACTAAAGTGAGGAATTTGTTTTAGAAATATCAAACAATCACAGAGCCAACCATTATATAGAAGAAATAGGAAAATAGAGGCATAATAGTCTCTTGTTCCCCTCGTTGACATTAATCCACACTTTGCTAAGTACAGCTGTAGTCTGGCTCCCTTGTTCAGTACAAGACAAACTTCAAACCTGTCACTGATTATTTAAGTTCTTCCAATTTTTTTTAATTGTGGAATATGTATTAGGTTGGTTAAGCACTTTCACATGTGAAGGTCCTTCCTTGGGAGAAAGGCGAGTGTTTGTTTTTAATCACAATAATAATGTCTCCATTATGTGACTTCTGAAGATGCAATTATTCTCCCTTTTAGAGAGCCTGATAAGGTTTCTGATTATACAGCCTCAAAGATGATAAAAAGATTATAGAAGAGAGTTTACAGCAGTATGGTTCTAATCCACACATGCTGAATAACTGCCCGTTATTAAAAATCTGACATTCTATCTTACCCCTTACTGAAGTCAATGTAAGGGTCTTTTCCCTTATGTAATTTATATGTAGACTGATTTACCAAGCCACGTCTTCCTTCCCAGCAAATAAGATTTCTAATCATAATGAATGTCATTACTAAGTAGCACAGTAGGATGTTAGTTTGTTCTGCAATAACAATGCACTTGAATGGAATTTAGGGTACCTGTGTCAGAGATAACCCCTGCACTTGCTCTTTCTTTTTGCTGAGCAGAATTTTTTGCAAATGTCCATTCAGTACAATTTTTTCACCTTCTTAAACTCAATGAATTCTTGCTTTTTGCCATCTTAACAAAGTGACCAAGAGTTCTAAAAAACTGTTACTCTTGTCTCTCTTTTCCACAAGCTTAGCTTTAAGAAGTTATTCTTCTGAATTCCTTTCCATCATTAGTTTAATTGCAAAATTTAATTTTAAATAACAGCTATTAAAAGGCATTGATAGGTCTGTCACAGAAACTACAGTAATCCCCCTCCCACTGTAGTTACTTCAACAGCTTAAAATATTCACAGTCAGAGTATAACCTATTTTATCAGTATATAAAAAGAAAAACTTGGCAAGTAGATATTTAAATACATAAACTCACCATCTCTTCATCTTTTTTTTCCATTAAAACAGTGTTTCAAGAGCCAAATTATTTCATAGTCCTATCTAGAGTCCAGTATTTATGGGTTGCAACACAAGATAACTGGATTTTGTTGTGTGATACACCACAGCTTCTGATGTTAAGAAAACTTCCAAATGCCACAAATTAGTACCAAAATTCTGCTTAAGTCCAAAACGGTGACTTTCAAAACCCTTTGCTCAGTTGCTGCCAACCCTGGGGGAAAATGCTCTGACTGAGTGACTATCTCCCAAGACCTAAGTGAGAACCATGGGACTGGGCTCTGCACAAAATGCAATAGAAGACACATGGGGTTTTTTAACTGACCCAAAATATTTCAGTATTTCATTAGATTAGAGCCCTCTTCTTACAAAAAAGTACCTCATTTCCCTAAAAATGCTCAAGAACAATATTTCTACACAAATGGGGAATATCTTGTCCATTATCCCTATCAAATGGCCTGAGAAATTCTTATGGATTGTAGGGGGTCACATGTTTACTTCTCAGTAATTATGCATCTATAGAATACTCCCTGTTCCACACACAGAATTTGGTTTTATAAAGACCCTGTACTCTGCTAATAGGATATATATACACAATACTTTTCTTCATGTTTTAAGAGTCAAATGTATAATATTTTCTTGAAGTTTAATTCCAATCTGTAATATACAGATAAATTTTTGAGACACTGTTAAATCACAAACAGCCCTACAGACAGACACAGAAGATGTGGCAAATTTCTTCCAAAGAAAGCAGCAAACAATTATCACATGTACGTCAGGAGCACCATCAACAAAAAGAACTGGGGATATAAATAAAAGTCCACTGTATAAAACAGAAAGATGGAATCAAGCCAAAATTTTAATATTTTGGAGGTATTTACTGTAGTACAAAATATTTATACCTTAATCTGAAAATAAAAGTTATTTTACAAAGACTTGGGATATATAGAACAATTAGTTGCTTAATGAAATTAAACTGCACTATTTTTAGAAATTTAATTTTTAGTAGCGCATAATGCTATAGGTCTGTAGATAAATTAATGTGGTAAACAGCAAGGATTATTTTTGCCTTCTGACTTTAAAATGGGAAAAAAATTATTTTCAAATATTAACAAAAAACCAGGAACTATATATCCTTAAGTTATATGAATGTTGTGCAAATAGAGACTTTAATGTAACAAGACTTATAAAGAACACACTTTCATTTCCAGAGGAACATCTCAGGAAAACAAAAAGGAACAAAAAAAACTCTTCATGATATAGTGCAACACATCAGAGCACTAAGGAGGAAAAATAATTCTGGCTTGGAGTTTTGGGGCATTTTAATTGTGTAATGAGTCTTGAAATAAAGTAAGAGGTTTCAAAGGAGCAGCTAGTAGCAGAAATCATTTTGAAAGATTAAAGTACAGCAGTAGCATCTTTCACATTTTTCTCTTGAAATTTTCATCATTCATTCTAGCAAAAGCATTTCTCCTTAGAAGTTTGACCTTTTTTTTCCTTTACCTTCTCTCCCCCACATTCTCATTTTTTCTCAGACCAGACCAAGGAAAATGTTATCCATTTTCTCTTCCAGATGCTCAGCCATCTCTCTCCTATCCTTTGCTTTGATCTGTTACTATCCTCTTCAATCATTGCCTAACCACAGAGCTGCTATTTCTTTTGAACTTCAAGTTGAAAGTAAACTGATGTACAGATTAGGCTTTGGTGAATCTCTTGCTTTGTTAGAGATTAATTTTGGATCTTCTGGCAGATTGAGTTTTTGCGTTTTCCTCTTAGGTTCAATCAGGATATGATCTCTTATGAGAGAACCCCTTAAAATGTAAGCTTGTAACTGATCTCGACCTGGGCAAAATATGAAAAGATATTTCTTCTTTAATACTGTATTTCAGAATTATTCAAATCTTCATTTCTATGTGAAGAAATATTTTAACTTCTGTATTATAATTCCATAAGCTAACATCCTCTGCATGAGGGAAAAGATCCCTATCAACATCTCTTAAATATTCCCATTGCCCTTAAAACATGAGCACCCTTCCCAAAGTTTCCTCATTCTACTATTCAAAATCCCTCAAAAGGCTGAAGTTTTCAGAAATAAAGTATTTGTTTTCAGCCTCAACAGGAGACAAATTTGAATTACATCTCTCATTGAATTGTCAGAATTGTGGAGAAAAAAGCTGCCATAAAAATAATTTCTTTTCCATCTTTCCTTATTCTTCTCCCTCACTGACTAGTGCAGCATTTGGCCGTTTATGGGCATAGGCATATAAGAGTTTGTTTCTTAATATCTCATTTGTCTCTTGTCTCATTCTATTGTCCCTTGGTTACCAATTCTCTTTCGAGAATTTCTTTAGCATAAATTACACATGAACTAATTAAAGTCCATTAGAAATTTGTGCTAATAATACTTCCTGCCGTCTAGATGTGCAAAATGATGGCAACCTCACCTTGTACTCTGCACAGATATTTTCAATTATAATTGAAAATTGTACTTTTGTACAAATTTCAATTGTACAATTGAAATTATTACAACATGCTATGGTAGTAACCCAACCACCAACCTAACCACTTCTTAAACTTATAAAGAGATGATTCCATTAAACTGGGTAAGGATGTATTTCCTTGTATCTGCTAAAGATTGTATTGCTAAAACTTCTTTAATGTGATGTCCATATTGACTTCTTCTCAAGAAGAGATTAGGAAACTGAAAGGATCAATCTTTAGGAGTTCTTACCATTGACCTAACCTTGTTCATGTTATTGATTACAATTTCTTTTTAAATATTTTTTCACCCAACTAAATTTTTTTCATTTAAGATGCCATTTGTATTGAAATTATTATTGTGAGTGAGCCTATTTTCATAAGCTCTTCAAAGTCATCCCTTTTAATTCTACAACAGAAGGCCAAAGGAAAGCTCTTTGAGACATCTACTTCATTTGCTTTATCACTTTTTTTTTGCTTATCAAATGTTAAGGGAGCATTTTTTTAAACGTTTTTTCCACACTCTAGCTGCATGTAGAAACAGTTCTTTTACCAGTAAACATTTACAGATATCTCATTGCAGAAGTGGGAGGACCTTTCTTAGCAATGTTGATCAGTGGGCTACCTTCACAGGATGGTGAGTTGTTATGTCACATGTTTAGCTAATTCTACTCTTAACAAATAAATAAATGTCCCCAAATTAATGAATTCTTAAGCATGACTACATGTCTGCATGTCTAAACAATTATAACACTTTCTCCAGATAAAAAATTTCTCATGAGCAGCAGTTTTCCTATACAAAGAGTCCTTGAGGTCTTATAGTGGTAAATAATTAAGAAATAAGGACTGTGTATCACTTATCAATTTGGTGGATATGTGCCTTTCATAACACAGCAGAATTATACTGTCATTTCATAGGTCAAGTATATATTAGACTTTAACCTTCTGTGAAAAAGAAAAAAAACAACAAAACAAACAACAAATCAAAAAGCATATGCATGAATGGCTATGTTTGTCAAAGTCTGAAAAATTACTAGATTCTCCTGGGAAATTATGTCAGTTCCTACACAGTTATATGTCACCATTATACAGTAGACTTTTAGGTGAGAAATGAAAGGAGGATTCCTCTGCTGACAGGTAGTAGCCATTAAATCTCCAGGCAGGGAAACATAAGTGCTAAAATGTTCTATGAAGAGGCAACCAAATATCTCAGGTCAGAAAATGAGTCAATCTCAAAATCTTCCAGCTAGCAAAGCAGCTTAGAAATTTTCTTTGTCACCTCTTGTCCATTCTCTGTAGCACATTTGGCCGTTTCCTCTCCCAAAGATTTCAAATAAAATGAAAGCATAGACAGAATTGACATCCAGACATTCAGTCAAAAAATTTCCTCTGCTCTTACCCCAGAGACCTTGAACTAGGCAGCTGTAGAAATCCTACTTGTGGGTTTGGACTGTCCTCTACTTAGAAACCCTGTTTTAGCTATCAAGTGTTCATGTTTCTATGAAGCTTTTCCCATTCCACCACTAAGTCTGCTTTTCCTGAAATGGTCTGTTTTGGCTTCAGTCTTTACCCTGATATTTGACAATTGACTCCTTAATTACTTCTGTTAGAATAGCTGGTAGATTTTTAACTTCTGAATTGCTATAGTATTGGATCTCATTAAGTCAAGGTGCAAGGTCAGTAAATGCCCTCCTTGATTTGATATCAAATACAATTGAGAACATACATTTAAAATAAAATATAAGAGGTGTCTTATATGCCCACATAACTCTATGACCTTGGTGTAAGAAGCATGTTGCTAAACCCTGATAAAGGGGATGAGGACATGAGCTACTGGGAGTCTCTCTGCAGACTCAAGGCAACTCCATATGGTACAGGTGTTATGATCCTGATTCCACAATGACTCAAATACTGAAAAATGACTGACTCTTAGAACCTGTGTGCTTTGGAATGGACTTTCCACTGCACTGGACCAATGTTATGCTGATATGAGGACAAAGGAGTCTTTACTGTCATGGTACTAATATAAAGATGAAAAAATAAGAAGCACAAAAGAAAGGATTATGCAAATCTTAAACTGCCACAGACACAGGAGAAGTGAGAACATATTGCAAACCAGAGTCCTCATAGGCAGAAACAGAAAAAAGTCCCAATAAGTACTAAAACCAGCCAACCTAACTACCAAAGTTGTTCCTTAATATTAGCAAAGAATATAGACAATTCCTCTGTTTAGAATGAGTAATGTAGTAAATCTGTCAAGACTGTATCACAGTTTGGATCCCATGCCATTTTTCCTATACAGGAAGAGCAGCACTACAGGCCATGAGACAACTGTCACAAGAATAGGTCAGGAATGCACTCAGACAGATAATAGATAGGAAATGACAAGTTGCCCTCCCTGATTTTGCTGCAGTACACAGGACTTCACGTAGATTACTTCCTCTTCATCCTTTCAGACGTGATCACATTGTGCTGGAATAACCCCAAAGAAATACAAGTCAGTACCATTTCTGATAAATCTCCAGACCATAATTTCCTAGATTAGCTAATGAAAAAGTACTTTATAACTTGTGATCATTTAGAACTGACATAACTCCTAATTAAAATACAGAAAACCAGAAAAGAACTGGAATGTTTTCAGGCATCTCAAGAGTGAAAGGAACTATTACTGAAATGCTTATCAAAATGATTTAATTTATTAGCTGTTTCACAAAAAAGGACCAATAATTTTGACTCAAAAAAAAAAGGTAAAAAAAGAAAGTTGTGCATCCAGCTGAAGTAATTGAAAAAATCAGAATTCATTTCATGCTTAAGTGTCTAATGAAAATCTGAGAGATTGAACAGCCACTGCTGAATACCTTGATCCATCTCTTGACAGTCAGGGATAGGCGCACTTAGGTAGCCCAAATAAGTGCTAAGTTTCTGTGTGAAGCCTGAGATGCCATGGTTAACATGACAGTCTTTCCCATATTGGTACATTCCATGCTGTAAAATGGTTCTTATCTCCTGCTACAGCAAATGCTTTAAGCTGCCATTGAGATCAGTGAACCAAAGGCAGTCAACACACTTTGAGGTGTCCAGCATGTCTAGGATATAAAAGCTTGTAATACATATCTGTTACTATCAGCCTTTCTGTTTGAGGCTCACATGATTTCAGTGCAGTAGCAAGTCTCTCCCATCTCTTTTCCCAGATTTGCTTCTGGAGAATAACAATAAATCTTTAAGATAACTACAGACATTATATTCACTTGTAAAGAAACATCTTAGATGGGGCCTGTTTTAAATTTGGCATTACTTCCAAATTTGACTCAGAGTTAGTACAAGAACCTTGCTTACAGGGATGACAGCAAATGATTCACTCAGTGCTGTTTTGTTGATCCAGCTGTAGGGCTGAATTAGACAACAGGCTTCTAGAAAGACAGAAAAATATGATTTTACAGCAGACACAGAGTGACATGCCTTGGATCTACCAGGATGACTCACATACTTGCAGTGAGACTTGCAGTGAGAAGTAACCCTTGCCTTAGTCAGTTCACAAATTAGCAATGATTAATCATGCATAAAAAAGGCTGGAATGACAACAGCAAAATACATCCCAAATAAAACACAAGTCCTTCCAAAAATACTTGTGAGTTTTTAGCATATTCATGTTTGTTATGGTTCATTCAACCTACACCCTGCCACTGCTGTACTTGCTTGTCAGAAAATGTTACTACAATAAAGAATAGCAAAAACTTAATTTCAAAGTAATATTTATAAGGTTTCAAGTATGTTTGACTTCAAATATGAATGTCAGATTTAGGTCTAGAAATTATTCAGAAAACTGTTTATTCTATTAACCAACCTTTTTCAATTATATTTTATGCTGCACGTGTAGCATAAAATAAATAGTAATTTTGCATCTTCCCCTGGATCTTAATATATTCAATAGATTAGAAATGTGTAAAAGTGTTCATCATAACATCTTGTTCTTCTTGAGAACATCTATCAAAACAAAGAAAGATTAAATAAGATTAGCAAATAGCAACATGTGTGAGCTCTCTATACCTGTGGCTGAAAGAACTACCCTGATGATTTCTGTAACCAGAAAACAGATCAGAGGCCACGTCAGGACCAATCCATAGAGCTAAGAAGATTGGGAGAGGGGAGGTGAAAGTGGAGGAGGTGGAAATCATTGCATTTTTTAGAGAGAAACATGAGGAAACTGCAATCTATTCATAGCTGCAGGCAGATGGTTTCATGCCCAAGAAGAAAAAATCAGCTCTATTTGTCAGGAAAGAAATAAGCTGTGAAATATTCCCTCAGCTCAAGTAATAAGTGGGGTCAGGGTAGAAAAAATAAGACTTATTTTACATGGTTTTTCCTTACAAAGAAGCCATGTGAATGGCTAGTGCAGGTATTCCTTGAGCTGCTACCCCAGCCCAGGGAGCAGCTGCCTCCCTCTCTGCCGAGGTTTCCTTCGCACTCCTCATGTCCCCAGGACCATGGCACAGCTCTGCCTGCTGGAGCTCAGGTCCTGTATAAGCCTAGAAGGTTCTTAAAATCAATTTGTTCCTCTGTTTAAATGCACAAAGATACTAAGGACTGCCTTATCACTTACTCAGAGATGCACTGGCTGAAGGTATAAAGCTTCTACACTCCAGTGGAAGCTGATAAAAGGCACGAGGCAGCTAAAGCAACCCTAACTTCTTAGAGAAGCCTGATCTATTAGACATGCTCAGGTCATGCACTGACTTCCACACAATAGCCTAACAGAACAGACTAACATTTACAATGTGAGAAATACACACTTTTGACTCCTTTTGGCCTGTGGTAGTTTTGAATCTGCTGATCCCATTTTTAAGAAGGTGTTCTTACTGCAAGGCTGTGAATAGCTGAAGATGAAGACTAATCCCTATCCCTGGAGATACCAAAGGTGTGGTGCTGAGCAGAGGGAAAGTGACACTTAAGGGACTGAAGCAAGAATGATCCAAATGGGGATTTAGCCAGGAAAGGTAGAGTGTCTTAATTTTTAATAGCATAAATTTTGATTCAAAGAGTAGGTTATATTACAGGACTCTGGGATTCTGAAGATGGGGAACCAGCACTTTCTGAAAACTTTCCTCATTCACATTCTCTGAGAACTTGTAAATGTCATGGCCACTGTTGATACCTGCATGGTTTTTGACACTTCATCTACTGACTGAGTGTTTCGTTATCTATCATAGCCTGTTCTCTATCACATCCAGGTACCATTATCATAATTCATTAACTAGTTCTTGATTAAATCAACTACTCTTATAAGCACAGTGGAAAAAAAAAAAGAAAGCATTTTTGCCCCAGAGAAGCTGAGAAGGAATAAAAGGTGTGAAGAGAAATGATGGAGCCTGTCTTGGTACTTGCTGAGGGCTCAGCAGGAGTGCTGGCATGAGAACCCCAAGACTGTACCTTGCATTCTGGTCTTTCAGTGTCTAGCATACATTTCTTTGTTTCTATTTCCTTTGTTGTGAACACTGTACAAAGATGTGCATTTGCAAACTTTACAAATCCTAATTTGTATGTTTTTTTTTTTTTTTTTTTCTGTGGTCCCAAAACACCTGTTTAAAATTTCAGAAATAAGAATGGTAAACTCTTTTGTTTTGGGTTGTTGTTTTTTTTTGGCATTAACTTTTCTAGAAATAGTTGCATGGTTTATTATCTATTGCATCACAAGCTGGACAGAGTACTTGAAACACTGCATGAGTTTGTGTGGGACTACATAAAGATTTTATGCTACGTGGCATTAAAATTCCTTGTAGACTTCAATTCTGGACTTCAAAGTATCTTTTCTGTGATGTTGATTAGAATTAGTGCAGTGACAGCTGGCATGATTTAAACCATATAACTTGAATTTTGGACATTGAAATTGCATTTGTGACTACATGCCAAAGGCCTGAAGTGAGAAATGCTGGACTTGGGATGTAATTGATTTCCAGCATATTTATAAAAAAAATCTATTAATGGATAATGTACATTTATCCTTTTATACCTTTTAAGGTACATCAAAATACCATCTATTCTCATTTAAAACACACCAGACTCTAGTGAACCAGACATTTGAAGCTTATAAAAGCCAGCTACTGTTTGACCTAGTTTTATTACAAGCCTGAAACTGCCCATTACACACTTAATGATGAGTAAGATGAAAAATTGAATTCAATCTACTTTGCAGGACTTGAAAAACCATCCAGACAAATCTCGTCCAAGAAAAGCAGCTGAAATGAATATGCCAGATTGTGAACTCCAGTGTCTGAGGGAGCAGCTGACACACTCATTTTTCTGCCCCTTCCACAAGTGTCACCTCTCACTAAGTCCCAGCTGTGGGGCAGGTGAGGCTGTACCTGAGCTCACCTCCGCTAAATTCACCAGCTCCTTCCTGTCGGAGTAGGCAGCCTTTCAGTCACCTTTCCAACAGCAGCAGCAGCAGTGGGGCTGTCATGCCCAGGTTAACAAGCTCTGCTCTCTCAGCAATGGCTATTGACTTGGGTTTAATATTTCACTCACCATGATTGCTGTTTTCGAGGATAACTCAGACTCATTACTTACTACAGCCTGTGATACACATAACTGTACACTCAGGTATGAAATAGTACATTTAACTACATGAGACCAAAGTCTCTTTCTTCCACCAACATAAAGAAATAAAAGCTCAACCTTTCAGATTCTTCTTAGCTATGATTGTGTGATGGAAATGCGCCTAAAATCTTGTTTAAAACACAGAACAAATCAAGGTCTACCGCTGATGAAAACAGACACCCAATCCTAGGTTTGCACTGGTATGATCGAGAGCAAAATTTGTTCTGGAGTGTCAAAGAGGTATCATAATGAATTAAAGAGTGCAACCAATTTAAAAGAAAAATGCTCATTAGCATGAATAGAAAACCATCACAGCAGAAAAATGCCAGCACTTACAGCAATATATCAGCTATTCCCATTAACATAGTAACTAACCATTTCTGGGTAATATGATTCATGGCTAAACATAATACTGAAAAATTATATCTTCCATTCACATGACTAAATTAGAGCTCTTCTGTATCTTTATCACCTATCTCTGCTGATATTTTATTGAATATTTACTGCAGACAGCGAAAAAGGTAAAGTTGTTTTCTATACAATGATATATATATACATATATGAGTTCAACTGATCCTATATATAAACAAAATAAAAATGAGCAAAACCAACTCAAACCTTTGGTTTCAGAGATATTCTCCAAAAGAAGTAATCTCTAACACTGCTGGTTTTTGAGCAGACTGATTCCAGACCAACTTTGAAAATCCCAGTCAAAGCACATAGTTTTGCAATAGACTCATCTGGATAGTTTCTTAGCCAAAACAATTTCAACAAAAAGGCTGGTTCCAGACATAGCGTATTAAATAACCCTGAATTGGCAAAGAGTGATGCATACATTCCATCTGAGAGTCTGATGCGGCTCCGGTCAGTTGAGGTAATGTAAGTTCAGCTTCACAGCTAGAAACTATAACAGCATTTTCAGCAAATTGTCAAAACAATCCTTTTGTACCTTTGGTGTTGAAGTTCATATAAAAATCTGAGTAGATAATGTACTGTTTCAGGCTCTTTAAACTTTTAAAAACAAAACAGCAGAAAAGTTGGATGAGTGGTTACAGTGAAAGCAGAAATAAATGTGAGTGTGTAATTTTATTGGCAGACAGGAGTATATGGTCATCATCAAACAAGATCCTGGTTTTTCCCTCAATTATGTCATAGTTCACTGTAATTTTAGTTGCTCTGTGGGAGCTGCTCACAGACAAGAATTAAAGCAGTCTGCAAACTATAAAGATGGGACAAGTCCTCATCTCCTCAGCCTAAATTATTTTTTTCCTTCTCATGGCCTTTTCTCTCACAGCTGTGGCATAGTTTGAAAGTGGCTTACCTATAGTTTGAAAACAATTTCTGTAGGCTGGTAGAGGTGGATGGTGAAGTGCCAAGAGCAAAGCAGGAGCCAGCCCTGCTCCTGGCATCCCTCTGCATAGACAGAAGGAGGGAGGGCAGGGGCTGGAAGACAGGGATCTGGCCCAGCATTCTCACCCTCTCTCATCAGGATCCTTCTCTACAATATTACTCCTAGAATATTCTCCACAACTCTATCTTTCCCACCTTCATATTTTAATTTTTTTAAATCTTAACATATCCTGAACTCTGGTACATTCAGTGTAGCCACAAAATTTGGCTTAATGTTAGCAGTATAACAAACTTCTGAAAAAAAGTAAGAAACTTGGTATTGCCTATTGTGATGTCCAGCTAATATCTGCAAAACCTTGTGTTAATATCCCCTACCACTTATTATTTTCAGCATGATTCAGGGCCAATCCAGTTTTTACTTAACTGGATTTGTAGTAGTAGTTTTCTTGGATCCTTGATGAACTGGAAGGACTGAATACAAATACAATGCAATAATACATATGCAAATATGCAACGTTTGCTTTGGCAGCCAAGAAAACAAACCCCATCCTGGGGTGCATCAAGTACAGCATAAACAGCTGGTGAAAAGCTGCAGTTATCCCTCTGCATTCAGTGTTGGCACAGCCTCACTTTGTGCTCTGTGCAGTTCTGGGCATCCCAGAGGAGACATGACACTGTTCCTCCAGCTCACCCACAAAGATCTTTAGTTGAACTAGTGAGTTTCTTTAGTCTTTTCCTTAAAAAATTTATATATAGAGAGAATATTTCAGACAACATCATAATAGAAAGAATCTTTGCATCACTGGTAACAAAATTTCACCTGCTTCTAATGGTTCTTGAAGTTGGGTCCAGAGAGGTGCATACAACCAAAGGGACAGATTGCCTACTTGTCAAAAGATTTTTTCCACAGGGTTTGAGGTGTGCACAAAGGGTAAAGGAAGAGAATGAGGAAGACAGGTGCACAGATCAATACAGATATTTTTATTCCATGTGAATCTCAAGGGCACTATGTGCAGCACACTGATTTGGCTTCATGTAGTTTGAGTAAATTCAAACTAGCATAGCTTGCATGGCATAGGTAGGATGTGAAAACCTGTCCCTGTGCCTCTAAGAGCAGAACAGGCCTCAGTTCACACCTGGGCTACTGTGACCCCTTCTTGCAAGGCTAATAGGTTATTGCTTCACTACTGATTTAATTTCTATGAACTATCAAAATCAACTCTTCTTGTTACAAAATCTCATACTAAAAAAAAAAAAAAAAAAAGTGGCAAGGTCTAACTCTGACAAAGCTTTGAGCAATATTGAAAAGACAGACCAGAAAAAGACAGGACTGTAAATTACATGTGATGAGTGGTGGTTCTTCAGTGGCTCTTGCATTTAAGGTCAAAATCTGAAAACAAATGTTTACAGCCATTGATATCATTAATCAAACTTAAGCTCTCAGAAGTATTCGTGCTTTCAGTTTGAAGGGATATATTTTAGTGCTCTTTGCAGATCTAGTATAGTTTGCATGCTTAGCACCCTGTAAATCTTTCAAATGCAAAATGGAACATGGCTCAGCTTATGCACCTCATTTAGAGTCTGTTTATATTGATACAAAGAATAGTTTCAGTATGTCATGAGTGTTATTCTAATGCCCTTCAGAAATAATACCTGCATGATGATAGATATTAGAAAAATTTTGGTTATTTTGGTGTGTACAGAGCCCTTCAGCTCACCACAAAAAATGGGAGAGACAAAACCATATAAATATAAGAGAAATTCACACAAATGGAAAAGGGATAATGGTTTGAGCACATATACATTGTAAGACCTCCATCCATCCCTGACTGCTGTGTTTTCTTTTGTAAATTGTAAACTCTTAGGGACTGGCCCTCAACAAATGAATACCTTGCCTAGAATATTAGAGATCAACCTTGTTAGGGACTCTAGATGCTAATGTAATAATACAAATTATGTAAATAAGTATGACTTGTAGTCCTTAATCTAGGAATGTCACATTAAAAAGTCAATCACTGAATAAATCTACAAGCATTTGTGGAAGCAAAGGAGAGTCTAAGACTTTAGGGGTAATCACCCTCTGTGTTGGCAGATAGAGGTGTGCCTTCCTCCTTTTTTTCCCTGTGGTAGCACAAATCCTTCCCTCTCTCTGTGAAGAAGCCCAGCTACTGTGGAAAGCCACCTCATGGCTGGTGTCCACCAGAGTGATTTGCCACCAGGAGCTATAGACTCAGTCCCTTCAAGGAGGAGAGTATCTGGGATGGTGATCAAACTGGCTGGCTCCCACAATGGAGAATAATTGTTTCTGAATGAAAACAATAACTTCTAGATTTTCCTGGTTCAGCGTGTCAGACACATTCTGAACATGCCTGGTGGTTCACCCAGGAAAATTAGGAGGCATTTAGGTACTTCCCTAGACATCTCTGAACTGCCTAGCAGAAGGTAGGGGCCCAAATACACAAACTGGGACATGCCCAGGCAGGCAGAGGCTGGACCTGGAGCTCCCAAGTGAGCTGATTTCAGGTACTGCTACAGAAGCCACCCAGACTGCTCTCTGAGAGTTCAGCGCTGCAGGGCTGTCCTGTTGCCAGCCTTGACACAAAATCAGTAACCTGAACCTTGGTGTGGACTCCCAGTTTCTTTGCTATTCTTGCTGTGAACGTATTGTAGTAAAACTAGACCTCTGAATCAGCTGAGCTGGAAGAACTTAAAAGATCCACATGCTAGGACAAGCTAATACCAAGGCTGTCTGAGTAATGGAAACACTGGGTAAATGCTTGCAGAGCGTTTTACTACTTGCAGTCCATATAAGCTGTAAACAGCTTATATGTGTCTAGCATACAGAGTTTCCTGAATAGAACAATATATTCCCACTGTCCTTGAAAATCCTTGCATGTAAGATGGTTTTCCTCAACTATCCTTGTGCTGAAATAGATGTCAAAGCTTCTGGCACTCCATCAAACCAAATAATCTATTTCCAAAGTAACAGCCCATTTAGCATTAAAATTGGCACTTAAGGGTTGATATAAAATGTAAATTAAATGTAGGATATGAGTAAATGAGGCTACTCTTGTACTTCAATTTTTGTATTGGCACCAAGGTTGATAATTTTAAGCAAATCATAAGTACTCTTTCTCTTTTTAAAAGTATGGTTTTCAATTTCATTTGTGGCATTGCTTTCAAAGCAGAGAAACATCACCTTCACTACCAATTCACATGAGAGTAATATGACTATCAATCACAGTGGCTTGGAAAGAGCTGGTAAGATTTCAAATCTAGGGATAAAGAAAAAAGAATTAAATTAAGTAATGCTAGAATGAAGCAATCAAGATTAAATGTGTTCTCAGCTGTTGAGTTAACCGGTTCTGAGTTTTTATCGAACAAAAGGTTAAAGAAATGAACCTTTAACAGCAATTATTTCAGTTTAATGGCTTTTTTAAGCTCAAGCTCACAGCAGCTGAATTTCTTCTGTCACTTAAAGAAAAAGTAAAACACCTGACATTATCATGTCTCATTAATGGCTCTCAAGAAGTCAGTTTAACACTTGTGATGATTAAGTCCAAACAGGTTTTGTGATTTAATTAGAACCCTAAGAGTTTTGAAAATCCCATATAGTAAGTAAATTTATGGGTTGGTGATTTAAAAAAGGCTCAAAAATCTTGAAATGAATTATCTAAATGAATTAAATTAGACATAAATGAATTAAACTGAAAATAATGAAAATATTTCTTAAAATGTTGAGAAAGCTCAAGAAATCTTATTTGGTAAATGCTGTCCTGGGAGAAAAAAATGTCAGTGCATGATAAATTAATATCCTTGATGAAACTAGTGTAAATTCAAACCACAGTTGTCATATCAAAGAATTTCCAATTGAAATTTGAGAGCTCACGGCTCAATTCTCTTAAAAAATATGTAACATATTTTCCTGGGTAATTGTTGGCTATTTAAATTCCTTCACCTACCAGCTTCCCCCCAGAACTAAAATTCTTGTAATTGTGGTTTTGCCTTGCACTGTGGAACCAGAGATGGGGGGCCAGAGCGGGGTACATTTGAGTCAGGGGCCTCATGATGAACACACCTTGGGGTTGTCCTGGAGAACAGACTGTCACCTCCATGTCTTAGGGACAAAAAGGACTAAAGGACATCAGGGCTTCCAGTGTTCTGCTCTGAGTCATCTGCCCCAGAAATCAACACACAGCCCAGGGCTGCCTGACTACTGTGGTGTCTCTCCTGCTTCTCGCAGCATTTGTGTGGGCAGCTGGTTCACTGGCAATGGAGCAGGGCTGCCAGGGGCCTGCCAGAAGGGAGGAGGCCAGTGCATAAACTAAAACTGGTAATACAAACCTGGCATTGGAATCACATGGGGTGCACAAGGCCCAAACACATAGTTCCTTCTGAGGTTTATTTTAATGGTCTCTCTCAAGAAAAGTAAGACAAATTAACTGAAACACGTGAAGTTCAAATGGGGCAACTAAACTTCAGCAAGCTTCAATGTAGATATTCCACCTAGAATTCTGTGCCTTAACCTGGTTTCAGACTTTTGTATAGAGTGGTTACCTCAAAAATGAAGCAGGGTTCAAAACTGATGTTTATTTCTTTGCCATCCCTGACTTTGCCTTTCCATCCTCATCTCACCACAGTCCCCACACTGTCCCATAGGTGTAAGATCTTGATGTGCTTCTTCACCTGTCGCAGCCTATGCAGTGCTGCTCACCCAGCTCAGGCACTGGGGCCCACCCAGCCTATAGGATCCTGCCTGATCTTTCAAATCCCACACGCTGTCCCATCTCAGCCTCTCCAGCTGCAACTTCATGAGACAGACTTAAAACACCAAATTAAAGACACAGCTCTTTTGGGGGGTAGAAAGGAAAAGGTTCTCTCAGCCATGGAGAGAGGAGAAGAAGAGTAGATGGCTTGGTGCATTTTCATGATTTGTTTAAGGACATTCACAGTGCCAACTGCACTGACAGGCACCTGAGGTGTTTCTTCCCCCACCTCACATCTGCCTCAGACTGGGGCTCACGTGGTCATCTGGATCAGGAGCTGATATGGCTGAAAAACAACCCTGTAAATGAGTGAATGTGGAAGATTTATGTTTAACCCAGGTCACTTATCTAATCAAGTTCTCTTCAAAGCCCTGCAAATGGTTGTACTGACAACATGAGGGAGTGATGGAAGAGTGAGAATGAGTAACCGGAGGTATGAAGTAGTAAGGGTTGCTTGTGCTGCATTAGATTTGAAATAAATGTGGGTCAAATGACAGACTTAGTAGTTGGGTTTTTTTTAAAAAACTTTCACAAAGGAACATCTCATATTGGAAAAATATTAGGGAATTTGAAGAAATTAGGTTTGTCTTGTTCACAAGAGTTCACAGATAGATTTCAAAAAGAATCAACCATCAAGATCGTCAGCTTTCCTCTTTCAAACTTGTCAGCACCACACTCTCAAATACCTAAATCATATCATTTTCCTCTGAGCACCAAAAACATGGTCTCCATTTGGTGCCCAAGAGTACTAAGTATGCTTGAGAAATGAGACCCCTGAGGATAGGGAGTGTCTGGCTGCTAATGTGCTTCTTCAGTTTTCAGCATATGCCAAGAGAAGAAGGGAAGGAATGAGCCAAGAATCCCAAATGCTATTTCCCCATGCAACATATTCTGCTGTAAGGATGATGCTGAGCTTGACTTCAGAATTCAAAAATCTTGCCATTTTCTTTCCACACTTGATTTTATTGCTTTTTGGGCTCGTTTTCAATACAAAACAGTGACAGAGCCAGTTTCTATAGTAGCTGCAAAAAAGAGTTCCAGAGTCAACCATTGTAACATGTAGCTCTCACAGGAAAGTGCTGGGTGGCAAGTAAAAATGGGGAGGAAAGGTGAATCCACATACATGCTGTTGCATTAAAGAAAGGAGTAGGTTTGAAGCAACATTTTATGACTAATCAGTTGAGAGTTTAATTTAGAGCAACCAAATATTTGTCTAATAAACACAAGGCTTGATGCTTTTAAAAACAATATCATGAGCATGTAGGACTCCTTAAATCAACATAAATGGAGAAAGTAAGTGCAGGAATGAAAATCAAACCTAAGAACCAAGAATTACATCCCAGAAAACCAAAGAATAAGTGAACATGCAAAATGTTACCCAACAAATCAAGGCAAACAGTATCTGAGTGTGGAGGTTCTGAAAAGTCATTCACTACATTCACATCTTGGAGGGAATGTGAAAGGCTCCAGCCAAGTGGTGGCAGAGGTGGTGATTTCATCTTCATCTTTCAGCCCCAGCACTAGCTCTCAGTCTTCCCACACCACTCACCCTTTTCCCATGGCACATCCCCAGCCTGGTCATGCAACCAGGGCTTCTTGGGACCTGTGCTGTGAATGAGATCCTTGAAATATTCCCTTTAAAAAATAGTCTGTTTTTACCTCAGTACATTTATAGGTCAGACCAAGTTAGTCCAGTGGAACTTAGGGACATGATTTTCTGGTGGATTTGGCAGAGCTGGGTTAATGATCAGACTCAATCCTTTTACAGGTCTTTTACAACATACATGATTCTATGATTCCATGACTTTTTGTCATAACATTCTCCTTCAATATCTCACTGCCTCAGGCCTTAATTTTGGAAAGGATCTCATTGAATATGCTTGAGTCCCACTGATGCAGGGCATATGTCTAAGTACTTCCCTGATCAGATATGTGCATATGTGGCTTCTCAGATTGATGTCTTAGATCATAACTTATTTGCAAAATACATTATTAATTCTCTGGCATGTTTTGTGAGAACAAGAATAAACAGATAAATAAATAAAGACAAACAGTTTATCTATTTTTGGGTAAAGAGAATTTTTTTGGCTAATCTTCCTTTGCTAATTTCTGAATACAGTTTAAGTGTATCTTCTACTTCTATTTTGGGTTTTTAAAAACAAACAGATTAGAAGAAAGTTAAAATTATATTTCATATTTTTAAAGGTTATTAATTATTTTTTGCTATAAAAAGGTAAAATATTGTCTCTGGCAAAATGTTTGTAGGAAGCACTTGGCTGTTTTGGTACAAGTGAAGAGTGATAAAGTCTAAATAAATTCAATAGACTTGACATATTCCTCTTTTCTACATTATTCAAATAATAAAGACCCCATTTACATTCTGTCAGAGACCTTAACAGAAGGCTGTCAATTGTGACAAATTTCACAAAGCAATATTTGATGTGTGTTTGTATCTTTTTGTGCTTGTAGCTGTCATGGAGTGACTAATTCACAACCAAAGCTTTATTTGATAAATTTAGGATCTTGATTATGTCAAATATCCATGTAGAGAATTCAGTTTTGAGGATACAATCAATTATTCAACTTTCCCAGTAATCGCTTTTTTGAACCATTTAATGATGCAATCATTCATGGATATTGAAAATCTGGCTGTGCTGTGTAGACATGGTTACTCACATCACTCAAGTGGGATCATTTTGCTCTGATGTTTGTCTGGGCATGGGAAAGTGTCTGGTGATGACTCTCCCATGTGCACAGGTGAAATATGTTCCAGTGTTCTGTAGGTGTGAGCTTTGAAAATTTGTCATAACCACATATTTCAACTTAAAAAGTCTATTGAAACTTGTGTAGGAAATGAATTAAAAAAAAAAAAAAAAACTAAACTCTATAAATAATCCACCAAAAAGTGTCAATTTATCAATTATTGGTTAGACTGTTTAACCTTACTTGTCTTTCAGCTATGCTGCCTGAACTTATCCAAACTCAGACACCTGAACAAGACGTGTCCACAGCTGGAACATCTGGTCTGACTAGTCACTACACACAGCTTTGCCCCTTGGAAGTGATTTGTGTCACCCAAGACCCGAGCTGCAGTTGCCTCTCCCTCTGAAGTGAACATGTTGAGAGCCCACAGCATCCAAGCCCCACAATGAGAAGGCTCAAACAGATGCATGGAGTGCAGTGTCCTGGATTAAAGCAGCACCTGAGCAGCTGTGAGCACCCAGTTGTCTACTATTTTATTCCTTGGTTAACTAGGGCAGTACTGTGATAGCTATCAAAAGTGAAGTAACAGAAAATGTTAGCATTTGGAGGCTCTTTTGTAAGGAAGATCTAGCCTCTGAGCTGATCTGGTTGTCTAGAATAAGAGTTCTGTAAAAGGATTCTAGATCAAAATCTTAGAAAGGTAACCAGGCCAAAGGTGACTTTGGTTTATACTGCTTTTTCATGTGATCAGGCAATATGTCATGTATTTGTAATGCAACAAAGTTTTACTCTTGTTTCTGAAGTTCAGAAAAAGGGAAAAGGTAAAAATTATGGAATGGTTTTGGGGGGAAAAATAAAAATTAAGCAAGCAGAGCAAAGTTTTGAATGGCTAACAGAAACATGGTGTCTCAAGTGCGTTCTCTGCTTTTAATATTCACTGGAAAAGCCAAACCACAGAACACAAGAAGCATAAGAACTTAGAACAGCATATTGACAGAATATTATAAATAACTATATGATTTTGCTTAATTAGGCATCCTCTTTCTCTCACAGTCAGAGGGAGGACACTGGTGTAGACTGCCTTTCCTCTGATCTGACATTTGTTTCTTTAAAACATTACTTTTAAAACAATCAACAATCAAATGGAATTTAAGTTGAAAAAACATTACAAGACTGCACCAAGGTCAACCCCCTTTTCACTGAAAAGATTTTCTTCATTTATCGAATGCAACTTTAGTTGTTCATTGGCTAAATTATCTCCTTCATTGAAGTGTAAAGTTCATAAGGAAAGATGATTAATTCATGAATGTATTGTTTATGCTGTCTTTACTAAAGAAAGTATTCCAATTATCATTTAAATAATGGTATTTGACTTTAAAATGGAACAAATATGCAAATATTATTCTACTGCTGTTCTGAGCTGAGCCATTATATTTCAAAATCAAAAAAGAGTGGGCCAGTTATGCTTCAATTTATAGCTGTGTGATGACAGAGCTGATTTCCTTGTGCAAGGAAAATTACTTTGTGTTTACCCCAGCGCAACAGATAATCAGATGTGAGCCATTGGAATGAATATCTCTGGGAAACTTTGACATGTTATCTTTGAAAGTATGATATTCACTTACTGTTAGGAATGAATGATTTAAATCACAAACTTGGGGCATTACTTTCCTTGGGCTGTTACTCTTTCAGGACATAAACCTAGCTTTGAGAGAATTGCCAGCTATCTCAATTTTCATTAATGAGAGGAACTTCAATCTAGAAATCCATGCAAAACACTACAGATAAGCCAGTAAATAGAGAAGATGTGCTTTCATGCAGCAGCCATTAAAAGAAAACTCTGCTCCTGATGAGAAAACTTAAACCACCCCAAACCAAAGCAACCTCCACCCCACAGGAAAAGTCCTGAGGTCAGCAATTCAGTACTTTGTTTTTCTTGATCTGTATGGCTGCATATTAATAACGTCTGGGGGTGGGGGCATGTTAACTATGAAGGAATTTGGGATGTTTTCATTATTGCTGGGCAAATAACTCTTGAAAAGTAAGCATCTCTTTTATGCATAGATCAAGTGAACTTGGCAGCAGCAGTGTCATTGATGCTAACAGTGTGTGACAGGAAACAAACCCATGTGACTGCTGTGTTTTGTAAGTCGAGCTCTTGTGTAAGATTCCGGTACATTCTTTTCCAGCTATTCTCTCAGAAATTTGAACTTTTAATTAAAAGGCAACATTGAAGCATGTCCAGCACTGACAGTCTTAATGCTGTTTCTTCTCCACATTAACATGCAAACCAGCTTCAGTCAGCATGCAAGGAGATCCTGTATAATTAGCTTCATCGTCCATGATGAACAAATATGTGTTTTGGGGAGGGAGAGGATGTACCAGTGATTTCTAATCATATGATCAGGATTTTCAACTCCTGGTAGACATATAATTTTCTCATAGAAACTCTAATGACTATTTTATAAGTTAGAACAAAGTACATGTATCAAATTCAGGTTGTTTGTTAGGTTATATGAGCTATCAGAAAAGCAAATCAATTGACTTAAAATATTTGAAATGTAACACATTTTTAAAGTAAATATCTACTAAAATTGTAGCCAATATCAAAATACAAATACATAGCCAGATACTGCTCTCTGGAAAGATGTTTCATATAATATGCACCATCATTTAAGACCCTAGAATCCAGGTCAGTAATAAGCACAGATGTATGTGCTTGTAATCTTTGTGTATTAAAAATATTCAATAATATCTAATACAGATTTTTAGTAGTACAAACATAAGGACTGATATTACATGACACGGTAAGTTTACTACATCAACTGCTGACTTTAGTGCTAGGTTTGAATTCTGAAATTAATTTTGAATGATAAATTAAAAACACATTAGCTGACATGAAGCAGAGAGTGAAAAACTAAAATGTATATTTTATTATGAAGCTCAATATTACTTTTTCCTGTGGTTTGGGGGTGTATTTTATATGCTACTCAAATAATGAAACACTTGACAAAAAAAAAACAAGGCAAAAAGATCCCTTCATTTCAATTTCTGAATTAAACATCCTGTAACGGCAACAGAAGATGATAGGATTAGATCTTGATTTCCAGGCTCACAATATCCACATTTTTCTTTTCCATGGAAGTAGTAATAAAGTAGTATGAAAACAGAATCTCTTTCTTCTCAGATTATTGAGTAATGTTTCAGAATTGAATTTTTATAGTGCATTCCATAAGAAGCAACATTGCAAAACAAATCCAATATTTTTATAGTTCAATCCTCAAGAAATAGACAATCATTTAAATATCATGTTTCCACCTCCAAAGACAACTACCAATCTTGTGGAGATCAGTCTAGACGCACGTAAGTTAATATATGAAGAAAGCAGTAACTCAAAGATATCAGCATAGCCATTGAAATTTCTGGATTATCCACAGCTCATGCAGAAGATGACCTGACAGTGTTTGCAGATAGCTTAACAGAAACAATGTAAAAGAGAGTATTTGACATGAAGATCATGCACAGGTACAAAATTATCTATCTGTTTATATGCCTCCATAACTAAATCATAAGCCAAACACTTTTTGTTAGATGTTCCCTCATGGACACAAAATTTATACTCATTAGATATTTCTTTATCACCCAGATTTGCTTAAATGATGGTTTCCTGTCAAAAGGAAACTTTTTTGTTTCCTAGTTTAGTTCAGCCTCATTCAGAGCAAGATGATGGATCTATTCCTTACTCTTCTTTTTGGTTTTACCATTTAACATTATTTCTTCCTCCAGTTGTCCCAATGATTTCTGAAAACTCAGTTCTAGGCACTGCAGATGAAGGCAAAGCCTCCATAGAAGTGAAATTCTATTACACAAATGGCTTATCCAAAACTTTTTCAGGTGAGTAACAGTCTATCTCTCTATTTGGCTGACTTGTAATGAAACCTTACTAAAAACATAAAATGGAAGATTGCTTCAGATGGACATGCATTTCTTCATTATTTTAAAGAAAAAAGATGTGGAAAGGAAAATTTCTGTTATCACAAAAGAATTTCAGTATATTCTGAGAATATTCATAAAATATACAATCTGCATTATAATGCAGTGAATTCATCAGTGTACAGATATCTGACAATATATCTAACAGGACGACTTATTAATAACTTTAAGTGGCATGGATTCTCTTGGCTTGATTCTACAGAAAATGAATGCCTGATACATCTTGGAATCTGACTCACCATAGACCAACACAGTGAGGAAGCAATATCCTGATAGGTCATGAACTAAAAGCTATCTAAAAAGTAGTCCTGATTTTCTTCCCTTCGTAATTTTTCAGTCTTTTTCTTACTGCTGAGAAATACAGGCTTTCTCTATTTGATCTAGGCATTCACTGAAAAATTATATATGTTTAGAAAAAAATTACATTTTTTTTTCCCCAGAACAAGGGAGAGTATGATAGAGTGCTGAAGTTACAGTTTCAACATGTACTGAAATATTCCAAGTTCTTTGTCATTTCCTATCAGAACTGATGTCATGGTTGCTGCCTTCTCCAAAACTCCAAATAACCTTCGCTGCTATTAGGAACACAGCTGAATATACACACTTGATCTTCAGGTAAAATAAACCACTAAAATTTGCATTACATGGATATATACAATTGAGAACTCTTTGACTAGTCTCCTGGCTGCATCTAATTGTGAAAGACTCTCATGAAGAAGTTTCTAAGAATAACTCTGTTATCTCTGAAAAGCTGAGCAGCTTGGCAAGTGCTGTTAAATGCTCTTTCAGATGCCTAATACATGCTCTACCCTGTGGGATCTTGACCAGCAGGGTGAAACAGGTGGTGTTCATTACTGATGGAATATCTTCAGAGAATTTAGAGATCCACAGAGTTGATTCTAAACCTGTTCTCTCTCTATGCCTGATGAGAAAAAGTATATTTTCTGATAATCTCACATTTTAGTTGTGAGTAACACAATATTAACCTGATAAATGTTTAACTCAAATGCATATTTACAGCATCTGTTGAGAACAATTGTAAAATCAATTAAAATATTAAAAAGCAGCATTTTTTATCATATCAGTTTTAGAGGACCTACTTTACAGGAGATATCTACAGGAGCCTCTTGTCAATATGTATAGGCAGTGATTGTCTAATTGGTCAAAGGTTATTTTACATTAGACTTCATAAAGATTTCAGGCATTTCAGAAAAGAGAATCTTCTAGAAGACACATTTTTGCTCTCACAAAATCCAAATTAGTTTGTTTCAACATAATTGTAAATTATTCTCATAAGTAACCACTAAATGGTGGTTTTGCCACTGGAATTATTCAAACTGATTCAATCAATGCAGGAAAACATGAGTTCTCCTATCCAAGTCCAAAGGCTTGGGTACACTGAGACTCCTGAGGTGCTTGTGCATAGCACAGGACCAGGCACATGGTGCCTGAGTTATTCTCCAGTTGTAAAGTGAATGAAAAGATTGAAATTTGATAGATGCATTCCTGTTGTGTTTCTGAAGATATTCCGCTATTTCTGTTTTACTTTGGGAGGTACCACTTTCATTCACCTGCCTAACACATATGTTATAACACCTGTTAAAACTGAAGATCAGAGTCTGTAAGAGGAGTCACAGGTGAGGAGCTCTGTCAGAAGCCATCTCACAGGAGCCTCATTCCCCACCCTGCCACAGCCACACTCAGTGCTGGGAGGCCACAGGGTCAGCTCTGTCCAGGAGTTAATTCAGATTCAAATTAACCACTTTTATAGCAAGTTAGTTTTACCCTGATGACTTTCTTGCTCCAGTTCACTGTACAGTTGCACAAACTCTTATGTAACTGAAAGGGAAGAGAGTGCTTGTGGGCAGGAGGGGAAGGAGCTGTGATCTGTGAGTACAGAGTACAATGAGCACCAGAGGAGCTTTATGTCAGCTCATGGTGTTGGTGAAAGTAAAGCAGAGGCTCATCCTTAATAGGTACCCTGCATCTGACTTCCCCTGAAATTAGTGCTCTGAACCTATCTGACTTTTCAAAGGTCATGTAAAATGTTTCTAATAGTGCACAAAATTAACATAATTATGCTGGCTAGAATAGGTGAAAGAAGCCATTTCAATCCTGAGGGCCAAGGAAGCTTTATGCATACCTTTGGCAATCCACATCTTTACTCAGTAGTAACACCAAGGAAAAAAATAAAAAAGAACTGTGGCTGCAGGCTGCATAGAATTAAGAAATAACCCATTTGAGAATTTTTCTGTTAATACAATATAGTATTTTCACTGAAAAATTCCAGGTGTTAAGCAGAAGACAAAGGCACACAGAACTTTTCTGGCTTTTTGCTGAATTAGCCATCAAAATACACTCCCAAGACAGGCCCACATTTTGAATCTTTGCAAGCACAACTAAGCCTATTAGGAGCAAAGATATCTCAGGGCTTTATGTTTATCAACATAATATGCAAAAAACCTCCAAACCCTAGCCCTAACAGGTTCCATTTAACAAGAAAACATTGGGGTTTTTTTTCCCTGTGATGCTTATTCTGACAGTGGTACTGGTAAAGGAGCTCCATCTCTCGTATGAGCTGTTCCTGCAATGGAGGGAGGAGGGATAACATTAGCTCTAGCAGTGCAGCTATCCCTTCTGAGCACAGAAAAACCTTAAGGAGACAAGATATGGCAGGAGGGCCAAAGTAAAAGATTCTGTTGGGCAGGTATCTGTGGAAAAGCAAAAGTCCCAGCTGTTCTCTGGCACAATTTGCAAGTAGCAAAATTTTAAAACTGGCCCAAGCTGCCCAAGGTTATCTCTTCCTAATGCCTATTCACAGTGGGATTCTACTGAAGAAGGTGTAGAAGTCAGTTTAGCTTCTTTAGCTGAATCCTTTTCCTGTGTAGCTTGAGCTGTCCTGCTTTCTTTGTGGTACAGCACACCTGCTGATGCTGAGGGTCCTGCATGGCAGAAGCAGGATGGCAGAACATTTCACAAAGAAATGCAGCCCAGCTATCTTGACAAGTGCTGCATGTCAAGCCAGTCCTTCAGTCCAGTTGCTTCATGGTAAAGTTTTCCTTTTTCCTAAGAAAAGAGAAGGAAAATGAAGAACCTCTTGAATTAAAGACTTGTGTGTCACATGCAGATGAGAAACCAGTTTCATCCACTCAGAGATAGCATGTCTGTCCTGTGTCTGAAGGAGACCATTATGACAGAACAAGATCTGAGATAGTCTCAAAATACTGATAGAAACTGCACTGATTCTCATAAGTTAATCATGTCAGATCCAGTCAAGTTAATTAGCAAACAATGTTTCTGTTCTGTGATCATCTATGTTTTATATCATTCCCTATTTCCACTAGCTGCTGGGAAAATATTAGCAAGCTTAACATTGAGGATGAATTCTGCTGCTCATAGAGCTTTTTTTAGCTTAAAATCCATGTGACAAATCTTTTTTAAGGACTTGTCAGTCACATTCCTTATCCATCCAGCATCCTTAGCATCAAATGCATCATATACACTCAGCCAGGGCTGTGCTTAGCCTGGCATGAAGACACAAATGAAGAGTAAGTAGGGAAAATTTTTTCATATCATGTTACTCTGTAAGAAAGATATCCATGATAGAAAGTCTGTTTTGAATATTAAAAAATACAGAGGCACATCTTGTCTCCACAAGAATCAACAGTAGTTTCAGGAAGGACAAGTTTAGACTTAAAGACTCTGATAATTAGAGACATCTCTGTTGATGATATTTTTGTATGGATGAAAGTATTATTTGTAAGGAAAGCTTCCCTGAAGTATATGCCCTGCCACGTGCCCAAAATCCCTCACCTGTACTGATTTTATGTCACTTTAAAATTGTGAGTGCTTTTAATGGCTATTGCTTCTGGACAAAAGTACTAGGTCATGAGGAATAAATATTGTTTGCTACTACTCAAAATGATTCAAGGACATTTTATGTTTCTCAGTAGGCAGTTATACTTGTCACATCATTTATTTTATCGGGGAAAGCTACAATTTTCCAGGTTCTTTATGTTTTATTATATCTCATTTAAAGGAGGTAGAAATCAATTCTTTTTTTTCTACATGTGAAAAATAAATTCCAAACAATTTAAATGTTATTACTTTATTCATACCTCTGGAATGATTAAATGGGGCACAAACATTGACAAGACAAAAAAAATGAAATCCCAGAAGAGCAGGCCTTTTAATTTACTTTTTATTCCCTGTACACTCTAATTAGAGGTATATGCCATATTATCAACTGTGCCTTTAAAATAAAAAGCATTTATTGAGGCCAGCTCTAGAGTCTGTTAGGGTTTTTAGGTATGGCTTCTAAAAAGACTGTAAGAGCAGTTTACCCTGTATAATAATATTTCCATGGAAGCTGGCTGTATTTTTCGTTTTCACCAAATGCCACCACTTTTTCCTCTGCCCTCCTTGGCACTGCTGCCTGCACCTCATGCTGGACAGTCTGCAACAGATATGGCCATACAGAAAGAAAAATACATAAAATAAATACATGGCCATACAGAAAGAAAAAGGGACTTGGGCAGAAGTGGAGTGTAGTGGGACTGTGTCTGCAGTGCTGTGTAGGAAACTCTGCAGTGAGGGCAGAACTGAGGAGCTGCATGGTGCCAGAGCCTGGCAGAACCAGTGACCTGAGATCCAGCCCTCCCATCCATGTCAGGGGCAGAGGAGCAGCTCCAGCCCTCCCATCCATATCAGGGCACAGGGGCAGCTCCAGCCCTTCCATCCATATCAGGGCACAGGGGCAGCTCCAGCCCTCCCATCCATGTCAGGGGCACAGGGGCAGCTCCAGCCCTTCCATCCATATCAGGGCACAGGGGCAGCTCCAGCCCTCCCATCCATATCAGGGGCACAGGGGCAGCTCCAGCCCTTCCATCCATATCAGGGCACAGGGGCAGCTCCAGCCCTTCCATCCATATCAGGGCACAGGGGCAGCTCCAGCCCTTCCATCCATATCAGGGCACAGGGGCAGCTCCAGCCCTTCCATCCATATCAGGGCACAGGGGCAGCTCCAGCCCTTCCATCCATATCAGGGCACAGGGGCAGTTACAGCCCTCCCATCCGTGTCAGGGGCACAGGGGCAGCTCCAGCCCTCCCATCCATATCAGGGGCACAGGGGCAGCTCCAGCCCTCCCATCCATATCAGGGGCACAGGGGCAGCTCCAGCCCTCCCATCCATATCAGGGCACAGGGGCAGCTCCAGCCCTCTCATCCATATCAGGGGTAAAGGGGCAGCTCCTGCCCTCCCATCCGTGTCAGGGGCACAGGGGCAGCTCCAGCCCTCTCACCCCATCCATATCCAGGGGCACAGGGGCAGTTCCTGCCCTCCCATCCATATCAAGGGCAGAGGGGCAAAGATTAATGGGGATTAATGGGGTATTTCAGGGTAATTTTAGCTTGATTCCGTATTCCTTTTGACATTACTCTCTGACTGCTTTGCATGAACATTGCTTCAGCTGAAGTCAGGCAGGGTTTGAGGTACATGCTGACTCTGTTGCTTTTGATGACTGAGTGCACGTTCAGCACATATTTATAGAAATCCCTGTGGAAGGGGCTGGATAAGACACAAGGGCCAGTCCTCAAGACAGGAGCATCTGAACTGTGTCATTCACAAGAAACATATTTTGAACCTGCTTTAAAAGTCCCAGACTCTCACTCTTCCTGCCCAATGATCAATTCCTGTGTCTCTTGACCCTTTTCATTAAAGCTCCTTCCCTGGGATTTCCATACTTTGAAATGCAAGCCACCATTTCTTGTCCTGTAATGGATACCACAGGGAGCACACAGGTCCACTTTACAGCAAATTAAATGGAAAACCCTTTCCACATTCCATTTTCTGTGTTCTGTGCAGCAGTGCAAAATCTTCTACCATTTATTGTGGCTTTTGGTACCTTTTTTTCATTGTTTCAGAGCTGTTACACTGAAACCTGTGTGTGATAATCCAGCTGAGACTTTACAAATGTTCATTGGTATAGAAAGATTATTTTATATGACTGATGATGACCTAACCTAAACCAAGTTTCACCGTTTTGCAAAAGTAGGTCAACACTGCCTTAATATCTCATAGAATCTGGAGATACAGGTGATTCATTCTCTATGAACTGATACCTCTTCCCTTGCTCATTCAGATATTTCTTTTTCACCCCAATATGTGGCACTTTACCTCTTACCATACAAAGAAATCTTGCAATTTTGGCTAGGCTCTCCCTGGATTTACAGCTACTCAGCAGGTCAGGTTTCTAGATTTTCAAAAATATGAGAAAATGTTCTTGATATTGCAAGGCAATTGTGATCTGTACATGAGTCCAGTGCTTCTACACTTGATCACCCAAATCCTTTGGACACATCTAGCACTCCCCAAAGATGCCAAACAGCAAGTCAGCACAGATGGGACTCCCAGTGCTGTCTCTATCTGGCCAGATCTGCAAGAATAAGGAACTTTGTGTCTTTTCCACCTGAGCACTGAAAACCAGCTTCAGACAATAATGGAATTGACACATGTACATATAAACCACTGGTATTTAAACCTGAATTAGCACTTCTTCTCTGCAAATAAGCATGCCCCTCACTATGACAGCTATGTTTATCGGGTGCTGAAAATACTGTATGCAATATAGACAAAAATAAAAAATTCCATCTAACTCATTACATTAATAAGTGGAAATACCAAAAGTGGTATTTCCACTTTTTAATGTAATGAGTTAGATGGAATATAATGAATTAGGTGGAATTTGAGATTTGGATTCAGGAAAAGAATAAAAATCAACTAATGTCAATCAGTTTCAACTCACTGATCCCAGATTGTGTTTTTTACGACCCATGGAGTTACAAGTGAATTCAATTTTTAGATGGGATTTGAGTGGGTTTGTAAAGTGCCTGGAATTAGCTTGTCCTCTATTCACTGGGAAAGTGAACAAACAAACAGAAGTCAGGCCATTAAAATGAAACTATTGCATGAAAATGAAAACAAGTCAATGAAATATTTAATAGAGAGACTGGAACAACAATTCCTTCAATTTTCAGGTACCTATATATTAACATGTCTGTACCCATGAAAGTGTGTTGTTAGACATCTGTGGATTACATAAATATCCTGGCTCTGACTTGTGATGTTTCCTTTCTATACTCAAAAATGCTTGGCTCTGCACAAGAACTGTGCTGTACAAGACACAGCCACAAATGGTGAGAATGTTCTCACTCAGTACCAGCTATTTATAATTTCACTGTGCAATCTTATCTAGCTTGTGTAGTAAACCAAGGAAACATATACAGAGAGCTTTGGCTGGAATGAATCTTTTCCCATCAGCCTTGGAGGAGATGTGATCAGTTAACTTAAAAGAGATGATTAACTGTTAGAAGGTCAAAGCTAAGTGAAGTAAAACCTGTGATGTTTATAACAGACAGGGAAGCAGACTTAAGAAGGTGTGTAAAATTAAAGGTACAGTTTTGGATTCCTGCATAAGAATTGAAATATACTCTATTTACAAGTCCAAGAAAGTAGATGAGATGGTGATCCAGCGGCACAAGTACATGTAGATTATATACATTGCTGCTCAGCAGAACAACTTCTCCTTGCCTTTTTCTTGATAGATTTCTCAGCCCTGCATTACTCTGTCATCACGAGCATTTTTCTGTCAGCACATGATATTTTCTCTACATGTCAGTGACAAACATGTTAGCCCCATTTACACTACAGAAGAACCACACTTCATTGCACAGGTGAGAAATAGATCTATTGCCCTGCTGCTTTATTGTGTGGCAATTCATTTTTTGGATTTGCTGATGTGATATGCCTACTAGAGAATGCAAAGAACACACCCTGAGGAGGGTAATGTTTTCTGGAGAACACTGTAGCAAATCAGTGCATTGCCTTTGATTTAACAGAACTGTACCAGTTAATGCAAGAGAGGGTTCCATTAACAGGACTCCTGGGTAGGAAGGAAAGCACGTGGTCACTCTGTGGTTACTATCTGTGGTTCAATATCAGCTAAATATCTGCATAAGTAAAAATAATTTCAAGAAAAATCCTCCCTTGTTTTCTCTCTTTTCTTATATAAATTTATGTGTATGGGTTAGATGCACAAGTTCTCATCTGTTTTGGAGCTGAAGTGAAAATGATTAGAAAGAAAGAAACAAGAACAAAAAAAAAAAAAGAGCTCAAGATGAAAATGAAAAGCAGAAAGCCTTAGCTGGCCCTGTTGGAGACTGTCTTCAAACAGCTCTCATGCAAACCCCTGGTAAGAGAGATTGTTTTAGCAAGGTGATTTTTAAAAAAGAGTTGTTACTATTTTTAACCATTCAGTGTATCTCTTTTAAGAAAAACTCAACACTAGACAAAACAAAACCAAAAAAAGCAAGAAAGGAAGAAAGCAAACAAAAAAGCTAACCTACAGCAAGGGATGGAATAAAAAGTGTATTTAAGATAAAACATAAAACCAGCAGAAAAGAGACTGATGTTTGAAAGAAGAGGCCTTGGGAGAAAGCACGTGGAAATGTAAGGAAAAGCAGAGCACAAAAGCTACAGCAGTACAAAGGTGAACTAAGAGGCTTGGTGTGCAGCTGGGAGAGAACAGAACCAGGAAATGTGCCAGTGAGTGGAAAAGATTAGTTTACTGTCTCTGATGCTAAGAACAGGGCAAAATCAAATGGATGACTCAAACCATGTAAGAAGGCAGATCCAGGAATTTTCAGGTCCTAGATATTGAGCTGGATACTATCTAATCAAATATATTTGAATAAACTCAAATGGTTAGACTCAATGTTCCTTTGAGTCTAATCATTTCAGACTCTAATTTAATGTAGGTTATTTTTGCTCAGAAAGTGACTCATTTATGGAACCAACTCTCAAGATTCATGGGTCCAATTCTGAGCAAGAACTGTCATGTGGAGAAGAGGTGAGGAACCACACACCTCCCTCTTCCCAGGCTGTTCTTAGCTCATTCACTTCTCTGAGCACTGAATTCATTCACAACTTGGGAACAACTCCTGCTGTTACTTTCTAGCACATTTAGTAAAGTGCTGAATCCCAAATTAGTAGTGTGGTGTAGCTAGGTTTTGATAAATGTTCCTATAAATTTACTGCAGCATTCCCTGCTTAGTTCACAAAGGCTGCTCCTGTCAAAGGCAGAAGTAAGCTTGAAATTTAATAATTTTGAAGAAAACATTTTAAGATATAATTTTCTTCATACACAGCTACAACAAGACCCAGGTCTGTTTACAGAATGATAGCATTAACTTTTACATGCAGTTAATATGTAGGCTTTTAGTTAACCTAGCAATATTTTGCTGTGTGGCTGATGCATTAACATGTGTATAAGTGAGCACTTGTCCATAAGGAATTTGTCAGACTGTCACCAAAGACTAAGACAGGTAGAGAAGGCTCTGGGTAAAAACACCTGGGGATCACAGCAATCACTCTGAAGGGAATTAAAGCAATAGATTAATTGACCATAAGAGCAATATTCCTTGTTCATGAATCTGGATTTCCCTTGGCTGCCAGAATTGTAGATGAAAGAGGAAAACATTCTTGACCTTCTCTGTCAAATAAAATGCTTCTCCCTTTTCCTTTGTCTGATTTACAGAAAAGTGGATATTTTTTTTTAGTGATTTAGAGGGTCTAAGAATTACAAAGAAAAGGTTTCAATAAAATAGTACCCAGGTTCTCATTTATTCTGCTATGTCCTAACCCATAAAGATAGGTAAGAGAATGTTTCAAAAGTTTTCAGCTTGTATCCTTGTAGTCTACCACACTTCCTGACTTCAAAGTCTGGGCGCACCAGTGAGCCCATGAATGCAGCACAAATGCTGGAAATAAAACTGCATGGAACTTTGGGAAAACAGCACTGTCTGGAGAGAGGTGAGATGTGCTCAAATGTTTGCTCTGCCTGTAACTCTGTGCACTCCTTGGCAAGACAACTTGTCTGGCTTCCATTTCTCTATCTGAAAAATATCCCTTCACAGGAAATTCAGGTGCTGTCATTAATTAACCCCTAATTAGAAAAACATTTATATAAGTGCTCTGTTAGACCTTTTTCTAAAGAGCAGTTAAAACATGTGCTTAAATTACATCCTGGATTAGAGTTTACCACTTACAAAATGCTTCATATCTAAAGACAAAAGATGGTACAGAAGAGTTATATAGATAGGGTTTATTCATACAGAAGAGTTATATAGATAAGGTTTATTCATACACTGTTCAGTAGAAGAATAAAGTGATCATTTGACAGGGCTATTAGCTTGTTTGCCTTTTTACTGATAGTGCTTGCTGGCTCTTTCTATGTGCGTTATTTCTGGATCAATTATTTTAGTGGACAGAGCTTGAATAAAACACAGGCGCAACAGGTCTAAGCTGAGAGTGAACTGTCTGACCTATGAAATATTTTGACATAACAAAAATGTTCCATTTCCATATCACTAGGAAACCAAAACATTTCAAAGCATTTCAGCAGGGGAAGCATGTCTATGGTAAGGGCATTTCTCTGGGGTGCAAGAGATAAACACTCAAATTTGTGCTTTCTCACTCTCCTGCTGACTGGACAGGTAGCCACAAGCACAATTCTGGAGTGGATCTTCCCTGTCTCACAAAAAAACTCTGCCCTCCTTTTCCCTCTCTCCACTTTTTGTTCAAAACTTTATTTTCCTCTGATATTATTGGATTTGGGTAAATCTGTATATTCTGACCAAGTCAGGTTTCTTTAACAGATCTGTTCTCTCAGACAACTGGGTCTCCACAGTCTCACTCAGTCTTTGGTGGGATCTCTGCTCTCACCTTGACCTAGTCTATGTTCAAACTGCTTCTGTGACTACAACATCAAACAATTCTCTCAGAGGAGAGATAATCACTAATAAAAAGGTTAAAGCCTTTCTATTTGTTTTGGGTTCTCATTTCTGTCTCATAATGGACTGCAAGAGGAGGAGAGAAAAGAAAAAATAATATTGGTGTTTATGGTGGCATGTATTCTGTTTCAGAGGGATCAGTATCATCAGCAAAGCCAGGTGAGATCTGCCACTGCCAAATAATAAAACCTTGGTGGGCAGGTGTTCCACCAAGCTGGATTGGCAGTCTCTGTCACACAGAGACTTCCAAATATTTATTGAACATTTACAAGTAATTTCTTTTCTTCGAGTTGCAATAAATGGACAAATAAAATACTGTAAGTGTTTTGAAGCATCAAAACAAGGACTAAACACTCAGAAACAGCTCCAACTAGTGAAAAACACAACAGTCCATCTGCCCAGCAATAGACGTTACTGTGAAAGCACCACCCTTTGTCTCTACCCTCTGCACCAAAACCTACTGCATGGAGAATCATTTCCATCTCCTCACCCATGAACGAGATACAGCTCCAATGCATTGTCACCACCATGAGGAACTCCTGGGCTCCAGGGGATACAAGAAGTCCCAACCATACTGGCAGTGGGACTCTTTGGAGACCTCACCTAGGAGTACCCCAGGTGGCAGAAAGCAGCTCCATTTTAGTACAGGCACAGCAGGACTGGGAATATCAGCTCTGACAGGCACTGGCAAACTCTCCTGCTAGTTCTGTACCCGACCAGCCACAGTGAAATGGACTAATGGATAATCATCTCCATCCTCTGGCCCCCCAAATGATGAGGTACAACTCTGTGGTGGGTAAATCTCAAGCATGTCACATGCTGGGTGTGGAAGTTTGGCTGCATCGTCCTTGGGCAAGAGAGGAACATCCACAGCAAGAAGTAAAATCAATTTATGAAGGCCAGTTCAACTTCAGTGAGATCTCCATACACTGAAAAGTCATTTTAAGTGATATACAAATAACAAAATCATTTTGGGTACAAATTTGAGAAAAAAACATATACATAAATATGTGTACATATATATGAGTGTGTATGAGTGTGCCAATTGAGAGAAGAAAAGAATGGGACATCATTGTTGTGATTTTTACTTTTTAGCTACTTAGATCTCTTTATATCTATAAATATACATATAATTTCATATCATCAGTGATTATATGAAATGATTTATATATATATAAATATATATATGATTTCATATCATCAGTGTATATATATATATATATATATATATATATACACTGTAACACAAGCCATCTTATTGAAGAGATTATTCTGATGTATTTTTCATTTTTGAATTATTAGTAAGTATACAGCAACTATTCAGGGAATCAAATGGTTAATTTCTTCCAGGAAAAGTAAAAACCCCAAGACTAGGAAAGGAAAATATTAAGCAAACATCATATAATGCTTGGATCCTAGTGCATACCAATGCTATTTTATTTCTCTACTGAATTCCTTGTAAGAAAATAAAGATAAAAATATACCTCCACAAAAGATTTGAAAATGTCTTATGGTGAAATAATCAAAATGCTTTCTGTTTACTAAAATAATTTATTGGTTGCTAGAAACACCTTAGAATATATGAAGTTAAGTCATAACTCTATTGAAGTAAATTATATTATTAATAAACATTCCTGTTCAATTCAGTGAGGAACAGGACTTCATCAATTGCTCTTTCATCATTTTCTTTAGATATTTTGGGGGCTTATTCTCTCTGATTTCCACAGACAGTGTTCCCAAGCTTACTAAAATTAGTGCAACTCTCTTCCACGATCTCTTGTCATCCCAGTGCTTCTGGGATCAGGCCCAGAAAGAGTAAGGGACGGCTCTCTGGAGAAAAGATAAAGTGTATGGAACTGGGCCAAAGGAGAAGTCTCAGGAAAAACACAGGGAAAAACCATTGCACAAGTCAGGCTGAACCTTCCCTGGAGCAGCTGGGTCAGCAGGGCTGGGGACGCCGTTCTGAACCCAACAGAGCCTCTTCCCTTCAGTGAGAGCCAACATGAGAAACTGGAGAAAGTTTAACTCCCCAGGCTCCCTGAGCCCTCCCCACAGAACTTCCCACAAAAAGACATGAGGAGCCTGTAGATTTCATATCATCAGCTGCTCACTTGCATGCAGCATTGGAGAGAACTCAATCAAGTACATCAACAGAGACAACACCTAAAGTTTTCTAGAATATTTCTGTTCCCCAAACAGATACTTAAGCACCAAGGATTTAATTTCTTTATTACTGATATTTTCTTTAGCTACTCTACTATTTGCTTTTAACATAGTAAAAACAAGTTAGTGGAGGGGAGGTAATATACCATTGGGTATTATTCAGAGATTTCTTGTAATCTCTAATATACAAATATTGAGGGGGAAAAAAAAGGAGAGAATACTTTCTTATATAAGAGAATACAAGATATAAAAGACATTCCTAGTAAGACATTCCAGCAAATATTTTAATGATGTCATTAATGGTTTTTCCTTTAAGGAAAATAACATCACTAGGCTTCATCTCTATGTATTACTGCTGAGTTGCTTGTGCTTGTTCAGCAAAAACAGTTTAAAATAGTTCAGCATCTATTTGAACTAGATCAGCAACCACGTAAACTGTATGACTGTCATTTAAATGGCTGCCTGTTTGGTTGAATAGATGGTACACTAGTTGCCACCTGATGACAGAAACATATCTTGCCAATATTTAATTACAGCTTTGGAAAGATTTTTTTCTTTTGCAAATCAGAACTGTTTTGACATAGTGTGTTGTCTTGGATGCTGTTAGTATGTAACATAGCTAAGGGTTTCAGATAACTGCTCATTAGTAGAAGACATGTGAGTACATGATTCACATGCTGTTAATTAAACTTGTTAATAACTCTTGAAGCTTTTTTGTGTAACTGGCAGCTACCTGGGAACTCAGTACATGATAGTTTGCACCTGTAAATGTGATGCAGATGATGTGATTCAGAAGACCATCTGGTGTAGGAAAATCTGTTTTCCCCCAACAAAGAATGGGGAGCACTGGGAAAACAGTGTCCCAGCCTGGAAAGGAGACTCTACATCTCTCTCTATTTTCCCTTTTCTAAACACAAAGATTTTCCCTTTGAAAGCAAGTATTAAGGAAGTTTTTACTAGCACACTGACAACACATAAAAACACAGATGAACAAGAAATACAAGAATTGTTAAATGATGCAGCATCACAGGCCTGTTTACATACTTGCAAATTAGAGAAAACTTGAGAAGACCAGAAAATATTCATTAATTGTTGAATAGTTTAATCCTGAGTAGAACAGTTATTTTCAGTAATATTCAGCGGTTTATTGCACAAAACCCAATTTGAGATAATTAGCAATGATCAATCTTTCTTTCATTATATCCCAGATTTGACTGTAGCAGGAATTCAGGGTGTGTAAGACAAACTCAACTGCAGAAACATAAGGTGATTAAA